>NC_136471.1:91115769-91715769 GCF_902686455.1 Sciurus vulgaris | reverse complement strand
GAATTATACCTCTGATACATATGTGTCACTCTGACACAAAGAGTATAAAGCTTGAGCTTTTTTGCCACTTTGCTTTTGTCCCTGTAGCACCCACTGTCTGCAATGACTCTCCTATCCAGTTCCACATGGCCACATTCCACCCCTCTTTCAAATTCCAATTCCAAACTTATCCCTTCTAAGGTTTCCTTGATTTCCCCATGCTAAAAATGGTCTCTCCTTCCTTTTTCCTCCCCTAAACTAGACCATAAGGTGGAAGTATTATTTATGTTTGTCTGGCAACCCCATTGGTCTCTGAGTGCCCCCAAGGACAAAGACAATGTCTCTGATTCATATATATGTCTCTGGGGTCCTATGAAATACTGAGCTCAGTGGAAAGGCATTCATAAATATGTGTTGACCAAAGTGTATTCTTGCTTTGCTTCTCAGCTAATATTAGCTTGGCTCTTCACTTGGAGTGTACAAGCAAAACCAGAGGTGGGAAGGATGCTAATATTTATATAGCACCTGCTATGGGCCTTGCAATGTGCTAGATACATTCCCACCATCTGCACCACAACCCCCCAAGGAATGCATTATTACTCACTCCATTTTGCAGGTGATGGGAACCATGGGCTCATAAGGGGCAGTGATCACAGAGTGGTGGAGGCAGACCAGAACCCTGGCCCTCTGCAGTCTCCTAAGGCACTTACCGGTTTCTTGCCAACAATCATGCGCTCCACGGCCTGCACCTGGGACACATGATCATCATTGGTCCGTAGTTCACGTCCTTGGATGCGCTGGTAGATGCCCACTAGGAGGTCTCGGGGGATGTCTTCACCGTTGTCAACCCCTGTATGAGAGAGTAACCCCAGGATATGTCACATAAATATGGGGAGTGGTTGGTAGGGGTTCTACACAATACCCCACACCCAGGTATGGACCATGATAATAGAACCAAGGGTCAGCTGGGGACCCTTGATCCCTTGGCCAGGATTGGGGCAGGGAAGTTGCCCTTCAACAAACCAGCCAATTGCTTTATTCCCTAGGGTGGGGACTTTGTCTAAACAGCTCAAAACACACTATCATTAAGACAATCATATAGTATTTTGTTGCCTTCTAAATTAGCAAAAATAATATCCAGTGTGGAGAAGTGGGCATGTATAGTAACATGACTATTATGGAAGGTAGTTTGGCAAAAGCCTAAATATCCAGAGCCAGAGGTTCCTCTTCTATGAATCTGCCCTGAGAAATTACTCAGAAATAACATGCAAGATAAATGTCCAACAATGTTCACAAAGTGCTATTTATTGGAAAACTCTGAAATAACCTAAGTTCTAACAGGAGAGAAACGGTTAAGTAAAGGTTAGTATATTCATTTAATAAATATTATACAGATGTTAAAAACTTGATATTTACAAAAATATTTCAATAGCATGAGGAAATTCTTGTAGCAAGTTAAGTGAAAAGAGTAAGATAATAAATGACATATATAGCATGAATTTAACTATATAAAAAGTTACATATACATGGAAAAAAGACCAGAATATACCAAAATATTAAGCACAGATGCTCTAAAGGACAAAATTTGAGATCATTAAAATTAATTTTCTATATTTTCCAAAACATTATTTTGGCAATGCTGAGTATTGAACCCAGAGCTCATACACACTGAGTACATACTCTACTACTGAGCTATATTCTCAGGCTCCCAAAATATCTGAAGTTATCATGTATTATTTTCATTTGTTTGTTTATTTATTCAATAATTGGAGGGGAAAGACACACACACTACACATACACACACACACATTCGTTCTTCTGTATGTATGGGAGATTTGTTCCATCAATACCCAAATTCAAGGATGCCCAAGTCTCTCATATAAAATGGTGTATCATTTGCATATAACCTACACATATCCTCTGGCATATGTAAAATCACCTCTAGATTATTTATACTTACTACAATGTAAATGCTATGTAAATAGTTGTTATAATGTATTGTTTAGTGCTAGCGATATAGCCCATCACGTAGAGTGCCTGCCTCGCATGCTCGAGGCCCGGGTTCAAGTCCCCAGCATTTCGGGATTGCAGAAATAACAAAAAATGTATTGTTTAGGGAATCATGGCAAGAAAAAGTCTGTACGTGTTCAGTACAGATGCAACCTTTTTCAAATATTTTTGTTCTGTAGTTGGTTGAATTCACAGATGTAGAGCCCACAGATATGGAGGGCTGACTGTATATACATATGGGGGGTAGGGGTAGGGAATACATGAATGAATAATGGCAGGATTTTCAGAGACATCTCCAGATGGCCTCTGATCTAACTCCCTCCCCTCTCAAGTCTACCATCCTTCTCCCCTCCTGATTGTCTGCTCAGGGAAACCCACTCACTTCTTTCTAAACCTTCTGCTAGAGGAAATGATGTCTCCTTTGGAAATGCCATGCCTACCCCTGGAACAGGTGCTAAAGGAACATTTTTTTTTAGTACTAGAGATTGAATTCAGGGGTGCTTTACCATTGAACTACATCCATTCTCAGCCCTTTAAAAAAAATTTTTTTTTAGATAGGGTCTCACTAAGCTGCTGAGGCTGGCCTTGAACTTGAGATCCTCCTGCCTTAGCCTCCAGAATCCCTGGGATTACAGTCATGCACCACTGCATTTGGCTTAAAGGAACACTCTTCACCACACTGCTGTTTTTCACCTTAGCTGTCAGAATTTAAAGCCTACTAACTGTATAGACCTTGATGCTCAGCAACTTTGTCTTGTCCCCACCCCCAACTCTATTTTCTTCTTTGATTTCTGTTGAACTGATCTTAACATCAGTGCCATTTTTAGCAGGCTGCTCTTTGGTGAGAGGCAGGGCTTGACATCAATACAATAAACCAAGAATAACATGGAAGTAACACCTTTCATCTGGCATTCAATGCCCTCAGGTAGGGCATTGACCTTCCCAACCTATCATCTACCCCATTGCCATTGTTCTCTAAACAACTTTACTTTTTTCTCCCTTTGTGCCTTCCTTTTTCTTCCTACTAGCTAAATCCTCTCCTGTCTCTATTCTATCACCTTATCCATGCCTTCAGGGCTCAACTTAAAATAAAATCCTCCAGGGAGCTAGTTGGAGGTAGGCTCTCCCTCTTTTGAGCTCTGATTGCATTTTGGCCTCTCTGATGTCACTGTTCAATGTCTATCTTATGTTGGTTATCTGGGCACTACAAGTCAGTCTCTCCTACACACGGGGAGCTCTCTCAGAGCAGACTCTCCTCCATTGTCCTTGGCACTCATCATAGGGCCTGGCACACAGTAAGAATCAACTGGCTGGCTGGCTAGTTGGTTGGCTGAGTGAATAAATGAGTATGTGAATACAGGAAAGGGTAACTAAACTAAATGAGTCTTTATGGGTATAAATACAGAGAAGGAAGGAGAGAGTGAGGAATGGATAAATGAATGACTGAGTGAAATATTGTAAGAGCTAGGACTTTTATCTATCATGATCAGTGCTATAACACCAGGACATAGAAGCCTGGTATACATTAGATGTGCAGATGTTCAATAAATATTCATCGTATGGGTGAATATATGGGCAAATGACAATTGTGTGTGTTTGTGTGTGTGTGTGTGTTGCTGGGGATGGAACCTAGAGCCTCATGCATGTAAGGCAAGCACTCTACATCCCCAACCCTTTTTAAAATGACTCTGAGTGAATTAAAAAGTAAATGCCCTGGAGACATTAGGCCTTTACAGAAAGTGAAACACCACAGGTTAATTTCTTAAAAAGAGTTGGGATCTCCCTCATCCTTCCCCACCTTACACCCCACCCACTTTCCTTTCTCAGGAAAAGGGTAGGAAAAGCTGATGGGAAAGTCTGGTCACCTCTCAGGTTCTTGATGAAGTCATCTAGTTTCATCTTCCGTTCAGCCTTGACGCTGGGACTGTACATGTCGGTATTGAGGAGGATGATGGCAAAAGCAAGGATGAAGATGGTGTCTGGGTTCCGGAACTGGCGCACGAGGGCTGGGTTACAGACACAGTACCTCTGGCTGTAGGGCAGGAGGGGTCAAGTCCAAACTCAGGCACCAGCAATCTCTACCTACTTACCATTTGCCCAGGCTGGCAGCACCAACACTTTTCTCTAAGAAATACTTCCTTAGCCCTCTGGGTCTGTCCTCTTCAGTTTCCCCAAGACTAACATGTAAAAATCACAATCACTACCTTTTTGGTGCTTTCCCAGGGGATTTATGTACATTGTACATTGTCTCATGTAATGCTTTCACAATACTGCAAAGTGGCTATTTTTCTCCTTTTGTCTCCCTCCCTCTCTCTCCATCTTTTTCTTTTCTTTTTTGTTTTGGTACCAGGGATTGAACTCCAGGACATTTAACCACTGAGTCACATCCCTAGTCCTTTCTGTTTTATTTTTTTTGAGACAGGGTCTTTCTAAGTAACTTAGGGCCTTGCTAAGTTGCTGAGGCTGGCTTTGAAA
The DNA here is from genome assembly GCF_902686455.1 of Sciurus vulgaris. Classification (NCBI taxonomy): domain Eukaryota; kingdom Metazoa; phylum Chordata; class Mammalia; order Rodentia; family Sciuridae; genus Sciurus; species Sciurus vulgaris. Next base: position 91,711,305 of record NC_136471.1, on the reverse strand, counting down.
TTGCGATCCCCCTGCCTCAGCCTGTCTGTCTGTCTGTCTGTCTGTCTATCTATCTATCTATCTATCTATCTATCTATCTATCTATCTATCTATCTATCTATCTTTGTGGTGCTTGGAATTTAACACAGAGCTTTGAATATACTAAGCATAAGCTCTACCATTGAGCCACACCCCCAGCCTTCAAGGTAGCTATTAGCAGTCCCATTTTACAGATGAAATTCTAAGGTCCCAAGTGGTGAGGTAAGTTGCCCAAGGTAATAGAGCTGGTAAATAGTGAAGCCAGATCTTTCTGACTTCAAAGCAAACTTTCTCCCATTATGGGAAATGTTCTCATCAACTCTTCTGTTTCTCTTCTAAATACTTCAAAGGGATGGAACAGGGTTCAGACCCACATCTGTCTGATCCTTAAAGCATTTATATTACAGTATAATGGTTAAGGGCATGGATGGACCATGGAGTCAGACATACTTGAGTTCAAATCCTGGTTCTACTCCTTACTCACTGCCCTGGGCAAGTTACTTTCTAATCTACAAAATCAGAAAAATGGAAGCACCTACCCATATGGTAGTTGTAAGTACTCAATGAAATAATCATGTAGAGTATCCAGTTTGGTACCTGATATCTAGAAAGTCTTCCATGAATGTTAGCTTTTTTATTTTTTGACTGAGCTGGAAATGGAACCCAGGGTCTCATGCATTCTAGACAAGTGCTCTACCACTGAGCTACATCCCCAGCCCCATTAATGTTAGCTTTTATTGCTGATGTTGTTATTAAATTCCCATATTACAGATGCTGGTCTAGATACTTTATATGTACTACCTCTGATCTTCACAACTGCTTTGGAAGATGGGTTTTATTGTTTCTGTTTTGTGGTGAGAAAAATATGAGGCTCAGAGAAGTGACTTGTACACATACACTACATGGGTCCCCAAAGTGGAGAAGGACAGCTTGAGGAGGGGAAAGCTGGCATACCTAAAAGCTTCGATGAGTCGCTCCACTTTCTGGGCCTCACCCTGAACCCGGATGTGGGATTGGAACTTCCGTAGTGCATCATCCAGATCCATGGAAGAGAAATCCATCTCATCCACCACACAGCTGAGGAAAAAAGAAGGGAAGGTGACACTCTCAATTCCTACACACACACTCAAAACCCTTCTGATTCACCCTGACCTGCTCAAATGGACCAATACTCACAATGATAGATTTCTAAAATCAAGACCTGTGGTCTGAACAAATACATACGAGGGCAGAATGTCTGAAATAAATTCATCCCAGAAAATCAAAGCAATACAGGTGGTCACTAAGGATCTTGTCCATCAATCCACTCACTTCAGAGATAGGAAAACTGAGACCCAAAGCAGTTCATTGGATAATCATGCCCTGCCCAGCATCACCCAGTAGACTTTTGGAATAAGATCAAGAGAGAACAGACCCCTCTGGGGCAGAAGTGTAAGGGAGCAGGAAGGTATATTCATCCTGTTTTGAAGTTTATCTGAGCAAAAAGGTCTTCCCTCCTGGCTTCTATTCCTGGGAATCCCAAGCCCGCCTGCCCCATGCTGGGGTCCTCACTCCAACACGTCTCTGTTGAATTGCTTCTGCCGGTTCCCTAGGAATTCCCCTATCATCTGCCGACTCAGGCCTTTCCGCTCCAGGATGAAGTGAGCCACTCCCACTGGTGTGTCTGACAGGAAGCCCCGCTCGATTAAATACTGGATACCTTTCTCTGGCTTCCTGCAGAAAGAAAGGAGGTAGATGAGATGACAGTCCTCCCAGAACTGTGCCCTCTGTCCCATTTCTAGAATTAGTTTGGGGCCCAACTAACAATGGCCTCAGAGGACCAAGAATACTGACTCTATAATATGGTCCAATACCCTCATGGTACAGATGAGAAAACTAAAGCCAAAGAGAGGAAACCACTTGCTCATTTCACAGAGTTTCAAAATTCCAAGATCTCCTCACCCCAACTTCCTCCTCCACTGGAATCACACCACAGTTGGAAGAAAATCAGTATCTAATGAGAGCCAGCTATATGCCAGGAGCTTTGATATTTCTAGAAGATACCAAAAGTCCCAAGAAAAGGCCTGAGAAAAGGTCAAGGCAGCCTCTCTGAGTCACAGATCCTCGGGTTTGGGAAGAAGTGAAGGGGTTACTTTGTTCCATGTCCCATATTCCATCGGGGCAGTTATCACCCAGCCTCAGTGAGTATTTCTACAGTCAAGATGCTCCTTAGGTTTCTAGAGAGTCAGGCCAAAATCTGGGTTGAAGCTATCCCACATCCAGAGCCCCAGATTGGCTCTTCAGGAAGCTAAAATTTGGGAGAGACTGGTATTCTAGGAGTCTCAGATCCATCACTTCCCAGTTGTATGACTGTGAACAATCTCCTTTACTTCTGTGAGCCTGGAATCCTTATCTATAAAATAGGAACATAACTATTTAACTTGCTGAGTTGCTCTGAGAATTAAATATAGGTGGCAGTGTTTAACAGACTATGAAGATGTGAGGCATTACATCTAATGCCTTCCATTACAGCTAACATTTTCTAATTGCAGCTAATGTTTTTGAATTATTTTCTCATCAAATGCCACACTCCCACCCCACTCCTAAGCAACTGGCAAGAGACCAGACACCCAGAAAGAGCTCAGTCACGGTCACTGAGTGTCTAGCACACCATTCTGTCCCCCAACACCTCCCAAATACACCACCCTGCTTATAGATAGATGGAGAAACCAAAGCCCAAGGAAGGAACACACCTTGCCCAGGGCTACATAGTGAGTGGCCAAAGGCAGACAAAGGGTCTTGGTCTCCTGTTTCCCAGACTAGGGCTCTTTATAACCCAGACTGCTTCCTCTCTGAAAAGGGGAGGTGGGAAGATAAGGCTCAGAATTCGTTTAGTGGAAACATCTTATCCAAGATTACACAGCCAGTCAGCGGCAGCACTAGGGCCTGAACCTGGGCATGTTGGGGATCTCCTTACTCTGCCACCCTGTTTTCAATCCTCTTCCCTGAACAGCTGGGGGAAAACACCATTCTACCAAATGAGAGGCTGGCAGAAACAAGGTTGCTGCTTGGAGCTCAATCCCGAGGACCAAAGTGCCCATTGGCAGAGTAAGCAGGGGTGAGGAGGCTAGAACAGGGGGCACATACTTATTGAAAAGGTTGAGGCCAATTCTGTAATGCCGCCTCTGTACCACGTCGTTGTTGAAGGCTGGTGAGTCCCAGCTGTGCCTTGTCTCCCGCTGGTAAGTCTGCTTGCACAGGCCAGTGGCCGGAGGCTCCCTCAGGCTGTCTCGAGAAGAGGAGCCGGAGCTGCAGTTGATTGTCTCATTGGAATTGCTGGAGCTCTCAAGGCTCTCATTATCTCCACCATCAGAGTTCTCGCCTGCTGCCTCACATTTCCCCAACCTCCGACCCCCAGCCACACCACTGGGCCCAGTGCCACTGTTTGGGGCTGGTGGCAAGGGCCCTGGTGGGGCTGGGGCTGGGCCCTCAGGGGCTGGGTAGTGGCGGTGTGGGATCGGGGCCCTGCCTGGTGGCCCCTTGTGCTTCAGGGTCCCATGGGGGCTGCAGCCATCAGCCTCATACACCAGCTGGCGGTGGACAGAGCCGCGATCTGAGCGGTCACTCAGGTCCACAGAGCTGTCACTAGGAGGCTCAATGGTAAGCAAGGGAAGGTGAGCAGCCCGCAGCCGGAAATCCCGGCACTCCAAGCACCCTGGACCTCTGCGAGTGCCTTCCTCACGGCTACCATCTTCCCGGGTCCCTGGTGGCACTGGTGGAGGAACTGGCGGGAGGGGGGCTGGTGCCCAGAACTCAGGCCGGCCCTGGGGTGGGGGCTCTGTACTGGGCAGTCGTTCAGGGGATGGTGGGGGAACTGGGTCATCCAGGTAGAGGGGAAGGTCACTGAAGGACGTGGCTGAGCTGTCCTCTTGCTGTTCCTTTGACTCCCGCTTCTCCAGCTGGGCTGACCCTGGCTCCTCTGACATAGGCCCTGATGGATGGCAGTTCAGGGCTTCGTCGATGGATTCAGCCAGAGATTTTACCTGTACAAAGGGGAAGGGGAGGAGGGAAAGGGAGAGAAAGGGTGGGGGGGGGGAGATGAAGGGAAGAATAGTGGAAGGGAGGGAAGGAGGGAAGGAGGGGAGGAAGAGGGGGAATCTTTCTGGTGGGTAGGCCAAAGAAGTAGAATCCCCTCCCCCATCCCCTGACAGGTTCTTTATGGTGAGCCATTGTGAGCTCACAAGAACTGAGACTAATGACCACAAGGTCCCTTCTCAAACACCCCAATATCTCCTTTGTGTCCATACAGACTCAAGCCAAATACTACCTCCTCCCTGATTCAAGTCACATTCCTGCCTCTGCCATCCCCTTGGGGAAAACCAAAATCCCATCTTCCTCTGGGCTCCCAGAGTGCTTTGTGTGATTCTTTCTTAGGAAGCCCATGCAATTTAGCCTTGAGAATCTGGACCACACCTAGGAACTCTGCCTCCCTGTGGTATCCAGCTTCCAAACTGGCCCCTACAGATATCTGCCTCCTGGTATTCATGCCCTCAGATACCGCACTGTACCATAGTTGGTATGTGTAACCAGTAGCACAAGGTAGAAGTGAAGGCATGTGACTTCTGGGATTAGGTTGTAAAAGACTGTCGGTTCCACCTTGATCGCTCTCTTGCTGCCTTGTATCCTCTCTGTCTCTGAGACCCCTCGCCTGGGGGAAGCTACATTATGAACAGTCCTAGGAAGAGGTCCATGTGGTGAGGAATTGAATCCTCCTGCCAACAGCCAAGTGAGTGAGCCTGGAAGCAGCAGACCTGTCAGTCCCAGTCCAGCCTTCAGAGATTGCAGTCCTACCACACAGCTTAACTACAGCTTCATGAGAGACTCTGAGTTAGAACCACACAGTCAAGCCCCTCCCAGCTTCCTGGCCCTCAAAAAATGGCTTCAGATAATTTATATTTTTTGTTTAAGCACAGTCTCTAAGGTGTTAAGCTATTAAATTTGGGAGTACTTTGTTGTGTAGGAATAGATAAGTGATACACGCTTCCCCATCAGACTTGTATAGCACTGAGAGCTGGGGGTCAGGCCTTGTTCCTCTATCTCTCTCACCAGACTGTGATCCCTTATTCTCTATTCTTCCCTTAAGGGATGGGTGCAGTTCTGGTTTTTCTCTTTTTAGCTCAGTTCAATATATTGCTTGACACAGAAGAGATGTTTAATTAAATCTTTTCCATATGAATGAGTAGATGAATGATATAGACTTTCCCTTCAATACTTCTTTCCTTTCTTCCACCTCTTTACTAGCTCTAAGGACATATGCCCAGGCTGATGGCAAGACCAGATCAGAGAGTTTAGAGCAGAGTGAGACCAGATCAGAGAGTTTAGAGCAGAGTGATTTCTTTTTTTATAAAGCTTCATTCATTCAACAATTTCTACCAAGTATCTCCTTGGTTTGGTATTCCTTTTTGGGAGGTAGGTAGCGCTGGGGGCTTGTGCTTGCCAGGCAAGTGCTCTACCATTGAGCTATATCCCCCACTCTACCTCCATGGTTTAAGGTGAAACCTAACATATACTTAGCAGCTACCATGTACTAGGTGCTTCCATTTAGGTTACCTAGTTGAAATGTATCTTTGTTTTTTTTTCAGAGGGTAGTGGGAATCTATCACTGAGCTATATCCCCTACCCTTTTTTATTCTGAGGCAGGGTCTCATTAAATTGCCCAGGCTAGCCTTGAACTTGTGATTGTCCTACCTTGGCCTCCTGAGTTACTAGGATTACAGGAGTGCACTACTGTGCCCAGCTTGAAATGAATCTTCAAAACAGCTCTAAAAAAACTGAAATAAAATGGCTCTAAAAAGAAGGCTTGCTGGAATGTGGTAGTGCATCCCTGTAATCCCAACAACTCAGTAGGCTGAGGTAGGAATATTACAAGTTCAAGGCCATCCTGGGCAATTTAGAGAGACCCCACCTTAAAATTTTTTAAAAAGGGGGCTGAGAACGTAGTTTAGTATAAAGCCCCCCTGGGTTCAATCCCTTGTACCACAAAACAAACAAATAATAAGTGAGGTTAAACTATTTGCCTATGGTCACACAGCTGGGAAATGGCAGAACTAGGATTCATACCTGGGCACTTGTGCTGACACACCCCAAGCCTACAATGATCTCTCACTCCCCTCAGTGCCAGTTAATTCCCACCCTTCAATGTTTTTGCTGATGCAATGCCTCTGCAAGCGACGCCCCCCAATTATCTCTAACTTGCTAAATCTTCTCAGTCTGGTAAGGCCCCGTTCCAATGCTGTTTTCTCCAAGAAGCCTTCTGTGGTCCTCCTAGAATCCTTCCTGATGGCTCTGAGCACACTCTATTTAAGGAAATAGTAGCATGCATATGTCTGCTATTTCCTACCAGATTGGGAGATCCTTCAGAACAAGTACCAGGGCCAGTGCCTCAGTCTCAGTCTCCTCTGAAAAATGGGGATAATAATCTCTATTTCACAGGTCTGTTAGGAGGCATACATGGCACCTGGCACACAGTAAGAGCTCATTACCTGCTAGTTTGTATGATAGCAGATCAAGTTCCAAACAGTGAGAACTTTTATTTTCTTATTTGTCCTATTCACCCATATTTTAACTGGCTTGCTTTAGCGATGTAATTTTTTTTTTGTCTCACCAATTCTGTCTCATCATTCTCACAGTCCCAACTCAGATTGTAGCTATTTATTGCTATGAAGTGCTCAGCAGTGTAATTTCTTTCAATTGGGAATATGAGCAAAAAGCAGTAGAAGCAGCCAGAACCTGGGGATGGGGAAGAAAGGCCCTTTTCAGGGCTCCTAACCTGTTTGGAGAAGGAGTCCTCAAGCTCTGTGATGTCATTAGAAAACTCTCCAGATGTGGTGACAGAGCTTCCACCACCATCAATGCCCCCACCACAAGAGCCTCCATAGGGGAGCCCCCGTTCAAGCCGGTGGCTCCTGGCACCAGCCATGGCACCCTCGTCCAGCGAGGCAGGCTTGCCCTCGAAGTACGCGGGGTTCTGTGCCTTCTCATACTCCTCAAAGGAGAACTGCATCCGCATGTTGGACAGGATGATGCGGCGGGACATGCGGCTCTCTGAAGCTGAACTGCGTAGCCGCTCAAAGTTCTTGTTCATGCGGTACTGGCGGAAGGCCGTCTGGATGGTCCTGGCAGCCCTGCGGCTCAGGAAGGAGCCCCCATACTTCCTCTCCAGCATTTCCACCTGGTAGGGGAAGGCCAAGAGGAACAAGGTCAGAAAGATGCCACAGGCTTATACCCTGGACCTTCAAGCACATCCCCACTACAGTCACAGCTAGCTGTTGACAGTTGCTCAGATGTGCCAATCCAATTCACTTGAATTTCAGCACTGGTCACATGGGTTTGGACTATGTTGTTTGTTTGTTTGTTTTTCATTTACAAGAAGTATACACTGATTATTCAAAGGCAGGAAAAAAATTCAGAGAAAACAAAAAAGGAAAGGAAGGAAATAAAGAGCAAGAAGTTTCAGACAAGAAGGAAGAAGAGAGAATTAAGAGGAAGAGAAAGAAAAGGCAGGCAGGAAAGAAAGAAGTCAGGAGGAAGGGAGGTAGGTAGGTTGGTTTGCCTAAAGTCCAAACACCTAGGCGTTACCATAATTAACATTTTGGTATGCCTTCCAGATTTATTTTTTCCTATATGTAGTATTTTATCCTCCCCCTCCCCTTCTTTAAAAAAGCTAAACAATACATTGTATCATGCTGTGAAACTGTCAACCCATGTATGGCTAATGAATGTTTTTGAAGACTGGGTGCAGGTCTCATTTATTTTTGTATCTCCAGGACCTGGGCAGGGACCTCAATAATGTTCGCTGAGTGAGTCCTCAGGAGGGTAAAGGGTCCTGGAGTGAGTCTTTTCCATTTCTAGATTCACCACCCCTCCCTGGATACCACCCTCAAACTTCACATCCCGACCCCTCCCTCGGCTCTTTCTTGCATCCCACTTCTATTCCCAACCAGAGAGTCATATCTTCTGCACCTTCTTGTCCTGCAGGTCTGTGGAGAGTTCATAGCTGTCCGATAGGGCCTTGGAGCGCTTTATCTCCTCCTCCTCCTGCTTCCTCAGGGCCACACTGGCTGGCTGGAGGCGTGCCCGCTGAGACCAGGGAAGGCCCACCCCAGCAGGGGGGCCCCCCATGTGGCTGCTGGTGGGGGGCATCTGGCTCAGTCGGTAGGGGGGTTGGCTCCCAGGACTATCAACTGCTGTGCTGAGGTCACTGCCCGGGGCATCACCCTCCACACTGCGGGGATGAGATAAGATGAGCCAGGATGTGGGAACAGGAGATTGGCCTGCTGGGCCGGACTGAGTGAGTGAACCAAATCCCTGCCCCCAATCCCATTCTCCCTGCTTCCTCATCAGTACAGGGACCCCAACACTTAAAGGCTAGAGGGGAGTCCTAACCCTCAAGCTGTCTCGTCACTCTGCCCCCACAGTCACTTCCCCTCAAGCCCTCCAGCACAGCCCTCCCCTCATTCCCCTTCAGGCTCCAACCCTCAGATCTCTATCCTTATCCCTGTAGCTCCATCCTCTCTGATGCCTTTCCCTCAAGGCTCTCTAGCCCCCAGTCCTACTCACCCCTTATCCCCACACTAGTCTCCTCCCGTTCCTGTCCTCTCAAGTCTTCTTTTTCCTAATAGTCCTGTCCCTTAATAGCTCCAGCCTCAAACTCTCTTCCCCTCCCGTGGGCTAGTTTTCCCCTCCCCAGACCTCTTCCCCTCCCAGCTCCATCCCTTCATGGCCCTATCTCCAACACAGTGAGCTGTGATTTTCCTCCCAGTGCCATCCCCAGTGCCACACCAGACCAGTTCCCATGGAGTGCCATCCTCCCCTCCCAGCCCTCTCCCCTGGTGCCCAAGGCCCACCCCTGCACCCTGCCCACCCAGGCTCTCCCCGCCCCCACCCAGCCCTACCCCAGCGGCCCGCCCACCCCTGCCCTTAGCAGCTTGGAGGCCCGGCCTGGCCGGTTCCCAGGGTTCCCGGGCTGCTGCTGCTGCTGCTGCTGTTGCTGCTGCTGCTGTGAGGGCAGGGCGAGGGCGAGGGCTCAGCGACTGTGGGAGGCGCCTCCCATCCAACATCCTCACAGGTAAAGAGCTGCCCTGCGGGGCAGCTTCCTCTTTCTTCTCATGGCCTCCTCTGCTCAGCTGGGGAGGAGGGGATGGGGGTCTCGAGGCCGAAGAATGGCAGAAGCTGGCCCCGGGTCTTGCCTACCCGGGTTACCCAGAGCTGTTGTTCTGCCAGACCTGCTCCCACGGTGCCATGGCAACCAGGCTGCCAGGGAACCCAGGTGGCGACAGAGCCCCGGAGCCCTGAGCAGAGCTGGCATGGTGAGGAGTCATAGAGGTGGAGAGAACCAAGCAGGGCTCAGGAGGGGAAAAGCAGGCAGGTGAGGCATGGAGGAGGTTGTGGGGGGAATGAATGTGGCCTGGGCCCAGAGAATGGTCTGGCTTGGGGGGCATGTGGTTGGGGGGTTCTTGGATGGTGAGAGGGTTAAGGGGCTATTCCCCAGCCCCTACCTGGGAGAGGCCAAAGTACAAGGCAGAGAGGCAAGTTGGGGTGTATGGAGGGGGGTTCTCTATCAGCACAGGAGCTTGAGCTGCAACAGGCCCACCAGCCTCAGAGCAGAACACTGCACTGGGGGCTGGGGGCTGGGGGCTGGGTGTGGTGGGGAGGCTGCAGTCAGGAGGCTGGGCCCTGGGTTGCAGTAGAGCTGGGCTCCTCCCTGGTGGGAACTCCCACCCACTGCTCTTCCTCCACCCTCCCAAGTATTAGTCTGCGACACTGCCCTGGACAAAGCAGAAACAGACTGGGCAACTGCCCTTTACCCCAAATTCTCTCTCCTCCTGCCGGGGGCTGACATCACCATTGATGGGTTAGACCCAACCCAGCCCACCCCCACCGTTGAAGAGGCTCCTCTCCCTCAGGACTGCAAGACCTGCCCACCAACCTCATAAACATCTCCCCTCCCAGCACATGGCTTGAGTTCAGCTTTGATCAACTGTCTCCTCTACTCATGAACCATCCATAGCTCCCATTGCCCACAAGAGATAGCCCAAATTCCTTATTCTGGCACTGGAGACCTCTTCAAGATACAACAATGGTTACAGAGCACTTAACATTCTTACCACTTCATATTCAATAATTTGGTTACTCTTCCAAACAACCCTGTGAGGTAGGTATTGTTATTTATCTTTACACATAAAGAGACAGGCCCAGAGAGGTTAATTAACGTATTCACTGTCACACAGCTACCAATTATATAGCCAGGATTTAAATCCAGGCAGACTGACTCCAAAGCCCACATTGTCAAACATTAAGTAAGCCACACTGTGGGGCTGGCTTCCAGCCCCCTATTCCATCCATCCTAGCCCAGATCCTGTTTCTCCCCAATGCTCTTCAGTCTCCCACCTCCAAGACTGCTCATATACTACCTTCCACCTGCGATGCAATCCCCATCATCTCTGCCATGTGCAATCTGAGAAATTCCCCACATCCTGGTTCCGTCAAGATTCAGGTCATATGCCACCACTAAGAAGCCCTCCTGAATCCTGCCACCAGCCAGAAATTATTGCTGATCCTGTTCAGAGCTCCCACACACAGCACATGGCTGTCCTTCTTTTTATGGCACAGATTAGCTTTGGCAAAGCGTGATAGCTATTTGTGTGCATGGCTCCCAGAATCCAAGCTCAGGAAGAGAATTTGGTAATCTCGCAGCTAACACAGATCATGCGGCCTGACCCAGAGTAGGTGCTCAAGAAAAGCTTCTGGCGTGAGGGAGTCATTGAATGTTCTCAGGTGGCCGCTTAATAAAAATCTCACCCAAACTTGTACCACAGCCTCCAATATCTTCTTCCAAACTGTTCTCCATTCTGTGGCCAGAGAGAGCTTTTGAAAATATGAATCTGACCATTTTTGCTCTCCCATGAAAACCCTTCCATGGCTCCCCATAATTCATTCAACAAACAACTAAGAATCCTCTACGCAATGAGTAAGACACACAAGAGTGTTCTTTGAAGAGGAGACACTGCAGTGGGGAAATCAGATTATTAAAGAAATAAATCTATCATTTCAGGTAGGGATAAGTGCTAAGAAAGAAAATAAAGCAGAGTACATGAAGGTGCTTCTATAGATGTGGTGGTCAGGGAAGGCCTTTTTGGGGAAATGGCATATAAGCAGAACCCTGATGGAAGTGAGAGAGTGAGAGCTACGTGGCTGTCCAAGGCAAAAGCAGTACAGAGAGAGGGTACAGTCAGTGTAAAGGCCCGGAGGTAGAACTGTGCTTGGCCTGTCTGAGGAGCAGTGAAGAGGCTGGCATAGCTGCAACAGAGCGAATGAGGGGAGAGAGGAGGTAAAGTCAGAGGATGGGGGCCAAATTATGAAGGACACTGAGCCCACAAGAGACTGGCTTTTGCTCTGATTTAAATCAGCAGAGGAGAGATGTGACTTAACTTTAGCTTTATAGTAATCATCCTCCACAGGATAACATCCAGTTTCCTCACCATGACCATGGGTGGCTCTCCTGACCTGACCCCTGCCTCATTACACCAACCTGGCTACCTCCTGCTCACCCTTCAACTTTTAGCTCAGATGTGTCCTTCCATGCCTGCCTACCTCTTCCACACAGGCTGGTTTACAGGCCCCTCCTCTGTGTTGCTGTAGGGCTCTGTAGTTACCTCTATCCCTTGGACAAGGGCATTAATTAGCTCATTGGGTCCCCCCAACTTATTGAAGCAGGCACCATTAGCCCCATTTTATAGATGAGGACACTGAGGCTCAGAGAGGTGATGTAAACTTACTCAAGGTTACATAGTTATTAACTGAGAAAACCAGGATGCAAACCCAGAGCCTAGGCTGTCTTTTCGTGACATCTTGTTGCCTCTCCCCACTCCTGGCTCTGTGCTGCCCCGGCTCTCCATTCTTTGGTATCAGAAGGCCTGGCAAAAAAAAATGAGAGTACTTGCTTCTGAGATCACACACATGGCTGAAGAAATGGGAGCCGGTGGTGTGAGCTGGGGGTGTGGAATCCTTCAAGTCAGAGCCCCGCAAACACTCAGGGACATGCTGATCATATGGAAAATCTCTCTCTCTCTCTCTCTCTCTCTCTCTCTCTCTCTCTCACACACACACGCACACACATGCACACACATGCACACACATGCTCACACAGCATAGATGGACAGGCTTGCTTTCAGTTCCTGGCTTCCGGTTTATCAGCTGTGTGAGTCTGGGTGTGTCAATTTCCCTCTCTCTACCTCGGTTTCTCATCTGTGCAGAGCTCAAGCAAACGTAATTCCTTCTTTGGATTCCTGGGTTTCAGAAAGGGTCTAGGAGATCCCTCTCTTTCTGGACTCCTCTAAGCCAGAAGTTAAGCTTGCATATGTACACACACACACACACACACACACACACACACACACACTCGCACACATGTATGCACAGGTACAAAAACAGATACATCCAAAGGCCAACAATCTATAATCAAAAACACATCCACAGTCACATGGAAACAGACATGAATATGTGCAGACATGCACATATACAGACGTGACCACACATGCAGGCATGCATGCACATACACACATGTGCCCATGTACACTGTCTGCTGGGCTATTCTGTGGGGGAAATGAGAGCATCCTCTGTAGAGAGGGAAATAGCCATGTTACACAAATAACCACAGTACAAAGCGGAAAGTTATCAGGGCTGGAGAACAGAGGAAGTGCTGGGGGAGTGCAGGAGAGAGATCCCTTCTGCTTGGGGGTGGCAGAGCAGAATAAAAATAAACTCGCACTTACTGTGCACCTTCCCCGTGTCAGGCATTTTCCACACATTATTTAATCTGCATGGCAAACGTGAGGGAAGAATTAGGATTCCTGTTTTACAGAGGAAGAAAAAGGCTCCAAGAGGGAAAGTGACTGCCAAAGGTCTCATAGTTAGTAAATGGCAGAAGTGGGGAGGTTCAGACCCCAAAGCCTGTGCTAGCCCTCCTGCTGCCTTGAAGGCTTCCTCGGGGAGGATGCTTGTATACTGGGCCTTGCCTCCAAGCAGCTGGGAGAGATGAGGAGCTAGGGAACCTTGTGAGCCAAGGCTTTAAGATTGGAAGAAGCTGAGCAGAACAGGACAGATTCCTAGGGATTTGGGGCTGGCCTGCCCGAGGTGGGGGTGGGGCACTGACCCTCCCCGGATGCTGCTCCAAATGGGAGGTCTTTTCTCCCTCCTTCCCTTTATTGGCACTGCCCGGAGCCAGACAGCCAGCAGGGGATGGGATCAGGATGCAGTTGCCATGGAAATGAATGGGGGCTGTTGCCATGGATACCATAAGATGAGGGCAAGAGGAAGTATGGGATGTCAGGACTATCCCCATGACAACTTAGGCTGGAGGGAGGGGACCGGAAGTGAGAAAAAAAAGAGGAGAAGGTCAACACACCTAGATAGGGCCAGGGACTTTAAGCTCTGGAATGAGACTGGGCAAGGAGATCAGAGCCAGTGGCAGGTGGCAGAGGGGCGGAGGGACAGCAGTCATCTCTTTCTTCTCCAAGAGTCTTCTGCAAGCTGTTTCTGTGGCCCAATCCCACAGTTTAGCCTGACTTGGCACAGGAGTTGACAGGGGTGAAGAAGGCCAGCTAAGGGATTGATTGGGTAGATGGTAGGCAAATACAGGTTCTGGGAGCACACAGACCTGGATGGGAATCCAGCTTTGCTTCTTTGTAGCCCTAAACATAATAGTTGTCATTTATTGAGTGTATCCTTTTTGCTAGGTATAGCTAGTGTGCAAGGTCTGGGTGGTTCTCCCTGAAGGAGATAACACATATGATGAAACTGAGGTATGGAGAGATGAAGAAACTTGCCCAAAGTCTCAGAGCTCAGCAGAGGTAATGCCAGGAATCAAACAAAAGTGTATCTGAACACACAGGGGTGTAGTGTAGCTCCATGTTAAGAGTGCTTGCCTAACGTGTTCCTGGGTTCCATTCCCAGCACTGCAATAAAGGAAAAAAAGTATATCTGAACACAAAGCTCATGCTTTTCTCATCCTGGGCACTGAGCAGCCCTTCCAAGTTAAAGACCTTGCCTCCTCCACCTCCTTGTGCCTTCGCACAGTGGCATGCAAGGGGTCAAATACTGGGTAAATACGGGTGGAGTATGTGAGTGAGGGAGCCATCCAGGAGGAAGCATAAAAGACTGAAGTTAGATGGGGAAGTTCCTCATTTCAAGAGTAGTGACTCACGGATTTGGCTGGCTAAGGGTAGAAGATCTACAGGGCTGGGATAGATAGACTTTATGAACCATCCAATTCCACAATCCAAGTTGAGGTCCAGACATAATGATTTGACCAGGGTCCCTCGGGATGAGAACCTCCCATTTTCTAGGCCAGTGTCCCATTTGGAGCCTTAGAACTCTCTCACCTCCCACCCTGACCCAAAATGTTGGCGGCAGCAGGCTACTTATAATTTCAAGACATGACAAGCTTATTTGCATTCCCATGCCTGTGTTCATATACTTGTTTTGTTTCTTCTACCCAGAATGTCCTTTCTCTCCCCTTTACCTTGGACTTGATGGCTTGGGCAAGCTCATCTTCACCTTGCTGTACTCTGAGCAGGTAGGTCCTCCTGTGAAGTCAGTTCCAATTCACTCCTACCCCTTACAGAATCACGCAGGGTCAGCTGCTGCCTCCTCTGTGCCTTGTGCACGCACATATCATGGTGGCTCTATTTGTCTTCTGGCAGTGTTGGGAATTGAACTCAGGGCCTTGTACATGATAAAGCAGGCACTCTACCACCAACCTATAAACCCAGACCTTCCTTTTTGGAGACAGGGTCTCACTAAGTTGCCCAAGCTGGCCTTGAACTTGTGATCCTCCTGCCTCAGCCTCCCAAGTAGCTTGGATTACAGGCATGTGCCACCACTAACTCATGGTGGTTCTTTTATTTGGGGGGGGGGGGATTACCGGGGATTGAACTTAGGGGCACTCGGCCACTGAGTCACATCCTCAGCCCTATTTTGTATTTTATTTAGAGACAGGGTCTCACTAAGTTGCTTAGTGCCTCACTTTTGCTGAGGCTGGCTTTGAACTTGCAAGCCTCCTGCCTCAGTCTCCTGAGCCACTGGGATTACAGGCATGTGTCACCAGGCCCGGCTTCATGGTGGTTCTTATCAGCTAACTTGTTACTCTTTCTTGAAGTGTCCATTCCCCATGCCTGTTTCCCAAGGGCAGTGAAGGTATGATTCACCTTCGTGGACCTACCATGCCCAGGCCAGGGACTAGCCCACATCTGTTGCTCAGCAGTCACCTTGGTCCCCTAAAACCACAGGTAGAAGTCACATGTGTCTGTATGTGTGTGATCATCCTGCCTGATACTGTCAACCTAAAAGTCATAGCCCCACGTGCCTAAATGCCACCCAGCCTTGTGATTACATCTACCAGAGACATGAGTAGAGACTGCCAGGCACCAAAAGTCACCACCTCACACAAGTGACCTCACATTCTCAGAAATCCTCACACCCAGCCTCACATACTCACATTCTATCAGATGCTCAGCAGCTCACAGTCTCTCACTACTGGGACACCTGCACAACCTCACACAAAGACATGTGCATGGATGTGCAGATTTTTCTTACAATGGATATAAACCTGCCCCCTTCCTACAGCATAGGCCCCCTGCCTGATTTAGCCAATTCAGTTGCCTACCCAGAAGTCTCCACTCCAATGGCTCTCAGGATGGCCATCAGACCTTGACTTGCCCTCTCCATTTAGTTGAGCACCACCCCACATACACTTCCTTCTCTCTTCACTCAAATGAAGGATAGAATGATCTCCATCTCCCAGCCACAGGTTACCTAGATTCACCTGCTCTGGAGAGCCAGTGGAACACAGTGATCTAGTCACCATTCACCAATCTGACCCTGGAGCCCTCCACCAGGCTTTTTTCCATGAAGTCCCTGTCTCCTGGATAAAGCCTCCTCATCCCTTGCTACCTAGTCAAAACTTTCTTGGCCTTCAAAGCCCAACTCTTGCTCTTCTTCCTCCAGCAAGTCCTCCTGGATACTACCCCTCCCCACCCACCTCGACATCTCCCTGAGAGATGGAGAACTCATGGAGGACAGCCATTGTCTTACTTTTGATCTCTCAAAGTGTATAGCTTGGGGCCTTGTACATGGTAGGTTCTCAAGAAATATCTTCTAGACGAGTAAGGAAGGGAGGGAGGAAGAGAGAGAAGGAAGTGAGAAATGACAATGTCATGAGTGAATAGATAGATGAGTTGAGTAACTGAGGGAAGTAGTGAGTGAGGAAATGAGGTGAGGTTCTGGAAAAACTACAGGTTCTACATGACAGGGATGCTAAGGGAGGAAGGACAGAAAGGAACTCTCACCTGGGCCTTAATAAAAACAAGAACCACCAATCATGGCACACTTGCCCAAGCATGCACCAGCCTCCATGCTGGGCTCATTGCATTCCTTCTTGCTAAGATTCATGACAAACCAGAGATGTAGATAGAATCTCACTGTACTCAGGAGGAAAATAAAGCTCAAGGAGAAGAAGACTTGCTCAAGGTTACACATATAACAGATGGCAGAACCAGAAGGTAAACTCAGATTTGTCTGATACCAAAGGCTTGGAGAGGGAAAGTCAGGGTATAGGCCCACTTTGGGGTCTCCTGGCTGTGCAACTAATACAGACACATCATGAAAGGCGGAGGGCATACAAATACATAAAGCACACCATCCGCTCTCTTGCTGGCAGTCTTTAAGGAGTCTTAGCTTCTAGCTGGGTGCAAAGAATATTTAGGTTCATTGAATGTGGGGGAAATGGCTTCCTCTCAGATTCAGAGATCCCTAAAGTTGTAGAATCAAAACCTAAAAAGTAGAGGATCAAGTAATCTTAACATCACAGAATATTAAAATCTCATTATCATATTTGTTTAAAATGGTAGAATCATGAAATCTTAAGGTCACAGAATTGAAGAATCCAAACATCATGGCATTGTAGAAATCACAAAACTGTATGGAATGTGTCTCAGAATCATTATATCTTAAATGCACATAGTGCAGTTTCTTAAAATCAGAGCATCTCAAATTCACAGAATGTCAAAGCTGGAAGAGCTCTTGGAGACTGTCTGGTCCAACCTCCCTCCCCATTTTCCAGATAGGAAAACTATGTTTCAGTGAGGTCAAAGGACATGTCCAAGGTTATCCAGCTCATACAGCCTCAGGCTAATGGGCTGAAGAGGGCAACAGGCATGCCCAAGTTGGGAGCCATTTGCACTTTTATTTATGGAGTGCCTCTTGGGTGTTGAGAATACCACACATCAAATCCTACTCTGTCTCCCAGTCCTTGTTCCCAGCCCTGCATAGGAAAGAAGGCAAGGCCCTGGTGGGGATGGGGACAGGAAAGTAAGGTGAGTGGAACATACATCAGACAGAGAGAAGAGATCAGCTTTTATTGATGGAAATTCCTTTGTACACAGCAACACACACTCTGAAAGGCCTTTTCTTCCTGATCATATTTACAGAGCACTATGGGAGTGGCAGGGGGCATGGGGCAAGGCCTTCAAGCAGTGGAGGAAATGGCAGCGATGGCCACAGCAAGGGAACAAACGACAGGGATCTAGGCAGGCTGGGTCCTGTCCCCGTCTGGTCCTCTGAGCCCTAGGCACCCTGCATCTCTGTTTGTGCTCACAGAGGACAGAGGTAGGTCCTTGGGATGTCATTTGGAGACCTCTCCAGGAGTGGCAGGCTCCAGGGTGCCCGGGAAGTGGGAAGTGGGAGTGCATGTGCAGGAGGGTTGGGATTCCAAGCTCCAAGCTCCAAGCTTTGCTTCTTCCACATTTTAGTCAGACCTAGGGCTCCAGCTCTTTTTAATTCCAGGGCTGGAGCCCAGGGGAGACAGTAGTGGGAGAGGGTTCCAAGAAGGAAGTTGGGGAGGAAGGGGCACAATGCTAGCCCATTTGGTTCCTGAAGCAGGGGGACAGGGTCCCATGGGGGATCCGCAGGGGCTGGATGGGGGGCTGGTTAAGGCTTTTGCTTCTGCATAGAAAATGGCCCTTGTCCTCTCAGTTACCGAGAGGAGGGACTACTGCACTCGGAGGCCGGACAGCAGAACTGGTGAGCGTCTTCCTCTTCCTCTTCCTCAGTCTCCTCCTCCTCCTCCTCTTCCCTGGGGCCAGGAAGGGCAGGGTAGAGGCCACAGGCGGGTGGGTGACAGAGAGAGGCAGAGGCATTAGTTTGCAGAGCAGGGGAGATACATGAAGGGCCAGAACTGCGAGGTGGGGCTCAGATAAGGGTCTGAATGGGGAGGCCAGTGTGATGGATTTTCCAGGGTCACACCCAACTCGGTCTCCAAGGAGCCTGTTGCTGGGCCCCTCCTAGGACAGCCCTCCCCCATACCCAGCCTGGGCTCAGTCCTAAGGTTCCCCCCAGAAAATATAAACTTCATTTCTGACTCTGACAGGTGCCCAACCTTCATTTTAATGTGAATAACAGCAACCTGTTCTATGTTGGCACTTTGTATACATCTCATTGAACCCCTGCAACAACTCTTCAAAGCAGCCTTTTAGAGATGAGGGAACTAAAGCTCAGAGAGGTTAAATAACCCATCTGAGGTTATACTGCTTGGCAAATAACAGTCAGGATTTGAACCCAGAGTTCTTGGAGTTCCAGGTTTCAGACTCAGTTCTACCAGGTCTTTTGGGTGAACCTGGCACTCTGTCTTGAAATCCACCCGGTCCCTGAAGGACAAAGATTTGTATTTCCTGAAGGCAAAGGGTCAGGAAAATAGGAGATGCATAGAAATGGAGACTAGAAAGGCACAGTTTGGGAAGCAAAAAGACCTGGGTTCAGATCCCAGCTCTACAGGTGCTTCCAGGGATATGTGCCCTTGGGCATGTTATTACCCATCTTGGAGCCTCAGTTTCCTCATCTATAAAATGGGGCTCATGATGCCAATCCCCTGGGAGTGTTGCAAGGTCTAGAACATACATCAAGTGCCTGTCAAACAATAGGAATGGGAACATACTGGGGATTGTTAACTGCTTGTCAATGGAATTTAATTCTTAAGGTAGTCATCTGCCCACACAGAAGCAGCCACCACAGTGAGGAAGAGTCATTGCAGGAACCAGGGCCTGTCCCCAGGGTACTGCTGAGCAGTATCAGGGCGAGATTGCATGTGACAGTCACTGGAGCTGGGCTACAGTTTCATGGGGTGGATGGACAGACCAGTATGGCAGGGGTGAACCAGGTGCCTTAGCAATGAAAAGCCTGATCTTCTGGGGGTAACCAAGGAAATAACAACACCCTACCCCAGACTCCTCAGCTCTGGGGACACAGTATGTATTAAATCTCGGAAATGGGAGGATCCGGAAGAGATGGGGAGGAAAACAGGCAGGGAAAAGCACTGCTGTCCATCTGATAGACAGACAAGTGCATGCACGCATGTGGCACACACACACACACACACTTCTTGGACTCAGAGCTCCCTCTGACGTATTGTTCCACACACTCATCGAGTCAGCAAGATCACATGAATCAGGGCTCAAGGCCTGGGCATCCGGTCTCCCATTCCTCATCTATAAAACGAGAAGAAAAATCCACACCTCTCAAGGCTGTCATGAGAAACAAATGAATCCAGTCCCACTGATTACTTCCTACTTACCTAGGTCAGGCCCCTGCTACCTCCTCCCCCCAAATTGCAGTCACCTACTGTTTTCTTCTTCCTACCTTCCTGGACCACATACCCCTTCCTAAAGTCTACCTTTGTGCACCACTCTCTTCTGTTCAGGCACCCAATCTTGGTTTCCCATTGCCTCCTGGATAAAGTTCAGACCCCTCAAGTTGGCATTCAAGGCTCCCGCATCATACAACCTCACTTGGCCTTTCCTGTCAGATAGTGTCAGACAAACCTGAGTTTCAATACCAGCCCCACCACCTACTATCTGGGTGGCCTTGAGTCCATTTCTTTACCAATCTGGGACTCATTTTCCTTATCTGCAAAATGAGGAAATACCTATCCTGCACGATGTGGTGGGATTGAATGAATTCAAATATGATGAAGCACCTGTCACAAGGTAAGTTTGGTGCTTAACACATGGTAACATTTTTTGTGTGTGGCACTGGGTATTAAACCCAATGGTGCTCTACCACTGAGCCACATCCTCAGTCTTTTGTTTATTTTGAGACAGGGTTTTGCTAAGTTTCCTCAAACTTGCCATCCTCCTGCTAGGATTACAGGCATGTGCCACCCTGCCTGGCCAACACTGTCATTATCAGTGGCATCACTGTTATCCTACTCACTCATGGCCAACCTTCATCAAACTAGCTTCCATAAGCACACTCAGCTTTTTCATGCCTCTATGCCTTTGTTGATTCTGTTTCTTCCCTTTTGAATATTCTTATTTTTGCACAGATCTTTGCCTACTGACATTCTGCCTGAATTTCACCACCCTGTTCAAATGGTGCTTCCTGCAAGAGCCCTCCCTGACACCTCCAGTCAGTTTCATGGGGCTTCCTGTTGACTCCAGCATCCATGCCCTTGGTCAGGACTCTGTTGATTGCTCTGAACTTTCCTGAAGCATTTCTGTCACCAATCCCCTCAACACCCTTGTATGCCCACCACCACCACCACTGCTGTCCTTCTCTGTGAGAAAGAGGCGGTCCCTATACTATTTAAGTCCAGTCTCTCCACCTGGGCTCTGGAGCCCATCCCTGTTACCTCCTCCACAACAACCATCCCCTCTCCCTCCAGTATTTTCAACCTCTCCCCCTCTGTTGCCTCCTTCCTATCCTCATTTATAGAAGCTCAAGTCTCTCCCATATGGGAACAAAAACCCTCTATCTGCCCCCACATCCCCCTCTGTCCCTCTCTCCTCTTCACAGCTAAGCTTCTTGAGAAATTCGTCTACACTGGCCATCTCTGCTTCAGTACCTCCCACAAACTCTTCAACCCACTGCAATCTGCCTCACGCGCCCACCACTGCATGGAAGCTGTTCTTAGGAAGGTCGCCCAGGCCCTCCTGATGGTTAAAGCCAATAGACTTTCTTCCACCCTCGACTTACTCCCCCACCCTGCAACATTTGACACTCTTAACAAGGCCCTCCTCTGCATGGCCCCTTCCTTCCTCTGCTTCCGTGAGCCCACTCCCGGCTGGCTTTCCTCCTACCTCTCTGATTCCGGCCCCCGCCCCCCACATCTCCTACCCGACAATCTCTCTTCCTCTGCCCATTCCTTACACATCTGAACTCCTCCCCCAGTTATGCTCTGGTCCTCTTTCATTCCACACTTTCCTTTAGTGATGCCATCCCATTTCTTAACCTCAGGTGTGGCTCCTTCCAGCACAGACCTCTGTCCTGGGTACAGACACATCAAGTCTAATATTTGCTGGACAGCTTGACCAGGATGGCCCTCAGGGCCTTCAGATCTTAGTGGTACCTCTAACTCAGCATCTTATCACTACAAACCTGGCCTCCTGTACTTCCCACCATAGTGAAAGGCATTGCCATACATCCAGTCACTCAAGCTGAAAACACACCTGAGAGTCACCCTAGATTCTTTTTGCTCCCTTAACAAGTGAGTCACTAAATCCTGCTGATTGTACCTCCTAAATAATTCTAAATGTCTGCACATAATTTGGCTGCTGTCACCTAATTTTCTACTCCTTTTGCCCCTTATTCAACCTTTCTCCAATCACACTGGCCTCCCTGCTGTTTCCCAAATGTACCAAGCACATTCTTGCCTCAGGGTATTTGTGCTTCATGTTCTTCTATCTGGAACATTGTTCCCCAGATAGGTGCATGGCTCACTCCCTTACCTCCTTCAAGTGTCTGTTCACATATTACCTCATTAGAGGGGCACTCTCTCTCTAAAAAAAAAAAAGCACCCCAACATTCTTTACCGCTTCACTATTTTTCTTCATAGCACTCAGGGACACCAGGCACATCCTATATATTTATTTATTATTTGTCTTACCCACTGTAAGATCCATCAGGACCAGTATCTTGTTGTGTTCTATGATTTATCTCTAGTGCCTAGCACAATGCTTGCTCTTAATAAATACTGGATGAATGAATGAATCCACTGGTGGGCCTGAACACTCCAACTTACTGTCAAGTCCACCCTCAGCCATTTCCATCTCTTCCTCCGTTACCCATTATTTCCTCAGTCTCTGACTCCAGTCTTCTGTTCAATCACCTCTTGGTCCCTCTCCTCTGTTTTGTCCCCACGGCCACTTCCTCAGCCTCTTGGATTACTGCAACAGCCTCCTCTCTTGTTTCCCTTCCTTCTAAAATGCTAATTTGTTCACACCACTTTTCCTACTCAAGAACTGCTCATGGCTTCCCAGCTGTCTACCCAAAGGAAAAAATAACAAGTCCAAACTCCCCAGACAGCTGCTTGAGGCATGTCTAACCTCTGCCACCTCCAATGTTTTGCTTCACCCTTTCTCACCTCCAGGCTTTGTGTAGACCCTCAGAGCATCCTTCATCTTCCATCTCTAGCTCTCAAAAATCTGTTTTATCTTTTTCTTGGTACTGGGGATTGAACCCAAGGGCACCTAACTACCAAGCCAAATCGCCAGTCCTTTTTAATATTTTATTTAGAGACAGGGTCTCCTTAAGTTACTTAGAGCCTTGCTAAGTTGCTGAGGCTGGCTTTGGACTCACAATCTTCCTGCCTCAGCCTCCCTAGTTGCTGGGATTCCAGGTACCAAGCCTGGCTTCTCAAAATCTTTATGAACCTTGAACAACTAGTTCAAATGCTACTTTATTCAGGAAATTACCTGACTCACAAACTAATCTCTCTCCAAAATCCACAGGGAAATAAGTGTCTCCAAGATGACCCAGGATCCCCGAGAACCAGGAGTAGGATGGAAGTTAGCAATTATTTCTTAGACCAGTGACTTTGGATACTGATGTGCATTAACAGAGGTTCCCATTTCTTCTTGCACTATTTACTCTGGCCTTCTATTAATGTCCACTCATCCTTGTTCCCTCTCTTTCCACCTTGTATATCCACAACAGTTTATATCCTCTGACAGTTTTATTGAAGTTAACTCATTAATAACTGTGAAAGGATTTGTATTTCATAATTCAAAATTAAAATTCCTCCATATGAATGGGGCTTACCAGTCATGCAACATAGTAGCCCTGCTCAAATCCATCCCTTCTATGCCAATACCCCAAATTAGGCCTTCCAGCTGGGTCTGTATGCATACAATCCATTTTTTGTATTGACTACTATTATGATGTTTCTAAAACATGACTTTCACCAAATTACTCTCCTATTTAGAATTCATTCACATGACACTGTCACCAACAACACTGGTTCCCAGGCTTTTGGCAGGGACACAAATCCCATTATGTCATGAAACCATCTCCCCCACAAAACTATGTACATAGCTAAACACATGCAATGCTTTACAACCAATTTCAGAAGGTTCACAGTCCTCCTGAAGTCCATCTGGGACTCATATGTTCCAGGTTACGAACTTGTAGCTCAGGCTCTGGGTGTAGCTCAGTGGTAAAGAACTTGCTTAGCATGTGAAAGGACTTGGGTTCCATATCCAGCACCACAAAATAATAATGATAAAAAAGAACCTCTGAGGCGGGGTTTGTGGTTCAGTTGTAGAGCACTTGCCTAGCACATGTGGGGCACTGGGTTTGATCCTCATCACCACATATAAATAAATAAATAAATAAATAAATAAATAAATAAATAAATAAATAAATAAAATAAAGGTATTGTGTCCATCTACAACCAAAAATATTTTTAAAAAGAACCGCTGGCTCTACCTAATAGTATCTAGGTTCTTTCACATATGCTATTCTTTCTGCCTAGAATGCTCTTCCACAATGTCACCCTTCTGTCCCTGGTTAACTCTTATTTATCCTTTAAGACTTAGGCTGAATTGATGTGCACTAGCCCTAGATTGGTCCAGGTCCCTCCTCCTCTGGGCTATCATCTGCCCCCCACTGTGTTCTCCTATGTCGTAGCCCTTCTCAATCTCCCCATCTGACTGGGGACTCACAGAGGACAAGAGCCATTCACCAGAATAGGCCCTGGCTGCAGCAGTCCATCATTAAGTGTCTACTGCTAGAAATACTAATAATGACAGTGAGATGAATTCTGAATGGATTCATCTGAATGATCTCATCTACTCCTCAGTAAATGAACCCCATAATGTTGGTAGTATTCTGTGCTTTTTAACAGATAAAGAAGTAATCTCAGAGATGTGTAAAGTGGGTTGTTCAAGTTTACCCAACTCATGAGCGACATGGGAAACTGCCATGTATGGCATGGCAAATAGTGGTCCACCATGCCTCATTGCTCTGGACTGTGAGATTAAGAGATGGCATCAGCAGCAGAAAAGGTCCAAGTGCTAGGGCCAGAACTCCTGACCTAGACTCTGTTTCCTAAGACCACCTACTCTTTTTCTTTTCAGTACTGGGGATTGATACCATGGGCACTCTACCACTGAGCTATATCCCCAGCTTATGTTTATTTTTTATTTTGAAATGGGGTTTCACTAAGTTGCCCAGCTTGGCCTTAAACTTGCAATTCTGCCTTAACATCCTGAGTACCTGGGATTACAGGCATGTACCATCATGCCCAACTACAAGACCACCTACTCTTATTTTTCCTCCCACATTATTCATATCAAGAACAGGCACTTGACTCTCTTCTTATGATGCAATCCCAAATACCCCATGTACTATTGGTCTCATCCCAAAGCCCTGCTATGTTCAGGCCCATCCTTTGTTCTAAAATCATCCTTAGACATGTAAAGTTTTTAGATCTAATCTAGTGCTAGACATTTGGCTAGGAGGACAACAAGACACGGGTAGTCCCTGCTCTTCCAGAATTGATAATGACCCCAGGATAGATACATGTATCATCTCCAATCCTACAAACAGCCCTGAGAGGTAAGTAGGCATTAGTCCCATTACACAGATGAGAAAACAAAGGCTCAGAGGCTAAATGACTTGCCCACTCACAGAGTTGGTAAGTAGAAGAATTTGGACACAAATAAAGGTTCAACTATTCCCCCATGAGGTCATCCTGCTCACAGGAGTCAACGATGAGACAAGACCATTTCTGGCAGGAGGTAGGGGGATGAAATAAAGCTATTACCCTTTTGAGACTCAGTACAAATATCCCTTCCTGTAAGAAGCCTTCCCTGACTTCCAGATGGGGTTAAGTACCCCTCTTCTGGCAGCCTTCTGAACCTAATTCTGTCCTACCCCAAACCACATTATGCTATGACTATCTATGTGTCTTTCTTCCCTTCTAGATTTGAGCTCCCTGTCAGTAGGACCAGATACAATTAATTCTAATATCCACCAAAGTTCAGCACAGGGCCTAACCTAAAACAGACAAGATGTTGCTGAGCTACTAATTAAAAGAAAAAGCACGATCTGAATAGCTGTGGAAAAGGTATAAAGGAAGAGGAAAATGAGTTAGTAAAAGCAAGGAAATGGGACCAAGGTTAAAAACCAATTCTGAAATAATGAAAGGTTTTGTATAACATGTTTTCATTGTTGTTGTAGATGCGGGTTCTTTTCTTGCAAAAGTAGTACCCTACTATGAGCCTGTTCTGAAATTTGATTTTTCCATTTAACAATAAGTCTTGGAGGTCTTGCCATAACTGTATACAGATGTTTATTTTTTGCTTTCAGTCTGCTACAGAGTAATTGATAGTATGGGTGTATCATCAGCTAAAAGCTATTCCATACTGATGGACATTGAGGTTGTTTTATTTTTTCAAATATCACAAGCAATGCTATACTGACATCTTTGTATATGTCTGGAGGTACTGCCAAAGGATAGATTTCTAAAAGTTGAACTACAGGGCCAAAGGAATGCTCATTTTTTAAAAAAAGAGCAGGTGAAAGTTATCCATTGTTTTTAACATTTTTTATAGATTGGCTAAAATTAAAGATTATTCCTACTCATATAATCCTGTCTTTAGTTTGAAAGCATATATAATGCAATCTTTTAATTAAAAGTTGGGTTGATGGGCTAGGGATGTAGCTCAGTGGTAGAGCACTTGCCTAGTATGCATGAGGCCATGAGTTTGATCTCCAGTACCAAAAAATAAATAAATAAAATTAAATAAATAAAATTAAAATAAAAGAGTTGGTTGAGAATGACATTCTACGAAGGTATATGATAAACAGTTGCATAGGGCTGGGAACAGAGCTCAAAGATAGAACACCTGGCCATCATATGCAAGGCCTTGGGTTCAATCCCTGGTATCACTAAAAAATATGTATATACAATATGCTTATGTTTGCAGTTTGGATTGAGATGTTTTAGAAAAGGTCTCTGGCAAGTAGTAGAAAAAAATTTATTTTTAAAAGAAAATCTAAATATGGTTCTCAGCTTAGAAAAGTAGGCATGTTTCAGATTTGTGTGGCAATTAGCAAATTAGCCCCATAAAAATCTACCAATTTGTACTCCAATCAAGGTATCTGAGAAGTCCTGTTTCCCCATAAGCCTTCCAGTCTTTTTCATTTTGGTACCTAAGAATGGTGCTTCATTATTGTTTTAGTTACACTGTTTATTTGTTTGTTTGAGATGGGGGTCTCCCTATACAGCTCTGGCTGGACTCCTGCAACACTCATGCCTCAGCCTCCTGAGTAGCTGGGACCTACTGCAGACCACTGTGGCTGGCTTGGCTTCTGGGGTTCAAAGTCATGCTCTTAAAGGCCTTCTCCACCCTAATAGTATAAAAATATTCCAGAATTTCCTCTAATACTTTTAAAGTTGTATTCTTTGTATTTGTTTTTGCATCAGGTAAGGATTCAACTTAATTTTTTTCCCAAAGAGGTAGCCAATAGTCACATCCTGATTAATGACTCCACACTGATTTGAAATGTCTTCTCTATCATAAATTAATTTCTCATTTAAACATATGGATTTGTTTCAAAATTCTTTATTTTATTCCATTTATGTATCCCTCTATTTCTGTGAGGACATAGCATTTACAATTATATGAAGTTCTATTGTAAGTTTTTATAGCTAACAAGGCATTCCCACTCATTATTCTTTTTCAAATTTTTCTTAGTACTTCATGGGCATTTACTTTTCCAAATGACCTTTAAAATTCAATTGCCCAATTCACAAAGAAAATACCATTGAAATTTTAATGAGAAATGCATTGAATCTTTTGACCAAATTGGGGGGAAATGTCATTTTTTATCATATTGAGCCTTCCCATCCAGGAACAGGATGTGTCCTTGATGTACTTAAGTCTTCTTACAACCTTCGGTGAAATTTTATAGTTTTCTTTTTTAAAAAAATGTTTTTAGTTGTAGGTGGACACAATACCTTTATTCTATTTATGTGTTTTTATTGGTGCTAAGGATCAAACCCAGTGCCTCACACGTGCTAGGTGAGTGGTTTACCACTGAGCCACAACCCCAGCCCCTATAGTTTTCTACAGAGAAGTATTTCCCACTTTTGAAAGTTCCCAGGAATTTTAAAGATTTTTAGAATTTTTGGTACTATGAACAGGATTTTTTTCTATTATGTCTTCTAACTAGTTATTGCTAGTATTTGGAGAAGCTAATGGTTTGGGTATCTATCCATTGCATTCAGTGTTACTACTTAGTTTTAATAAATTTATTTTATTCTCTTTTATCATCTAACTAGACAATCATACCATTTTTCAAAATTTCTGACTCTTTCTAATATTTAGCTACTTATATGTTTTTAAAATCCCATTGATTAAAGCCTCCAGAAAAAATTATTGGTTAAAAAACAGTGATAGCAGCAGAGCACAATGGCACATACCTGTAATCCCAGAGACTTGGGAGTCTGAGGCAGGTGGGTCAAAACAGTAAGACCAGCCCCAGCAACTTAAAAAGACCCTGTCTCAAAATAAAAGAACTAAGGATGTAGCTTAGTGGGTTCAATTCCAGTACTCTCTCCAGTTCCCCACCAAAAACAAACAAACAAACAAAAAAAAAAAAAAACAGTGATAGTAGTCATTCTTATTTTGTTCCTGAATTTAATGGAAACGTATCTGCTGTTTCACTGTTATTTTTGACAACTGTCTTGGTTTCTGATAAAAATTCTTTACCAAGTTAAGGAAGTTTTCACTGATTCCTAGTTTACTTCTTTTATTTATTTATTGCTGTGTAACAAACTACTCCACTGTAGCAAGAGAATAGATGTGTAATTTTATATGATCATTTCTCAGCATTCATGAAGATGATTATATGATCAGAATTTTCTCTTTAATCTCTTAATGTAATAAATTAAAATAACAGTTCCTGGGCTGGAGTTGTAGTGGTAGAGCACTCACCTAGCATGTGTTTGATTTTCCGCACCACATATAAATAATAAAAGTGCATCAACAACTAAAAAATATTTTTAAAAATACAGAGTTCCTAATGTTGAACAATCCCTGCACTCCTGGGATACCTTCACTTGTCAAGCTATAGTCTTTTAATACACTAATGGATTCCATTTGCTAATCTTTTATTTAAGATATTTGTTGCTCTAATTTACGTGAGATTAGGCTACAGTTTGGGGTTTTTGTTTTTGTCTAAACCTGTCCAGTTACTAGCCTTTTTTATAAAGTTGTTTTGTATATACATTATGTATGTATGTATGTATGTATGTATGTAAGGGTTTTTTGCAGTGCTGGGAACTGAACCCAGGGCCTAATATATGCTAGAGAAGGTCTCTTATCATTGAGCTACACCCCCAGCCCTGTTTTATTTGTGAGATGGGATCTCACTATGTTGCCCAGGCTGGCCTTACAGAATGAACTTGGAAGCTGTCCATCTTTTCCTGTTATCTGACCTTTCCAGACTCAATAGAACTTCCATTATACTAGGACTTCCAAAATACCAACTGAACCTGGTACAATTTCCAAGGAGAAAACTGATCAACTTTTCAATTTATTCTATTCTTTTCCATTCTATTCAGGTTTCTGTCTCTCTTTAGGTCATTTTGGTAATTTCCATTTTCCTAGAAAACAACAAACTTCATTTAAATTTTCATGTTTCATTGGTATAAAACAACATGAAGCATTTTTCTTATTTTTTCATCTCCTCAGAATCTATGATTAAATCCCCTTCCCTATACCTTATTTTATTATTGTTCTTACCTTCTTCTCAGTCATATCTGTTAGAGAATGGTCTGCCTATTTTGCTGTTCTTTTCAAAAGCTACCTATTGCTTTATCAAATCTTTTGCTTTTTATTTCATTAATTTTGGGCTTTATCTACAGTAATTGCTTTGTTCTTTTTTCTTTTGGTTGTTCTTTTTCTAGCTTCCTGGTGGAATAATTAGTTCATTTAATTTAATATGCCTTGTTCTCTAATAAAAGCATTGAAGACTGTAAATTTTATCTGGAATTCCCATAGGTTTGGTATATAATATTCTCATTGATGGTATTTCTTCTAAATCGTCTATAAGTTTCATTCAAATTTCCTCTTTAATGCAAGTATTTTAAACTTTCAAATGTAAACTTTTTGATGTTGTTAATATTTCCTTTTGTTGAATTCTAGTTAGAAAACATGCTTTATGCTTTAAACATAAGCATAAAGCATGTTTTCTAATTTGGAAACAATGTCCTCCAAAGGTGTAGGTAGATTCTTCCCTGAGCCTAAACACCCAAGTCTACCCAAGTGGCAAACTCCTATTCATACTTCAGAATAGCTCAGGTGTCACAAATTCTGGAATGAACCACTTTTACCATTTGGGGCAGATCTTAAAGAAAGGTTTCTTTAAGGAAAGATAAACTAGAAATAAATTCTGTATGTCCTCTTTGGTCTCCTAACCTGATCTCTCAGGTACTCTACTCGGACATTCAAACACCCATTCCACAGTCACACCAGGGGCTAAGGGACATGGGGGAGGGGTCTGGCAATGATATTGCATATTGGTCTGGGAGGGTGAGGGATGGGGGAGGGATGGGTCTAGCTCTTACCTGCTCTCTGCCAGCCTGCCTGAGGGGGTAAGCTTCATGGAGTCAAGGACCTGAGTAGGACAGCAATACTGGTGTAGAGTATGAGACGCTGTGGACCTGAGAGACAGCAAGAGACAGAGAAAGAGAGACAGAGAGAGAGAAAGACAGGGAAGGAGGGGAAGGCAGGGTGGGCAATGGGAATAAGGAGGTGAGAGTGAGTTGGGGCGGAAAAAGGAAAGGCTGGGAGAAATGGAAGATAGGGAATGGAAGAGGAGGGGAGGGAGAAAAGGAAGGAAGATAAGAAGGGAAAAGAGACAGGGAAGGAAGGAGGGAGGGAGGAAAAGAAGGAAGGAGGAGAAAGGGAGGAAGGGAAGGAAGGAAGGAAGGAAGGAAGGAAGGAAGGAAGGAAGGAAGGAAGGAAGGAAGGAAGGAAGGAAGGAAGGAAGAAAAAAAGAAAAAAACCACAAAGTCAAGAAAGAGAGGACGGCACTCGAACCACAAACAGAACACAACGACAACAGGGGGCAGTAGAGACGAAAGAGCTGGCTGGGCCTCCTGTGTTCCAGGTGACTCCATGGGGACCTGGGTCACTGAGAGACGCTGGGACACCACAGCAGGGAAGGGGGAAGGGAGCCCTCCTCACGCCAGACGCCACATGGGTTGGGAGGAGGGGAGGAGGAAGAGGCGATGAAAAGGAAAAGATGTATGGGGAGGGCTCCCCTTATAGAAGACCCCTCACAGGAAGGGAGGGAAGGATGGAAAGAGGAGAGGCTCTGGCCCCAAAGAAGGGGAAGAACCCAGGTGGGGTGGGGAAAGGAAGAAACACTGAAGGAGCAGAGGGAGAGAGAGAGAGAGAGAAACTGAAAGATACAGAAAAGGAGAAAGACAGAGAAAGAGGAAGACAAAGAAAGGGTGAGACAAAAGACATAGAGAGAAGACAGGGAGAGGCAAAGAATGCCAGAGCAGAGGACAAGTGAGGGTGGAGGAGGCTGACAAGGTCTCAGTGGTCTTGGTGACAGGATAGGACTAGGGGCTGAGTGGGCGGGTAGAGCCCAGGCAAGGCAGAGGACAGAGAGGTTCCAAGCAGGAGTATTTTGCTTCCAAGGCCAGTGCTGTACCCCCCACCCCAAGGCAGGGCCCACACTCCACCCCCAGCTGCTGTGCCCCCACCCCTTAGTGCAGAGTCCAAAGGCCCCTCTGCCTCCTGCTTCTTCCCAAGATTAAAGTCCAGAGAATGGCAAGGGGGAGGAAGAAGGACAATAAGGAGTAAGGCTAAGGGCCTGCCCTGCCCTACCCAGCACATGCTGGGGTCACACCAGTTGGCCAGAGCCAGGACAAGCTGAAGTGGAGCCTGCTCCTCCAGGTCAGTCAGTCCCTGCCCTTGCCCCAGTCCCCTAAGAGGAGGTTGTGGTCAGGGCCTGGCTATTCAAGGGCCCAAGTAAAATGTGAATTTGAAGATGCCCAAATCTTAGAACCTTACAGAGAATCTTTGAATCTGAGACTTATCTGAGGCTCTGGAATCATCATCATCATCATCATGACTGTCTCCTAAGCACCATCTCTATGCCAGTCACCACCCCAAGTCCTTGACTTGAAATCTTATTGAATCTGAGACTAAGAGATCCTTGGGCTGCTGGAATGTTGGTATCAGAGGATCTCAGCAGCTGGAGCAGCTGAAGCCCTGCAGGGCTGTGCCTGCCAGGCCAGCATGCCAGGGCAGCCATCAAGCACACCCCTCCCAGGCCACAGACTGTGTTGCTTGAGGCTCCAAGGTCCTTACAGAGCTGGGCACCCAGATGCCCATGCCTACTCCAGTCGGTTCCCACCCCCAAGCCAAAGGCCTCCAAGAGTCCAAGAAAGGAGCCAGGAACCAGGAAGCCAGGAGGCTGCTGAATCAGCAGACCAGGGACTGGGTCAGGGCCTGGGCAGGGAGGGAGGGGATCAGGGTGTGGGACCCAGGTTCCTACCTTCTGCTCCTCCCGGGGGGTTCCATGGGTCTGGACCTGTCCCAAGGGCAGGCCCCCCTGGCCCGCCAGTTCCTCTACTGTGTCACCACCCCCTCCTCCCCAGCCCTTCCCTAGAAGGAGGAACCAAGGAGGCGGGGCCCGGCCTGCTGGGCTGCAGGCCAGGCTGCAACTGGAAACTTTGCTCCTTTGCTGCTCCCCCAGGAGTGCTGGGAACTCCTCCTAAGAGGAAGCAGCTTGGAGAGCTTATTACTCCTTATGGCTGAACAAACCTCATCTGGGCCCCCTATGTGCACCTCCACTGGAATTTCCTAGAGCACCCTGAGAAGTTTGTGTCATTAGGTCTCTTCTGTAGAGAAAGCGGAGATGGAGAGAGGTTCAGTACCAGTGACAGAAGCCCAAGATCAGGACCTGGCTTAGCCATTCCCAAATCTGGAATATGTCCCCTTGGCTATTTCATTGCCTTGTGAATACAAAAAACTTCCAATGGAAGCTTTTCACAAACATCCTAATTTTCAGCACAATTAAAGAGACTATATTTAGGAGGTATTCTGGGACGCTTCACATCAAGTAAAATTCACATCACCCATTTGGAATATCAAGATGGGGTCCTGGCCAATATTCCTTATCACTGCAATAAACTCTCACTCTTTCTTGTGTTGTTCTCTAGAATGGCCTAGAGAAATGTCCCCTAAAGAGCATAGTACAAATCAGAAGACACACCATTCACAATCAAGTCTGTTCCTCTAAGGAGGTTGCCCAGCCTAATTCTACAGGTGGGGCAATTGAGGTCTATAGAGGAGCAGAGTCTCACTAAAGTTCACAGGGCCAGCCAGACTAGGATCCAGGTGCCCTGGCTCCTTTCCTACCCACCACAGTTATCTCTCTCCTCCACATGGGTGACACTGGAAAAAGGAGAGAACCTTCGGGGTCTGAAGGATGTGAGGCTCCTAAAGAGGAACACAGATACAGTTCAGAGCTCTCCTGTTATTTCATGGCCCCAGAGCCCAGGCCCCTGGCTGTTTTGAGCAGAAGGCGGCCCTGGGAGGGGCCAGAGGGTCAGTGATCTAGAAGAAACAGGAGCTGACAGGCAACAGGCCAGCCTTCCTGCCTCCCTGCAGGGGCAGCTGCTTCCTCTCCAGAAAGCCAAAGCTGCTGAGAGAGAGAGGCCCTCCGGACCACCACAAGGTTGGCATCTGTGGGCCCTTTGTGGCCTCCTCTCACTCTGCCCACCCCCTAAAGCTGAGCCCTAAGGGCTCTGGTCTCAGCCTCTGCTTTGTTTCCTCTCTTTGAGCAATTCTTCTAGCTCCCACAGCAGCTCACCTTGAGCCCATTTGCAGTTATCACCCTACGGGCTTCCCTTCTGGCCCAGACTTTCCTCTTGGCCTGGCAGAAGAGTTGAGAGACAGGGATTCTAGTCGTTCCACTAAAACTGATGCTGTGTGACCTCTGGCAAGCCCCTTCCTTTCTCTGGTGAGACAAAGAACCTTCATGCTCTACAACTTTTTAGCTTGATTAGCCCATCTGAGGCTCAGTTTGTTCATCTATAGAAAAGAAATGGCAATTCTTACCACACAATCCTAATCCTTATTAGGATTCAGTGAGGCCAAGTGTGTACACCATGAAGAGTCCCAAGTTGAACCCAAGAGTTGGACTCCTTTCCCAGGGATATGTGGAGAACCATGAGAAGCCTGTTTATTTTAGGGATGGGGAAAGAATTCTAGGAAAAGACACCTTAATCTGGAGTCACTTTTGGAATTTGGACATATTTGGGCCTGTTGTGTAGACACATGGGATGACCTACCAGGGAGCTGAAAGGAAGAAGGAATTAAGGATGAGGAGTTTGATCCAGTCACAGGGCACTGGTGGAACCTTCATTTTCTTTATTCAACAGGTACCATGGACCAAGCACCGTGCCAGGTGCTAGATATAGCACAAACTAAGGGTACACAATGTCCTACTCTGATGAAACTTCCATCCATGTGAGAGGAAACAGATATTCATCAACTAATAGAATTAAACTGAGCAAAAAGTGAAGGTAGCAAGGGAAGAGCTTTCTAGTTAGAGGAAAGGACCTAGGCAAATAACCTGAGATGCTACACCCAGGAACAGCAAAGAGGCCTGTGTGACTGAGTGGAGAATGCAAAGGAGACAGAGGTGAGACTGAAGATGCAGGTGGGGTCTGGGGTCAGATCATACAGAACCTTGAAGGACATACTAAGGGTTTCCTTATTTATACTAAGAGCATTTTAGAAGCCTGTGGTTCACAGATAGGCATGGGAAGGAGTATCTCTGAAGCCCCTGGAGTTGTATTAAAAATATTAGTTTCTGGGGAGAAAATATTAGTCTCTATCTTTCATTTGATCCTCAGAGACATTTGTGATCCCAAAGGATCTTTTATTTTTATTTCATTTATTTTTTGAGGTACTGGGGATTGAACCCAGGGGTGTTCTACCACTAAGCTACATCCCCAACCCTTATTAATTTTTTATTTTGAGCCAGGGTCTGGTTAGGTTGGCCAGGGTAGCCTCAAACTTGCCATCCTCCTGCCTCAGCCTTCAGAGTTGCTTGGATTACAGGTATGCACCCCCATGTCCAGCTTGTGAAGCATCTTATAAGATTCCATGCACTAAGTGCCTAATGAATGAACTAGTGGCAGGCATCTAAGAACCTTCCGTGAGCTAGCCCCTATCTCCCACCTCCAGATAGTCTCAGCCTTCCCCCTACCTTCAACCTGTGCCCCTCCCAGACAGAAGTACTTGCAGTTCTCAGCCACACACTATTCCATGCCTCACCTTCACCTGTGCTTGCCCTCCAGGCCCATACAGTTACTTCCTCACCAGGTCAGCCCCCTTTTATTCTTCAAAGTCAGCTACAGGTTGTGTCATCTGGGAGCCTGCCCTGACCCCACCCCAGGCAGGGTTGGTCATGTCCCTGGTGTCCTTTCACCCTGCTCTACTTTAGGCCAGCTTCTCTTGACACGGTTCACATACTTGTTGCCTCTTCTTGGTCGGGTGTTCTATGGGGACAGGGGCATGTCTTTTTCATCTTAGCATCCCCAGCATAGGGCACCCAGTCACATGTACAGGTGAGAGACAGACAATGCACATTAAGTGGATGCTGCAAGATGGACAGATGGACAGCAGAGGGTACTGTGGACGCTGGACTCCAGTACTGACACTGACCAATCCCACCCAAGAGGTGCCCTGGGGCCAGGCACACCTACAGCATCTCCAGGCACCCAGGAAACATGGAAACTGCCACTGCATCCTGCAGCTCACTGGTTCTGGGCCTAACTGGGGTCCCAGTTCCAGCCTTCCAATGTACCTTCTATCCTCTTTCTAAACCCTTTCTCATGACAGCCCCATCTCATACACACAGAGATTTAGTTCCTCATAAATTTAGGTGGCAAACACTCCTCCCAGTTCTGGCCTGCAACACCATCCACTTCACCTTGCCTCACACCACCCCATCCCCTGGCTAACTTGTACTCATTCTCCAAGCCTAAGTTTAGATGTCAGCCTGGAGAAGCTTCCCTGACCCTCAGGTTGGGTTGGATACACTTCTGTAGCACACCCATGACACCCTATACTTCACCTATAATCGTGGGTAACTATCTGTTTCCTGACCAGACAGTGTGCTCCATCAGAGCAGCACCCATCTATTTATTATTCACCATCCTCCTAAGCCCATCATATCAACTGGCACTTTGTAGGTACTCAATAAATCATGCTTGAATGAAGGAACAAATGAATGGATAGATGAATGGATGACTTCAGGGAAGTCACTTTACCTCTCCAGGTATTCATTTCCCTACCTGTAAATGGATTTGGCAGGGTGACCACAGGATTAAAGATAATGTATGTCAAGTGTTCCCTAACAGTGCCTGAAATATAGTAGATATTTTCTGAATCAAAGTGATGATTAATATCTGGCACAATAAAAATAGAGGAGGAGGAGGAGTTGAAGGAGACTCTGCCCTGAGCCTGGGATAACTTCTCTCATTTAGTTTTACCATTTATATTCAGAAGATGGCTTTAACGGTAATAATAAATTGGTCATTTTTATTAAAATAACAACAGCAAACTATTATGTGCCAGGCCAGAAACAGAAGGGCCCCAAAGAGGGAGTGGGAAGACTCTAGACTCAGTCAGAGGATGCAAGGTCAGAGCTGTGGGCATCGCCCTTATGTCTGGGGACCAGTTATTACTAGCACAGCTGGTTCCTAACTCTTTACTCATAGGTGAAAACTTGTCTAAGGGGTCATTAATTCCCTCTGTAATTAATGTAAAAACTGCAGGGTTTGTATTAATGGAAAAATAAGTTCAAGCATCAAGCTGATAATATTGATAATGTGTGCTTATAATTATATACTACAAATAACTATAAATTCAGTCACTACACTAATAAAACAAAAATTCCTGAAGCAATCAAGATCTTGGGAGCAGCTACCATCAGTAGCATTATGCCAGCTGTTCTGAGGCTATGAAAATCACCACAAGCTAGGAGCAATGGTAATATTCACTGTGTATTTAAAAGGTATTTTGTCATAAAATAAGAGGACAAGGTAGTTCAGTGGTAGAACATGTGCTCAGCATGCACAAGGCCCTGGGTTTCAACCCCCAGCACACACAAAAAATTAAAAAGGGAACAGTTTTAGAAAAAACAGCATATTTTGATGCAAGAGCACTTGAAAACAAGTCAAGAACTTGAAAACAAAATGAGCAAAGGTCATCTTGCAAAAAATTAGGAACTAAAACCTTGGTGGATGGACAACCTTACAACTGTGGGCCTCTGAGCAGGATACCTCTCCCCAGGCTCTGACTTTACTTGTGTGCACATAAAAGCTGTGCTCTTTGGAGAAGAAACACCAAGTGCCAAGTATATTTTGTGTACATGTGGCAGTACTGGGGATGGAACCCAGGGCCTGACACAGGCTACCACTGAGCTATGTTCCCAGCCCTTTTGAGATAAGGTCTTGCTAAATTGTTGAGGCTGACCTCAAACTTGTGATACTCCTACCTCAACCTCCTGAGTAGCTGGGATTACTGGTGTGCTCCAGTGCACCCAGCTAAATGTTGAGTAATTTACCTCTCTACCTTCACCCACTTCCAAGAGAATCAAGTCCCACCTACAGTCTCTTGCTGCCTTATATTACCACAGGTTGGACTAACTCACTGAAGTCAGATGGGGTAGACTCTGAAGCTGGAAGGTCACATAGCTTCCAAGTTGGCAGCCATGTTAGGTCATGTGATAGCAGAGGAAGCTAGTCCAGAGAGAAATCAGTGAAAAGGAAATGACAGGGACTAGGTAAGCTGTGAGAGAGATAGAGGGAGATGAGATATGGGCCCAGGAGATGCAAAGAATAAGAGAGAAATCTTGGTCCTTGACTTTCTGGTCTCACTTCCAGCTGGCAAGAGACCTGGCTGTACTTCATTTACTGTTCTTAAGATTCTGTGAGACGTAGCCTCACAACAGTGCCCTCCTTTATTCTTGAGCTAGTTTGAGTGGGCTTCTGTTCCATGCAGCAAAATGTACCTAGACTAAGACAAGTGAAAATTGGGAATATAAGTGCTGGGCTTGCATAAGCAAAAACCCATATATATAGAACACTTACATTGGGAGGGGTAAATGCAATTATATGGTATTTGTGTTTGTTCATCCCAAAACTCCCTCATTTCCTGACACTTGCTGTCACAGTCACACACTATGGCCACACAGTCACACACTAACTTGTAGTGACTTGCTGCAGAAATAAATGAAACAACCACCAGATATGCTTTTATATGCAGACACCCTGATGTGCATGGCTACATGCCAGCATGCAATGTTGCTCTGACTTCACAGCCGTACTGACACAGAGCCTCCCTGACATGCAGCGATGCACACCCACACACATGAACACAGTGGCACTGCCCGTGAAGCTCAGGGCAGGAGTCGAAGCTTGACTGGGCTCTGCACAGCCTCCCTCCCCAGCTGCCAAGTGACTCATCCCCAGGGCTGCTAATTAAAGCCAGGACAGAGGGGACAGAGGCAAGGGGAGGGGAAGAGAGGGAAGGCAAATTTATTTTGGTGCCAACTAGGCACTCAGCCAGCTTAGGGGTCACCCACTTCCTGGGGCTGGGCCAGGCGGGGGCAGGAGAACACAAAGAGGAAAGGGAAAAAAAGAAGAACCTTTTGCTCCTTCTTACCCCTCTGGAGCTTCCTGGAAAGGTACCTGCTCTGGGAAAATTACCCCAGCTCACCCCACCTCTTACCTTCTCCATCACACTATCAGAATCCAGTTTGACCCCTCCAGACTCTTGTCCTTACACTCTGACTGTACACCTTGTCAACATACTCCCATATGGGCTTTTCAGAGTTGGCTCATCTGTCTGTAGCAACCCCTGACTGGGAGCTCCCTATGGGCAGGGACCCTGGTTACCTGCTTCCATCCCCCTGTGGATAGTCCAACACAGGCTTGCTACATAGAGAATGCTCTGTACATGCCTCAGGAATACAACTGAGTCAACTCCAGGATAGTGTGGTGACCACAAATGTGATGGTCTGGATTCCTACCTTAGTTCTACCATGGGATAAATCATTTTAGTTCTCTATAACTTAGTTTGCTCATCTGTAAAATGATAAAACCATGTACCCTATAGGATTGTTGAGAAGAGATGAGAGACCATAGTTAAAGTGCCCAGCATGTACCTGGCATACAATAGCTTTAGCCATCACTCAGTAAGTGCTGCTGCTACTGCTGATTACCCCCACCTCAAACCTGGGGTAGCAGCAATTATACAGAACCAAATTCCATATCTGGCTCCACCAGATAGTACCTGTGGGACCTCCACCAAGTCTCATAAGCTCTCAGAGTATTGTCTCATATATAAAATGGAGATTCACAATATGACACCATAAATTTACTGTAAAGAGCTGAGTCCATCAAGTGTTCTGTGTGGAACCCAACTCAGTAGCAGCTCAATAAACTACAGCAGAGACTCCTAAGGCTAGCAGAACAGGCTCAGACCTTTGGGACCAGAGAAGCCCAGGAGGGAAGAAGCAGTCGGGGTGGGCAATGGCAGCCAGGGCAGGCTCTCCAGAGCAGGCAGAAGTTGCACCCCCACATACACACACATCAACAGTCATTCAGCAAGCAGCAAGTGACAAGGTTCCAGGCAAAGGAAGCCATAGGAATAGAGAGTTTGGGCAGGGTGGGCAGCTGGGCTGAGTTGAACAGGAGGCAGCATGGGAGGGAAGAACTGGACACAGCTGGGGTGACTCTGGGGACTGGTGGTATGTTAGATATGTGAATAGGGGAAGCCATGGAAAGACCATGAAGTCTAGGCCATCTCTGATTGCCAGGAGGTCAAAACAAGGAAGAATCTTCGAGATTATCTAATCTAAACTCAGGTTGGACAGACGGGGGCACTGAAGACCAGAGTGGGAGGCCTCCTCTGGGAATACAGCCAGCAGTGGCTCCTCCTCCTACTTCTCCTCCCTTCAGCAGCGGCTCCAGTTGCCATGGGGACGTCCCTGGCTCCGCGGGTGTCAGTGGCTCCCCCACCCCCTCCCGCCTTCCCTAGCAACAGGCCACCTCCTCCGGCTCTCATCCTTGCGTGCCTAGCAACCCCAGCCTGGTCCCCCCACCCCCAGTTCCAGCCTGACCCTCACTGCCTGCCTGTGGAGCTGCTGGAACTGAACTACTGGGCTCCCTTGTTTTTTGGTGAGGGGATCGATTAAGCCCCTCCTTCCCTGTCGTCAAGTTCTGCGCTTCTCCACATTTTTTTTTCAGCTTGACTCTACAACATACAACAACGGATTGGATTACAGGAGGACAGAGGGCACTGCAATTCATCGAGCCGCTATTTTATGCTGAGCACTGCTCTAAGTTCTCTCATCAACTCAGAGAAGTCAGAATTACTGTTTCTATTTTACCAAAGAGAAACTAAGGACCAGAGAAGTTAAGTGCCCGCAAAGAACACACAGCTAGGAAGCAGGCTTTGTGACCTTGAGCCAGAGCCAGTTCTTCTCTAGACTTTGGCTTAAGGTGCCTTTATGTCTGACAACTACTCTAGAATCTACAGGAAGCCAAAGCACCTAACTCTGCCCACAGCCCTCCCCCATCACCAGCTGTTCAGCTCTAATTAGACTCTACACTTCCTCTGGCACCCAATACTTAGAAGCCCTCGGGCCTGTACCCTGCCTTAGGTGGTCTGCAATCTACCTATCCTGCTCACTCTTTGCTATGCAGTTTTCACAACAGCAGAGCCCTAGCCCCTCTCTGTTTCTTTTTGATTTTCTTCTACTTTGTTGGGGATTTTTTTGTTTTTTTTTTGTTTTTGTTTTTGTTTTTTGTTTTTGTTTTTGTTTGGTACTGGGAATCAAACCCAGAGACACTTTACCACTGAGCTACATCCCCTTGTGAGTGTTTTATTTTGAGAAAGGGTCTCACTAAAATTGTTGAGGGGCTCATGAAGTTGCTCAGGCTAGCCTTGAACTTGTGATCCTCATGCCTCAGATTTCCAAGTCACTGGGATTACAGGTGCTACCATGTCTGGCTTCCTTGGTGTTTCTTCTAACCCTTCTATGTGTACACACACACACACACACACACACACGTTTACTGGATGAGGAAACAAGTTCTAAGGGACAGAGTAGTCCAATCACACTACTAGAAATCAACCTAGCCAAAAATGGAGCCCTCTGCCTAGATCCAAAATTTCTGCCCTTTTTATGCTACAGAGTTTAACCTCTCCCCAAACTTTTTCAGCTTTCCACTGATGATAGAAAGTATCTGTGACCCATCCCTGACCAGTGTTCCAAACTCCAATTTTTTTTTTTCTGCCCAAATCATCTGCTTTAGCCCAACTGACTGCTCCTTGTCTTTAAACACACCCCTTACTTTCCTATGCACACTGATTCCACTTCCAGGGAGATATATATATTCAAATATGAATCAGTTCTGTGCCACCCTGCTCAGATACCACCTGCTCCAGAAGATCTCTCTGACTCCTAACTGGAGTGAACTTAAGAATTTACATGTGGGGCCTGAGAGCATCCTTAGAGGGTCCTTTCCAGTCCTGGTTCCCGGGTAAAGATTCTTTCCACCATGTTAGCAAGATCTTGCCCCATACTGTTATGCTTTCAGTTTTTCCTGAGGTCCACGTATGACCCTTACTTCCCTACCTGCTGAGTCCCCAAAGCCTCTATAGCCACCTTGACCCTGCACCCAAGATGGATGCCAAGAAGCAAGTCTGAGAAAAACCAACACTGACTTTAGAACCAGAAAGCCCAGGGTATGAATCAGAGAGGTGCCATCCTGCCCCATTCCTCTTCTTTCCTTGGGCAAGGCACTGACCCTCTCAGAACCTCCTTTTCCTCATCAATAAATCAGGAATCAGAATCATGCCTAATAGGGCTGCTATAAGCATTAAATAAGATCATATTCAGAGTTTTTAGTATGTGAGGAATCAATGATAATTGCTATGATTACTAATATTAACATAAGGATGAGGATGATTATTATTATCTGCAAGGCTTTTGAGAGCTCCCATGGTGATGGTGTGGGCAGGGCTGTGGGCTTGATGCCAGGCAGACCTGGGTTTGAATTCTGGCTCAGTCACATATTAGCTGTGCGACTGCAGGCAAAACCCATAACCACCCTGAGCCTCAGTTTCCTCAACTGTAAAACACTGATGATAAGGCCAGCCCAGTTTCCACCTACAGTGTCACTAGGAAGATCAAACAAAAGAAAGTCCATGACAACTTCTGTAAGTTGTAAAGACCCAACATAAGTCATCATATGACTTATGATTACATTATTAAATACCATGAGTTATAGGTCCCAAGAACTCCCGTGGTGGGAAGAGGTAAGAACTAAAGGCACCTTGAAGCTGATTCCCCAGCAAGTAGTAGGCACATCATTAGGAGGCCTGAAGGAGTCCTGGATTCAAGGTCAGTTCAGGTTACCTTTCTCCAAACCCACAGTGGGACAGTGACATCCATGTCCTTTTCTAGACAAGTGCCTTCCTAAGTGCTAGGACAAGCTGTGCCTGTGCCATGCTCCTTGGCTGCATGCTGGGACTAATTATAGCTCATCATATACCCCTTTCCTGGACACCAGGGCTGACTGTGTCCATCACGTTCCACCTGCTTGTGTCCATCCCACAGCTCTGACCTTGGCCCAAGGTGTTCAACCCAGACCCCCTGCCTGAGATGCTAGAATAGTGTGTCTTACATGTCTGTCTGTGTGCTAGCATCTTCTTCCTCCAGCCTATATCCACTGTCTGGATGACAGGACCAGAGCTGCTGCATATGGCTGGGCAAACTGCCCCACACAAGGAGTTCACAGCCAAGAGGGCATGAGAGGGAGCTGGTAACCAACCTTTGCTATGCTCATGAAGCTGGGAAGTCTGGTGAGCATGGCCCAGAGATAAAGGAGCATTTTTCCAATTGATCCATTCAGAAGGATGCTCACGAAAGGGGTACCTTTCTTCTATTCTTCATGAAAGTGCTATATATGATAGTGGTAGCCCTGGCTGGGACTAACTGTCCCCATCCTGTGCCTCTGCTGCCTGGACCCACCTCATCTCAGAGGCCTATCCCATAGACCATAGCCTGGAAGCTAAGACTGACTGGGCCCTACCATGAGCCCCCATCATTCTCATAATAATCCCTATACTTGACACTTCTGCCTTCATGAGGCTTCTGTTGGTTGAAGGCCTGGGGAATACACAAAGAGCCCTTGCCTCTACCCCAATTTTCC
The DNA here is from genome assembly GCF_902686455.1 of Sciurus vulgaris. Taxonomy (NCBI): domain Eukaryota; kingdom Metazoa; phylum Chordata; class Mammalia; order Rodentia; family Sciuridae; genus Sciurus; species Sciurus vulgaris. The sequence goes on along the minus strand of NC_136471.1, from coordinate 91,668,650 downwards.
TCCTGCTTACTCAAGTGACAACTCAATTGCACCTTTATAGTTTACTGAATCTTGTAAACTTTTTAACCAAGGCAAAAAGAAATTTACTTGTGAACATCATTCTAATGTCTAGAATGTGTCATATCCAAAGTCCACCTAAATCCTACTACTCAGGACTGACACAGTTCAGGGTAGGAACAAGAACACTAGATTAGGTAAGCCCCACATTCATCATGCCCTCTTCTCCTAGGAGGAGAAGGTAGTAAAGGTCTGGGTAGAGAGGTGACCTCTCTGGAGATTGACTTTCACATCTGGCCAGCTCCTATGAGCCCCTGAAGTGCTCAGTCAAGTCCCCGCATCAGTGAGGGTCAGAAAGACTGAAGAACAGTCTACAACCCCCTCCCAAGACCTGCCACATTCACCCTGCCCTCCCACTCCACTCTGCTCCACACCCACCCCTAATATCAATGGGGAAAGAACCCTGGAGTTGGTCCCTACACCTGCCCATGGATCCCAAAGTAAGAAACTGGAGGCTCCCACCCCAGGTCCTGCCCATTTTCCCAACTACTACTAAAGAAAGGAGGTACTGACCTGACTGTTCTGGAATTCTCACCATCAGATCTGAAAGAGAAACAGAAAAAAATATACAGTCAGCATGTGCTTTTCCCCTGCCCTATGTAGTGGCCTTTCAGGCCTAATGCATGTTGATGGAAATGAGATGAAGGGTATTCCATTCATGCAGGGAGAATAGCAGGTGCAAAGGCTGTGAGATGGTTGAGATGGCCAGTGCCTAGCCAGTTGGAAGAACAGAGGAAGACAGGCTGGGGTTGGGTGAGCAGGGGAAGGGTGGTTAGAAGTGAGGTCAAAGAAGTACCAGGAAATCAATGGGTCATGGTGAGGAAAGTAATTTTCCCTGGAGTGGCCTAAGAAGCAGCCAGTAGCTGTGGGCAGGGGCAAAGCCTGAGCTTTAAAAATAGAGACCTAGGCTCAGATATCGGCTCTGCCACTTACCAGCCCTGGCAGGTCACTTCACCTTTCTGAGTCTGAGCCTCAGTCTCCCCCATTTGTAACATGAGGTCGATCCTCGCAGAGCTGTTGGGATGATTAAGCCCTTTGGAACCCAGTAGACAAATGCCAGGTATTATTAACAACATAGAAGAGGCTTTGCCAATTGCCTGGTCCAACCTGCTAATTTTCTGCATGAAGAGAATGGAGCCGAGAGGGTAAATGAGTCAGCTGCTGGGTTCCTTTCTACTACACTGGTCTGCCTTCTTCATTGTGAGGCCCCTCAGAGACAAAGGGAGCACAACAGAAGAGAATGGAGTGGGGGACAGCTCTGAGGGAAGTAAGGGAATGAGTGAAATGTGAACCACTCCCCTCCCCTCTGGTTGCTCCGCCCTGAAAGGAATTGTGTGTGTGTGTGTGTGTGTGTGTGTGTGTGTGTGTGTGTGTGTGTACATGTGCTGTATAAGGGAGATTAGGACAGAGGAGCTGGTAAGCTGGGGGTGGCGGGAAGGGGAGGTGAGGAGGGCCAGGGACCATGGAAGTGGAACAGTGTGGGAAGTTGTCTTCCTCTTCCCCCAGTATTCCTCATCCTCACTCTTTACCCCAGGCCTCCTACCCTCTCCTAGGCTGGGCTGTAAAAGAACACAGAAACACTTTATAGGCTCTATTCTTAGCTGAGAGGGCCAAGATATGACTTTAGTAGCAGGAGGGCCCATCTTTAACTATGCTGAGTGCCAAAGGACAAAGGGACACACAGGGAGGGAGATGGCCTTCTGTTGAAAGAGGCCCCATGAGTGAGTTGAGGCAGGTAAGCCTCAGGGTGTCAGGTGAGTACAGCACTTCCAGTTTGAGGACTTCCCAGCCATATAATCCTGGGGAAGTCACCTCCCTACAAAAGCCTCAGTTTTTTCACGTATAAAAGGGGTGGGTGTGGAGGCAGTGGTGAAAATCCCTCCCTTTATGGAGTAGCTTAGAGGCTCAACAGTATCACAAGTTCACGCTAAGCTGATAAGTGACACCAACCTTTCATCATTTAAGCCCCCCCAAAGGAACACAGGACCAGGGCCATGGAATACCTTATCACATTTATTAAAACTTTCTACCTCACTCTGCAGCATCAAGATTGCTTCTGAGGCCTGGTCCACTTATTCTCAGGTACCAGGACTGAGGGGCCCTTCAATGGCTTCCCAATTGCCCACAGAATAGAAGCTGAGTCTCTCAGCTTCTGTCCCTAACATTAACCCCCTGCTCTAAACAGGCTGGTCTCTCCACTACCCTCTTACCCCCAAACCCAGCACACATTTATTTAACCTGTTGTATACCAGGCCCTGACCTGGAAAGACAACCCATAAAGAAGCTCATGGACTAGCCACTTGCCCACATCCATTTTAGGGATTAACCAATGTATATAATCACCTTGATAATCAGCACAAACAATCATTGAGCGCCTACTCTCTACCAGGTACAGTGTTAGGCTCTTTTCATAAATTATCTCCTTTGATCCTATGAAGTAGGAATTAGTCTTCCAATTTTAAGTTGATGAAACTGAGACTCAAAGACGCTGGAATGACTTGCTCGAGGTCACACAAGTAGAGGAGCTTGGAGTGAACCCCAAAGCTCAGGCTCTTACCACATTTCACTGTACCAGTAGTTCAATACTGCTTCATTCCCCAGTATCAAGTCAGAGGTATTGACAGACCCTTTCTCTGCAGCATTCTTTCTTCTGAGAGATTTCCAGATATGTACCTCTGCTCCCAAAGCATTTCTATGTGATGATGTGTTACAGTTCTCAAGATGATAGTGAAGAAGGGAAAGAGCTCCAGGCTACAACGCAGACTGAATTAGCTGATTTTCACTGTAGTCTGATTCTTACTAGTTTGAGGGGACACAACCCCATATGACCCTCAATGTAGGGATACAGCTCACCTGAGGGGTCTATCACTCTCTGTGCAATTTAGTATGTTATATATAGCTAACAATCATCAATGCAGTGCTATCCTACCCCTCTTCAGGGACTAATACTCTACCTAATGCTCAGTCTACCTTTTACTTCATGAAACTGGGCCACTATTCTTCTGGGAGGTAGAATAGACTGGTAGAAAGAAGCTGGGTTTGACTTATGGATCACTCCCTAACTGGCAGTGTGGACTTGGACAAATAATTTCTCTCTGGACCTTGATACCGCACCTGCAAAATGATGGGGCCATGTTAGTTAAGTTCCAAGTTACCTTCAGGCTTTAAAATTTAGTTTTTTTCAGAACTCTCATGTTTATCTCTTTTATCAACTAGATTCAGCTGTCCACATGTAGAAAAGCAAAGACCTAGCGATCAAATCCCCCTTTGTTATCCAGGGAAGTAGAAGAAATCAATTTCTCCTGCTGATCCCCAAAGCCTGCTCCTAATAAAAGGCCACTTAAGACTCCAAGATTCTCATGATTTGGATTTATCATTCTCATCCTCAGTAGTGATGCTAAATAAACAGTAATTTATTGAAATCTGTAAGTATAGTAACCATATTTTCTGAGTCAAAAACTTGGCATGTAACCTGATCAAGGATTTTGATGTCATGGCTTCCGGGTCTGAGAGGCAATCTGAAGATGGGAGAATAAATGGCAGAATATCAACAGTTCCTCAATTTTTGGGGAACTTATGGAGACAACAAAGCAGAATGACCAAAAAGACTGGAGGCTCTCAGGATGCCATACTGGAGGTTTTGCCCTTGCCTCCAGATTAGATTCCCTGCCTCCAGTTTTGATCCTCCAAATCAAGTACAACCAACTGGGTGAACAACATGGTACCTCTCCCCAAGAACCTAGGATTAGATAAACCAGGTTGTCTTCTGAAAGCTGAACTAATTAAATAAAACAAAAAGCATCAGAAACAAAATATGTGGAGGCACCCAAATAAGACAAATGTCCTCAAGCCAGGATTTGAGTAATTTGTCTAAAAGATCATGTGTCCAGGGATGAGGGTGTGGCTCAAAGGTAGAGCACCTGCCTATGAGTGCAAGGCCCTGGGTTTGTGTGTGTGTGCACATGCACAAAGATTGTGTGTCCAACAGAAAAGAGGCTGGACATCAATGAAAGCAGGATACAGATGTGACACAGAGGTAGACCCCTTGCCTGGTATGCATGAAGCCCTGGGTTCAGTCCCAGTACTGAGACAGAGACAGAGACAGACACACTTGAAGGATAACTGTAAACAGAGCTCTTCCCAGAAGTGTCCTGAGGAAAGAGGTACCCTGTCTCAGGAATCATGCAGATCTCTCCAAAAGCTGAGAATTAGTCCTCAGAAGCCAGGTACCTTCCCTCCCAAGCTGACTGCATGCATCTTCCATGGACAACTCCTTTTTCACTAGGACTGAGAAAGGAACATTCTGAAGTACAAACCAGTTGATGTGGTTCTCCTTCTTTGAACATTCAATAATTTCTTCAAACACACACACACAGATGTCAAGCTTTGTCTCTCTAAAGCTCTAAATCTCTCACTCTATCCTCCTACCTACCTTTTGAGTACACCTAGTATTTGTGACCTGGAACACACTTGACCCTCTTTGTTTTTTAAATGATTTTTAATTTTATTGAAGTAATACATAAACATGATTTTAAAAGTCATATTGTTAAAGAATCTTAACAAAAACAAGTCTTTTGATTTTTTAAATTATTTTTTCTGAATTACTTTTCATATTTTTAAAATGTGTTCATATCACTAATTTATTTTTGGCCTTATCTTATGTGTCTTTTGTTTTGTTTTGTTTTTCAGATGAGATCTTACTATGTTGCCCAGGCCAGCCTCAAACTCCTGGATTCAAGTGATCCTCTTGCCTTAGCCTCCCTAGTAGCTGGGACTCCAAGCACACATGCCACCATGACTGGCTTGTGTGTCCTTTTCTCTTTCTTCTTTTTTATTTTTATTTTTTGCAGTACTGGGGGGGGGGTCAAACCCAGAGCCTTGCACATACTAGGCGCTGAACTACGCCCCCAGACCTTGTGTATTCTTTTCTAATTTTTTTAAAATTTTCATAGTTTTTGAAATATAATAGTGAAATTCATTATTATGTATTCATACATGTTTAACTTTATTTTTTTTACCAAAGTCATACACATCTAAAGAATTTCAAGTCATATAGCACTGCAGGATTATAAGGAAAAACACAATTCCCTACTATATCTTTCCTCACCCCCAGTTGCCACTCTCAAAGGTGATTCATTTTCAACTCTTTCCACTGCTTTTTTTTATTTATCCCCTCATTTCTAAAGAACACACACATCATTGTATTTCTGAAGGGTTTTTTTTTTCAGTTTTCTAAATTATGTCCTGAATTCCTACCATGCAGTACAAGGTTAGAACCCTCTAATGCATACTACTACCACCATGAGTCTTTAAATGCTGTTTTACAATGCATTACAGTATGGTGATCATTTCCATTCACTCCAGTTGTCATGCAGGTACCCATGGGCCCTCCTCTCATTCCACCATTACACTTATATCAAAAAGTCTAGATTAAATCGACGTTGGTGGTTTACATTATAATGACTGAATAGATACTAACACAAGTTGAATATTCCTTATCCAAAAAGCTTGAGACCAGAAGTATTTCAGATTTCTCATTTTTCCAGATTTTGGAACAACTGCACACAGATAATGAGGTATATTGGGGATAGGACACAAGTCTAAACATGAAATTCACTTATGCTTCATAAACTCCTTATAAACAGGCTCAAGGTAATTCACACAATATTTTAACTAGTTTTGTGCATGAAACACAGTTTCATGGTGTGAAATTTCCCACTTGTGGCATCATGTCAGTGCTCAAAGTTTGGGGATTTGGGGGCATTTTGGATTTCAGATTTTTGGATTAGGGATACTCAACCTGTAATGGATAAATCATACCATATATAATTACATTTCCTTTCCCATACAATCTTTACTTTTTGTGGTGTTAGGGACTGCAATTTTTTATTTTCCCTGTTACTGATGACTATCGATTTTTTATTGGATTAGTTCTCTTCATACAAATGATCAATTTCTCCCCAAACTCTGTTAGAAATGCAATTCTTCTTCCCATATGTTGTGACACATCAGGTAATCCATCATTTCATATTTTTCCCCCTTGGAGATATCAATCCTCCTGTTGTAATCAAAATTGGCTGCTCCAGGGCTGGGGTTGTAGCTCAGAGGAAGAGCACCTGCCTAGCACACGTGAGGCACTGGGTTCCATCCTCAGCACCACATAAAATAAAGGCATTGTGTCCATCTACAACTTAAAAAAAAAAATGGCTGCTCTTCAGTTCTAACCAGGAGTTAACCTAAGACATTCTCTCTCCTCCACCATCTGGGAATTCCCTTCACCTCTCTTTTGTGTTGTACTTCTTGTTTTCTAGATTCTGTGACAATTTTTTTCTGAGTTTATGTCCACATCTTGCTGGAGCACTTTCTCCAATGCTGCTTAAGAAAGGAGGTATAGGACATAAAATCTTTAGATTTTCCATGTGTGAAAATATCTTTATTATTCCCTCACTCTTGATTCATAATTCAACTGAGTATAGGCTTCTAGGCTGGAAATTCTTTTTCCCCATAATATTGCAAAAACACTGTTCCATCAACTCCTAGCTTCCAGTACTGCTGTTAAGAAATCCAACACTATGTTTTTCTTGATCCTTTGTATGCGATATAATTATTTTTCTCCAGAAGAATTTAGGATCTATTCTTTCACTCCAGGTATTCTGCTGGGCATGGTGGCACACACCTACATTCCCAGTGACTCGGGAGGCAAAGGTAGAAGGATCACATGTTCAAGGACAGCCTTAGCAACTTAGTGAGGCCCTAAGCAACTTTGCAAGACCCTGTCTCAAAATAAAAAAGGGCTGGGGATGTAGCTCTGTGGTATAGTACCTCTGGGATGAATCCCTAGTACAAAAAAAAAAAAAAAAAAAAAAAAAAAATCCCTGTATCAGAATGTCACAGTGGCATATCTTGGCATGGGCCTTTGTATCATCTATCTTGCTGGGTACTTGGCAGGAGTTTTCATTCCTTCAGTTCTAGGCAATATTCTTGTATTATGTCTTTGAAAATTTTCTTCCTGCTGTTCCTCCATTTTCTATTTCTGGAACTCCTATCGTTAGGTGGTAGAGTTCCTCAATTGATTCTCAGATTTTCTCAACTGTTTTCTCTTATGCTGCCTTTCTCTTCATCTTGTTATTCTGCTTCCTAGGATATCTCCTTACCTTTTACATTCTAATTCTATTGAATTTTCAATTTTGGCTCTGTTTTTAATTTCCCAGGTCTCTTCTCCTTCCTTCATTACCTCAGTCCCTTCCAAGTTCCTTACTTCTGTTTGTTTGACTTTTCCATCTGTTCTCCAGGTTGATGGTTTTCCTTAAACAGCTTTGGACTATCTGATATTCTCTAGCTACCTAGAATTTGGTGTGTTTTCTAAGTATCAATTGTAGCCAGGTGCTGATGGCACATGCCCATAATCCCAGGGACTCAGAAGGCTGAGGCAGGAGGATTGCAAGTCCAAGGCCAACCTCAGCAAATTAGCAAGGCCCTAAGCAATTTAGTGAGAACCTGTCTCAAAATGAAAAATAAAAAGGGCTTGGGATGTGGCTCAGTGGCTAAACACCCCTGAGTTCAATCCATGGTACTGCAAAAAATAAAAATTAAAATGCCACATCAATTGTATTAAGGTTTAGTTTACATAAAACAAAATATATATAACTTAAGGATCTTTGGCTGATGACCCTTGGCTATCAGTTCCCAGAGCACTGCAAAGCTGTGCAGAAGCTCTGGATATAGGTGGAACTTGCCCGAAAGTGAGCTTCACTAGGGATTTACTGAGTTGAAGGCCTGTATTTTGTCTGTTTGTTTTTGTTGTTGTTGTTGGAAGACTCCCAAATGTCATCTCTTAGAGGCCTTTTTCCGGGGTCTTTCAGTTTCCCTAGAGAATAATCCTTTGATCTCTTGTGTGCTCCTGACTTTGGTGTCCTGAAAAAGGGGGAGTGGGAGGTTGGGGCCCTATCATTTTAGGTTGCAGACCCCTTTGCTTACAGTCATGTATTACTCCATCTTTCACTGTGCCTGATGTCCTAGTACCAAAAGCTTCTTAACTCACTTTCTCCAGCATCAACCTCCATCTGCAGGGAAGGGGCTGCAGGTGGAGGGAGTCCCTGACTGGATTGGATTGGGGAAGAGCCAGGAGGAACAGACTGTCTACATTCCTCTATTCTTAGGCCCATAACTCACTCTGCCTTCTGAAGTGTATAGTATCTCTGAATCCTGAGCATTGCTGGGTCCTCCTAGTGTAAGTTACTTCTGGTCAGCATCCAAGACCTTACATGTTTCTATCTTTTTTACTCCTCTTCTCATATTTTGGTGGGACTTGGGAAAGCAATCAAAACAAGTAAGGTTATTTTGTTTTGTTTTTGTGGTACTGGCGATTGAATCCAGTGGCACTTTACCACTGAGCCACATCCTCAGTCTTTTTGATTTTTTTTGAGACAGGGTCTCACTAAGTTGCCCAGGATGGCCTCAAACTTGCAATCCTTCTGCCTCAGCCTCCTGAGTAGCTGGGATTACATGCACGTGCCACCACATCTGGCTCAACTTGTGTTTGATTGGAAGTTCCCTTTCTTATTCCAGCCAACTCCTATTCATCCTCTATGACTCACAAAGACACCACCTCCTCCAGGAAGCTTATGTTCATGTCCCCAGGATGGGTTAAGAGCCTTTCCTCTTTTCTCCCACAGTAGCCTATTCTTGCCTCCATCTCAGCGCTGATCAAACTGTTCTGAAATTGTTCATTTTCATGCCCAACTCTCCCAGCAGACTGGGAATTCCTGGCAGTCCAGGGTTGTATCTCATTCCTCCCCATAAACACAGCTCTCAGGGTCGGGTTCACAGAGGTACAAGATGAACATGTTTGATGCAATGAATGAATAACTGAATAACTATAAGAATTGATCAGACCCTGCCAGGGTCCATCTACAAAGGGAAATAAGCCGGATACAATTGTTCCTCTATAAGGTCATTTCTTTAAAAGCTGTAAGTTCCCTTAAAGTTTTGTGTATAAGCCCACAGCAGTACAACTTAAACCAATGAAAAAGTGGGTTCCACTTTTATGCCTTACATGCAGAGGATGCTTAGGTACATCATAGCATATCAGTTACCACTAAAAATGATGGTGATGAAGAATATGCAATTACACAGGAAAACTGCAAATGAAAAAAGCAAGAAAAAAATCATATGTGCAAAATCATTTCAACTACATTGAAAAAAAATGCAGATAATGAGGGAAATACACCAAATGTTCAGAGTGGCTGCCTCTGTATGTTGTAATTATGCATAATGATTTTCTCCTCTACTTTCCCAAGGTTTTCTAAATTTTCTAATGGAAGAACACATTCAATATACAATTTGTTCAAAGCTACTAAGAAATGAAGATAAGTATCCTGAGAGTGCTATAAACAAAATACTATGAAGGATACCCTAAAAATCTGCATGCACATCCAAGGCTTGCTGTGAAGGCAGCATTCCTTACTGGTCAAAGATCTTGAAGGCCTAGTCCCATGGAACACCCCTATAGACACTCCCTTCATTGCAAGGTAGGAGCTAGCTCAGGAAGCCAAAGAAAGAGGATCTTGGAGCCCGGTCTATTACAAATCTCAATATCATAGGCTATACTGAGAAACAGAGGCCCTTATGCTGGGCCCCACTCTTTAGGGACCCCTCACTATAAATCAAAGTATCTGTGGGGTCAAGGAGACAAGCCCATCAGGATCTTTGGCCCTATCTCTTCTAGACCACACTCCAAGGAACGCAGGACCCCAGAATTCCCCGCCTGAATTTCTTGAAATTACTTTCAGGAATTATGTGGTCTTATTATCCAGGGCCTCTGCTAGGATCAAGGGGTGGCTGAAGAAGAAGAGGAAACAGGCAGGGTGTTTCATAGGCTGAATATCTCAAAGTTATATATGAAAACACTGGTGCAAAGGGAAGAGGGAGGACCAAGGGCTTTAACTAGTAGCTTGCCTAGATAGATCCTGCTAATGTGGAGGCGGATAAGCCCAGATATCCCGGCAAATCTGAGGGTTTGCAGAGGGCCTAGCCTTGAGCGTTGGCTAAGTTCATGTTCAAATCCATTCTCTGGCTGTGCAACTATGGGTGAGACCATTCCCCTCTGAATCTAGTTTCCCCAACTATAAAAGGGATTTTGTAATTCTGACTTCAGAGAGTTGTAGTGAGGCTTGCTGAATGACACAATGGTTAGGAGAGAGGCTTTTGGTTCACATGAGTCTGGGTTTAAATACCAGCTCTACCCCTCCTGGCTATGAGATTTACATCTCTAAGTCTCATATTCTCATCAATATAAAGGAGCTAATAATATAACTAACCTGAGGTCACTGGGTGCCATATGGTTATAAAGAATATGTGAGAATACTGAAAATGCTTAAATGAGGAAAAGGTTGCTTAATAATGATTGTGCCAGGTGTGGTGGTGCACACCTATAATCCCAACCTCTCAGGAGGCTGAGGCAGAAGGATTGCAAGTTTGAGGCAAGCCTGGGCAGCTAAGCAAGACCCTGCCTCAAAATAAAAATATTAAAAGGATTGTGAGTGTAGCTAAGTGGTAGAGCACACCTGGATTCAATCCCCAGTAACACCCCTCACACAAATGGTTGTGCAAATATTGGCTATGGTTGAATTGACCAGGTCTTCTGTATACCCCACCCCCTGCCTAGTTTTACTTTTGTCCATAGCACTTACCACCATTTGACATACGTGTCTTCTTGTTTGTTTTCCGTCCCTGACCCAAAGTATTCACACTAGAAAGTCAGTTTCACAGGGTAGAGGTTTTGTCTGTTTTGTTCACTATTTCCAAGTGCCTGGGACAATGTGAGGAACACAGAAGATGCTCTTCAAAAGTCAAGCGACTGTCTGCAGTGTAGACAAGGGGGAAAAAGCATTTAACCACAGGAACAGTCAGAATAAAGGCAGGGAAACATAAAGAAGCCTAAAATGCTTAGAGAACTCTAGATAGTTCAATACAAATTGAGTGCAGGGTTAGGAAGGGAACAGAGTGGCTAGAAAGATGAGTGGGGCTGCAGCCTTAGCCAAAGGAACATGCAAGAGCTTCCCTAGACCATAAGTGGTATGAAGGCCTACTTGTGACAGCAAGGAAGTAAAAAAGCACTAAGAAGAGGTAAATATGTGTCCCAAGTTCAAGTACCACCTAACACAAGACTATATGAAAAGTAAAAGAAAAAAATCTTCAGAAAATTGATTCAGGTAGAGAGGAAGACTCCTTTCTCAGGGGCCCATTTGAGCCAAGAATTGGAACTAGAAATGAAAGTAAGAAGCAGATTCCCACCAGATGTGATGATCCTGTAATTCCAGCTATTTGGAAGGCTGACGCAGGAGAATCAAAAATTCAAGGTTAGTCTGAACAACTTAGCGAGGCCCTAAGCAACTAACAATACCTTGTCTCAAAAGAAAAAATAACATAAGGACTGGGGATGTGGCTCAATGGTTAAGCACCCCTGAGTTCAATCGCCAGTACCAAAACCAACCAAACAAATCAACCATATAATAATAAAGTTACTACTTATTTTGGACCTACAATGGTCCAGGACTTATGTTATCTTTGTAACAGCTGTGGAAAGTAGTCATTCTTTGTCTCCTTGTATGGGTATAGAAACAGGGTCAAAGGAATACTATGATCTACCCAGAGTCACACAGTTAATAAGCAGTGGAGTTGAGATTCAAATCTAGGTTGTCTGACTCCAAAACCAATGCTTTTAACTGCTATAGCTGCTGCTTCCTTCTGTCATACCAGAGCCAAGCAGGGCCTCATCTCCCATACCAGCCTGTGAGCTTGTCCTCTCTACCTTACCAGTCTCCTGTCTCTCCTCCACATAGCACAGCCCAAGGTCCCACATACCAAGAACATTCAGGGAGTGCTTCTAGAAGAGATGATCACTCAAGGATGGAAAGGGGGAGAACCCAAGAAGGAAGGTGGGAGTAAGCACAGGTATTGCATCCCAGATCAGATCAGCACTGAGATGAGGAAGAGGGAGAGGGAGAGGGGGAGGGAGAGGGGGAGGGAAAGGGAGAGGGGGAGAGGGAGAGAGGGAGAGAGGGAGGGAGAGAGGGAGGGAGGGAGGGAGGAAGGGAGAAAGGGAGAGAGAAAAGCAAAGGAAAATGGAACTGGCTCTCCAGCCCTCCATTCTTTCCTCTCTGCCTCCAGCAGAGGGATGGAGGTTCAGCCATGATGGGAAAGAGAGTGGGAGGAAGGGGGAGCAGCTAGAGCAGCCTGCTGTTGCAGAAGTCTCAGTTCAGTCTCCAAATCCCCTCCTGTGTGCTTGGGGCCCATCTCTGGCCCACCTGCTCCCACTGCCTAAGCAAAGAGGTTGGGCTGCTTTCCAAGCACCCAGTCAATCCTGGAAAAGCCCAGCTCATAGCAGACCAAGAGTTACTTGAGTCACAGAGAGGGCACACAGAGAGGTCAGAGGGGCTGGCCCACATCTCCAGAAGGAGGCAACAGCAGGTCTGGGGGTAGAGCCCAGTTGCCACTCGTCAGCTGAGGCTCCCTTGACTCCATAGTCTAGGAGGCAGAGGCTGAGGAAATGGATGCTCCAGGGCTGCTAAAGGAAACTCATGACAGGGGTTGGGGCCAGTAGCAACACAAGGCCCAAATGAGGTCATCCAAACTCGGCTATGGGGAGGGGGCATTCACTAGCAGTTTCCAGCTCCAACCTGAGAGAAAGCAAAACAATTGTTTTTTTTAAAGTAGCTTTAACCTAAGTTTATACCTCAATAGCAAAAAGTATATATGTCCTTTCTCTCCCAGTGCCTCACCAAAATGAAAGTGAAGCAATAAAACATGGTATGAACTAATACCAGGGAAGAGGATGGGAGAGAGTGGTATCAGTAAAATGAGAGATTTCAACAAATTTCTGGGAGCAAAAAATAAAAGATTATTCACAGTTGAAAGAGAGCCAAGGACACCATGTAGTGGGTTACAGTTGAAGAGGGAGCCATTCAGGTCAGCAGAGGCCAAGAGAAACTCAAGACTTGGCAATGGTAGGTAGCAGGGAGGGTAGAAAAGATCACGGGGCTGAAGACAGGGGATAAACTGAAGATGAGTATATAAATCGTCCCTTCCCTGCCACCCCAATCACCAGACCCAAAGACCCAGGCCACCTGACATTCACTCCTAGACAAAATATCAGAGGACTTCTTGCTAAAGAAATTAAACTATGGTATGAACTAAGGTGGCCTCCAAACAAAGTGCTCATCATTCTGGTATTTGGGGAGCATCCATGATAACAACCAGTTCCCTTTTGGCTCACCAAAATAAAGTCAGCAAGTGGAAAAGTAAGCCCAGATATATTGACAGGTCAATGAGACTTTCTATTAACTCATTCATAAACTATAAAATAGAAAATAGGAGAGAAAAGATAAACAGCCTAGAGAATCAATCCAGGATGTTCAACATCAAATAATAGACATTCCAGAAAGAGAAAACAGAAAAAAAATGAAGGAGGAATAATTATCAAAGAAATAATGCAAGAAGAGGCAAAGGTCTCCAAAGTGAAAGGGCTCCCTGAGTACCGAGGATGTTGAAAAAAGACATCAATCTGAATGCTGGATAAATTAGTGTTTGGTCTATAAAAATTGACCATGTCCTTTGTGATACAATCATATCACTTATGATATGAGCACTTTTCTGCATGCATATTATATTTCAGAATGAAATGTTACAAATTCCTCTCCTAAAAATCTCCAAGTAAGCCAGAAGTGGTGGCACATGCCTGTAATCTCAGAATCTCAGGAGGCTGAGGCAGGAGGATTGTGAGTTCAAAGCCAGCCTCAGCAATGGTGAGGTGCTAAGCAACTCAGTGAGATCCTGTCTTTAAATAAAATACAAAATAGGGCTGGGGATGTGGCTCAGTGGTTGAGTGACCCTGAGTTTAATCCCTGGTACAAAACAAAACAAAACAAAACAAAAAAACCTCCAAGTAAAATAGTCCTAAAGATGTGCTATTGATTATCCCATGATTTCAAGAAACTCTACACCCCACACAACAGGAAGAAAGTAAGTAAATTAAATAAATAAAAAGGCAAAAAGGAAAGAAAGTCCTTCTCCAAATAAAGAAAAATGTGATGCAATTTTCATCAATTGGTAGAATGTAAGAAAGGAGACTTCACTAGACCTTGAAGCTAGGAAGATTCTCCTAGGAGTACAGATATTCTGACAATAGAATTATGGGAAATGAGGTACGATTATAGTGCGTTATTTGGTCCTACACTGAATTATAGTGACATAGTCATAACTACATAAACACATTGTATTGGTGGTCAAACTTTATAATCAGTCTCTCTAGAAAAAGCTATGAAGACCTAATTATTTTTACAGCAAAGAATGATAATGTAATCAATCTTGCCGGATGCACAAGTGCAGAACACAGAGACTGAGAGGTAGAAGAAAGGGAGGAGAGTCAGGCATGATGAAACATACCTATAATCCCAGTGAGTCAGGAGGCTGAGGCAGGAGGATCACAAGTTCCAGGCCAGCCTCATCAATTTAGCGAGGCCCTGTCTCAGAGTAAAACAAAGGGCTAGGGATTATAGCTCAGTGGTAGAGTACTTGCCTAGCATATGCCAGGCCCTGGGTTTAATCCTCTGTACAAAAAACAATAAATAAAAGAAAGGGAGAAGAGGTGAAAGAAAGGATGGGACACTAATATTTATGTCTTACAAAGTGACTGATCAAGAAATATTAAGTAAAACTGAAAAAATGGAGGAATAAGAAATCACAGTTTAAAATACTATCCAATAAAGTTACAAAGGTAACCAATAGGGGAAACCAAATAGTAATATAACAATAGAAATTTGAGATGGGGGCGAGAAAGAGTCAAGGGTTGTAAACAACCTAAACTATCATTTGTCATAGAAGCAAGAGGTCAAGAGATAAAATCTGATAAATGAAGAAATAACTGTTGAAGCATGTCATTTAGAGATATGAAGTTACCACCAGAAAAACCAAATGATAAAAGTAGTCACATCAGAGGGCTAGGAAGCGGGAGGCTGGTAGACTTTAGGTTTTTTTGTTTTGTTTTGTTTTGTTTTGTTTGTTTTACTTTGCAGTGCTGGGAAACAAACCCAAGCAAGTGGTAGAGCACTTGCCTAGTGTTCTAGTACTTTAGGCAAGTGCTCTACCACTGAGCCACATCCCCATCCCCAAGACAGTTTTATTTTTAACTGTACAAGTCCTTGTATACTATTTCACTTTTAAAAATTGTGCATGTATGATGCTGTATGTTCTCACTTATATGTAGAAGCTAAAAAGTTAATCTTGCCAGGTATCACATTGCCTATAATCCCAGTGACTCAGAAGGCTGAGGCAGGAGGATCACATGTTCAGTCAGCCTTAGCAACTTAGTAAGACCCTGTCTCAAATAAAAAAGGGTTGGGGTGTGGTTCAGTGGTAGGGCATCCCTGGATTCAACAGCCAGTATCCCCAAAAATAATAAAAGAAAGAAAGAAAAGAAAAAAATTGATCTCACAGAAGTAGAAGACAGAATAAAGGTTGCAGACACTGGGGAGGGCACCAGAAGAGAGGGGAATGGAAAGAAAATGGTTAATGGGTATAGGGGTGCAGGTGGATATGAGGCCTAAGTTCTAATGTTCTATAACCAGAAGGATAACTATGGTTGACAACAATTAATGAAACATTTCAAATTAGTAGAAAAGATTTTGAATGTTCCCCACACATATAAATCATAAATGTTTGAAGTGATAGATGTACTAATTACCTTCATCTGATCACTATACATTGTATACATGTATACTGTGCCCATATATACAATTACTAGGTGTCAATTAAAAATAAAAGTCTTTTAAAATTATGTATATGTGCTGCTTTATGTTTTTTTTTATGGTACCAGGGATTGAACTCAGGGCTGCTTAACTACTGAGCCACATCCCTAGCCCTTTCTGTTTTTTGAGACAGGGTCTCAGTAAATTAAGTTACTTAGGGCCTCACTAAATCATTGAGGCTGGCCTCAAACGTGTGATACTCCTGGCTCAGCTTCCCGAGACACTAGGATTACAAGTGTGCACCACTGTGTGTGTGTGTATGTGTGTGTGTGTGTGTGTGTGTGTGTGTGAGAGAGAGAGAGAGAGAGAGAGAGAAGGGAAGAGAGACAGAGAGAGAGAGAGAGAGACAGACAGACATGAGGTCTCATTATGTTGTCCCTGCTGCTCTTGAATGTGTGGGCTCAAGTGATCCTCCTGCCTCAACCTCCCAAGTAACTGAGACTAGTACAGTAATTGAATTTCTAAAAACAAGTCTTTTCTCTTTCTTTGGACCTCTGTGTCCCACACTATACATACAAAATGGAGAGGGGATGATTCTGGGTTACCAGAGGTCCTGTTATCCAATCTTTGCTTCTTTTTAAAGCAGAAGCAAGAGAGGTGGGTGAGGGATGATCCCCTGCTAACAAATCCTTTGGCTCCTACAACCACCCATGGAGGTACCACCTCAGCTGACACAGCCTGCACCATCCTCTGGTCTTCTTCAAATCTCATCATCACCAATGCAGCCTCTTCAGCTTTCCATTCATTCAACTATTTATGCCTATTAGTTATTTTTTTAAAGAATTTAACCTTTATTTTATTTATTTGTTTTTATGCAGTGCTGAGGATGGAACCCAGGGCCTCACCCATGCTAGGCAAGTGTTCTACCACTGAGCTACATACCCCAGCCCCACCTATTAGTTATTTATAACTGCCTGAGTCACAAAGGATTTGAGGTTGCTTACTCCAAGAACACACATAAGGACAGAATAGAAATTGAACTAGAAAATAAGAACTCGGAAAGAGAGATCAACAAAGATGCTAGAGCTGTACTTCAAATTAACTGGTGGCAGAGGCAAAAAGCAAGATACAATGAACTGTGACAGCCTCGATTAGGAAGGAAGAAATAAACCAGTTTTCAGAGGAAGGAAACTTTGCCTAGCACTGGATTCTTCAAGTCATTGTCCATGACAGTTTATGAAAGAGAAGGGAAATGGAAGTTTATTAAACACGTGTAAACAGCAGGGAATGCCATTCAAATTGTTCTGGTTAATCTTGAGAGATGGACATTGTTATCCCATTTTACAGATGAGGAAGCAAAAACTCAGAAAAGGTAAAATGATTTTGCTGAGGGGCATCCAGCAAGTTGGGGCAGAATCTATATTCAAACTCAAGTCTGTCTAAAAACCTCATTATTTGTGCATCATACCAAGGGGCTTCAAAACAAAGACAGCTGGGACAGAGATGCCCTGCCCAAGGCTATAGGGACACAGTGATAACAGATGCAGTCTCCCTTCCTTTATGAAAACAGAAAAGGGAGGGTGACAAGCCTAAGTCTGGGACCAGAAATAGCCTCTGAGCTGCCTCAGTTGCATCTAAATGAGACCACCTGAGGCAAAAATCAGTTGAAAGAAGGCCGGGCCTGGGTTGGGTGGGGCAAGAGAAACTTGGGCTCATGCCCCAGCTATGAATCCAGCAGCTGTGATTTCTGAAGGTACAAAACAGAGTAAAGGGCCTGTATGCCATCTAAGCTAGAGCCCCTTTATGCAATGCCTCCCCTTCATCACCTCCTCTCCAAAAATTCACCCGACCTTGTTAGAGTTCTGTTTTTTTCATGTGGACAACACGAAAATAATGATCCCTGCCACCTTCATAAAATTTCAAGGCAGGAAATAGCACATTTAGGGAAAGATGCTTTAAACACTAGCATTCGTACTACAGTGACTCTTTCATTCAGAGCTTTCTCTACTGCTCACACCTTGTAAGGCCTTACACAAGTCCTTTCTCTCTCTGGACCTCAGTCTCCCCGCCTGTAAAATGAATGCCTTGAGCTGAATGATTTTTAGGACCCTTCCACCTTGAAGTTTCTTCATTTTGATGCTGGCATCGTTATAACCCTGCTGCTCCTCAATGGCTGCTGCTCCTCTAAGCTCTCCTGTGGTGACCTGTGCTCTCTCCATCACAGCACTTGTCAGTATGTTGCCATCATCTGTCTTCCCCCATGGTGATCTCTACTGTCACTGCCCAAGTGTCTTATTGTCTCTCATCTCTCATCTAGACTGCTGCACCAGCCTCCTCACTGCATGTCCTCCGATTTTTCTTCCAAACTGCCCTCTAGGGGCAATCTCTTCAAAACATGACTCTTCATGTGTGCCCTCCCCGTAGTGCACAATGGGCACCCCTCATTCCAGCTTAATTCCCCATGTTTGCTTCCAGTTTCCAACAGCATAAATCTCCTGATGCTGCTATTCAGGGGTCCTCATGATCCAGACTGGCCAACTTTCCAGACTCCTCTCTGACCCCACCTGCCTCCCAGGTGGTACTCTAATTTATACTAAACTGACAAAAGTACTCCTTCCCCTACACATACCCTGTGAATTTACCTTACCCCCTCCCTTTTTCTTTCCTTTTCTTTCTGGTACTGGGGACTAAACCCAGAGGTACTGTACCACTGAGCTACATCTAAGCTCTTTTAATTTCATTTTGAGACAAGGTCATCTCATTATGTTGCTCAGGCTGGCCTTGAACTTGCAATCCTCCTGCCTCAGTCTCCCAAGCCACTGATATTACAGGTATATGCCACCTATAGTGCCCAGCTCTTACCCTCTCTTTTGACCCCAGTACCCAGCACACTTTCCTTCCTCACCTAGCCAATTCCTGGTTATCCTCTGAGCCTTAGGTCCAGGAAGCCTTCCCCTGACAATCTGGGTAGATACCCCTCCTTTGGGTACCCTTGGCCCCATGAGCTCCCCCTGGCAAAGCACACTGCACTCCACATTGCAACTGTGTTTCCACAACCATCTTCTCCACTCAACTATGAGTGCTCTGAGGCCAGGAACTATATAATACAAATCACAGAACTCTCTGCCTATGAGGGCACAAAGACACGACATGATACTCACTGCACTGACCTCTTTCTCAGAAAAGTGGTGAGCTCCAACTTGGCCTTTCCCTTCTGCCCTCCCATGGTACAGAGTTTTATGAAGTTACCATTAATAATGATGCTTATTGCTGAGTAAACACATACCATGTGCTGAGCACTTCAACTATGTCATCTTATTTAATTCTGACAATAACGATGAAACTGGATACACACCTATAATCCCAGGGACTCAGAATGCTGAGGCAGGAGGATCACAAGTTTGAAGTCAGCCTCTACAACTTAGTATAGACGCTTTCGCAAAATAAAAATTAAAATAAAAGGGATGGTGATGTAGTTCAGTGATAAAGCACCCCTGGATTCAATCCCCAGTACCAGGGGAAAAAAATAACCACGATGAGATGGATTGTTTGTGAAGTGACTAGCATATTAGACATACAGTTGTGTGAGATGCCTCCCAGTTTTATAAGGAAATTTGGAGGAAGGGCAAAGTTAGGTACTTTCATCACAGATATAATGACAATAATTCTAAAGCGGTTATATAGAGAAAAACATTTGCTTTGATCCAGATAAGTGCAGTACACTGTATCCTAGGATCTGGTAGGAAATCATAAGGCCTATATGTGCACTCATATTACTCACTTCAAAAGGTCTAAAAATCCCATAGCTCCACTGGGCATGGTGGTGCACACCTGTAATCCCGATGACTCAGGAGGCTGAGGCAGAAGGATCACAAGTTCAAGGATAGACTATGCAAGTTAGCAAGATTCTGTCTCAAAATAAAATAAAATAAAATAACACAAAAAGACTGGGGATGTAGCTCAGTGGTAGGGCACCCCTGGGTTCAATCCCAGGTACAAAAAAAAAAAAAGGAAAGAAAAATTCCATAGCTCCAGTATAATTACTGTGTCAATTAATAAAGTGGTCAGTTTTTTAAAAATCATATAGCTCCAAAGAAATGCATGTGGTCTTGGTGAAATGACAGGAGTGATAAATTTACATCTCAGATGTTAGACGAACAATTGTGATGGATTGTGTAGTTCTGGCTTGTCATCTTTGTTTTGAAAAGGATGTGATGCGGCTGTCTTCTTGTTGTTGTTTTATTTACTACGATCCGCCTCTAGGGGGCAGGGCAGCTCCGTCTAATATTTTCCATTCTCGGCCCTCAGCTTTCCAGACTGATCAGGACCTTGACAAGTTAAATATGAGAAGCAGCCAGGAAAGTTTCTGATACATTTTTATGATGGGGGTGGGAGCAAAGTGAATCTTACATATCAGAAAATGCACTAGAATCCTTGTTTCTTACTGGAAAAAAGTGAGGCTCTGAAAGTGATGTGATGCTTAGAGTCACAAGAAGTCCTCCTTCCAAGGCACCATACTTTCTCGGAACACTAAGATCCCAGGGAGCTTAAGCTATTAAGCACTTGGGAATGAGTTGCCCGGTGTAAATGATTTCAACGTGGATGCTTGGAGACAGACCAAATACTACGAGGAAGTCAGGGTGCTAGCAAATCATCTTGCCCTAAAGAGTTCTCCACAAAGAGGAAATAAGTCATTTATTCATCACTCTTCCCCATGAACAATGTTTATTATCCTGCCAAGGAGTACAGCAGGCAATGAGCCACAGGGTTCAGGTCTTATTCCCACCCCAAGACACTGTGTCTGGCCCAGGTTCTGAGCTCAGTAAAGATTTGCTGGAGCCAGGCACAATGACACATGCCTGTAATCTCAGCAACTCAGGAGGCTGAGATAGGAGGATAGCAAGTTCAAAGCCAGCCTCAGCAACTTAGTGAGGTCCTGAGCAACTAAGCAAGACCCTGTCTCAAAATAAAAAATAAAAAGGGCTGAGGATGTGGACCAGTGATTAAGCACCCCTGGTTTAAATCCCCAGTACCAAAAAAATAAAAAATAAATAAAATTTTTAAAAAGATTCAACAGATACAAAAAGGGGGTATACGCTGGTGAGTCAATGATAGAGCACTTGCCTAGCTTGCACAAGGTCCTGGGTTCAATCGCTAGCACTGCAAGAAAAATAAATATGATGTATAAATAAGCAACTTCTCACTGGGCTGGGTGACAGCACACAGGTCTTCGGTGGGCCTCTGTGCTCTATTCAGAACAGAAGATTTTACATCAAAGGTCAAGACCATGGCATGACACAGCCATGGCATGGTAGAGAGAGATAACAATGAGCAGATTGGCCTGTATGTCTCTAAAGACTCATACAACTCTGCTTCTCTGTCACTCTATGAATTGGGAGACTGGTAGGTGTGAGAAGCAGAGAGAATAAAGGCCGAATGACTTCAGAGCTCATGAGGAAAAAAAACTCCAGAAAGCCAGGATAATTCTGAAGTTGTCACTTCTCTCAATGGGAGTTCCAGAAGAAAGAAAAAATGAGGTACCCCTGGCGTTAGTTCACCATAACTTAATGGGTCATTCGTTTGTCCACTCAGCTTTGATTGAGCAGCTACTATGTTCTTTGCTGTGTTATGTATTTCCAAGCTTATCATTCATTCACTCATGCCCCCAAGACCTAGTACATACAACACACACACATGAGACACAACATATACTTGACATATGTCAGTTAAATCTGAATCCTTTGGGGGACTCTCAGGCTAGTAAAGGAGACACAAGATGTAAACAACCATGAAGGTTTGAAAAGGGGCAGACTGTTCGTTGCAAGTTTTGGGGATAAACTGAGCTTTCTTAGGGACTATCAAATAAGTTTGGTCCAGGAACCTGACAGAGCAGTCTGGGAGAAGGGAATGGCATGAGCCAAGTCCCAGAGGCTATCAGAAGGACTGGGTGGGCTAATGACAGGGCACACCAGCCAGAGTGGTGTGCATATTCTGTCTGAAAGAGACTATAAAAAGATGAGAAATGGAAATTAGGGGCAGATCCTAAGAGGACCATGCACCACAGTTGGAGGAATTTGCAGGCCAGAGAGTGAAAATACAGGAACATTGCAGAATGTGGCCTGGCTATACCTCATCAGAGGCTTGACAGAGCAAGATCTATTAAGAGACTATGGCAAAAATTAAGCAGGCAATCATGAGAAGGAACTTGCCTTGCTTCAAGCAGTAGTCCGAAAACTCTGTAGGTGAAAGCCAGAGCCTCATTTGGAGTGGCTTTGATGTCCTTAAGTCCCACCTGCAGGAGGGGAAAGGTGTTCTACAGGAATGGGAACCAGACAGTTCCAAGCCCCGTCCAGCTATGCAACCTCGGGCAAGTCACTGCTCCCCTCTGATCCTCGTTTCCTCAACTAAAAAATTAGGCTAACACCCACCTGGCAGGGATTCTATGTGCAAATAAGAACTGCATTGTGGGTAAGAACTCCATGGACCCTGGAGCCCCACCACCTGGGCTCCTTCAGACTCCTTCTAGTTCCTTCACAGTTATGCCACTTATTTATTGACTGATCTTGGGTATGTCATCCAAACTTTCTGGGCCTCAGTTTCCTCATCTGTAAAATGGAGTTAATAACAATTTCTACATGAAAAGCTTTACATGAAGACAGAATAAATTACTACATGGAAAGTACTTAAAACAAACAGGCCTGGCACACAGTAAGTACAGTAGAAAAATGTTAGCTATTATTACATAAAGTCACATAGTGTGGTGCCTGGCACACAGAAGGCTGAGACTCACTTGGTACACATGTGGCCTCTTCATCATGCTCTAGCATTTAATATGCTCCCAGCAAATCCAGAGGCCATAGTAGGCAGGGTGACAGAGGAAGAAAAGGTAGAAAGCAGGAAGCAAGCCTGGGTCTAGCATCTTTCTCTCACAATCCCTTCCATCAGACACCAAAATACTACCCACCCTTCTTCAGAGCTCCTTTCCCCACTGCTTGCCTGAGTCCTCAGCTTGGCCTGCCCTGATCCCTCCATCTTCTGAGAAATTCCATCCCTCACCACCTCTGCTGCTCATTTGATCCTGAGCCTCATTTCTATGGCATGAACGAGGCCTGTAAACTTGTCTCCCTGGCCAATGGGAGAGGTGCTCTTCAAGCGCCATGAGCATGGTGTTTGTTCACGATGGTTGCCCCTCCTGCTGTGTGCACACTGCCAAGAAATGTTTGTGGATGACAACCCCATTCTTGCCCCAGATCTAGACAGAAAAGCAAGACTCCTCTAATTCTCATTAAACTCAACATTATCATTTCCTCCCACACGAGCATAATGCTCATAACACAGTGTGTGGGGGGATATAAATGGTTTTCCCTGTTGGGAGGTGGGAGAGACCCCCTGAGAAAAGAACCCAAGACCCCCAAAGGAGACAAGCTTCCCCAGAGCCTCTCCCTGGGCTGAATCGCTCCCTTGCTTCCTCTCAGTGGCTTTAGTCCCTGTAGGGAGCACACCGGCACCCCACTGCCTGCAGAGGACAGCCTGGCAGCCAAGCAGTAGACCACGCATTGCCCTGGCTGTCAAGAACACCACGTTGGTCCCTCCGGCTGCTGTCCCCAAATGTGAGCCAGCTTGTGAGGTGGGTGGGGACAGAGGATGGAGAGTTACCACCAAACCAGCTACAGCCTACCACCACCTACATCGAGCCAGAGCTGGGTCCGTGCAAAAAGCGTGGGAAATGCAACTCTTTTCAGCGTGGGGTACTCAGCAGTGGCCCCCTCAGAAGTGGCCCCAAGCATTCCTGTAAATCATTCCAGGCACCAGAACTGCAGGGGGCCAGGCCAAGATCAACAAGGAAAGCTGAGATCTTCTCTAATCATGGCGGGGTTGGGGGTGACAATTACAGGTAAAAAGACCAGAGTATTAGTCAAGACCAACAACTACTAACAAAAGAACAAAACCCTCACACACACAAGACCAGAGGCGGTAGGGCTTATCTAGCTCTATGCTGCACTAGGAAGGCCACACCCAGAGCACAGCAGAAGAGATCCTAGCATCCTGGAACCTGTCCAGAAGTGACAGTGTGGGAGGATGTGGGAGTCCTGGATGGCTGATATGGATGGTGACGGGAATGACAGCTAATGTCCAATGCAGGGAAAGGAAAGTTCATAGGACTGGGAGTCTGTCTTATTGGTAGCATAACCTCTGGTGGGCTTTGCTTCTCAAAGTCCTCAGTTTCTTCTGCTGTAACATGTGGATTGTGGTGACAAATGCAGAGTTACTGGGAGGGCTAAAGGAAATTCCTAGGCAGAGTGGCCCCTAACAAGCTGCAGTTCAGTCCAGGCCCCGTTCTCCCCTCTTCCTCCACCAGAGGGAGCCCGGGGACCAGGAGCGCCCAGCCTGTACCAGCTCTGCCTGTCCTCCCCCAATGCTGCAGCCTCTGCTGCTGAACTCCCACCCTGCCTGCCCGCGCTTACAGCAGCAGCCTTCTCACCCACTCCTTACAAACCCAGAACGGCCTAGCAGGGGAGTCACAGCAGCAGCGGTGGCACCAAAGGCTACTGCACTGCCAGGTTCTCCTAATACCTTGCTGGGAGGAGAGAAGAGGGAAATAACCTTCCCTCCTCCCTGTTAACTCCCCCACTCATTCCAGACTCATCTCCTTCAGCTCAAACCTTGTAGCTACCTAAGGTTCTCTTGGCTTCTCCCAGTTCAGTATCTACCTATCCAGGATCTGAGGACAAGACACTACTAGTGGTTGGAGAGCACTCATGAACAGATAATGTGCCTTGGAGGCAGAGACACTTGGGTTCTAGTCCCAACTCCATTAGCAACTAGTAGCATAACCTTGAAGAAGGTTTCTTCACATTGTAGCCTCAGTTTCCCCATCTCTAAATTAGAGTTGCTAATACTCACTGTACAGGGCTTGTCGTGAGGACCAAAAGAGATAATCAAGGATGCATGAATAGTTAATATGTGGTTAGGAGAGAAATTCAAAGTACTACCTAAACCCCTTTATTAATCCAGTAGGAAATGTGAAGCAAGGATATGCAATGAATGACCTGGAAGGTGCACAAAAAGGAACAAGAGGTAGGCCTGCAAGGATGGCAGAGGAGCAAATGGGCTTCCAGCCAACCAAGAGATTCAGACCCATGTCTGCAGGATACAGAATGTGAGGGCAATGGAATACTGGAATTGGGAAAGACCTAGGTCATTTCACTGGACTTTAGACCCCATTCAGGTTTTACACTTTCTCCAGCTTTCCTGGACCCCCACCAGGCCTCTGCTGGACATGTCCAGCCAGCTGCCACCCCCACCCCTTGAGGCAATCTACTGCATCACCAGTAGCCAGGTTATAAAGTTCTTCCTGATTTTATCTCAAATGTCCCCACTGTTCCTGCTTCTGCTCCCTGGAGCCATACATAATGAGGCTGCTCCCCCTGTCACAAGCCTGACCCCTCTAGAAAAGTCTTCTGCAGTCAGATTCCAGGACCACAACCAGTCTTCGTCTGCCCCCACCCAACCACAGCCCTCTCCCAAACAGGCTCTTATCTCCCTGCATCCCTCTTCGACTGTGCTGCCCCATGGTGTACACGGTCAGTCCTCTGGGACTGGGCTCCCAGCAGGTCTGCCTGGGTAGGCGAGCCTATTCCCCTGTCCCCCAGACTATCCTGGGGCAGTCCACACCAAGACAGCTGAGGGTGTGCTGCAGTAGAGCCCAGCAGAGCCCTCAAGCTGCAGCTGCTGCTCCTGGGGCCCAGCCATCTCAACCCAGCACCCCAGCCTGCTGCCTCACCACGGGGGAGTTGCAGAGAGCTGTCTCCCGGCAGATTTCCTGAGGCAGAAGGCTTCCCCACCCCCAGCCCAGCCTCCAAGAGACACTCCACTGGTTGTGGCACATGGTAGGACCAGCTGAGCAGTGAGAGGAGGGGGAAGCCTGTCCATTCGCTAGAGGACTTAAGACTTGCTCTGTAGTGTGGCTGAATTAGTCACAGAACCATCGAATCTAAGCTGGAGGGGTCCTTAAAAAGCATCCACAACAGACCTCACCTTTAAAAAAGACATAGGGGAATTGATGAAATGAGAGAGGAAGGGACTCAGTCAAGGTCACAAAGCCAATCTATAGCAAAGCTGAAAGGGTAACCCAGGTCTCCTAATTCCCAGTTCAGTATTCTTTCCAGTACAACAGAAAAGCAATAAGGGAGCCTTTAGGGCATCCTCCTAAGCCTGCACGCCCTTGACTCTCAGCCTGATATGTTTATCCCAACCAGAGCATGATGAGATCTACATGGAAAAGTGGACCCAGCCCATGTCCCACCAACCCAGGAGATATTGCCAAGGTGTCCCAAATAGACACACAGACCCCAGCACAGGAACTGGAGCCAATCCACAGAGGGGCGATCTGTAGACTTCCCTTCCTGGTAGGGCTCTTTAAATGGGTGTTGTTTTTCTTGCAGGGTGGAGAGGGGGTGGACTTTGAGGAACTAGCCAAGGGCCTGGCCTCCATCTTTGCTCCCCCATCTTAGCTCCCCCCTGGCCAGGATGTGCTGCAGTTCCCCTCAGAGGGATTTCTCAGCCTCCAGCAGCCATTCTGGTCCCCACCTGCCTCTCTGGGAAAGGATGGAGTGGGGGCCAGAGACCAACAGAGGAGACAAGATCAGGGGGGAAATAAAAAAAAGGAAAAAAAAGCAAGAAAAGAAAAAGAAAAGGAGGAGAGGAGGGATTCCTCTCCCTTGGGGCTCTGAGTTGACACCATCACTGACAATAAACCCCAAGCAGTACAGCCAAAATAAATAAATAAATGAAAACCCATCCTCTAGCAAGGATACAGCTAAGGGTTTAAGAAGTGGAGAGGGGGCGGTGATGATTGCTCTAGTCCCTCACTGGCAGCGGTACTGGGAAAAAAGAGACGCCTGCACTCATCTGGCCAACCCAGTGTGCCCTGGCTAGGGAAAGGGTGTCGGCAGGACGAGGGGGACCTGGCTTCACCCTGTTGGGACAGGAGAGGAGTACACGGAATCAGACACGGGCTTCTTACTTTATCGGCCGGACAAGTTGGAGAGGGAGCTAAAGGGAAGAGCGGGAGGGGGGGGGTACAAACACATTCCTTACTTTCTCTGGAGGGTTGTAGCCGGGCTGGTGCTGGTACTGGTGCTATGGCCTCCACCAGCGCCAGGGCTGGAGCTCCTTGATGCGCCACGGCTCAGCTGGCCCCGCTCCCGCGGTGGCCGCGGCCCCACGCCCACCGCGGCGGAATAGCCGGCTTCCTTTTCGCGGCCCGGGTGCGCTGGCCCGGCCTCCCGCCCGCCACGCTCGCGACCCAGGGCTGGGTTCTCGTGGTGCAGGTGGCACTGGGCCACGTCGCGCTCGCGGGCTGTGTAACCGGTAGTGTCCTGGAGCGGATAGGAGGCGTCCCGCTCCTTGTCCCGATACACAGCCTCCCGGTTCTGGTAGGCGCCGTCCCGGTTCGGGTAGCCCACGTCCCTAGCTGCCTGGTGGAACTGACTCTCCCGCAGCTCGCGGTGGTGGAACTGGGTCTCGCGCAGGTTCTGGTACTGGCTCTCGCGGCCGGGGCTGTCCCGCGCGCTGTGGGGGTCCCGGTGCAGCTCCCCGCGGTGCAGCTGGCTCTCCTCCCTCAGGTCGCGGTTCTCCTGGGTGAGCTGGTCCAGCTGGCCCTCCAGCTCTTCGATGCGCCGCCGCTGGGTCTCCAGCAGCTGCTGCTGGCTTTCGATGATGTTGTTCAGCTCCAGCAGGTACTCCACCGCCCGATTGGGGCTCTCAGATCCCGGGCCGCCCGGGGGCCCCGACCCCGCCTCCATCCTGGCGGCCCAGGGACAGGGGAAGGGGCAGGAGAGCCCAGTCCCCGCTCGCTCACGGCGCCACCCTCCCCCGGGCCCAGCCGGGGGAGGGGGCCGGCGGGACGCGAGGGCGCGCACCGGGCTTGAGGGCCCGGGGGCCCGGGGGGGCCCGGGAGACAGCGCTGGGGCCGGCGGCACGGGGAGCAGGAGCTGAGGCTGCCGCCGCCGCCGCCGCCGCCGCCGCCGCCGCCGCCGCCGCCACAGCCACGGCTCGGGAGGACGCGGCCCACGGCGCTCCGCCCGCTGCGGAGTCACTGCGCAGCGCGGCCGCGCGGGACCGCCCCGGCCGCCGGCCCGCCCCCCGCCCCTGCCCCCACCCCGCTCGCCCGGCCCGCCCCCGCGCGCCCCACCTGCAGCCGACACCCGCACCGGCAGCTGGACCAGTCCCAAGGCACCGGCGCCTGGCTGGGGCCAGCCCCATCACAGCCTGCAGGAGACCTCTTCATTCCACCCACCAGTCCCAGGGTCCTCACTTCACGAATGCAGCCTAAAGAAACCCTCCTTGCAACCTCCTTCACTTCACGAATGCAGCCTAAAGAAACCCTCCTTCCAACACCCCTGGGGGCCTCCAGGTCCAGAGTCTTCCAGCCATTCTGGAAACTCCCATCCCAGGCAGTCCCCAAGTCCAGGCAACCGGCGGGGACTCTCCCCGGTACCGTAGGTTTGCCAACCTCAAGCAATGTCAGATACCCCATCCCAGACAACCTCTGAACCTTCTGTCTCAGGCGCCCTTTCTCCAGCCTCCATCATGGGCAGTCTCTGGGTCTCCCATCCTAGCCACTGCCTGTACCCTTCCCCTATCACAGCCAGCTCCATGTCCCTCCAGCCCAGTCAGTATGATGCTCCCTCAATCCCAGGAAACCCCTGAAACTCCAACAATCCACACACACACACATCACAGGCATCCCCCACTCCAGCCAGCCTCTAAACTTTCCATCCAAGCCAGTGCTCAGATTCCCTATCCTAGCCAACCCCAGGATTCCCCATCTTAGCCAGTCCCTGGGTCTTTCAACCAAGGCAGTCCCAGGATTTTCCATTCCAACAAGCCCTGGGACTCCTCATCAAAGCTAAACTTGGGATCAAAGTTCCATTCATTCAACCTTCATTTTCTGATCTCCTTTGGAAATGTTCTTCCCATTCATTCCATCATCTCCATCCAATGAAACTGTACCTACCCATCCTACCCTCCCATCCTTCAAGACTTAACTCAAATGCCATTATACCGAAGCCAACACTGACTTCCCACTGCACTTCCCCTACCCCTCTCTTGTAGAATTTGTTGGACAAGTGGAACTTGGCTTTATGTCTTCTTCCAGACTGAGCTCCTTAAAGCCTTAAACATGTCTTGATTTATCTTTGTGAATACTTTGGGATAAGAGGGGAAAGTATGTGTTTTATAGTCAAACAAAACTGAATTTAAATTCCAACTTTTCCTTTCTAAATTTCCATTTCCGTATCAATAACGCTTAGTTCACAGAGGTGGTCTTAGGGAAAAAAACGCATGCAAAAACAACTTGCACAGAAAAGACAACCAACAAAATGAGAGAAAATATTTGCAAATCACATATCTGATAAGGGACTTGTATCTAGATTTTGTAAAAGAACTCTTACACAGCAAAAGTCGACCCAATTTTTAAAATGGGCAAAAGGATTTGAATAGACATTTCTCCAAAGAAGATATAAAAATGGGCAATAAGCACATGAAAAGATGCTCAGCGTCATTAGCCATCAGGTAAATGCAAATCAAAAGCACAATGAGCTTTCTATGATATCCATAAGGCAGTATTTGGGGTTCCTGTTGTAACTTAAAAGGAATCTTTCACAATATCCAGAGCCCTTCATGTCCTACAAATGAAGGAAGAGGATGTCCTTGAACTCCTTGCATCAGTAACTCAATTAGGTAGCACCAACCCTAACTTCCAAATGGAACAATATATCTACAAAAGGAAAATGACCACATCTACATGATAAATCCAAAAAGGAGCTGGGAGAAATTTCTGCCATTGTTACTATTGAAAACTCAGCTGATGTTAGTGCTTTATTCTCCAGAAACACTGGCCAGGGGGCTGTACTGAAGATTGCTACTTCCATTGGGGCCACTCCTATTGGTGGGCATTCCCAGAGTGAGGCAGCCTTCTAGGAGCCACATCTCCTGGTGGTTACTGATCCCAGGGCTAACTACCAACCTCTCACAGAAGCGTCCTATGTTAACCTGCCTATTGTGGCTCTGTGTAACACAGATTCTCCTCTGTGCTATGTGGACATTGCCACCTGGCATTGCAAGGGGCCTCACTCAGTGGGTCCAACGTGGTGGATGCTTGCCTGGGAAGTTCTATACATGTATGGCACTATCTCCTGTGAGCACTCAGAGGAGGTCATGCCTGAGCTCTACTCCTACAGAGATGCTGAGGAGATTGAACAAGAAAAGCAGGCTGCTGCTGAAAAGACAATGACCAAGGAGGAAGTTCAGGGTCAATGAACTACTCCCACTCCTGAGTTTCCTGCTATTCAACCCAAGGTTGCAGACTGGTCTGAAGGCATGCAAGTTTCTCTGTGCCTATTCAGTAGTTCTCTATGATAGCTTAGTGTGCTCAGCCTGCCACTGAAGACTGGGCTGCAGTTCCCACTGCTCAGACCACTGACTGGATAGGAACAACCACTGAGTGGTCTTAAGGTATCCTTTTACAGGTTTTTGAACAGAAAGTGGACACAAGGTTAATGAAAAATAAACATCAGTTCCTTAAATACATACAATGAGATACCACTTCATATTCACTATGATAGCTAAAACCAAAAGGATAGACAATAAGTGTTAGCAAGCATGGAGAGAAATAGGAATCCTCATTTGTTGCAGGCAGAAATGTAAAATAAATGGTACAGTCACTTTGCAAAGCAGTTTGGCAGTTCTTCAAATGTTAAGCACAGAGTTACACATATGACCCAGCAATTCCACTCCTAGGTATACCTCCAAGAGAAAGGAAAATACTCATCTACACAAAAACTTGTACATGAGTGTTCATAGCAGCATTATAAATAATAATAATAGTGATAGACAAAAGTTGGAAACAACCAAATGTTCCACTGATGAATGGATAAGCAAAATGTGGTATAGCCACACAATGGAGCATTATTCAGTCATTAAAAAGGAATGAAGTACTAATACATGCTAAAACATTATGAACCTTGACAACATGTTAAGGAGAGAAACTAGTCACAAAAGACCACATATTGTTGATTCCTTTTATAGGAAATTCCAGAATAAATGAATCTATAGATGCAGAAATTAAAGTAATGGTTGTCGAGAGCTGGGGCATGGATGGGGCTGGGGCTGACTGCTAATGGGTATGGGGATTTTTTGGAGGAGGATGAAAATGTTCTAAAATTAGACTGTGGTAATGGTAATGCACTGTAAACCATCCTAATACACTATAAACCACTGAATCATGCCCTCTAATGGGTGGATTTTGTGGCACATGAATTATATCTCAGTAAAGCTTTCTTTTTAAACACCTTGTACAGAGCTAGCACATAATGACTACTATGATAATAATAGCTAGCACTTCTATGGTAGTAACTCTTTTCCAGGCACTACGCTGAGCATTTTACACATATGAAATCAACTTAATCTTCATGACAGTCCTACCAGATAGGTACTGTACCTCCATTTTATAGCTGAGGAAAGTGAAACAGAGAAATTGAATGCCTTGCCTAGTGTCACAGGGAGGCATAGTCGAGATACTCATCTGCTTCCTTCTTGCTTCTTTGTATCTTCTCTTGATACCTTGGACAAAATAGGCACTCTGTAAATGTTGAAGCAGTAGAGACCCGTCAATATTTCTATTCATCCAGCAAACATTTGCAAAGCCTTATTCATGTGCTAGGCAACACCTGCATTCTTGTCCATATCCCTGCTTCTAATCATTCAGATTCCCTCTGGGAATGGAGACCAATGGGTACTAAAATTCATGTACAAAATATTTATTGAGTGTCCACTATCTGTTAGGTATTGTTCTAAATAATGAGGGTATAGCAACGAATCAAACAATCCCTAGCCTTATAGCACTAACATTCTAGTAGGGGAGAGAGACAAAGTACAGAATATGTAGAGCATGTTGAAGGATGAATAGTGTCCCTCCAAAATTCATATCCACTCAAAAACTCTGTGATCTTATTTGGAAATAAGGATCTTTGCAGATATAATCAAGTTGAGGTCATACTGGATGAGCATAGGTCCTAATCCAATGGCTGAGGTCCTCATAAGAAGAGGGAGAGTTGGACATGTAAACACAATGTGTGAAGAGAATGCCAATTGAAGATGAAGGCAGAAAGTGGATTGATAAGCCAAGCAACTCCAAGGATTGCAGCAGGCACCAGAAGATGGGAGAGGCAAAGAAGGATTCTCCCCTAGAGCCTACAGAGGAAGTACAACCCAGATGACATCTTGATTTTAGACTCTTATTCCTCAGGACTGTGAGAGAATCAATTTCTTAATTTCTTTCTTTTTTTTTCCTTTTCCTTTTTGGTACTGGGTATTGAACCCAGAGGTGCTTAACCACTGAGCCACATTCCCAGTCCTTTTAAAAAATTTTTTTTGAGACAGGGTCTCACTAAGTTGCTGAGGCTGGCCTTGAACTTGTGATCCTCCTGCCTCAGCCTCCTGATTACAGGTGTGTGCCACCATAACCTGCAAGAGAATTGAGTTTTGTTGGCAGCCACCCAGTTTGTGATACTTTGTTACAAAGCCCTAGAGGACTAATACAGATGGTGATAGGTGCTCAGAAGAACCACAAGGTAGTGAAGGATGAGGGAGAGCCCTGGGTGAATCACGTACATAGCATAGCCCCTCAGGGAGCTCCCAGTCTAGTCGAGAGCCACAACCATATATCACAAACCTGACTAACGAGACAGAATATGCAAAGTACCAGAGTTGAGGCAGAAGGACAAGGGTGCTGGGACATCTTTATGGATGCAAATATATCTGAGTTAAGCTTAGGATTTCAGCAGGTAGAAGTATTAGAGCTGAGCTAGACCTGCTGAAGGGAACTGTGGGAGGAACGGAACAAAGTCAGGAAAACCATTGTGTGTGAGAGGAACCCCATGTAATTTGTTGAAGAGAGCATGAGAGACAAACACGTGTGTGTGTGTGTGTGTGTGTGTGCGCGCACATGCCCATGCATGAGCATGCACATGTGTGTGTTGTAAGGAATAGTACATGGGAAAACATTGCTTGATTCAGCTTGGAGAAGATTCCACTGCCCAACTAAAGAATCTGGACTGGCTGGGAGTATAGCTGAGTGATAGAGCATGCATGAGGCCCTGAGGCCCTGGGTTCCATCTCTAGTTCCACAAAAGGAGAGAAAGAGGAAGGAAGAGAGGGAGGGAGGAAGGGTAGGGAATCTTTTCTCACAGGCAATGAAAAGTCACAGAAGATTTTTAAGCAAAGGAGTGATATAGTAGGTGGGGAGGTGCTCACAGGTATATTGTGTGCACTGAATACTTCACACCACAAAATGACTTTAGTATTGATTCATTGTTGTTGCTCAGCAGAAACTGTAGCACTACCTTCCTTTCCTGTCTGCTGCCTCCCAGAATCATTTCCCAAAAGCCTCAGTCTCCAGTATGATTGCTCCAGTTCCCCTTACCCTGGGACCAGTTCTGCCAAGGAAATGTGGAGCTAGAGTAGGAAAGAGCCCTAAAATCCACATCTCACCACTGCCAGTATCCAGTCAACAAGAATTCGTCAGGATGCTGAGAGCCATGAAACATTTTCCTCAGATCCATTGGTGGCATCTGTTCAAATTGGGTATGCCTACTGGATTCTCACAGTTCTAACTATGAGCAGACCTTCTCCTATACTTGTTAGCTGCCAAGCACGAGATGGGAAAATTGAAATTAAAAACAAAACTCAGGTGGTGAATCTCAGTAGAGCATGTGCTTAGCATGTGTGAGGCCCTGGGTTTGCTTCTCAGCACCGGAAGCAAAAAATCCCACCAGTCTTTCCCCTGGAAGATTTAGAAATAATATCAGAGCCAAAGGGACCTCAGAGATAAACTCATTTTCCAGTTGAGAACACTGAGAGCCAAAGAGAAGTGATCTGCACTTAATTGCTGTGGTCAGTGCCACCAGCCTACAGGTCTTTTCTTGGGCTATTTCCAGGGTCTGGTGTTTCAGAGAGGCTTAAGATTATAGACTTTAGAGGGCAGAAAGGTAGAAAAGTGAGGAACATAGAAAAAGGAGAGGCACTTCTCTTGGGGATACTGACAGAGACAGCGGTGCTTAAAACTGAGACAGCATTTGGCTAATTAATTAATTATCCTTCCAGCCCCCTTCCCCCTTGTGGGGGATGATGTGAGATGTAACCAAAGTACCTGTCAGCCTCCAACAACTGCACAGAAAGCAATCCTAATAGGTTAGTCTGGAGTTTTGTTTTAGGAGAAATTTTCTCTCTGAAGATGATTTGTAAGCTTGATCCTGTCAGAACATAAAACCACATAACCCAATGTGTTTCCAATTTTGTCCTAGCTGCCATAAAACTTTGAGCCAAATTCAGAGTCCAATTATAATCCAGTTCATTTTAGGTACCTGGCAACATCTATTCATACTTCCTTTACATGGTCTCTGCTCTGTTTTCTTCCACATTTTTATCCCTAATTGTCTTTCTTTCATGTTATAAACTGATGAGTTGCCTAATATCCTCTTTAAAGTAGGCGAGATATAAATCTTACATAAACTAAACTATATTTACAGATGCTAAGGGGATTTGAAACAATGAAGAACATTTGAAGGAACAGATGATATTTGGCCTAGAGGAGGACAGGCTTATGAGGACATGATTACTGTCTTCAAATATCCAATAAGCTGTCAGAGGGGCAATGTAGTGGAATTATTCTGCTTAGCTCCAAAGGGCACAGCTAGAAGCAATGGGTGAAAATTACAGGGAGACAGATCCCAGGGAAGGAAACTATCACAGGCGAGGCTTAGTGAACTGAGCGAGTCAGTGGAGGTCTCCAAACAGTGGCTGCATGGTTTCATTTGGAGAATCTGTTGCATGGGGAATGAAAACAGTAGATGGAGGGGTTAATTTTTAAAGACTCTTCTCAGTACTGATATATTGAAAACACAATCCTGGATGTAGAAAAGAAAACTGGATGCGAGTGGGGAGGTGTGGAGGGGGAACAGGAAAGAAAAAGATTTATCAAATGTTGGAACATTCCAGCCAAAAGCAGTGAGCCCTGACTACTCCAGAGACACACATAAATGGAAGAATGGTCCATAAACAGAACCCAAGCCTACACTGCTCCAGCCCTATCCCATATGACTCCTATAGGGCAAGAGAAATCAAGAAGTTCATTCTATTTCTCCCCACCACAATCTTACTGGCTGTTATTCAAAGAAGAACAGGTCAAGACCACCAGAGCTGGAAGGGACCTTAAAGATCATGTAATCCAAATGCCTCATTTTATAACCTGATAAAACAGAGACTCAGAGAATGGAGGAGACTGACTAGTCTACCTGTTGACTACTTTACCTCATCATGAGCTACTTAAAGGCAGAGCAATTTTGTTTACTTTTCAGTCCCCTAAATGGGTTTGGCCCTGGGTCCCACCCCTGGTGGGGTACATAGTAAGCACCTGGTGGGGTACATAGTAAGCAGTTGGGAAACTGAATTGAATCAAATTGCCCAGAAGGGTTGGAACTAGAAGCTGGGCCTTTTGACATCCCATCTATGATGCTTCCCATTACAGAATATCATTCAGTTCTACTCTATAAATATTTTTTTCACATCTCTGTGTCACAGGCCTGGAGTCACAGCAAGAGATGAACAAGAGGCAGGCTGCTGCCCTCAAGAAGCGAGCACTCATTCCCCCCATCCCAAATGGACTCAGGCTCTGCACACCTGCTGTTCCTTTGTGGTGGAAAGCTCTCCCTGCTGCCTTTGCCTACTTACTGCCTGTTTATCTTTCAGATCTCTGTTCAAATGTGCTCCTCAGCTGCACCTTCTCTCACTCCAAGACTACACAGATCCCTTTGACACATGCTCAGTGAGTCCTTTCCTTCCCAAACTTAGCAAGTTTGTAATTACATATCGATTCATGCAGTTCTTTGTTTGTTTACTTCCTGCCTCCCTCATTGGACTATTAGCTCTCCAAGGACACATACTCTGTCTGTTGCATTCCCCACTGTACATAAGTCTGGCAAAAAGCCTGATACATGGTAGATAAGCAATAAGCAATCTGTGTTTGTTGAATGCCTGAATCAACAACTTAATGGGGTATATAGATAGATAAATCATAACAACATTTCAGTGTGATAAGAGGTAGAAGAAGGTAATACAGAAATCAATTCTTTGGGAAGGAGGAAGTCAGCTCCTCCTGGATCAGTGGAGCTGGTCTTTGCAGAATGTGTATATTGCCAGACAGCCAAGGCATAGGGAGAACAACACAACCATGCGAAAGTGCCCCTGTGTTCAGAAAAACCAAAGCTACTTGTCAGCATCTATTTCCGCAGTTCCCTGAGAGGCAGGCAGCTCTGCCACAGTGGGACAGACTGGGCACCTGTGTGCTGGTCAGGCTTCAGGCACAACTAGCTGTCAGACCACAGGGGGCTGGCAGGGTGAAAAGGAAACTCCTGGGATTCAGATCTCTTTCTTCATCAGCATTCTGTTCTCCAGGAGAAAGACTGGGAGGATCCATTGGTCCTGGAATCACCCGTCATTCTGTACCTTTTGGGTGGGGTGAGACCTACTCCTAGGCATGAGCGAGTGTTGCCCTCTAGTGGTAATAATAATAATAATATTAATTATTACTATTATTATTATTATTATTACTGGATGTGGTCCTTGCTAGGGTAACCAACTGTCCCAGTTTGCCTAGGATTGTTTTAGTACTCTATCCCAGAAAACCTCTGAGTCCCAGGCAAACTGGCACAGTTGGTCATCCTACCCCTTGATGGTGTTCAATGCATTCTACATAAATATCATCTTATTAGATGGCTCATAACACCCAAGACTGGGAATCAGCATTAAGTTTGCATAGATCCATGGAGCTCTAGAGTACCAGCCCATTTTCCAGATGAGGAAACAAAGCTGAAGAGAAGGCAAAGAACTTCCTTGTTCAGCATCATATTACACAATACTTTTATTTATTTTATTTGTATGTGGTACTGAGGATCAAACCCAATGCCTCACACATGCTAGGCAAGCACTGTGCCACTGAGCTATATGGCCCCAGCCCAAGCATCACTACAAATGAATAGCAGAACCAGTATCAGTATCTAGGTGTCCAGACCCACAGCCCGGTGTTCTTTGCCCTTGCCTGGCATATTCTCAGCTCCTTTGTCAGTTTGTTGAGGTTGCACATCCTCCAGAAGCCATCCCCTAAACTGCCCATCCCTTCAGCCTTTCAGAAAGCTACCCCCTCTGAAAGACTGAAATGCTTATTTGGCATTTAGCACATACTACAGATACTGCTTTTTGTTTTTGTTTGTTGGTTTGTTTGTCTTTGGTACTGGGGATTGAACCTGAGTCCCTCTACTACTGAGCTACATTTCCAGCCCCTTTTTATTTTTATTTTTTTTAAGACAGGGTTACACTAATTTGCCAGGCTGGCTTTGAACTTGCAATCTTCCAGACTCAGCCTTCTGAGAAGGCATGTGCCACCACAACTGACCAGGTACTATTTTTTAATCACTTAAATGTACAGGGTAGGGGGGAAAGATGCTCCTCAGCCTCCCCAACCCCCATTGCCAGAGATACTGGGAAGGAGAGCAGTCTTTGCTTAGGAGAGTATCAAGGGTGCCCCTAGTTTATCCAGAGCCTTGAGAAAAGGGTATCTGGCACTGCAGAGTAAGGAGAGAAGTAGAGTGAGGCCTATGCAATCACCAGGTGGGATGGATTTGAGAACCAAGAGCCAGAAGAGATGAGAAGGCAAACCTGCAGCTGCCAGAGGAAAGGCAGACATATGAGCACCTTCCTTGCCCCAGGGATACCATCAGGAAATGGGTCCTAGTTTCCCTGATGCCAAAATAGCAATGTCCTTCTTTGCTCCCCTGGTCCCTGACAAGGACCCCCCAAAACAGCTCTTGCCTTTCCCCTCCACTGAGACAAATTTGCAAACTCCCACATCTCTGTGGAAACGGCAGAGAGCAGGAGAGAAGAAAAAAGGAGAAAAATCCACCCACATGCCAACAAACTGGAAAAAAAATAACCCAGGCCTTGTCTCACTCAGCTGTTGGCTTGCTGCTCCCTCCCACTGTGGCGGCTGCTCCTGCCTCCTGGACAGGGACCTGGATCTGTTCAACTCCCCTTCCCATCCTGATCTGACATTTGTCGATGTCCTCTGCCTCTACCCCTACTCCACCTATGAGAGGGAGGGTCCTGAAGACCAGGGGCAAGAAAGCTGGAAGGGAGGACTGGCAAAGCACCAAATGTTTGTGGCCTACCACAGCCTTTGTGCCCATCACTGTACCACCAAACCATGCAGGAGACCTTTCTCCCCTTCCAGGGAAATAAGTCAGGGAGATGGAGTTCCCCTCACAAGCTCACCAGTCAGGCCACTTTTTCCTCAGATGCTGTCCTCTGCCTCTTCTCCCTCCTCCCAGCTCTCTTCCTCTGCCTCCTCTCTCCACCATTTTAAAGTTCTATCTTCAGTTTAATTCCATTCATTTCCACCTTTTTGAGCCCTCACTTGTCATCACTTTCTGCCCCAGTTCTGGGCACCATATTATTGGAAACAAAAACAAAAACAAAATTGAGTGTGTTGCTAGGAAAGGAGGGATCTAGAAGTCAACCCTATTAGGAACTGTTGAGGAAAATGGAAATGTTTAGCCTGTAGGAAGGAGACTATGGACTTAAAGAAGCACAAGAAGAGAGAACCACAAAGTGCCTTTTTCAGAGGAGGTGATTAAGGCCCAAAGAGGGGAGTAGAACTGGGACTATTATGCAGAAAAGGGGACAACTTTGTTCTGTGGGCCTCCAGAAAACAGAAGGAGGAGGAGTGAGTGAAAGACAACAAAGTGGATTTCAATGACAGTTTTGTTTCTTCCTTCCAAATCTTTTTTCTTGCTATTTCATTTCCTTGTCTTACTGTGCAGGATCTCCAGTTCAATACTGAACAAAAGAGATAAAATGAGCATTGTGTTTTGGTATTCATCTAAAAGAAAAAGATTGTAATATTTTACCATTATATGTGGTGTTCATTGTAGGATTTTGGAGGATATTCTTTATCAGGTTAGGGAAGTTTCCTCTTAATCCTAGTATGCTAAGAACTTCATCATGAATAGGAGCTAAGTTTTATCAGATGCTTCCTCAGCATCTTTTCTAATGATTATACATTTTTCCCTTCTAAAATTTATTTATATGATCAAGAAAGCAGCATTTAGCTCAAAAGAATGGTAGAATTTCTACTGTACAAAACAATCCAAAGAGGCATTGGCTTCCTCATGGACCAAAGTAGTCCGCTCCATGTCACTGGAAGTGTTCAAGCACAAGTGCATTCATTGAAGACTTAGGATCCATTCACTGTTTCAGGTGCTGGTCATTTAGTGGTAAAGAAAGTTTCCATTTGGCGATTGATTATTAACCAATAAGGGACCAGTTAAATAGTTTGTAGTTTCTATATATGGTGTAGTGCTTTATAACTATCTGAAGTGATGTTATAGAAGACTGATAAAAATTGATCAATAAATCTCAATATATTGGCAAATGAAAAATGGGTGAAAAATGGGTTAAAAATAGTGCTTACAGATTGGTCTAATTTTGTGGGAAAAAAACAGATAAATCTTGAGATGTTCAAACTGGTGTCTCTAAGTGATGGGGTTAGGAATAAATGAGTTCCTGCTCTTCTGGAGTTCACATTTTTGAGAAAGGATGACAAACAGAAACAACCAAACAAATAAATGAATAAGACAATTTCAAAAAGTCAAAATTATTATGAGAATGAATATTTAACAGTACAAAGGTAATGTAATGGGGTGAGCTGGGAAACAAAATTAAATCGATTAGTCAGGGAAGGACTCTCCAAGTTCATGAAAGTTGAGGTAAACTTTAATGACAAGAAGAAGGCGGGGGCTGGGGTCGTGGCTCAGAGGTAGAGTGCTCACCTGGCATGTGTGAGGCACTGGGTTGAATCCTCAGCATGACATATACATCAATAAAAATAAATAAATAAATAAAAAGGTGCTGCATCCATCTAAAACTAGAAAGAAAGAAAGAAAGAAAAAGAAAAAGAAAGAAAGAAAGAAAAAGAAAGAAAGAAAGAAAGAAAGAAAGAAAGAAAGAAAGAAAGAAAGAAAGAAAGAAAGAAAGAAAGTCAATCCTTTCATAAGGATCCAGAGGCATGGTATTCCAGGCAGAATGAGACACAGGGACAAAGGCTCTTGGGTGGGAAGGAGCTGGGTGTGTTCAAGGGACTTCACAAAGAAGTCCAATTGGAGAAGCAAAAGGGAAGACTAGTTCTAGATGTGGTAGGAAAGAAGTTCTGGAACAAGACTATGTAGGGTTGTATCATCCGTGAAGATGTTTAGATTTTATTCCAGGTACAATGAAAAGCTGTCTGAGAGTTTTGAGCTGGGAGTGACATGACCTGAATTATGTACTTCAAAGCTTACTCTGATTTGTGGAAAATGGATTATAATGGGAGCAAAACTGGAAATAGGGAGGGCAGACAAGAGACTAGGTAAGAAACTAGTTAAGCAGTTCAGATGAGAGACCGTGATAGCTTGGGCTAGGATAGTGATGATAGAGAAAGAAAAGTGGAAAAATTCAAAATATGTTTTTACCTGAACCATGCAATTATAGAAAATTTAAAGCAACCTACAACAAAACAAAAACAAATCTCCTGGAACTAATAAGTATTGCAAGGTCACAGAATGTAAGGTTGACACACACAAAAATCAATTGTTTTCCTGTATATCAGCAATACAGAGAATTGTTAAAATTTAACAAAGACTTAAATAGCAGCAATGAAATACTTAGTTATAAATATAACAAAATATGTACAATCTCTGAGGGTAGAAAACAGAACAATAATTAAATCAAAGAAGATCTAAATAAAGGAGAGCTATTCCATGTTCATGGATAAGAAAACTTGATATTGTTAGAATGTCATTCTTCCCAATTTATAGATTCAACACAATTTCAATCAAATTCCCAGAAAGCCATATTTTGGACATAAACAAAATTATTCTAAAGTTTATATGTAGAGGCAAAAGACCTAGCACAAGCAAAACAACACTGAAGAACAAAATTGGAGGATTCAAAGTACCTGATTTCTAGTCAGATATGGTACTATAAGATCACAATACACAAAGGAGTGTGATGTTAAAGAAAGAATGTTCATATAGTCAATAGGACAGATCAGAATATATTTTGAGTTAAAAGCACAGAACTTGTTGGAAATATGAGTTGTGGAAAAGAAAGCAACCAAGGACCATCTGTAAGAGATGGGAGGAAGATCAATTTAGAAAACTTGAAATTTCTTTCAAACTTTAAGTTTCAATAAAAAATTGGTGGATCTTTGACCTTCTCCACATATGTCTCCTAACTCACTACAGCTTTCTTGAGACTGGGGTCTCCCTACTTACTGATACCACACCGCCAAGTTCAAGCCCCTCACTCTTCTTTCATCTTCTACAGAGAGGGTGTTAGGGACACTGTAAATGAGAGCCAATGAGTAGTATGTGCTGCCTTTAGTCTTCGTTTTAAGAGGCTTCAAGCCTTGTGTGTCAACAATCTGATCCTATAATTAGTGCACAAATGAAGCATGACAGATGTTGAGGAGAGGAAGGAGAAAAGGAAAGAAAATGGGTGAAAGAGAAAAGAAGATATAGAGATGAGGGAGAGAAGAGGAAAAGGAAAATAGAACAAATGATCTGTTGGTAGAAAATGGAGAGGGAAGCAGGACAAAATGGCATACTGGAGCTCCCTGGGGCAGAATACACCTACCTACCTACCACTGCTAGCTTTGGTCCATGACCTCAGCAAGATTTCCTCCTGATTTGCAACTCTAAGAGAGCAGAGAGGCTGCTATAGGAAGAAGTAGTCCATGTAGTGACTACATCTAGTCAGCATGGGAGGGTGAATGAAGAAAAATGGATGGATTTAGAGAAATGGATCTTAACTTTTTGTTGTGTCACAGATCTGTCTGATAATGTGATAAAGACTATGGCTTTCATTTTCCCCAGAAGAATGCTAATATACATATACCAAATTTTGCCTATGATTCAGTATATCCTGTATGCTCTGAAATCTTCCAGGGTCCATGAATCCCTGTGTAGAATCTCTGAATTAGAGAATGTTTAGGAGATTTAAAAAATCAACAAGATCTGTGAATGAATTGCATTCAGTAGTTAACAGAGTGAGTCAAAAGGAAGCCTGGTTTATGGTTAAGATTGCTGGTTGGATGATGGAACCATTCCCTGAAAAGGAGAACACCCAAAGGGGAACAAATTTCTGGGAGAACATATTGAAGGATTTGCTGAGTTTTAAACATCTGTGGGATGTTCAATGGGAGATACCCAGGAAGCAGTTGGACTCATGGATCTGATGCTCAGGAAGAAATGCAGGCTGGAGCTGTAGAGTTGGGAGCCATCGGCCTGTAGGTGGTTATTACATACATAGAATGTATGTACCAAAACTTTAGAGAGTGAGAGACAAAATATACAAATCGAAAATGGCTGTACCATATATAGAATTCTGACCCACAACTTGCAGCAACCTGCCCAGGTATCCTACCCTTTATCTACAATAAGCAGTCCAGGAAACCAGTCTATTATAAGTGAGGCTCGCGGGAAGTCAGATTGCTACCTCTAGTGATGACCCAGGAAGCTACTTAATAACATCTGTAACAATCAATGCCAAATGACCAAGGCTTGATGAATAACAGCTTCCTGAACTTTTGTCCCTGCTTCCAACTTAGGACCAAGAAAGACAAATATGTACTCCTAACAAATTACACAGGATGCCCTTCTTCTAGTTAGTTGACAATCTCCAAATAGGGCATACCTGAAGCTGTCCCACTAAAGCATTCCCACCCCTCTGCCTGCCTTCGAGTCTCTGCCAAAATACAAGTGGTGGTGCCTGATTCCCTGCTATAGCAAGCTTTTAAAGAAATAGGCTTTGTTTTTCTCACATGGTTGGCCTTTGTTTATTTCCACGAGCATGAGAAGCAAAAAGGGCTTGAACATAGTCTTATTAAACAAAAATGTAAGAAAAGGGCAGAGGAAGAGGATCCCACAAAAGTAACTGAGAGGTAATGACCAAAGAGCAAAGAGTAAACCTAGAAGAGTGTGAGTGACCAAAACCAAGGGCAAATTATATTCCAAGTGGAGGAAGTTAAATATGACACAAAATGAGGCCTGAAAATGATCCACTAGATTTAGCAACAAGATCACTGGTACTATTGCAGAGAAAAGTTTCCATGGAGTAGTGGGAGTGGATGGTAAATTAAGGGATGACAGAGGAGAAAAAGATGAAAAAGTGAAGGAGAGGTGAGGAAGCATGGACAGAAGTGCAAACAACATTGTGAAGCTGTTTGTCTGTGACACGGAAGTAAAAATCAGGCAAAAGGTAGAGTGCGATGAGGCACTGAGGCAATGTTTTTGTTGTTATTTTTATAAAACTAGCTTTACCAATATATAATTATATAGTATAAACTTCAGTCATTTTAAGTATACAATTCAATGAATTTTAACATATTTATAGAGTTGTACAATCAATACCACAACCTTCCCACTGCTTTTTTTTTTTTTAAGAGATAGAGTCTCACTGTGTTATCTAGGCTGGCCCTAAAACCCCTGAGTTCAATTGATCCTCTTGCCTCAACCTCCCTAGTAGCTGAGACTTCAGGTGCACACCACAACACCCAGCCCCAATCTACTTTTAGAACATTTCCATCTCCCCACAACATCACTCATGTCCATATGTAGTCACTCTCTACCCCATGTTTACCCCCAGGCAACTGCATTTTTCCCTATAGATTTGAGTTTTGAGAAAAATTCATATAAATGAAATCATAGAATGTGATGTGTGTGTGTGCACACATGCTTTTGTGTGCATGTGCCTGGCATTTTTAACTAAGCAAAATGTTTTTGAGATTCTTATATACTGTAGCGTGTATCATTGCTTTTTATTGCCAAATAGTATGTATATATCATGTTTTGTTTATGTGTTCACCAGTTAGTGGACACTTGGGTTCTTTACACTTTGGGCTATTATGGATAATTATCTATGAACATCTGAGAACAATATTTTGTACATGCATACGTGTTCATCTCTTTTGGATAGATACTGAGTGGACTGCTGGGTCACATGGTAAATTTATGTTTAACTTGTCAAGAAATGAAGACAATGGTTTTTATAATTGAGAAAAAATTCATGAAAAGTTAAAGTGTACAATTCAGTGGCAGATAGTACACATATAATGTGCAACCATCACCTCTATCTAGTTTCAAAATATTGTCATCACCCCAAAAGTAGTCTCTTTTCTTCCCTACCTAATCCCAGCCTACAATAGCCACCCATCAGCTTTCTATCTATATGCATTTACCTTTTCTGGATATTTCAAATAAGTACAGTCATGCAATCTGTGGCTTATGTCTGGCTTCTTTCACTTAGCATTATGTTTTCAAGGTTTGTCTATAATATAGTATATATCAGTAGTTCATTCCCTTTTATGGATGAATAATATTCCTTAGTATACATATACCAAATTTTGTTCATCCATTCATCAGTTGATAAATCTTTGAGTTTTTCCCAATTTTGGGTTATTGTGAATAGTGCCGCTATGAGCACTTGTATTCACATATTTGTTTGAATACTTGTCTCCATTTTTTTAGTGTATTCCTAAATGTGTAATTGCTGGGTCATATAGTAATTCTATGTTTACCTTTTTTGAGGAAATGCTAAACTGTTTTCCACAGTGGCTTCACCATTTTACATTCACACCAGCAATGTTACAAAGTTCCAATTGCCAACACTCACTACTTTTCCTTTACAAAAAGAATTATAGCCACCCAAGTAGATATGGTTTTCATTTAAGAATGAG
This sequence comes from Sciurus vulgaris, assembly GCF_902686455.1. Lineage (NCBI taxonomy): Eukaryota > Metazoa > Chordata > Mammalia > Rodentia > Sciuridae > Sciurus > Sciurus vulgaris. The sequence goes on along the minus strand of NC_136471.1, from coordinate 91,623,959 downwards.
ATTAAGAATTTTTTATGTGCTTTATGACCATTTCTATATTTTTCTTTCCTATTCAAGTCTTTTGCCCATATTTCAGTTGAGTTGTCTTTTTGTTGTTGATTTTTAAGAGTTCTTTATATATTCTGGATATGAGTCCCTCATTAGATATATGATTTGCAAGTGTTTTCTCTTATTACATAGGTTATCTTTTCACTTTTTTGATAGTGTCCTTATATATGCAAAAGGTTTTTTTTTTTTTTTGATGAAATCCAATTTCTCTCTCTCTTTCTTGGCAGTGCTACGGATTGAAATCTGGGTCTTGCACATGCTAGGCAGATGCTGTACCACTGTGCTATAACCCTAGCCCCAAATCCAATTTTTCTTTTTACTTTTTGTTGATCATGCTCTTGATGTCATATGTAAAAATTCACTGCCAAATCCACAGTTGTAAAAATTTATCCCTGATTTCATCTTCTAAGACTTTTATTGTTTTCTCTTAAATTTGGACTTTGATGTATTTCAAGTTAATCTTGTATATGGTATGAGATAGAAATCTTTCTGTTTTTGCAGTACTCGGGATTGAACCCAGGAGTGCTCTATCACTTAGATACACCACATTCCTTTTTATTTTGTTGTTTTGAGACAGGATCTTGCTAAGCTGCCCAGGCCTCAAACTTGTAATCTGCCTGCCTCAGCCTCCTGAGTAGCTGGGATTACAGGCATGCACCCCTGCACCCAGCTCAACTTTATTTTTTTTTTTACATGTTATCTACTTGTCCTAGTACTATTTTGTTTTTGTTCTTTTTGTTTTTTGGTACTGCAGATTGAACCTGGGGGGCTTAACCACTGAACCACATTATCAGTCCTTGTTATATTTTATTTAAAGACAGGGTCTCACTGACTTTCTTATGGCCTCGCTAAATTGCTAACGCTGGCTTTGAACTCATGATCCTCCTGTCTCAACCTCCTGAGTTACTGGGATTATAGGCATGCACCACACCTGGCTGTCCTAGCACTATTGTTAAAGAGACTCTTCTTTCTCCTTTGAATGGTATTGGCAAACCTGGTGAAAATCAAGATGTGTGGATTTATTTCTGGACTCTCAGTTACATTGCATTGATTTATAGGTCTATATATATGCCAATTCCACACCATTTTTTAATTACTGTGGCTTTGCAGTAAATTTGAATCTGGAAAGTGTGAGTCCTCCAACTATATTTTGTTTGTTTTCCTTTTCAAGATTATTTTGACCTCTTGGGGTTCCTTGCAATTCCATATGAATTTCAGTTCAGCTTTTCTATTACTGAAAAAAAAAAAAAAAGACCTTTGGGATTTTCATATGGATTGCATTCAATCTGTATATCTCTCTGGGCAGTATTGCCATCTTAATAATCTTAAATCTTCCAATCCATGAATGTGGGATGTCTTTTCATTTACTTAGGTCTTTAATTTCTTTCTGTAATGTTTTATATTTTTCAGTGTATAAGTCTTTTTTTTTTTTAATCCAAAATGTGTTTATTAGGATGTTTTCCCATTCATCTTGATTCAGGCTGCTTTTAGCGTTGCTTCCTCCTGAAGGAACATCCTTCTGTAATTCTTGCTTTTCCTCCTGTAGGCTGGCAGAGGACAGTTGAACAGCCAACACATAAAACTACTGTTTGTACATGGCTAAAAACTGTCGTGATTTTATAGCATCCTGGGCATTTCACATCCATGAAATAGGAATTGGGGCTCTGCACCAGGCGCTTCTTCTTGTGTTTCCTTTTCTCCTCTTATGGAGAGGGATGAAGAAGGTCTTTTGAAGGAGAGGTATGTTCTCGTACAGAGGTCGTCACCACCAAAAAGCTCAGTGTATAAGTCTTGTATGTCCTTGGTAAAGTTATTCTTAACTAGTATACTCTTTTTGATGTTGTCATAAACAGGGCAATGTGGGATTTTTAAAAGATGCAAGAGATTTGAACATTAAAGACTGAATCAGTAGAGGGGAAGAGACTGGAGATAAAGGAGGGTGAGAGGAAACTTATACACCAATGTCACTGAGGAGGTAGGGGGAATGGCATACAGAGCACCAGTGGAAGGATTAGTCATCAGGAAAAAGGGCACCTCTTCTAGTGGGTTAGGAGAGAAGAGTGAGGAGAGGACAAGTTGTATGCTCATGAGTTTGTGTGCATTTCACAGAAAGAAATTGAGGATATTGCCGTCTGGGGTCTTCTATTTTAAGTGCAGAAGAATTTGAGGTGAGGGGGGAAAGAAAAGGGAGATGTAGGAGGTGGAGGAAATGGGGATTTGGCAAAGCTGTCATGGCAACTTCAACAACCAAGCAGAGGTTACTATGAATTTTTAGTGGCTTCTATCTGAGCAATTGTATGAGTTCAGGATTGACACAGGGAAAATGGGGAGTTGTATTCATCTGGGATTGGGGCTGTGATGAAGAAACAAGGCACATGAGTTGAGGATATTATTGGCTAGAGAATGTCAGCTTAGATAGATTTACTCTTTTCAGGGGAGAGGTAAGTTTCATTTAAGTCAAGAGGGTAAAATATTGGTCAGTGAAGATGTAGACCAGAATGAACATTAGTAATATGGCTGTTCAGCATTCAAACACTCTTCCTATTTGGGAGGAATACTAAGATGGGTTTAGAGGCAGGGTCCCACCATGCCCTACTGAAACCTGGGAGAGGGACACATATTTCTTCTCCCTATCCCCTGGTAGATGGTTTCTTAGCACTAGGGACTCAGCATGGCCATCCTGCATGGAACTTTGAACATTGAGGGAATGCCACAAAAATGTGCAGGTTTATTTAGTGATTTTTCAAGGTAGTTAATGCACAATCAAGAATCCAAAAGTACAGTAATAGTGTCAAGGGAGAGTAGGGTCCAAGAATGTACAGGCAAATGTTCACTTAAGAGTGAGAGCAAAAGGATTATCCTATCACACCATTCCTGTAGCAAAATCTGAGCTATCATGCCATCTTTAGGTTCATGTCATGCCACCCCTAGTTTATGACCTTGCCTGGTTCTCCAGGCCTCTCATAGATTCCACCAGTGACCTGACATCCTTTTCTATTAGGATAGATGGGATTTGCTTTGACAAATTAAAGAATCTTAACTATTTGACTCATATAAGTTTTATTTCCTGCTTTATGCAAAATCTGCAGGTGTAGTAGCTTTACAGCACATATTCCTTCCAAGTGGTAACTCAGGGATCCAGGCTGATGGAACATACCATCTCGTGGCTTTGTCATCTCTCCTCCATGATTGCCACATTAGAGAAAGAGAGTGGGAGGATGGAGCACTAGTTCTTAAATGCACAGTCCATTGACTAGAGCTAGTTACATGGGTTCACCTAATTCTAATGTTGGAAAATTCAGTAAACTGTAAATGATTCTGCCATACCTTCTAATTACAATGATTTCATTTTCTGCTACAGTTAGCCAAAGTCATTGCTGAAATGATGCACCATTTGCAATCAATAACCATGACTAGTAAAGGATATGGGGGTGAAAATATTTTAGAATATATATCTTCAATTTTTTTCTGGTAATGAAAGTTTTACGTGTCAAAAATTTGAACATTATATAATAAGTAGTGAAGAAAATGAAAAGTCCTTCATAATCCCACATCCCAAGATAGTTATTATTAATAGTTTATTATATATTCTTTCTCTATATATATTCTAGGTCAATAGTAGTAGTTTTTTATAAACAAAAGGTTCACACTATACGTACTGTTTTGTAAATGCCTTCTTCACTTAATGCTATATATTTGACATTATTCCATGAATGTGACATAATTTACTTGAGCAAGTACCTATCAATGAACAATCAGCTTTTCGTTTTTTGTTTTTTTTTTTTTTTTTTTTTTTTTTTTTTGTTGTAGGTGGACACCTTTTTTAAAAATTTTTTTAATGTGGTGCTGAGGATCGAACCCAGGGCCTCACACATGCTAGGTGAGTGGTCTACCACTGAGTCACAACCCCAGCCCAGCTTTTCATTTTTACTGTGGGTTGCATCCAAATATTTTTCCAAATGTATAATTTGACTTCATTTATAATGTTATTCACCAAGCAGAAACTTAAAATCTATACTGATGAATGAACCTGCTTTATATTGTTAATTGGGAAAAAGGTGAAGAACAAAAAATTCTATATAGTATTACTATTTGTTTAAGAAAAAGAGAATGGGAATATTCATATTTGCAAAAGAAACAATGGAAAAACAGGCAAGAAGTAATTAAAATGGTCATCTATGTGAGTTAAGGGGAACAGATGGATGGGGACAGGATGCAGACAATAATTCTCAGCATACACTTTTTATATGGTTTTGAGTTTTGAATTATTCGTATTAGCTTCCCATTGCTGCTAAAAGAAATCACCAAAAATAGGATTAAAATAACATAAATTGGGCTGGGGGTATAGTTCGTGCTAGGTCACTTACTTTACATGTACAAGGCCCTAGGTTCAATCCCCAGTACCACAACACCCCCGACACAAATTTATCTTAAAGTTCTAGAGTTCGGAAGTCTGAAATGGATCTCACAGGGCTAAAAGCAAAGGGAATGTTCTTTCTGGAAGCTCTAGGTAGGGAATTCATTTTCTTACTTTTTCCCACTTGTAGAGGCCACCTGCATTTCTTGGTTTATGGTTCCATTTTCAAATCTCTCTGTCTCTCTCTCTCTTTCTCTCTCTCTCTGTCTCTCTCTCTGTCTCTCTTTGTCTCTCTCTCACACACACACACACTCTCTTTCTCTCTCTCACACACACACACTCTTGCTCTCTCTCTCTCACACACACACACACTCTTGCTCTCTCTCTCTCTCTCATACACACACACACACACACACTCTTGCTCTCTCTCTCTCTCTCATACACACACACACACACACACACACTCTCTTGCTCTCTCTCATCTCTGCATCTATTGTCACACTGCCTTTTCTGATTCTCCTCCCTCTTTACACTTACAAGTATACTTGTGATTAGATTAACCCCACCCAAATAATCCAAATTAATGTCCCCATCTCAAGGTCCTTAACTGGATCACATCCACAAAGTTCCTTTTGCCATGTGTTATGATCTGAATACTCATGTTGCCCCAAAATTTATGTGTTGAAAAATAACCCTCGAGGTGATGGTGTTAAGAGCTACGGCCTTGAGGAGGCTCCACCCTCATGAATGGGATTAGTACCCTTATAAAAGAAACCTAAGTGAGTTTGTTAGCCCCTTTTTGTCCATCAACCATGTGAGATTGCAGCAAGAATGCACTAGCTATGAGGATCTGTCACTCACCAGACACTGAATCTGCCAGTGTTTTGATCTTAGATTCTTCCTCCAGACTTGTGAGCAATAAATTCTGTAATTTAAAAGTCTAAGGTATTTTGTTGTAGCAGTTGAGCAGACTAAAACACCATTTAAGGTAATATCAGCATGCAGACATCTTCGAGAGATCATTATTTAGCCTCACATAACATATAAATAAATTATCTATTCAATAAAATAATAAATATTGGACATGGTGGCACACATCTGTAATCCCAGTGACTCAAGAGGTTGAGACAGAGGATCGCAAGTTCGAGGTCAGCCTCAACAGCTTAGTGAGGCCCTGAGCAACTTAGTGAGGCCCTGTCTCAAAATAAAAAGGCTGGGACTAGAGCTCAGTAGTAGAGTGCTCCTGGGTTCAATCCCCAGTACCAAAATAAAATATAAAATAAAATAAACAACAAAACAAAATAAGATGAAAACACCATCTTTTCCTTTATAGTTTCTGGGTTTTGAGTCACATAAGAAAGGTCTTCCTCATTGTAGACTACAAAAATATCTATTCACACTTTCTTTTTAAAACTTTGAGTGATATTGTAACTAATAATAGTAATAATAGTTTTTATTGGGGTATAATTTACATACAGTGAAATGCTCAGATCTTAAGTGAAAAGTTCAATCAGTTTTGACAAAAGCATGAACCCATGTCACCCACATCTCTATCAAGATGTAGAACATTTCCATCATCCTAATGACCCTTCAACATCAGCTGCTCCCAAAAGTGCCATTGTTCTGACTTCTATCAGTTTTAGAGTTTCATCTAGTTTTATCTGCTCTTGAACAATATAAAATGGAATCATACATTATGTGCTCTTTTTTGTGTGGCCTCATTCACTCAGCATAATGGTTCTGAGATTTGTCCCAATTGTTGCCTGTATCAAGAGTCCATTACATTTATTGCTGAGTAGTCCTTCAGTGTGTGGCTGTACCATAGTTTACCCATTCACCTGCTGATGAACATTTGGGTTTTCCATTGTTTTGGTGATAATAGAGTATGACTGGTTTTTTAATATGTTTTTAAACACCTGTAATTCATTTTGGTGTAAGCAATGAAATAGTGATGCAGCTCTATTTCTGCCAAATCACAAGACAATTATCCAAATGCCATTTATTGCACAATCCATCTGTTTACCAATAAATAAAACATTGTCTTTGATACCCTTAATTTTCTATGGACCTAATTTTTTTTCCTGAGCATTCTACTGTGTTCCATTGATTTAGTTGTTAGTTTTGAACCAGTACCATGGTGTTTAAATTCTTATATCCTCATGATGTCCTTCAGTAAATGTAAGACTGGTTATTACTCATAACTCATTTTTATAATTTTCCTGATTATGGATTCTTATTATTATAAATGGATACAATTTATAAATGTAATGTCAGTTAAAAATTATTTGAGCTAGACATGGTGGCATATGCCTATAATTTCAGGGTCTCTGGAAGCTGAGGCAGGAGGATTGCAAATTCAATATCATCCTTGGCAACTTAGCAAAACCCTCAACAATTTAGCAAGATCCTGCCTCAAAATAAAAAATTAAAAAATGACCAGGGATATAGCTCAGTGGCAAAGCACCCCTGGTTCCAATCCCCCATCCCGCCACAAAAAACATGGTTATTATATTAGTTATTTATTGTTGAGTTACAAATGACCACAAATTTAGTGGCCTAAAACATTTATCTCATAGTTTCCATAGGTTGGGAATCTAAGCACAGCTTAATTCAGAGTCTCTCGCAAGGCTGCAATCAAAGTGTTAGTCAGGGCTGGGGTTTCATAAAAAGGCTTGAAGAGCTTGACGGGGCCCACTTCCAAGATCTCCAGGTTATTGTCAGATTTTCAGTTTCTCAAAGACTGTTGGAGTGAGAGCCTCAGTTTCTGGCTGGCTGTTGGTCTTCAGTTCCTTGACACATGGACTTCACCAACATGAAGACTCACTTTGTCAAAGCCAACAAAGGAAATAGGATGTAGCTCAGTGGTAGAACAGTTCCCTAGCATGTAAAAGGCCCTGGGCTTAATCTCCAGCACCACGAACACCACACACACACACACACACACACACACACACTCACACACACACACACACACACACACACACACACACAGAAAGAGATAAGAGAAATAATTATACTTTAGCAAGAAAGAAGTCACAGTTTAATATAGTCACATTCTAGCAGGGGGAAACAAGTCTCTAGCAGACACCAAAGGGGAAGGCATTACACAAATGTGTGACTACCAAACATCACTGGGAGTCATCCTAAAGTCTACCTGCCACAGTTACCAAGAAATGTAAGTTATAGTAGGTTTTGTGGCATTAACTAATTCAAAATTTGCCAAAGGAATATCCTAGAAACCCCATAGCATATGGGCAAAAGAAAGGGTACAGCTCTTTTCTTATAACCTAGATCAATTGTATTGCCAAGAGAATTATGGTCTCTGGCAGAAGAGGAGACTGCAGACTCTTAAAACCAGTTAAATAATAACTACTTCTGTTTGTGTAGCGATTCAGAATTTTGGAGTCATATTTAATTTGCTTCTCTTAACAACCCTGTGACGTAACCAGGTAATGAAACTAAGATTCAAAGAGGCTATGATGGCCACACCAGGTCTCACAATTTGTGGGTGTCAGAGATGGAATGAGAGCCTCAATCTTCATAGTCCTAGCTTATTATACCAGAGGACCTATTCTAAAACTTGGGAATATGTTTTTCCTGTTCAATGGTCTTTCCAACAATCTTCCTCCATCTCTGAGTTCTTACCTTTTCTCAGTTATTACTAGCCTGTCAGTAAACCTCATTCCATATTTCAGAGTTATTGTAGGGATCAGGGAAGAGCTTTGTAAAGTTCCCAACACACTATCTGGCACACAGTAAGTTGTCAGTAAATGGAAATTATTAGCTGTTATTAGCCTTTTAACAGGTCCAGTCCAACCTCACTGCCAATTGCCTCTAATTCTGCTTCTTCCCTCTAACCTCTGTGTTACCACATCCCAAGGTACAGCTTGCTTTCAGAATACATTAACCCCTAATAAATTTGGGCTGGGGATGTAGCTTCATGGTACAGCATTTGCCATGTGTGAGGCACTGGTTTCCAATCCCAGCACTGAAAAATAAAGCTAATAACTTTTATAGGCAGACATTGCCCATCTCCAAATACTTCTAATAGTGTGGGTTCAGCTTTTTTCTGAATTAAAAAAACAAACTTTTGAAATGCAAGAATAACACCTAGTACCCAAATATTGGTTTCTAAATGCTATTTTTATTACTAAATAATCAGAGCCTCATAGGAAAATGACTGATTCCAGTGCTAGGGCAGGGAAAAGATAAGAGGGCTGGAGCATCTTCTAGTGTCAGAAAACAAGGAAATGAAAGAAAAATGGAGTCAAAATGGCCACAAGGACAAAGAAGCAAGTTTAGAGGGAATGATGGTTAAATCTAATTGCCAACTTGACTGGATTGAGAGATGCCTAAAGAATTAATAAATCATTACTTCTTGATATATCTGTGAGGGCACTTCCAGAAAAGATTGGCATTTGGGTCAGTGAAATGAGTGGGGAAGAATCACTATGAATGTAACCAGGCACCATTCTAGCTTTTCCTTCTGGAGTGGGTGTGTTTTCTGTTGCTGCTGCCTTTAAACATCAGACTCCAGGCCTTTGGACTCTGAGACTTGCACCAGCAGCCCTCCAGTTGCCTCTTGGGTCTTTAGCTTTGGGCTGGGGATGAAGAACTACATCATTGGCCTCTAGTTTTGAGGTTTCCAGCTCTCCAGCTTGCAGAGGGCCATTGTGAAATATTTTAGTCTCTGTGATCATGTAAGCCAATCTTATAAACCATCGATCAATCAGTCTATCAATCCATCTATCATTTTTCTATCTAGATATACACACACACTCATACATGCACATTTATCTGCTTTCTACTGGTCAAATAAAATAAGGAACTATATTAATATGTTATACCTTACTAAATAAAAGAGATAACCATGAGTCCATAAAGATGTAAACAAGTGCAAGAAAAAGGAAAGGTCTCCTTTACAACTAGAAAGACCAACTAATACATGTAATTGTTTCTACATGAAAAATTGGTGGGTTCAAGTTTGAATAACTGTATATTTACATAATCATAAGGCATCTTTCCACAAGATATTTATTAGTTATGGTAACTTTACAGAGGACTAACCTGGTGGACACTACCTTAAAGAAATGATCAAAGCTAGTAAGACCATTAATAGGACAAATAAACGTCATATGCCCCCTGATATCATGCATCAAAAAGGACATAGCATCACTTCCGTGATATTTCTACCAAAATGCATAACCCAAATCTAATTATAAGGAAATACCAGACTCAAATTGAGGGATAGTCTGAAAATAACTAGGCTGCACTCTTAAAAAATGTCAGTATTTTGAAAAGCAAAGAAAGATTGAGGAACTCTTCAATACCGAAGGAGACTAAGAAGCCATAACAGGAAAAAAAAAAAAGACATAATAACCAAATGCACATTATTCAGAGAATTGTTGTTGTTGTTCTTCTTCTTCTTCTTATTATTATTATTAGTAGTAATTGAACCTGGTGATTGAATCTATGGGCCCTTAAACACTGAACCACATCCCCAGTCCTTTTCACATTTTATTTTGAGACAGGAACTCACTAAGTTGTTTAGGGCCTCACTAAGTTGCTCAGATTGGCTTTGAACTCTCCATCCTCCTGCCTCAGCCTCCTGAGTCACTGGAATTACAGGCGATTGAACCAGCTCATACAATTATTTTGCTATAAAGGATATTGTTGAGGAAAATTAGTAAGTTGTGAATAAGATCTGTAGATTACATATACAATATTATTGCATTAATGTGAATTTGAATTTCACAATTTTTGAAAATTGTTTTATGTTTATGTAAGACAATCTCTTGCTTAAGGAAATTCACAAAGTATTTAGTAATAAAAAGGCATTGTGTCTGCAACTATCAATTGAGACAGAAGAAGAAATAGAGTAGGATAAGCAAATATGGTCAAATGTTAACATTTGAGGAATTGAGGTGAAGAGTATATAGCAATTCTTTGTACTATTCTTGGAACTTTTCGGTAAGTCTGAAATTGTCAAAACAAAGATTTTAAAGGAAAAATCCTAATTAAACAACACAGCTAAATAACATTTACAAAAACCCCACAGCTACTATCATATTTATTTGTGAGAAACTAGAAGCTGCTCCTCCAAGATCAGGAAAAAGACAAGGATGTTCACTCTCACCACTCCTATTCAACATTATACTGGAAGTCATAGCTAATGCAGCAAGATAAGAAAAGGAAATAAACAAATATATCACTGGAACAGAATGGAGAGCCCAGAAATAGACACAAAATACAACCGACTGATCTTTGATAAAGGAGCAAAGACAATTCAATAGAGAAAGGATAATCTTTTTAACAAATGCTGGAACAACAGGACATCCATATGCAAAAACATTAATCTAGACACAGACCTTATATCATTCACAAATATTAACTCAAAATGAATCATAGGCTGAAAATGCAAAACTATAAAACTCCTAGAAGCTAACAGGAGAAAATCCAGGTGACCCTTACTTTGGCAATGACTTTTAAGATACAATACCAAAAGCACAATGATGATAGAAAAAACAAGTTGGGTTTCATTAAAATTAAAAACTGTTCTGCTGAAGATATCTTTAAGAGAATGAAAATAAAAGTCACACAAGGGGGGAAAATACCTGCACAACATATATCTGATAAAGGATTAGTATCCAAAACACATATAACACATATAAAAATCTCTCTCTCTCTCTCTCTCTCTCTCTCTCTCTCTCTCTCTCTCTCTCTCTTGCTCACTTTGGATTGAACCTAGGGCTTTATGAATGCTAAGCATGCACTCTACCATAGAGCTATACACCCAACCAACAAAGTACCTTTAAAACTCAACAATAATGAGGAGGGAGGCAGCACGCGTGGAGATGCCTCGCGGCGGCCACATTCACAGTCACAAGAGAAAAAGGAATGGGGGTATAGAGTATCCATCCTTTCCAGAAGAGAAGCCACTACAGTGCAGAACAGGTCTCAGGACAGTGGGAACAGCTGCCTCCCTCTCTGAAGCATGGCTTAAGTGTGGAGAAGGATTTCAGGACACTCCTGGGATTCAGTCATTAACAACTGGAAAGGTGACTCTTACAGAAAAGGACCTTGAATTAGATCCAAGACCAAAGAAAGAAACTACTACGTCTAAGAATACCAGTGAGCCTACAGATATAACATGGAGTTCCAGTGGAAGTGATCTGTCAGATGAAGACAAAACACTTTCTAAATCACAGAGAGATAATGAACATGGCTCTAGAATAGATAGATTTCATAACAGAACTATTTTGTATCCAGAAGATGGGGCCAGTGAAGGTAAATTGCTAATTTTGTAAGAAATTCAGTTTCTGTTTAATACTGGGTTCAATATTAGAAAAAAACTTACTTTCTTTTTTATATTTCTTATGGATTATGATTTTACTGAGCCCTAGCCTCTTTGTTAACCTCTTTAGAAAGATTGTTTCTTTGAATATTTCTTACATCAAGTCTAAGAGATAGGTATTACTGATATATTATTTTACAGTTCACAACTTAGGCTTGGACTTGTCAGAATTGGTTGGGGTTCCATTTTCAGTCTCTCTGATACCAAAGCCAATTCTCTCAACTCCCACATAATGCTACACCTATGCTACCTTCTTGCTCACTTGTTATTATTGAATAAATATTACAACAACCAATGTGTTAGAAATATAACTTATCAAATTTCTGTTTCCGTTTTATATTATATCATGTTTTAGACGATTTAAAAACAAGATTTCTAAACCTTGATACCATTGCCATTTGGAGACAGATAATTCTGTTGTGAGGAGATCTTTCCTATGCATACTATGTATATCACAGTATCCCTGGCCTCTACATACTAGATCACAGTAGTAACCCAGCCCTAGTTTTGACAACCAAAAATGTTTCTAATTGTCAGAGGTCTTCTGAAGTATAAAATCACCTCCAGTTAATAACCATAGATGTGTTATTGTGGAAATCATGTCTTTGCAAATTTAAAAACTTACAGCCCATCTGGAGTATTTAAAAATCTTAATGTTTTAAAAATAACTTGTGACTTTTAACTCTTGATAGTTTATGTTAGTACTTAGTTAAGGTTAAGTTTGGGTGGATAGCCTCTCAGGCAGGTTGTTAAATTCCTTTGAACGTTTTTGTAGGGATTTAGGTAACTACCATTAACATTTTAGTAGTGACCAGTTGAAGTGGTATTTTAAGTGTATACATAAGCTGATAGCGTGTATGTTATTAATTCAAGCATAGTAACTGAAATTATGGTGTAACTTTTTCTTCACACATTTCAGAACAGTTTCAATTTGAAAATTGTGACTTTCATGGATGAATAGTAATAGTTTATGAATTTTATCTCAAAACCGGCATTAAAAAATAAAAAATTGAAAAAAAAAACTCAACAATAAGAAAGCAAACAATCCATTTTAAAAATGGGTAAAATATCTGAACAGACACTTCACCAAAGAATATACATAGCAAAGTAGCATGGGAAAAGATGTTCAACGTCATGTGTCACCAGGGGATTTCAAATTAAAACAACAATGATACCACCATACACCTATTAGAATGATTAAATTCCAAGACTTTGACAGCATCAAATGCTGATAAGGATGTGGAACAACAAGAATTCTTATTCACTGCTCATGGTAATGCAAAATGGAACATCAATTTTGGAATACAGTTTGGCAGTTTTCTAAAATATAAACATCCTCTTACCATATAATCCAGAAATTGTACTTGGTATGTACCCAAATGAGTTGAAAACAAACATGCACACAAATGTTTAGAGCAGATATTTTTTCATAATTTCCAAGATTTGGAGACAACCAAGATGTCCTTTAGTGGATGAGTGAATAAACATATTATGGTATATCTATATGATGAAATATTACTCAGCAATAAAAAGAAATAAGTGATTAAGCAATGAAGATACATGGACAAAACTTAAATATGCATTGCTAAGTGAAGGAAGCCTAAATAACATATGATTTCAACTGGAAAAGGCAAAACTATGAAAATGGAAAAAGATCAGTGGTTACCAGGGTCTTGGGTGGAGTACAGAAGATTTTTAAAAAAATTTTTAGTTGTAGATGGACACAATACCTTTATTTTATTTGTTCATTTTATGTGGTGCTGAGGATCGAACCCAGTGCCTCATATGTGTGAGGCAAGCACTCTACAACTGAGCCACCATCCCAGTCCCACAGAAGATTTTTAGGGCAGTGGAACTACTGTGTTTGATTCTATAATGGTGAATACATCATTATACATTTGTCAAAACTTATGACCCAGCGTCTTGGCAGGCTGAGGTAAGAGGATCACAAGTTCAAACCCAGCCTCGGCAACTTAGTAGGGCCCTAAGTAACTTACAGTGACCCTGTCTCTAAATAAAATATAAAAAACGATGGGGATGTGGCTCAGTGGTTAAGTGCACCTGGGTTCAATCCCTGGTACCAAAAAGGAAAAAAAAAAAACTTATAGAATGAGCCAGGTACAGTGGTTTGTGCCTATAGTACTAGCTACTTGGGAGGCTGAAGTGGATAGATCACTTGAGCCCAGAAGTTTGAGATCAGCCTGAGCAACATAGATAGTGAGACTCTCTCTAAAAAGAAAACAAAAAGCAAACAAAGAAAGAAAAAAACCCTCAGAATGTACAATAGCAAGAGCAAACCCTAATGTAAACTATGGTATTTAGTTAAAACTAAATGTATTAATACTGACTCATTGTTAGAGTTTGGATCTGGAATGTCCCCCAAAAGCTTACATGTTGAAAGTTTGGTCCTCTGTTAGTCCTTGAAAACTGTATCTTGTCACTCACTCCTTCCCACTAATTTTTCTGGCCACCATGAGTTGATTCACTCTGCTCCACCACCCATTCCCCACTATAATGTTCTGCCTCACCAAAGGCCCAAAGTGATGGAGCCAAATGACCATGGACTGAAACCTCTAAAACCATGAGCCAAAATAAATCTTTCCCCCTCTAATTTTATTTTCTCAGGTATTTTGTCACAGCAACAGAAAGCAAACACACAAATAAATCTGTTATAATAATTATACTGCAGTAATGTAAGATGTTAACAATAGAGGAAAGTAGGATAGGGTCAGGTATATGGGACCTCTCTGTACATTCTACCCAATTTTTATGTAAATCTAAAATTGTTGGTAGGTCTATATGTATTTCTAAAGAGGAATAAAGTACTGCTATATGTTGCAACATGGATGAACCTTGAAAACATTATGCTAAGTGAAAGAAGTCAGTCATAGAGGACACATTTTTATGCTTCCATTCCACTTATATGAAATGTTAAGAATTTGCAAATCTATAGATACAGAAAATAGATTAGGTACCTAGTTATGGAGGGGGGACACTGATGGGCAACAGTTAAGGGGTGTAAGCTTTCTTTTTGGGGAAATGAAAATATTCTAAAACTGATGGTGGTGATGATTGCACAACTCTGTGGATATTCTAATAGCTGTTGTATTCTATACTCTAAGCAGATGAATTATATCTTAATAAACATATTTAAAAGAGCAAACATCATAGCTGCACACCCCCACACACTACTCCACATCCTTGTCCACATAACCTGTAAATACAGTTGGCCCTCATATCTGTGATTTCCACATCTGTAGATTCAAACAACTGAGATTATGGGGGGAAAAGTTAAAAATTGTGTCTTTACTGAACATATGCAGACATTTTTCTTGTCAGTATTCCCTAAATGATACAATATAACAGCTATTTACATAGTATTTACATTGCATTACATATTATAAGTAATCTAGAGATGATGTAAAGTAAATGGGAGGGGGCTGGGGCTGGAGCTCAGTGGTAGAGCACTTGCCTGGCATGTGTGAGGCACTGGGTTTGATTCTCAGCAGCACATATAAGTAAATAAAGTAAAGGCACTGTGTTCATTTACAACTAAAAAATAAATAAAAATAAAGGGAGGATGTGTGTAGGTTATATGAAATAGTACACCATTTTATATAAGGAATTGAGTGCCTATGAGTTTTGGTATCCAAAGGGAGTCCTGGAAACAGTACCCCTAGGATACTGAAGCATGTACAGGTTCAGAAAATCCACACAAAGGCCATACCAGGGAGCGAAAACAGTGGAGGTCTCCAGTGGAGAACTAGGGAACCGAGGGTGAGGGATAAAACAATTATTTTCACTGTATATCTTTTTGGGTCATTTGAAGGCTTTGTCCTGCATATGTATTCCATACTCCAAGTTCCTGTAAAATACTTCCCAAAATAAGACACAGAATATCAAACCCCAAACCTGGCCAAACAAATCTGAAGAAAAAAATATAACAAAAGAAATGCCAAAATGGCATATCTACTCAATGGAATATTTTGCAGTCATTTAAATGGTGTTTATAAAGAATTTTAAAGGGAACTGTTTATATGAAAGTGGCAGTATAGAACATACAGCATGATCCCAAATATTTTCTTAAGATTACAATATAGGCTAAGTACACCAAGATGCTAACAGTGGTTGTGTTTGGGTGGTAGAATGTTTTCATCAATGAACATGTATTAGTTTGGGGGAGATGGGGATTTATTTAGTCATTTAGGGACTTCTGGGCACAGGATGAAGTTACTCATGCTCCTTGGCTCAGACACATTATCATTATTAGCTCATTTAAGGTTCCTTTTTCCTCTTTTTTTTCCTTTGAAATATTGAGAATTTAACCCAGTGGTGCTTAAACATTGGTTACACCGCCAGACATTAATTTTATTTTTTAAATTTTAGACAGGGTCTCACTAAGTTCCAAGCTGGCCTTGAACTTGCAATCCTCCTGACTCACCTTCTTGATTCCCTGGGATGAGAGGTGGAGTTTCACCACACCTGTACTTAGTTCTATGGTTTTGGCAAGTCACCCTGTGCCTGTTTCCTTACTTACAAGGGAGAGGTAAAATAACAGCACATAACAGAGAACATTCCTTTATCTTCCATCTCCCATTCCTCCCATCATCTTGGTTATGACCTGGCTGATTCTGACTGCTGGGCAGCCATACCCTGCTTCAGCTGGGTATGCTTCATTTTATATTCCTTATAAACCACACCTCTGGGCAGAGGGGAGATGCCAGGCAACAAGTGATGTCTTACATGCCTTTTTTGGGCAAGAATGTGCAATCACAGAACTCAACCCCAATTTCTTCCTGCTTCCTCTTTCTCTCTCTTTCCAGGGGTGCTCTACCTCTACCACTGAGCTACATTCCCAATCCCCTTTTTTAAAAAAAATTTAAATTTGTTCTAATTAGTTGTACATGACAGTAGAATGCACTTATATATTTTGATAGATCATACATAGAGTACAATCTCTCATTTTTTCTGATTATACATATTGCAGGATCCCATCGGTCATGCAGTCATACATGTACATGAGGTGATAATGTCTGATTCACTCTACTATCCTTCCTATGCCCACAACCCCTCCCCCACTTCACTCCTCTCTACCTAATATAAAGTAACTCTAATCTTCCGTAGCACCCACCCTCCCATTATTGTAAATTAGCAACCACATATCAGAGAAAACATTTGACCTTTGGGTTTGGCTTATTTCACTTAGCATGATATTCTCTAACTCCATCCATTTACCAGCAAATGCCAGAATTTCATTCTTCTTAAGCTGAGTAATATAAAATTATGGAATGCTTCATGAATTTGCATGTCATCTTTGCACAGGGGCCATGCTAATCTTCTCTGTATCGTTCTGATTTTTAGTATATATGCTGCCGAAGTGAGTACCCCAGCCCTTTTTAATTTTCACTTTGACACAGGGTCTTGCTAAGTTTTCTTGAACTTGCCATTTTCCTGTCTCAGCCTACTGAATTTCTGGGATTACAGGCATGGGCCTGAACCCAAATTTCATTCATCAATCAACTATTTATGCACTTGACTTCATTCAATGAATTTTTACTGACCTTTCATCTGGGACAGGCCATGCCACTGGGTTTTGCTAGAGACAGAGTCCCTGTCCTCAGGGAGCTTCCAATCTGATAGGACAGAGAGTCCCAGGCATTAGGTCCACAAGGTGCAGGTACAATGGGGAGTTTTAGGAGATGTGGAAGCCCAGAGGACAGGGTTAGATCTAACTTGGGAATCAAGATGGGCTGCATGGCTGAAGTCAAGCTTGAACAGCTGAGTTCATTGGGTTGGGGGAGCCAGTATGAAGATACTTCTATACAGAATACATTGCAGAGATACCCAGAAAAGTAAGATCCTGGGACATTCTAGGAAGCACTTATAGTTAGTGGTCAGAGCATAGTGTGTGAGGTTGAGTTGCAAGAGCTGAGTTTTGAGAGGTTTGGCAGGGGTCAGAACTTTGAATGACCTTACTATCAAAGAAGGAGTTAAACCTTTAGTGTCATAGAAGGGAAGAATCTGTTGGCTTTTTGGGTTGATTCTCTCTCACTGTGGGTGTGCGTCATATTAGTTTGAAGATGGTTAGTTTAGAAGCCAGGATTTGGGGTCATCCATCATTAACAGATGTTGAGGCTAGAGCACCGTGGTAGCAGAGGATGAGGAAGGAAGGAAATAGATTTGACAGAAAGGAGAAAATCAAATGCACTTGGTCAGGGATTTGCTATAAGAAGACAGGAGTTCGTTCTGCACATAAGACAGAGAACAGAGGAAATGTATTGCACAAGTTTAAGGGGGTGAGTAAGACAAAGATAAGGGCCAGAGGAACTCTGAGAGCTGAGAAATCAGTGTGGGATAGAACGGGCAGAAACATCTTTCAGGAAAAGGGGGAGTTCAGGCTAGTACTGTGTGACTTTGGGCCAGTCATGTTATCTTTCTCTGGTCTTTTAGGTTTCCACCTGCTAAATTGGGAGAAAGAAAATGATTATTGTGAGGGCTGAATTACATAAGAGAATGCTCAAGAAGTACCTAACCCTATGGGCGATTTGGAGACGGAGGCAAGTGGCAGGTGTGTTTGGGCCAGGAGAGAGTGAGGCTGGGCTGCTATTTGTGCAATAGTATTGCCATAGGCAGGACACACATACATGTAAGATGAAGGGTGTGTGTGTCTGTGTGGAGGGGAAATGTGACCCAAACACATGTGTGTTGGATTTGTGGGTGTCAGAGGCCAATACTGTCACATCAGCCTTACTCAGGGATATCCCATCTTGCAGTCAGCAGAGAAGGACTTCTCTGAACTGTGAATCCCAGATTGCCATTTCCTTAGGAAGTACTCAGGCCTGAGAGGCCCAAGACCTTTGCCGATTTCAAGGCAGCATCAAAATTGCTGTGTGAATACAACTACAATGTTTCAAGAAAAATATGGAAAAATTTAAAATAATAAGGATCCTTCTATTTTTTAAAAAAATTGCTGTGCAATGCTAAGTCAGTTCTAAACCACTCTGGGCCCCTGGTTTCCCATATGAATAAGAACAACAAAAAGACATATGCATGCATGTCGGTGGGAAGATGGATTAAGTGTTTCCAGAATCTTCCTCCAGGTATGTTATGCTTCAATTCTATGACCCTGAGTCCTTTTTTAAAAAAAGTCTAGTCCTGCCAAGCACAGTGACATATGCCTGTAGTTCCAGCTATTTAGGAGGGTTAGGCAGAAGGATTGTTTGAGCTCAGGAGTTCAAGGCCAGCCGGGCAACATAGGTAATAAGACTTCCTGCCCCCCAAAGAAAAAGAAAGAAAATGAATAAAAAAGAACAAAAACAAAAAGTCTATGCTGTCTCAGTCCCTGACTTATTGTGTGGCCTTCAGCCAGCTGCTGGACCTCTCTTGGCCTATTTTCACATCTGAAATATCAGGAGATTGGGAAGGAGAGTCTCCAACATCCAATGATTCTCCCTAGAGGACGCTCACCCTCATCTCCAGCTGAAAGATTTAGGCAAATCAGAGGAAAGTGAGGCGCTGGTCACAGACGAACCCCCTTCCAAATCTTCCGTCTTCTCCACTGCCCTCCCCTCCCCACTGTCAGGAGCTTGCAGCACTGGCTCGCTTGCCAAACTTGTTGCCATGACAACGGGTTACAAATAACTCAGATGCAGACGAAGATTTTAACCCAAGAACTGCTGGGCCAAGGGCTTCTTGCTCCCTCCCCCGACCAGACTGAGGAAACAATCCAAATTCTTTAGGATCCGTTTGCTCCCCTGCTGACAAGCTTGCCAAGGTTCCTCAGTGTTACGAGAATAAGTCCTGGCATTGCAGGCCCTCTAAAAACCTGATTTAATTCTTTCCAATCACATTTCTCACTTGCTTCCATTAAAAAGTGATCACTCCTATTTTTTAACACCTGCTGTCTGCCAAGCCCTGTGCTGGATGCTTTACATATAGTACCTAAGGAAATCTTACCCCAAACTCTATCAGGTAGACTCTATTATTCTTTCTGGGACTGTATTCTACCCAGGACACTATGTTGTGGAGGGGAAACTGAGGTACATGGATGTAAGGATGCCAGGGAGTCAGAATTCCAACTCAAATCTGTAAGATTCCCAAACCCATGCTTTTTCCATGGTTGATGACTCACAGATGTTGGTCTCCATACTTGGTATATCCAGATAATATGGGGGCAGTTAAAAATTCAGATTCGAATGGCCATTCAAGAAGGTGGAGCCCAGTGTGGTGACACATGCCTGTAATTGCAGTGACTCAGGAGGCTGAGGCAGGAGTCACAAGTTTGAGGCCAGCCTCAGCAATTTAGTGAAGCCCTAAGCAACTTAACAAGACCCTGTCTCAAAATAAATAATAAGACTGGGGATTTAGCTCAGTGGTGAAGTGCCCCTGGGTTCAATCTCTGGAACAAAAAAAAAAAAAAAAAAAAAAAAAAAAAAAAAAAAAAAAAAAAAAAAAAAAGAAAAAGAAAAGTAGAAGGCAGAATGCATTTATTTCCTCTAATTCCTGAGACTCCATAAAATAAGAGCAAAGGAATCAAGGGCATAAACTCACAACTCCAAAGAGTTCTCATCCATGGGAGAGAGATTTTGATAATGTTCTGGTAGGCAGAAAAGGGCTAGAGGGGTGATGACTAAGAAAGCAGGGCAGGGAAAGGCATAAGCATAATCCACACCTGGTGGGGCACCCACCAGGAGATAGCTGATCTACCCTGCAAACCCTGGAGAGGTACAGAAAAGGTACCCTGATGGTAGAAGCAAGACATACAGCACCAATCAGGGGTTAAAGTCCATTTTGGATCCAGGAGCAGTGGCATACACCTGTAAACCAAGTTACTTGGGAGACTAAGACAGGAGGATTGCAAATTTGAGGCCAACCTCAACAATTTATTAAGATTCTGTCTCAAAATAAAATAGAAGGGGCTAGGGGGTGTACCTTGGTGGGTACATCTCCAGTACCACAAAAAAAAAAAAAAAAAAAAAAAAAAAAAAAAAAAAAAAAAAGGAGGAAGGAGAAAGAATGAGCATGTTGGAACCACTGATCTTTCCCACCTTCCTTTTACCTCCTCCATGTTCTCCATGTTTATGGGTAGAAATTACAAGAGTCAAGCACCTTCACTTCAGCAAAATATGAGGTTCTCCTAAGAAATCAAACAGTCTCAGAACAAAGTCCTCCGCTTTCTGACTTATAGGTCTTCCAATAGATTGTGTAGGTCCCTACACAGTTACTATAGAGGGAAGTCTAACAGTGGACTTGACAAACCCTGTTCCTTAGACAGGGCTCCATATCAATGAACTTTTCGATTTCCTCTTTAATCAATGGGTTGATAGATTTGAACATTTGTGAAAAATATGCTAATAGATCTATGAACAAACAGATGAAACAAGTGGAAAAATTGTGACTAGGCATGGTATAAGTAAAAATATATCAGGCAATTATTAAATTCAGGAAAACAAAAGAAAATGTGAAAAATAATCCAGGTAATAATAGCACATTTCTCAGCTTTGTAGTGAATACTAATTTATAGGAATTGAGATATAAATATGTTAGACAAAAGAAGACTGGGGATATAGTTTAGTGGTACAGCACTTGCCTAGCATGTGTGAGGTCCTGAGTTCCATCCCTAGCAACACGCACACGCGCACACACACACGCACACACACAAATTAGAAAAAAAGAAGAGAAGGAAGTAGGGGTATGTGTGGAGGGGGATAAAAATTCCCTGCTACCTTAGGAGATATCAAGCGATAATGTTTCAAACTGCTAAGTTAAGATAGTGTAAGCATATTATAAAGAATCATGGTAGTCCATCAGTTAAAAATCCTTTGAATTATAAGCAACAAAAATACCCAAATGACAATGGCTTAATCACATATTGCTTTATTTATTTATTCATTCACTTTTTTAATTAACAGGAAGTGCAGCATGGGTTCAGCTGCCTGATGGGGAAGTGAATTCCTTCTAATTATTTCTTTCTTAATGTGTTATCTTTATCCTCATATTCATCTCCTCACGTTCACAAGACGGATGTCATGGCTCCAGGCAGTATACTATATTCCAGGTAGAAACAAGAAGGAAGGGGACAGGATCAGCTATGCATGTCTCTTTGCTCAGGAAATCAAAAGCTTTTCCAGAAGGCCCCAGCAAACATCTCCTTGGCCATAGCTAGGTCGTATAATCACCCTTAGCTTCCAGGGAGGCTAAGAAAGCATCTGACTCTTCAGCCACTGAGTGTAATAGCAAGGAGAATGGGGTTTGGAATAATAAAAGCCAGAAGAAGCAGCAAAAAAAAAAAAAAAAATCCCCAAACAAACAAACAAAAAACAAAAACAACCAACAACTAAAACAGTTGACAGTAGTTGCCTCTAGGAAGTAAGATTTGCAGTCAGAAGGAGTGAGACAGGATATGGCTGGGTTTTACTAGGCTTAGCACTATTTTATTTTTTAAATTATGTGTATTGCTTTGATAAAATATAAAAATGAAAAAATAAAGTTATTGTTTCTATGAAAAAAAGTTTATGGATATAGCTCAGTGGTGGAGTGCTCCTGGGTTCAATCTCCAGTACCATAAGACAAACAAAAGTTTAAAAATTAAAAGTTGGTAGTAGTTTTCTGTCACCAGAGCAGTGGGCATCAGTTCACCATGGAAGCAAACCTACCTGAATAGGCTTATCACTTAGACCAAGGTATCTTAGGTATCTGCCACCCAAACATAGAGAAAACTGTGCTATCACCATTAATCTCAATGTGGCTGGTAGAAACCAGGGCAGCTCTGTGTAGCAGTTACACGGGTTGCCTGTGGTTAGAATGCCATGGTGCAATTTCCTGCCTGCCATTTATTAGCTCTGTGACCTTGGGCGAATGACACCTGGGAGCTTTACTTTCCTCGTTTATGAAATGAAGGCAATTCAAAGGCCTGGTACAGAGTAAGCAAATATTATCCACCATAATTAAAATGTTAACTGTTCCATGTAGTGACATAATCTGAGTGTAGGTTAGCAGTATTCTGCTTTCACTAAGTTAATATTTTTAAATCCTAAGCATGGATTTGGATTGGACTGTCACTGAAAATTATTGTTTGTGAGAGATGTACATTAGGATACATGCAGATCTGAGCTGTTGTTGACTGACTCCTGTTGGAGGGAACCCTGTAAAGAGGAATGAGATTTTGATTGTTGGTTCCACTACAAATATTGTTAATATAACTAATAAACCATCCACTCTGTGAAATGTGCTGCTGACTACTATGATCACTGTGTGTGGGCCATGGGGACCAGGGTCACCATTGTGAGGTGGCTGTGAAAATGTACCAGAAAGAACATAAATATATGGAGTGTTATGTTGGAGCAGGAAATGTAGCTAGTCTGGGAGTAAGGAATGGGAAAATTATCTTCTCTCTCTGATGCCAAGGTGAGAACTGGGGCTCTGGAATGCAGGTAGGAAGCACATGGTCAAAACTATATAGTTGGTGGAAGGTAATCTGGCCCACACAGGCTATCAGACTAGGGGTCTACAGAGAGGGACAGCCAGGAGGCAGCCCCCCTCAAAGGGGCATGACTGATACTCTCTTGGAGAGGTAATATCTGTTATCCAATTTAATTTTTCCTTTCTGGCCTGCTAATTATCTGCTGTTATCCCCAAACTCCAGTAAAGTACTATTAAGCATACATACAAAGAAGATATTGCACCTATTTAAAAAAAGAAAAAAAGGATGCTATGAAAAAGCATAACCTTTGGGTTACTGGAGACTGGGAAGGATGTTGGGGGGAGTATGTAGAGAGGTACAGGTGGATAGGAGGAATAATCCCTCATGTTCTATGGCACAGTGGGGTAACTATGATTGACAACATTTAATTGTACATTTCAAAATAGCTAGTAGAGAGGATTTTGAAGTTCTCTACACAAAGAAATGATAAATGTTTGAGGTTATGGATATGACAATTACCCTGATCTAATTGTTACACATTGTACACATGTATTGAAATGTCACAGTATAGCACATAAATGTACACAATTACTATGTGTCAATTAAAATATTTTTAAAGGCATCTTTGGAGAATAAGAGTGCTTAGAAGTTAAAAATGACTACTATAGAAGATAGTCAAAAAAGTTCCAGGATTCAGAATTAAAAAATGAAGGCATAGAAATTGAGAGTAATGGACAGACAGAAACACACATGCACTTATTCAAAAGAGAGAGAGAGAGAGAGGAAAGAGATATGAAAAATTATGAGAGAAAATAAAGAGACAAAGACAAACCATCTAAGGAGATCAACATCCAACTAATAGGAGTTCTCAAAAGAACAGAGAAAATAAAGGAGAGAAAACTAGCAAAGAAATAAAATGGTAATTTCTCAGAATAGAGGGATGTGAGTCTAAAAGGGCTCACTCTTCAGGTGCGTAGCAAAATAGATGAGGGGAAAACACACATCTGGACATATTACTGTGGCATTTTAAAACATCGGCTATGAAGAAAAAAAAACCCATAAGCTTCCAGAAGTAGTGAAAACAGGTTGCTACCAAAAGAATGAAAATAATATTAGCATCTTACTTCTAATCAGAAAAACCATGTGTTAAAAGTAATACCCTCAAAATTCAGAGGAAAAATTATTCTAACATAAAATTCTAAAACCAAACTATCATTAAAGTATAATGGTAAAAATAACATGTTTCACACATTTAAAGAGCCTTAAATTTACCTTTCTCAAGAAGTTACTTGAGTCTGTTCTCCAACAAAATGCATGACCAGTCAGGATTCTTGGATGCAAGTAACAGAAACGGATGCTGGTAAACTTAAGCAGAAAAGGTATTTATTGCAAGGTTATCAGGTAACTCACAGGAGTCCAGAAAATCAGGGTAAGAAAGTGGGGCAGGAACTAGGAGGCTAGGCAGGAAGAACCAAAGTTAAGGTCCTACTGTAGGAACAGCTTGGTTAGAAGGCAGCCACTGCCACCCCCATTGCTGCTCCCAGTGCACATGACATACCACTGCACATGAACTCTACATCCTGTCTGTTACTTTGCCTTTTTGGTTGTGGATGTCAGGGTTCAGTTAATCGTAATGGTGCATTATGTGGCTGTTCTTTTCCTTTATTTTATTATTTTGCCCCCTCAGTTCCTATGCTCACTCCCATTCTCCTGTCCATTATGGTGAACCTCTCCAGTATAATTAATGTGTACATCTTTTGAATTCATCTTCCATATGTTTATTTGGATATATGCATACCCATGAAAATATGCAGTGTTGTTTTATATTTATATAAATTATATTATGGTATAAATCTTATTCTGTTTTTTACTTTCTTCATTCAACACTAGGTTTGGGGATCTACTCATGTGGCTATATGTAAATGTAGCTTACTACTTTTAATTGCTTTATACCTTTCCATCCTATGGATATACCTCAGTTTGCTTATCCAGTCCCATGGTGACACCTAGATTGCTTCCAATTCCTACTACCACACACAATGCTGCAACAACCTCAACTGTATTTCCTTAGGACCTGTGTGAAAATTTCTCTGGAATATATACCTGGGAATTTCTGGGTTGCATGGTATACACATACTTAATGTTGTAAGACACTACCAAACTGCTCTGGAATACCTGTGCCAGTTTATGCTCCCGTCAATTGTTGTCCTTTTTCTCACATCTCCTCATCAGCAATTGATGATATTTAGCTTTCTATATGTTACCACTCTTATAGTGATTTCTCACTGTTTTAACTCTTATTTCTCTAATGAACAGAGTTGACAATCTCTTAATATGTTCAAATTTCTGCCTGTGTAAATTACTCTCCATATCCTATGATCATTTTCCTGATGGTTTACTATCTCCTTTTTTATTGATTAATCTGTCAATTTAAAACATAACAAATATAGTCTCATCTGTTATCATTCTGTTAATTTGTATATTTCTGATTTCTGTGTGTTACTGACTCCAGATTGAAAGCTGTGAACACAGTATTCAGCCCTAGCTATCTGCTGCACAAGGAGAGGAAGTATCTGACCACCTTTAGTTTCCATAGTGGGAAATCCAGGGCCCTGCCTCCCACCAAGCCTCCCACTAGGGAAGAATCTCCCCCAAATAGCACTGTGGTTTAGATGCTAGACCAACATTAGAGTTCACTTGGTTGTCCTACACCCACATATATCCTTTCTCCCGTATTCACACTTTGAAAAACTGCTTCCACTTAATATAGTGGCAATACACCTCATATCACCAAATCTGCACTCATCCTTTCCAAAGGGAGACGACCAAAAACAAATTAAAATGCTTTCAGATATAAGCAATAGAAAACCCAACTCAAACTGGCTTAAATAGTAAATGCAATTTATTGGCTCACTTAACTTAGGAGTCCACAGGCAGGGAGACTTCAGGTCTGGTACGATCTGGAATATGGTTCCATTTCTCTGTGATTCTCTTGGCTCTGCCTCCTCCACTTGTCAGTTCCAGCCTCAGGAAAGCCTTCCACATATTCACAAGATGGCTAACAGCAGCAACAAAGCCAAATGCTTCTTTGTTCAGATACAGGAAAGAGGGGCTACCTCTTCCTTCAAAAGCTGAACAAAATTCCTAAGCCTCAGTATAATTGGATCATCCCTGAACCAATCATCACTTGGCTGGGGAACGAAATTACTCAGGTCAGTTTATACCAATAAGGGCCTATACCTAGAGCTGCTGGTAGGGTCAATCCCACTCAGATTGCACAGTTGTTATTCAATGGGGGAGGAGTGGAATGGATGTTGGAAAATAACCACAATGTCCTCTACAAGGGAGTAACTAAGAAAGAGGAAGATATGGGGTCCAAGAAAGATTGGGTCCAACCCAGAAGAGTAATGAAGGGACGTCCCAGGATGACAGCTGTGCCGCAGGCCTACAGAGCAATCAGTCCAAATTGGAGCAGGAAGACGGAGGCTCCAGGAGGAAGGTATCTGGGGAAAAAGGGGATTCAAATGATTTTATACTTTCCTTGAAAATTTGAAATAACTTGAGAAGATGATAAGTCAGACAACGCAAGGGAAAAAAGAAAGGCATTTAGAAACTACAGGAAAAATACTGTATATAGAAAGATAGGTAATCCTATTGGATCTTTATGGAACAATATTTACATAATCATAAAAGCATAATACTTTATTGAATTTAAACTTTTAGAATGAACTATCAGCAAAGTATGGATGACTTAATTATTGTTACAGACAGAATGTAAACATCATTAATCTTGTTAATATAAAAGTCAAAGTAAAGATGACAGAATTAAGAAATAGAATATGTCTATTAGTTAAAGGTTAAAAGGTAAGGAATAGAGGATATATAATTGGCCACATCTCTATACTGAAGGCATAGGAGGAAGGTAGTTAGGTGGCATAAACAGCAGGATGTCAACAATGACTAAAATTGATAGATAAGTTGATAAATAGAAAATTTGAATATTATTTAGAGATATGAAGATAATTACCAGAAAAACTAAAAACAGTTAAAGGTAGACTAGTAGATTTTCAGGTCAAGATGACAGACTTACCAGGTGTTTATCTCCACTCCCTCTTGAGATCCTGTTAAAATGATCATAAAGGAATAAAAAAGGTATAAAAACACAATGATGAAGAGAATGGGAGCAGGTCCATCCACAAAAGAGAGATTTCAACAAGTTTCTGGAAGATAAGAAGTAAATGGAGTAATGGTGACTGATGAAGCATGGTGGAGGGAGCCATAGCCTGGAATATGCATGGAGGAAATGTCTCTGAGGAATGAGTTGGTCTTTCTGTGCAGAAGCCTGGAGACTCTTGGGTCTTGACAATGCCAAGTATGATGAAGGGTTGGGAGTGAGATGTGGGGGCTGAAAAAAGGGAAGGCCGTATATCAAACCATCAACCCATTCTCTTGTGTACAATTCATAGCAGTCAGGGAGGTGTCTACTTATTAGTCCAAAACCAGAGGGTTCTTCTCTAAGGAAACTGAACAATCTCAGAGAAAAGATCTTAACATTCTGGCATTCAGGGACTCTACAGCACATAGTTAGCTTTTCTTGAATTATCTATCCTAAAGGAAAATCACCAGTTCCTTAGCACTGCCCCCATACACAAAGTTTCCAATCAGATTTTCATTGCTACATTTAAAAATACCAGCAAACAACCATGGATCAACAGGTTTTCTTTGAGAACAGACTGAATCATGTAATAAAGAGATCAAAATAAGCAATCAAGGGGAAAAACAATCCCAAATGAAATAGATATTTCAAAGAATAGAAGGAAATATAAAAATATCTATATTATTTTCAGAGATATGCAAGATTATAGTACATCCATAAAACAAGAACAGAATGCTATAAGAAAGGAAAAGATAAATGAACGAATACTTGCAAATTTAAAATGTGATTGTCAAATAAAAGGAAATGCAACAGAAGGGTTGGAAGATAATGCTAAATCTTCCCCCAGAAGGTAACCAAAAGAAAAAACCAGAGACAGAAAAATCTAGGGAGAAAGGGGAGTGGGAGTGAGAAAGAAAAAGGAGGAAGAAAAAGATGGAAAACAGGAGAAAATGGATTAAAAATTATAAAAGACATATCTGCAAGTTCCACCGTCCAACTTTATTTCCAAGAAAGAACAAAGAAAATAGAGAAGAGGAACATATCAAGGAAATAACATAAGAGAATCTTCCAGAGTTAAAGGGAAATAAAAGGATGTAACAAGTGACCAGGCAAATGAATGACAAAAGATCCCAAACTGAAGCACGTCATTACGAAATTTTAGAACAGCAAAAACAAATTCTTTAAAAATAACAGGAAAGGGGGTAGATGACGTAAAAGTACTTTTCCCATTCTTTCCACCAATTAAAAATCCTTCAACATTTTATGTAAACATAAGTCTCTGAAAGGTGGAAAGATGGTGGCAAATGTTGTAGGGAGCCAGGTAGTAGAGAAGTGACAGGGTGGTGAGTTACCTGAGTTTTCACCTCAGATATCCAAGAATTATGGTCAGAGAAGTCATCAATTAGACAATAACTGCTCTACTCCACTTGAACACCACAGAAGAAAATTGTGGCCCTATACCCACTGCACCAGTAAAGACCAATAAGGGAATCTAGGCTTCCACCCTGTTTGTAAATGGATTGCCCCTTTCTCTTCCCACTGAGAAGTTGCATGGGTAGCTGGAACTCCCATCCTTGCATAGCAGTAAGGAGGAAACCCACCCCCTACCGTATCAATGGAGAGTGGGAACTTGAATTTGTACACCCACCTGACATTAATGAGGCAGTGTTCCTTCTTCCACTGTCAGAGTGGTGTTGGAGGAGGGAAGCTAAACCAGAATATTTAAATTAGATCCAGAATCTTGATTAGGGATGCAGCACAGTGGTAGAGTGCTTGCCAAGGGATGGTCCTGGGTTCCATCCCCACTACCACCAAAAAAGAAAAAAAAATCAGCATCTCATAACACAATACCCAAATGCCCAGGTTTCAACTGAAAATCACTCATCATACCAAGAACCAGGGAAATCTCGAATGAGAAAAAGACACTCAATAGACACCAACACTGAGATGACAGAGATGTTAAAATAATCTGACAAGAGTTTTCAACGAGCTATCATAAAAAATGCCTCAACGACTAGGAACATGTTCAAAACAAATGAAAAAGTAGAAACTGTCTGCAAAGAAGTAAAAGATATAAAGAACCATATGGATAATTTAGAACTGAAAAATAAAAACCTCAGTGGTTGGGCTAACAGCAAAATGGAGAGGACTGAGGAAAGAATCAATTAACTTGAAGACAGAGCAATAGAAATTATCCAGTCTGGAAAACAGAAAAAAGTAGACTAGGGAAAAATGAACACAGCCTTGGTGACCTGTGAGACGATTAAAAAAGATCTAACATTTGTGTGCTTGGGGTCCTGAAAGGAAAGGAGAAAAAGTGATGGGAAAAGATACATATAAAGCAGTTATGTCTGCGACTGATAATCAGATTTTTGCTTTGTTTTGTTTTGTACTGGGGATGGAACCCAGGGGCATGTTACCAGAGCTACATCTGTAGTTCTTTTTATTTTTTGAGATCAGATCTTACTATTTGCCAACACTGACCTTGAACTTGCGATCCTCAGACTTCTTATCATCAAAACTGGATGCTAGAAGAAAGTGGAGCAATGCCTTCAAAATTGTGTGGGAAATGATATCGAAACTCCAATTTTATAGCCAAGAGTGCGGATGGAATAAAGGTATTTCTTGATATGCAAAGACTCAGGAAGTTGACTTTCTATACAGCCTTTCTAAAAAGTTACTTGAGGATGTGCTTCATCAAATCAATGGGAAAAACAAGCAAACAAAACAAAAACCCTGGGAATTAGTAAATAGTGAATACAATCCTGGAAAGCAGTGAAGGTAAATCCAAAAATGATAAGGTATAAATTAGGCCTTAGAAAACAACTTTCAGATTTGAAAAGGGAATGAAGGGTTCCAGAAAGAAGGTCTCCTGGGGGACATAAAGTAGATTTGGAATAATTCTGAGTGTTAATGGAAATTTTGAAAGAAAAAAAATGGAATATAAAATCAAAATAGTAAAAGAAGAAAAATTAGAAACCTCAGAAAAGAGAAAGTTTGCTATAAGGAAAAATCATAAACTTCTTGGCCCTAAAAGGAAGAATAGAGCCAGTTATGGTGATGTATACCTGTAATCCCAGTGACTGGGGAGGCTGAGGCAGGAGGATTGCCAAGTTCAAGGCCAGACTGGGCAACTCAGTGAGGCCCTGTCTCAAAATTTAAAAAATAAAATAAAATTAAGAATATTTACATAGTCATATTAATAGTTATTTATTGCCTTTCAACTTTGGGAATCAAACAACAGTAAAAATACCAAAACCAAACCAACTCCCTCAGTCATATTTACAGAACAGAATTCAATGTTGTTGGGTTTGAAAATATAAAAGGCCAGATGACAGAGGTTGGTAGGTTAACAGTGGGAACAAGGGCTAAAGGAAAAATGTATTTTCTCATCTAACAAAATGCTGAACAAGAAATACTGTCTCTAGTTAATGGAACAAAATATAAAGGTGTTAAATAAATTCCAAGTTGGGCTGGGGCTGTGGCTCAGTGGCAAAGTGCTTTCCTCACATGCATGAGATCCTCAGCATCACATAAATAAATAAAGATATTGTGTCCATCTACAACTAAAAATTTTTTAAAAATCCAAAAGCTAACCAATAAACTTAACTATATTAGAAGTGGGAAGAGTTGAATTTGGTGTAAATGATCTAAATTCTTGTCTGTCACAGAGGACATCAGTATGTAGTGTCTGAAGTTGATGATTTAAAAAATGCCCATATATTATTTAGATATGAAGACAACAATTGGAAGAAATAACTGAAAGTGGGTGCTCAAAGAGTGGGAGTGGGAATGTGTGGGGCAGTAAAAATTCTTGCTTTTTATAAGTCCTTCCATGATTTTTTCAGATTTAAGTTTACTATATAACATGCATTCATTACTTCTATTTTTAAAATAAAATGAATATTTAAGGAAAACATTAGTTTTAAAAATCAAAAAACAAACAAACAAACAAAAAAAACCCCAAATCAAAGCAATACTCCTATCCATGACTCCCCTCCCCACTGTATTTCCTTGTCCTTCCAGACCTACTGCAGCAGAATATAATATAGTTTGGGAAAACCTGCACTCTCTCTTCCTGCCTCTCCCTTAAAAGTAGCCCCTGCTCCCATCAAACTGGAATGTTAACAAAAACATGGTATTATTTACTCTCACCTCCTTATGTCTCATCTTGCAGGCCTGAAGTCTTTTCTCATCTCCACCAGTTGGGATCCTCCCTACTCTTTAAAGTTTAACTGAGCAATTGTACCTCTTCATAAATGTCTTCCTTGTCCCCTGGTAGAACTCTCTCCCTCCTCAAGGGCTTGCATATGTCTTCATTCATGCCTCCAGTTATGATACATATACTTTACATAAATTATTTAAGTCAATGTTTCATGCCCCCAATCTTCTTTCACTTTAGCTACCAGTCTGAGATTCCCAATACCAATCTGTCACTCCCCTACTGTTCATAGAATCAAAGATAAACTTCATTACCTGACTTCCAGCACTTCTTCCACTGCAATGGACAATACTCGAAACCTTTCCATATTAATTTGCTTAGGCAACTCTTCTGCTTGGAATATTCTTTCCTCTTTTCCCACACAGTAAACACCAATCCTTCTTTTAAGACTCAGTACTCCTTCCTCTATAAAGGCTTTCCTGAGTAATTCCTCCAATCTTCACTCCAGTGGTTCCTAAATGCTCACTTTGCCTCAACTAGACTTCTATTGTATCATCTGCCACACTTGGTGCACTTACCTGATTATTTATCTGAGTCCCCAATTAAACTGTGAATTCCTGGAAGGGCAGGGAGTACATGTTATCCCCAGAACCTAGTACAGGGCCTGTCATGAAGTAGGAATTCAAAATATACTTGTAGAGTGAATGGACAGAAAAACAATGTGACTACAGCAAAGAACGAATGAATGAGTAAATGTTTATATACATTATAATGCATGAATAAACAAGTGAATGAGGTATGAGTTAGTGCATGAGTAATAAATGAACAAATGATAAGTAGATGTGTGAATGAGAAAAAATAGTCAATAACCGAATGAAAAGTGTATGTGCCAGTGATGGCATGGGAAAGAATGAATTCCCACCTTCACATCTTGCTTCAAACCCACCAGAAAGAATTTGAGCCCTGCTCCCCACCCATCTGAACTGCACACCACAGTGTTAACCTTTTTTAGATTGTAAGGAACAAAGACACACTCAGGTTAGTGATTGGGATTTATTAAAGCATTCACAGGGAAATAAGGAAGACAAGAACAGTTACACAGGCAGCCTCGCTGAAGAACAGAAACTTGAAAATGGTTTATGATCCAAAGCAGCTCTAGAGCCTGGCTTATCTTGTCACCCCCTCAGCTGCAGGCATCTGTTGCTCCCTTCTCTAGTGCTTCCCAAAATGGTGACTCAACTACTTTCTGGCTGTATTTATACTCCTCCTACTGCTACTGACTAACTTCTTTCTGCTCCCCTCATTGCTAGCCCATGGCTTCTGCTGCCTCCCAGCTCCTGCAGCTCCGAGGCTCTTGGGGCTTCAGTTCCTATTAATCCATGACTTCTCTGCTGTAGCTTCTGCCTGCACTGTAACTCCTGCTGTCTCTTCCATTTCTGTTGCGTTGCTGCCACATGGTTCCAGCTACTTTGTGGCTCTTGCAGTCTCATCGCTTCTGCTGCTTCTTGGATCTTGTCTCTTCAAGCCTTCTGCTGCTTCATGGATCTCACATGATCAATTTTGACTCATGTGTTCCGTTCCTCATGGCTCCTGCGACACTGTGGGTCCTATTGTTTCATGGCTTCTACATCCTTTTGGCCCATTGTTGCCTTGCTGCTTCATGGCTTCTGTTATCTTGTGGCTCCATGATCTCATGATACAAATATCTCATGGCTTATGACTTTTGAAGCTTTCTCTTTGCTTTTGCTATTTAGTTTCTGGCTACCCCTCATCCACCACTTCTGCCTCATTAAATTCTAATTAACTGTTCACTTCTTAACACCTCATATTCAGTCTCCCTTAAGGATCTGATTGTTTCATGCATTTTCCATTAGAAACACACCACCTCTATGAGGTGGAATCCTTACACCAAGTCCACCTAATAGGCTTCTGGCTAGCCTAGAGATTGGCTGTCTTGAGTCAGGTACTATCCAAATCTAGCCATCTTTGGCCAGGTCTGTGAGGTCACATGGTACAGAGCATGACAACTTATGCTAAAGAAACCTCTTAGAAATGACTGAGGGCATGGCAGGTTTGATGAGGGCTTCCAAAAGGGGGCAGTGTAATTGGAAAGCATCTTGCTCAGCCTGTACAGTACATTGACCTTCATGGCTCAACCTAAGTCCCACCTTCTCCCTGACCACCTCTGCCTGTCCTGATCTGCAATGATATAGATCAAGACTGAGGCTCTAGAGGTGATGTGCAAAAGGAACTTGGGTTCCAGATCTGGCTCCAACTCTTTCTAATAGTGGGACCTAATTCCCCTCCAAGGGCCTCAGGAAGGGGTTGGGGAGTCTCTCAGTTCCCATGCAGGTCAACATTTTGGGCATCTATGTTATTGGATAAGGGATGAGTCTTACCTGGGAAAGCCCTCAAAAACATCTCTTGAGATAGGAAAGAGGGAGTCAGAGTCCTGGCTTGAAGGAGCCTCACTGTACATAGGAGGTGCTTAGCCAAGATTTATTGAACTGAATGAATGAATCAATGGCTGGGGTGGGAGAAGTGAGAGACCACACAGCACACAGAATGTCGAACTGATCAAGGGAGGAGCTCCAGGTGCTGAGGAGGCTGGAAGGAGATTCTGATTCAGATGGATGAGGAGACATCTGGGATAGGGTAGGAATCTTGGCTATTTGTGGGTACTCATTCTATCCTCTCAATCACCCTCCACATCCAATAATCAGTCACCTAGTCCAGTTCATCATTTGAACAGCTCGCATCTTATCACTTCCAATCTATTCCTATTGCCCTTGCCCTACAACAGGCTTCCTGGTCTTTTCGCCTAACTAATCTCCCTGTCTCCATTCTCTTCTCACAAATGCATTCGTTCATGCATTCATTCATTCAAATATTTTATTAGGTGCCTGTTTTGTCAGGTACCATGCTTTCTGTAAGGGATGTACATGTTATTCAGAGACAAAATAAGCAAATATAGGGCTGAGAATATAGGTCTGTTGGTAGAGTGCTTGCCTTGCAAGCACAAGGCCCTGGGTTCAATCCCCAGCACCGCTTTAAAAAAAAAAAAGCAAGCAAATACAGTGCAAGAAGTTGAATAACAGGGAAACTTACATGCATCCACTATGACTATCTAACCCATTTTCACCCTGGCTGGCTGGCCAGAAACAAGTTAATTCATATCTAGAGTACCCTCTGCTTAAAACCAGTTTTGTGGTTATCCCACTGCCTTCAAGCTATGGGTCCCAAATCACAGCATGCTGGTCATGTGACCTTTAAAAGCATTAACGAAAACTAAATTGCTGAAACTGTTTAGAGGTTGGGACCCAGAATGGCCTGTAGGTTTCCTGTGTACAGACAGTATGGAAACCACACTGTCCCACCAAACTCTAGCCAGGCCTACAACCCTCTTCCATTATGCTTCCTGACTACCCCTAGCTTTCCTTGTTGTTTTTCCTTTACCCCAGGGATCTTTATTCTTCAGTATTCCTGAATTGCTTTGCTATTTCTTGCCTTCAGGTCTTTGTGCATACATACTGTTTCCACTACCTGGAATTCCTTTTTCTTTCTCAACTACCTAATGCCAACCAGTCCCTCAAGTCTCAGTTCAGGTGTCACGCCCTAGAGAATACCTTCCCTGAATCTATCTAAGCTAGATGCCCCTCCTGTGATTCTCAGAGAACTGATCACCATATGGTTAATGGCCATCGTATGAATTACTTCCCCAACTAGAAAGTGAACTCCTCACAGGCAGAAAAATGATTTGACTCATCTTTGTGTTCCTGGTATACCATACTATCATTCCCAGAGTGAAGCACATAATTAAAGGAAGATATTGTTGTGGAGTACTCTCAACTCCTTAAACCAAGGCAAATGGTTCCAGGGTATAAAGGAGTCAACTTGGTTCCTCCAACAAGCCCTAGAGATTCTACTTGGATCCAGCTTGCTCTTAGAAACACACCTCCTCTGAGCACAGCCTTCACTGACTTTTGCTGCCTTGCAGTGACAGGAAGTGGTGGGGCACAAGAGGAAAGAGCAGCAGGCAAGCACTAAGATCCAAGTGGAACTCTGGGCTCTGTCACTAAACCACTGGAATCTTGGACAAGTCATCTCACCTCCCCTTTGGACCTAAGTCTTTGAAGCTCCTTTGTAGCACTTGTATGCCAAGGCCTTAGCCCTTTATATCTTGAAAGGTAGGGACTAGTTATCCAGGTTATTCTCCACACCTACTGAATCAGATTTCCAGAGGCGGGACCAGACCGATTTATTTTTAAAGAGTTCCACAATCCTTTGGATGTGGGGGTGCAGCAGGGAGCTGCTGCTTTTCATTAAAGCCCTTCTGTACTATTTTCACCTGTGTATATGTTGCTTGGATTTTTAAAAAGGGAAAAGGAAAAGCTTCACAAATAATTAATTATGATGTACAGCCAAAGTTGATAATCACCTTTATAGTGGAAAAAGCACTAGAATGAATTGGAAGACCTGGTTTCAAGCTCGCACTGCTATCTGATAAGTGGATCACAAACCCTTTTAGGGTCTCAGTTTTCTCATCTGTAAAGCAGGGAGAATAGCAACCACTACCTTTAAAAAAGTTGTGGTAATCTAGATATGCCAGCTAAATTACTTCAAATATATTCACATAATCTTCCTTCACTACTGCAAGGTAGGTGTTTATCTCCTTTTATTTTTTGGTCAGGGCTGTGGATCAAACCCCAGGCCTTGTACATGTTAGGCAAGAGCTCTACCACTGAGCTACCCACCTACAAGTCCTGTTTATCTCCTTTTATAGAATGAGGAAACTGAGGCTCAGTGAGGATGTAACTTGTCCAAGTTTCTACAGCTAGGATTTGAACCAGGTCTGATCCCCAAACTGTGCCAGCATTAGCCAAATTATGGCACATATACCACTGGTGGTATGTGATTTCTTTGGTTGAACACAGACAATTTTTTTTTTGTTTAGATGTCATGCCTTTTAATACGTATTAGAAAAATACATAATTAGCACATTGAACTGCTGACTTCATGGATATCACTACTTAGAATGAAACTGATGTAGATAACAATGTTAGACCTCAATCACCTCACGAAAAATACTGAGTAAATAGTACAGGAGGGTAATTTGGAAATATCTATCAGAAACAAATATATAAATATCCTATGACTCTGCAATTCCACTTCTAGGAATCAACCCAGGTAAACTTTCAGACACACAGACACACTTTCACACAGATACAGGGATGTTCCTATGTAGTATTTTGTAGTAATAAAATTTAAAAACAGTCTTAATGTCCATCACAAGAGAAATGGGTAAATAAAATGTGGTAGAGTCATATGATGGCAATCTATACAGCAATTACAGAGGGTGGATTGATCTACACTTAGCAAGGTGCAGCTTTCAAAAACATTGTTAAGCAAAGAAAGCAAATTGGAGAACAATTCAATATACCATTTGCATCAGACATGATATTTTCAGTGAATTCATATATGTATGTAAAATATTAAAGTCTAGATGGAAGCATAATAAACCTAACAGCAGTTAAGAGGGGAAAGAGTAGGAGGGGGAGTAGTTGTAGTTGAATGAGGCTACCTTTATCTGTAACGATCTAATTTCTTAAAGAGAATGGATTCATGCACTATTTGTGTAGTTAGAACTCTGGTGGGGGGCAGCTAGGACTTGAACCCAGGGCCCTGTACATGCTAAGCATGTGCTCTACCACTGAACTACACCTTCAGTTGATTTAACTTTTTAAAAACAGAAAAGCAATAACATGGATCAGGATAAGACAAGTATGATGATGTATGTGAATGAGTGAAGGCTGAACTCATTGCACCAGGCTTTGTTGCCTTTACAATCCTTACACCTAATGAGGTTAGGTCCCAACAGGATCCTCACATATTAGGCCCAGGTTACCTCTCCTCCTAGTTCCTCACAACCCAAATTGGGGCCCAAGCACCCAGTTATACATGGTTGAAGCTACAGGCTTTCTCGGGCCTTTCACTTACTAGGTAAACCCCATCATCTCCCTGGAACTTTCTCATTAACCAGAGCACCTCCAAGATTTGGAGGTTCCTTCTGTCCCTAAAAGCCAGGATCAGAAGCCCTCAAGGGTCCAGGCATGAGAAGGCTTGTATTCTGAGGGGTCGGCACCTAGTTGGCTCCACACATGGATAATGCCTCCAGTGAGGAGCTTGACATCATTAAATCCTATGAGGTAGGTAATATTGTTAGCCCCATTTTACAGATGAGGGAACTGAGGCACAGAAAGGTAAAATGGTAAAATAACTTGCCCAATGTCAAAAAACTACTAAGTGATAAAAATGGGACCAGAACCCACAATTGTCTGTCCCTAGAGCCCATGCTTTGCTTCTAGTGCCTGACCAAATCCTACCAATTTGTCAAGGTCCAGCTCAAACATGATCTTCTCCAGAAAACCTGGAGGTGATCATCCTCTTCTCAAATTGAACATTTGGCTAATCACTATAATTCATGAATCCACTACATCTCCTTACTGGGATACAGATCATGTCTAATTTAAACTCAGTAATCTAAGCAGAGCCTGACAAATAGAGGGTGTTCAGTATGTATCTGATGAATATAATATGAATGAGCAAATGAGGGCAGTTTCCAGTGACTGCCTAAGACTCCTATGAGATCCCGAGTACCTTTGCCCAGCTCTGGGTGCTCTCATCCTAAGGTCTCTTGGAATCAAATTCAGCCTAGGCTTCTTCTAAAACAGGTCTCCAATATTTTTTATTATTTTGCAAACACACCCACATGCACACAGGCAAACATACATAAGCACACATACATACCCACACACTCAGTGGGCCAGGAGCCCAAGGGACCCATGATTATGGGTGATGGGGGGACAGTCTGGGAGTGGGTGGTATGGACAGATGGCCCTGTTCAGCTCAGTTCAGCTCAGCTCAGCACCTCCTTCCAGAGGCCAGGATGCTCCCTGTAGCTCAGGAATTTTTGCTCCAGACCTAATATCACCTCTGTTCCTCTTCGTGCTTGATAGCAGTGCCTAAATCCCATGACTACACCAAACAGGGCCAGGAGGGAGGGGAAAGTTGGGTGCCAAATATTCAGATTGGGAGAGGGGCAGTTTAGGAATCCAGACAGGACGGGAGGGCAGAACTACTGCTACTGCTCATTGGGGTTGGGGTTGGCATCTGGGTACTTGGTGAGGTCGAAGGTCAGGACTTTGCTGATCACACAGTCCCCTTGCTGAAGGAGGAGGGAGAAAAAGAAAAATAAAATTGTAAGGAGAGAATTAAGAGGGGTCTAGCGCCCCAGGACCAGGGGCCTCAAACCCTCCTCCCTACATATCTGCCCATAGCCCAGGCAATGGTTCTCTCTGGTGTGAGATGATGTGTTCAGTCCCATGTGCCTTCTCTCCCTGCCTATTTTTGCACTCTCCTCCTTTCTCCACTGTCTGGCTGCCTCTTCCTGGCCTTTACACCTGTTCCCAAATGTAACAGCCTTGTCCGACTAGGCTGGCTAAGCCTCCAGGGCAGGGCTCCAAGGAGCCCAGATGGCCGTGCAGGACTTGATTCCCTATGCTCCCCCGCCCCTTGCCCCTCCACTGTAGCCTTCCCTTCCTGCCCTGGGAAGTCAGGCAGAGAGTGGGACTGGCTCCTGAGCCAGACCCGCCCTACCTCAGGATAGACTCCAATGAGGCTCTCAGCCTTGGTGTAGAACTCCTCCTTGAGAGAGATGACAATGGCCTGGAAGTTGCAAGTCGACTGCTCCTTGATATAATTTGCCACCTGTGGGGGCAGGGGAAGGTGCCGGGCACTTAGAAGGGCTCAAGTCCTAACACTCCCCCCTGTGTTTTCCAGTCAGAACCAATAGGGAGACAGGGAGGGGTTGGGGGTGGAGTGGGGCAGGAAGAGAGGCTGAGAGAAGGCTACTGACTACAACATTGAGGATAACCCAGGGCCCAGCCTCCCGGGCACAGAGAGCAGGCTGCAGGAACGGCTAAGGCACACTCAGGAATTGCTCCCTGAAACCCAGTCCCGACCTGGGGTCCTCCCCCGCAGGGCCCCATCTTCCTTGCACCCACCTTGCCAATGTTGGTGTTATCCAAGGCAGCATCGATCTCATCCAGGACGAAGAAGGGGGCTGGCTTGTAGCTGGGAGGGAACCAGTAGGTGAGCTGACACTGAGGGGAAGCGGGTGGCAAGGCACGGTGGGACAGCCCCAAGGCCCATCAACCAGGTCAGCTTCCCCCTTCAATTCGTCCAAAACTAAAAAACCCAGGCCTTAATGTTGCCTGAGCCCCTGAAAGCCAATATATCAATGTGGCCCTCCTCTGCACCCAGTCCTATGACCCAGGATCCTGGAGAACCATGAAAAATAGGGTCCTCTCAGGAGCTTCTAGGCTGGCTGGGGGATGGAGCTGTCCTCCTCTCTGTTCATACTGACCAAGCTATCCAGAGGTCCACCCGACCCCAACACACCATGCTCTGCCATGCCTCCTTGCCTCTGCACATGCAGCACGCTTGGTCCAGAATGCCTGCAGTCTCCCTGTATAACTCATCCTTTATACTGCTGCTGAAGTGTTACTTGCCCTCAAAAGTCTTCCCTGGCCCACCCACACCTTCCCCGGGACTGGGTTAGGTGTCTCTCCTCTATGTATCTACAGCACCCACGCTCACCCAGTTACAACACTTAGCACATTGTGTATGTGTCTGCCTTCCACTAATCTGTGAGCATCTCTAGGCCAGAGACCATGTCTGACTCATCTGTGTCCCCAATCCCTCCACAGGGTCTGGTACAGAGAAGCACTCAAGAAATGTTCACGGCATGACGCTGTACAATCAAGCACTAAGTTATGTAGGGGTCAGACTCAAGTACTATTGGCGTTCAGGAAAGGGAGGTCAGGGTATGCCACAGTGGTCAAACAGGGCTTCCTAGAGGAAGGGGAGGAGAATGAGGAGATATGAAGGTGTGGAAGGTGACAGTCAAGCTAGATTTTCACAGAAAGGGCTTATTAGCCAGCAACCATGTGAGCAAAAGCTTAGAGGTAGGACTGAATACATGCAGGGGCCAGTGAGAACATGCTGAGTGGATGAGGGTAGATGGGGAAGACAGGTCCAGGAAAACCAAGGCAAGATATACTGTAGTAGACAGGAAAACAGGGATGCAATCCAGATGCTACCAGAATATTTTCACCTCCGCAGACCTTTGTATATCCTCAGGCCTCAGAGCCTCTGGTGGCCTCAGTTCAGTCTCTCCACCAACTGCCCTGGGGGCAGAGCCTTACCTGTGGATGGCAAAGAGCAGGGCCAGAGCTGCCACTGTCTTCTCCCCGCCTGACAAGTTGTCCATAGGCCGGAAGCGTTTGCCAGGAGCCACACAATTGTAGTTGATACCATCCAAGTAGGGCTCCTCAGGGTTCTCAGGGCCCAGGAATGCCTAGGGGAGGGCAGATGGGTCAAGATAGGTAGAGAGACTGGGAGCCTAGAGGGAAGGGCAACTGAGAATAGTGGAAGCTGGCTGGGTAAGGGGCTCCAGCCTACCTGGGCACTGCTGTTACGGGACAGAGCCTTGTAGATCTCATCAATGTTAGTAGCCACAGATTCAAAACAAGCATTGAAACGGTCAAAGCGCTCCTTCTTAATCTGTTCAAAAGCCTGTTTGGCCTTCTTTGCTCGCTTTCGGGCTGCCTCAAATTCTGCCGGAAGGAAGGACAGACGACTCCTCAGTACCCTGGTTCTGCCAGGGTTGAGGACCACACCCTGGCAAGAATGACCTGAAAATGACTATCCACAGAAGGAACATTTCACAAAGGGAGAGGAATGCCTGAAGAAAGTCTCATAATGATCTGTATCCCATGGGTGGGCTGCTGGACAGTCTAAAGGAAGAAACATGGACTCCTTCCTGGGCTCTACTGTTAACCATCTATTGTGACCTTTAATCTCTAAAAAGAAAGTGAGATAATCTCACCAGTTTAGGGTATCTGGAAGTTTTAAGTAAGAAAAGCATGCAAAAACAGGAACTGTTGTGATGTAACAGTAGGACCTTAGAATACCTTCAGTCTTCTGCCCTTATTTGAGGCCCCAGAAGAAATTCAAACCTTACCATCTGAGGTCTCCTGGAACTTGTCTCGTACACTTTCCAGCTTTTCCATGGCCTTCATGTTGGGGGCAGCAATCCGCTGAAGCACACTCTGCTGCTCATTCAGCTTTTGCTGCAGTGTGTTCATTTCTTGCTTGATCTCCTCCTCAGCCTGGGCATCCTGTAACCCCAGCAATGTAAGCCCAGCAATATTAAGGAGGCCCTGGTCCTAACACTGAGGCCCTTTCAGAAATGATAAACTCAATGGGGCTTGGGCAACTACTCCTCTATAGAAGGCAAGTTCTTCTCCAACTTGGCTCCTTCCACCTGATCCTGCCCATGGTAACTGTTCCCACCATCCCTGGAAATTACAGGCTAAAGCTGTTTTTTCATCTCTAGTCCTCCCAGGCCCTGCCAACCTCTTTGTCTCTGGAAAAGCAGCTGGTGGTGCCCCTCCCTGGCTCTCAGCCCAGGCCATGAGCCAGCACCATTCCAGGGTGACCTACAGGCCCCCACAAAGGCTGCTATAGACTCCTTCAGCTCCACAACAACTAAAGCAACTCACATTTTCTGCTTAGATCACTACATCTGAGCAAATTCTACTCATTTGATTTTAGGTCTTGTAGTTATTGTAATACATGTCTGGGCTTGTGCCTTTCTGGCACTTTTAATTAATAACTATTTACTGAATGCTTACCAGGGGCTATCATGTTCTATGAGCCTTAATCTTGAGTTCACAGAGCTCAGGGGCTAACAGTGGACACATAAATAAACAATCAGAATACTAAGGGATGAATGCGAAACAATGATAAGGAGACGATGCTGAATCAGCACAAAATAAGGGTCCCTAACTCAGACTTTGGGGCCAGACTAAGCTAAGGCATACAGGATGAATGGGTGAGGATGAGAGCAAAGGCAAAAGCTGGGGTGGGGCCATTCCTGATGCACAATATATTGAATTAAAAGTAATTCAAGAGTAATTAACTTTAATAAATTTCAAAAGGAAACAAAAAGTCAATATGGCAGTAGTAGCAATTATGTATGTGCATGCTTGAGTGTGTTCATGAATTCATATAAGTATGCTGAGGAAAAGCACAGGAAAAGAAGCTGGATAGACAAGTGAAAGCCAGATTATGAAAGGCCTTATAAGGTTTAGTCTTTATCCTAAGGGAGGCCATGAATGATTTAAAGAACATATTTACATTTTAGAAAGCCCTTCTGAAGATCTCTTTACACTGCTGTGAAGTGGTCTCCAGGATAAGTTTTTAAGTGAAATATGAAAGGTGCATAATAGTGTACTATCTTTTATCTAAGAGAACAGGAAGGTATATGAATATATTTGCATGCAAATATATTTGTATTTTAAGCATATAAGCACAACAAAAGGATAATCCAAAACAACTAAAAAGTGACTTATTGAGAAAGAGGTAAAGGGACAGGAATACAAGCTAGAGTTCACTCCATGTATACCTTGCTTTATTTTTTGTGGTCCTAGGGATTGAACCTAGGGGTGCTCTACCACTGAGCTACATCCCTATTATTTATTTACACACACACACATGCACACACACACACACACACGTTCACATATAGAAAGTCTCACTAACTCACCCAAAGCTGGCCTTGAACTTGTGATCCTCCTGCCTCAGTTTCCTAAGTCACTGGATTACAAGAGAGCATCACTGTGCTCAGCCCATGTACCTTGTTTTATACTTTTGGTTTTAGAACCACATGAAGATATCATATAATTATAAAATAGGATCAAATCAAAATGTGAAAATCACTGAGTAAAATACTGTTGGGCAACAAGATATTCATAAGATGCCAAAGCATCACTCGAAAGATTACTCATTAATGATGAAGGTTCAAGTATATATTTAGCACTAAAGGACCTGGCAACTGACACTAATATGGGCAAACCATGATACAATACATCTCTTGATAAGATACAATATCAAGTATACTGCATCACAAATGTAATGCTCTTGCAAGAAAAAAAATTTAGCCCCAATCCACCAGACTAGACAAAGTTCCAATTTATAGATGATACCAGGGTTGAAATAACACATCAAAGAGGAAAGGAAACCAACATATCCACAAGGTGGGACATTTTCTGAGACAACTCACAGACTCTGAAAGACCAATGCCATGATTAAAAGGTGAAGGGACTGCTTCATATTAAAAGTAAATAAAGAGATATAACA
This sequence comes from Sciurus vulgaris, assembly GCF_902686455.1. NCBI lineage: Eukaryota > Metazoa > Chordata > Mammalia > Rodentia > Sciuridae > Sciurus > Sciurus vulgaris. The sequence continues at coordinate 91,580,196 of NC_136471.1, read as the reverse complement.
ACCAAAAGCCATTCATAATTTTTGATTGGATCCTAACTTTTTAGAAAGGAAAGAAATTACAAAAAGATAATTTTGGACCACCCAAGAGAATTCAAATACAAGCTTAATAGTAAATATGAAATAATTATTCATTTTTTAGGTACAATATGGAATTGTGGTTATGTAGGAGAATCCCTTATTTCCTGTACAACGAAAGTATTTAGGGTTGAAATATCATAACATTTGTACTTCATTCAAAAGGCTTAGGGGCAAAAAGGTATATAGTGGGGTGAGAGGGAGGCAAAGAAGAGCAATGAGAGAAAGCAAATGTGGTAAAATATTCACTGATGAATCTAAAGTGAAAGGTGTTTGGGAATTCACTGTTCTATTCTTTCAACTTTTCTGTAAGTTTGAAGCATTTCACAATTGAAGAAGGGAAAAAATAAACTAAAATCCTAAAAAAAGCAATTCTTAAAAATAGAAAACAAAACAAAGAAACCTAACTATACATTAAGCTGGTTAAACACTCAAGAGAATTAGTTTGAATTACATTAAAATATAGCAACAAGACTATACATGCTCAATGAGCTTAATGACAAAAAGAACCTCAATAAAATCTTTCAACTATTTAAAACTATATTCAATAATCAAATTGTTACTAAAATCTTATTGTGATCCTTAAACTATTATATAGAGTAGGATACAGTAAATATGTTATTATGTTAGTGTTGCTAGGAACCAAGATTTCCAGTAAGAATAATTAGAGACTCAAACATAAAATCAATGATGTTAAACTGTGAAAATTATAATTTCAATTGGAAGTATCAAATGAACTCATGGTGCATTTTCCCTTCAAAATAAAAAATGCATTTAGTGGCCCAATCTACTGAAAAGTTCTAGAGGCACTAACCAACCCAGCAGTCATGAGCATTCTAGTGTCCAGATGGTAGTTGCTAAATAATAACATTTCCCACTAAAAAAAGCCAGAGCTTCTTGAAGAAATGGCTCATTCCAGGTCTAGGCTGAGAAATGTAGAGATGTGCATGGACATATCAGGAAGCAAGGAAGATGACAAAGCTACAAGGGTTGCATCAAAATGATTCAGAAACCAACTTGAATGCATTCCCACTGGCCAAAGATTAGACAACCTGAGCACCAAAGATAACCACAACAAACTGAAACATACTAAATGTGTTTAAATTCATAATGACACAAAAACAATTCAGTGGACAAATATTAAGAATACCAAGGAACTAATTCACTATTTTATAAACAGATAAATAAAGGGAAAGAATTGAACTCACTGTCTTGCTTTAAACTACTTCAGGGTTACCAAATGATGAGAAGTATGTCTCTATGTACTGTAGTGAATAACAAAGAAATGATAAGATTAAGACTACCTTTCAGCAACCCCCAAATTAATTAAAGGAGCTAAGCAATCATTTTCATGGCTGCAAACCACACAAAAAGACCTACAACCAGACATTATGTATTTCCTGATGGAAGTTAACATCACCACCTGTGAGGGAGTCGCAACCACAACAAACAAGCCAACCCCCAAATTTAAGTCTAAACAAGCCTCTATATCTGTGCTGTCCAACAAGGTTACCACTAGCCACATGGAACTGAAGTACTAATTTTATGGATTTTTAGTTCATTTAAATTGAAAACCAGATAATTCAGTTACTGGAAAATTTTTAAGTATATTTGGAACAACTTGGGTATATGGGTCTCCTTTTTCAACTGTAAATTTTAGGAAATCTAAATACAGATCAAGTATTTCTGAGGCTATTTTAGCATCTGAACTGAGATGTGCTGTAAGTGTAAAATATATACTGGATTTCGAAGACAGTACAAAAAAAGATTGTCAAATATCTCATCAATAATTTTTAAAGCTGGCTGTACTGGTTGGTATATTTCTACAGTCCCCACTATTCAGGAGGCTGAGGCAAGATCACTTGAGACCAGGAGTTAAAGGCCAGCCTGGGCAACATAGCTAGATCTTTCCTCAAAATATAATGATGATACTTTTTATATTGATCACATACTGAAATGATACTTTTGGATATGCTAGTATTAATAATATAGTATTAAAATTAATTTTATTTTTTTCTTATAACTTTCTAAAATATAGCTACTAGAAAATTTAAAAATCACACATGAAGTCACATGTTCTTTCTATTAAACAGCACTGATTTATGGAACTGAATGCATTCCTACTGTCCAGAGATGAGATAACATGAGCTCTACCCACTTACAGAAACTATAGGGAACAGCAGAACTATTTTTGTTTTGCTTTGGGAAGACAGTTACTGGATGTAATCAGCAAACTAAAGTGTGTGGAAAATTCTTCAGGAGAAATGAGTCAAATTTTTCATTAACAAAAAATACTACAAAGAAAAATAAAAATGGATAAAAGGGGCCCCATAAACCAAACAGACTTAAGAGATATATCAAATAATTTTATCAATCATTCTTATCTATCTATCCATGAAACATCTTATTTGACTCCCAATTCAAGCAAGCAAACTATGAGAATGTGAATGTGTATGCAATACTCAGGTACATGTAACACCTATCATCATATTAAGGAATTATTATTTTTTTGTGGTGCTAGGAATTAAACATAGGGCTTCTAGCATGTTAGGCAAATGCTGTATCACTGAGCTATATCTGTAACCAGGAATTATTATTTATGACAATGATAGTGATTCTAAGTATTTTGAAGGATGTTTTTCTGTTTTGAAGGTAAAATCTGCAACATTAACAAATGAAATGATATAATGTTTATGATTTACTACAGAGTATGTTGAGGTGCAAATGAAACAAGTTTGGCAACGAGCTGATGGTGGCTGAAACTGGTGATAGCTACATGAGGAAGCATTTTATTTTTTTTACTTTTGCATGTGAATTTTTCTATAATGAAAATCTAAAAATAAAAAAGATCAATTTGAAATGGCTCCCACTGGCCAAGAATGGGAAAATATGAGCATCAAGAAGAAAAATGACTTCAATGGACCCAAACATATAAAATATATCCTAAATAGTTAAGTTTATAATGAACACAAATTAAAAACCTCATTGGTCACCTTTGAAAATTATAAGGGTAACCAATTCATCATTCCAAAAGTTGGGAAACAAAAGGATTAAATATTTATTTATCCTGTCTTTCCTGTACCAACTGTTCAGTAGTCCCATTATCCAGAATGGATATATTTCAAGACCCTTAGTGGATGCCTAGAACCACAGAAAGTAATGAATGCTATAGTCTATGTTTTTTTTCTTATATTCAATATCTCTGACAAAGTTTAATTAAGCACAGTATGAGATTAACAATAAAAAACAATTATAGCAATATACTATAACAAATATGGGAATGTGGTTTCACTCTCAAAATATTTATTGAACTGTACTATGATACAATGCCTATGTGATAAGATTAAGTGGAGCTAAATGATGTGGGCATGGAGGCATTATAACACAGCATTAGGCTACTACATTAAAGTTACTTGATACCACCACAGTTGATCTGATAACCAAGATGGCTAAGTGATTAATATGGGGGGGGTATAGCATATAGTGTGGATATGGTGGACAAAGGAATGATTCATGTCCCCAGGGTTGTAGCAGGAAGGCGAGATTTCATCATGCTGTTCAGAATGGTATACAACTCATAACTTTTTATTTGTGGGATTTTCTATTTTAATAATTTTGGACTGCAGTTGATCAAGAGTAACTCAAACTTTATAAGGTGAAGCCAGGAAGGTGGGGGCATATTTCAAGGGAACTAGTTGATACTACCAGGCACAGTGGTGCATGCCTGTAATCCCAGCTTCTCAGGAGGCTGAGGCAAGAGGATTGTAAGTTCAAGACCAGCCTCCAGCCTGGGCAACTTAGTAAGAGTAAGACTGTCAAAATAAAAACTAAAAAGGGCTAGAGATTTGGCTCAGTAGTGGAGCACCACTCGGTTCAGTACCTAGTACCTAAATAAACAAATAAATAAATACCATGAATAAATGGAAGAGGAATGAAAAGAACTGGATTATCCTTTTGCAACACTTAACAGATCTAGGCAATGACTGTCAACACCTGCTAAAACCAATTTGTTAAAAGGTAAAAAATGGACCACCCAAACCAAATGATTATGGTTTTCTTTTTAAAAAATTTGTATTATGTAAATTATCGAATATATACAAAGCCTCAGAGAACAATATAATGAAACCCATGTACCTACTACTTAGTTCCAACTATCAACTCATGACCAATACTCTGCCACCTATACCGCCCAACTTCAAAATAATTATATCAAAGCAAATCTCAGACATTCATTTCAACCTCAAATACTTCAGTATACATCTCTAAAACAGGGTTTATAAACCACAGGTCTATTAATATTTTAGGTTGGAATATTTGCTGTGGGGCTATTCTGTGTACTGTAAGGTTTCAGTAGCATCCTTGGCATCTGCCCACTAGATGCTATAGTAATACCTGCTCAAGCCATGACAAGTGGATGTGAAAAGAGTGTCTCCTACATTATCAAACGTCCCCTGGGGGACAAAATACCCACCCAACTACTAAGAATCACTGTTGTAAAAAATAAGGATTTAAAAAAAAAATGAAACCACAAGACCATTATAGTAACCTAAAAAAATTGACAGCACTTCTCTAACATCAAAAACATCTGGTCAGTGTCCAAATCGCCCTGTTCTATAAATTGTTATAGGTTTTCCAAAGCTGATTCCAAACACAGTGCAATTACCTAATATGGCTCTTAAGTTACCTTACCTTCTAAGTTCCCCTTCCCTCTCTTCTTTACAATGAATTCAAGTAAGGTGCATACATTTCAATAGGTTGATTAGTCTTAGTCTGTAACAGCTCCCTCCCTCTTTTTCTCCCATTTATGAATGAAATCAGATCTTTTCCCCCTTGTTTCTCATATGCAATCCCAGCTACTCAGAAGGCTGAAACTGGAAGATCGCTTGAGCCCAAATTTGAGGTCAGACTCAGCAACACTGCAAGACCCTGTCCCCAAAATAAATATGTAAAAATAAACAAATTTCCCCCATAGTTTAGATTTGGCCAATGTGTCCCTGTGCTTTATTTCACAGGTTCATCTGGCATCAGTGTTTCTTACACAATCAGCCCTCTGCAATCTTAGCTTCAAACAACCATGGATCAAAAATACTTTTTAAGCAGGTCGTGGTGGTGGACACTGTTATCCCAGTAACTTGGGACACTAAGTAAGGAGGATCACAGATTCATGGCCAGTAATTTTAGTGAGACTCTGTCTCAAAATGAAAAAAATAAATAAAAAAGTCTGGGGATATAGCTTAGTGGTGAAGTGCCCCTGGGTTCAATTCCCAGTACCAAAAAAAGAAAAAAAAAAATTTAAATGTGCCTATACTGAACACATACAGAATTTTTGTAATTATTCTCTAACAGTAGTGTACCAACTACTTAACATTGTATTAGATATTATAAGTAATCTACAGATTATTTAAAGTATAAGGACATAAGTTATATGCAAATATGACAGCATTTTTTGTAGGGACTGGTGCATCTACAGTCTTTGGTATCCTGGTGGAAGGGGTAGATTTCCTGGAATCAGACTGAGAGAAAAAGAGAGAGAGAGAGTGTGTGTGTGCGAGCTGGCACGCAGGTGAGCACACAAGACAAATGAATGCACCATGACAACAAATATCCATAATGTGATACAAAAGGAAGGTCACAAGTACACAGCTCCACCTATGATACATTCTTTCCCCCTCCCAAAAAAAGAACTTTTTTTTTCAGTACTAGGGATTTAACTCAGGGTCTTGTGCATGTTAGGCAAGTGCTCTACCACCGAGTTACATCCCCAGCCCTGCACCCCTCAAAAGAGAGAACCTAAATTCAATCAAAATCTAAATTTACCTACCAGTTGATAGGAAACAGGGATTAAAGAACATGTTAAATAACATCATGGGGACATTATCAGCCAAATTCAGAATGTGGAAAATTCTATAGGATCAATGACAGTTTCTTTCATAAATAAATAGAAAAAACAACAAGGGATAGAAAAATGTTATAGGCTAGTAGCAACCAATTTTAACATATGGACCTCAATTTGATCCGGATTTGAACATAAACTGAGAAAAAAGTGGGAGGGACTTTTCATGGAAATATAAATACTTACTGAATATTAGATTATTACAGAGTAATTCCAGTTTTTTAGACATGCTGCTGTGGTTAAGAGTCCTCATATTCTAGACACATTTGCTGAAGTAATTATGGATAAAATAATGTCTAGAATTTGCTTTAAAATAGTCCAATGGTGGTGGTGGGGGTATAAAAAATGAGACTGACCATATGTTGCTAACTGTTGAAGCTGGGTGATGGGTGCCTGGCATTCATTATATCATTCTCCTTACTTCTATATATGTTTGGAAATTTGCATGATTTTTTTAAAATCAAGTCCCTCTGGATAATGATGTGATATGGATTGGAAAGCATAAACTATTTAGGAGGTTCCTAAGAGTATGTGAGATGAGGGGCTGGGGTTATGGCTCAGTGGTGGAGCACTTGCTTAGCATGTGTGAGGCATTGGGTTCAATTCTCAGCACCACATATAAATAAATGAATAAAATAAAGGTCTATCAATATCTTAAAAAGTACTTAAAAAGTTACATTGTTAAAAAAATGAGTATGTGAGATGAAAGTTGCATTCCCTAGAGAGATGTTGCAAACAGAAAAAAGAATTCAATATATTTAGGAGGCAGAATCAATGGGACTTGATATGTAAAACAAGAGAGGGAGGAGTCAAGCATGAGGCTCGGATTTCTGGAAGACCATGTGGTTGGCACCAAGATAAGGGACAGATCTGGGAGGAAGGCTAGAGTTTGAGGTAAATAGCACAGAGACAGCAGCTGAAGCATGGGAAATGAAAGGGACACCCAGGATGATAGAATGCTATTATGAGGAGGACACCTGGGACATTAACAATGTGGAACACCTGAGGCTAGTCTGTTACTATACACAAGCCTTTTGTCTGTGTATTTGAGCTCTGATGTGTACATACATGAAAACTGGTAACTAGCAGCAAACATGGACAAAAGCAATTGGGGGTTAAGGGTAGGAGATGTACCTGTGTCTATTTGTACATATGAGGAAGAGACCTTGGCTCACAGCTCAATCCTCCTCTTAGCAGCTCTCTCCTTTCTGAGCCACGGTCTCAATAGGCTCCAAGATGGGCTGACCCATTCTCTCTAGACAGCAAGGAAGATGCTCCCCACACCCATGGTTGATCCTCACCTTCAGATCCTCACACAGGTCACCGTAGTCAATCTCAATGAGGGCTTCTCTTGCATAGATACTGGAAGTTCTCTGAGAACCACTCACTGACTCCTCCCCTTGGGAGCTACCCTGTGATGGTGAGAGAGAGAGAGAGTCAAATGGAGCAGACTGGCCAGGAGGGTGCCCTTCTAGTGGAAGGTTAGGGGCGGGTTCCTTTGCAGTTTTCAATATCTTTGAGGAAGCACCTCTCAGGAATAAACTGGGGCAGAACCAACAGAGACTTTGCAGGCAAAAAGACATGAATTTTCAAAACAGGGATCTACCTCTTACTAACTGTGATCCTCAGCAAGTCATGATCCTAGATGCTGAGCTTCTTCATCTGTAATGTGGACTTTTTTGGGGGACAAAGCCTGCCTCACAGGACCGCAATTAGGATTAGATGTAATTATGTCACATGCTACCATGATGCCCAGAACATTTCTAGTGTTCAAAATATTTTACTGAATTGAACTGAGATGCTACTTGGGAAGAGGAAGGAAGAAAGACACATGGGACAGAGGTACATTACCAGGTAAAAGATGTATATGAAATTTCTACCTCCTCTTGGTTAATATTTTCCACCTACTAGCTACCAATTTTCACTTCCAATGGATAAAATGCCTTGGCTCCCCTACTGTCTTAATGTCACTCCCTTTCCTGTAACTAAGCTTCCTCATCTCTGCATTGCTGATGCCCCTTAGCCAACCCTTTCCTGGCCAAAATTCCTTACTGCAGCTAAGCTTCAGGTCCCCCAGTTTCCCATCTTCCTTTGCTCTTGGCTAATGTCCCTCATTTCCCATACCTACCAAATTCATCACTGCTGGAGCTAAACTAACTTGTGTCCCCAAGATTAATGAATTACTTCATCCTTTCCTGGCTCAACTTTATCACACACTGGCCTGCAGCTCTACTCCCAATTTGCCTTTCCTCTCACACCAAGGCCATTTTTTTGGTACGTATTAGAAATTGAACCCAGAGGCACTTTACCATGGAGCCACATCCGCAGTCCTTTTATTTTTTTGAGACAGGGCCTCGCTAATTTGCTAAGTCTGGCCTTGAATTTGCAGTCCTGCCTCAACTCCCGAGTTGCTCGAATTATAGGCATATGCCACCTCACCCAGCAAGATCATTATTTTTTTAACCTTTCCTGCCCTCTTCTCTCACATGTATATCCCTTTTTATGTTCCTCCCACCCTCTGCCCACTCTCCTTCCCTCTGTCACCTGCATTCTTGGTCACTTTTACCCCCATCCATGGTTAATTTTGTTCATAGCCCATTACCACCTACCATAATACTTACCTCTTCCTGACTAATATCATCCATGGTGCCCTTTGACAGAGGCAACTTGATGTCCTGCATCTTGCAGGCCTGTAACAAGTTGTGGCGATCACTGCGCTTCTGTTCAAGCTTGGTTTCAATGGCTGTCACCTCCTTCTGTAAGTGGGTCATTTCCCTAAAAAGTCCAGGGAGGTAAGTGAGACCCAAATCTGGCAGGCTTCCTCTTCTACCTACTCCTCCCTCCCTATACCTGAGCCCACTCACTTGTTGGCACCCCCCAGTTTCTTCCGAATCTCTTCCATCTCATGATTCTTGTCATTCACTTCTGACTTCTTGGCCAGGTGCTGATTCTTCAGGTCTTGTAGTTGGGCCATGGTCTCATCTATGATCTTCATGTGTCTTTGTTCCTCCTGGTTCCAACAGGGAACAGGATAAGACATGAAGGTTTTCTCATATCACTGTAGGATCTTCTCTTGCCCCACCCTTCCCAACAGGCAGTTTGTTGGAGCCACTCATCAGTGAGCTTTGCTTTCACGCCCCCATAACCTCTTAGCCTTCTTTATCTTATTTGGTTGCCCTTCCCCAAAACCCCAGTTACATAAGTTACAATAGACAAGTTCAAAGTATAGAAAAAGAATAAAGGAGAAGGGAAGTATTCCCTTAATCCCACTAGCCAGAAATAACCAATTAACATTTTAGTATAGTTCCTCTCAGCATTATTTATAAATAGCTTTACATAGTTGAGACTAGGTGGTAACTAAACAAGTCTGCATTCTGACAATGCTATATTTGAGCTTTTTTTTAATAAATCAAAAATTTGTCAAGTATAGTATAACATGTTTTGTAAAAACCCACAGAAACAATACTATGTATTTCTAAGAGTATGCATATATGAATGGACATGTATTCAGGTAAATCCTAAAACATCTCAAAGAATACAACTATCCTGGGCTTACCTCTGCAAAGAACAAGGGGACTAGGATTGAGAGTGGTCAGTCACAGGAGAATTGTAACTTTACTTGTAAAGTTCTGATTTTGTATTGGAAGAATTTTTTTTCATTTTGATTTTAAGAAGTCATATAGGGCTGGGGATATAGCTCAGTTGATAGAGTGCTTGCCTCACAAGCACAAGGCCTTGGGTTCAATCCCCAGTACCGCAAAAAAAAAAAAAAAAAAAAAAAAAAAAAAAAAAAAAAAAAGTCATATGAAGAGGACCTATTTGCAACTTACTCTCAAATGGTTCATAAAAAATAAGCATATAAAAAAAAAAAAAGAAAAAAAAATAAGCATATACAGAGGGAGTATAAAGCAAATGTGGTAACATGTTCATGACTGATGAATCTTGGTGGCTGGCAGATGGAAGTTCTTTGACAGTTGGCCTTTCTTGTCCTCAGTTCTGCATCCAACCAACCACAGATCAAAAATACTTGAGCTGGGCGTGGTGGCACACGCTTGTAATCCCAGCAGCTAGGGAGATCACAAGTTCAAGGCCAGCCTCAGCGAAAGTGAGGCACTAAGCAACTCAGTGAGACCCTGTCTCTAAATAAAATACAAAATAGTGGGGATGAGGTTCTGTGGTCGAGTGCCCCTGAATTCAATCCCCAGTACCAAAAAAAAGAAAAGTTCTGAAAAAAATAATAGTGTCTATGCTGAATGTATACATTTTTCTTGTTATTATTCCCTAAATATTAAAGTATAACAACTACTTGCACAGTCTTACATTATATTACATATTATAAATATAAAGATAATTTAAAGCATACAGGAGGATATATACATGAATTATGTATAAATAACACCATTTTATACAAATGACTTGAGCATCCTCAAATCTGGGTGTATATGAGGGAGGGTCTTAGAACCAGTCCCCCATGAATATTGAGGGATCACTGTACTACTCCTGCAACTCTCTGCTAAGCAGAAAATTATTTCAAAACAGTAAGTCTAAAAGTCACATAAATACGTTATTCTGGATCATCGAGATATAAATCTAGTCCTGCCCTAGGATTTTACTGTCCTATCTGAAATTGCTTTTAAGATTCCAATGACACCAAGAGGACTACCTTAATCACAAGGGGTTAATGAAGAAAATACACAAGAATGATGAAACAGATATAAAACATAAAAGTCAAATGATATGTTCAAACCAAGAGAAAACCAAACCATATCAGGAGGGAATGCTGTAAGGAACAAAAGTTTTATGGTAATTTAAAGAGGAAAGATGTAGGAAAATAAAAGCCATCACAGAATACACTGTTGACATAGGCATGCTAAACTCCAAAGAACTAAGATACAATAGCCACTAGAAAAAAAAAAAAATCACACTGTAAAGTGATGGAGTTTCAGCAAAACATCATCATCTGTTGCACCAAATGAATACAGTTAATCTAAATTTGGGGTTGGCAATCTTTGAGGCTATACCTCTAAAGGTACTTTCAATTCACTCTTAATTCTTAATTCAATTTACTATTAATTCTTCCTTCTTGCCATCTCTGTAGGCTCCCAGGAATCCTTGTGACTAGTCCAGCATGTCTTAAGACCAAACCCAGCAGCCGACAATGAGATGTTGTACCTCTTACAGTCAATACAAACAAGTGACTGTAGGTAACATAAATACAGAATAGCTCAGGATGCTGGACCTCAAAGGTAAGGCCATGTGTGATTCCCAGAATTAGGTGAAAGGGACTACTAAGGGAAATGCCATGAAAGCTTATGTTGACAGAGTAGATCTAATGAGTAAATATGAAATATGAAAAAAACTGGATTTAGTTGCCAGATATAAATTCTGTGGATGATAAGTGGATGATGACACATAATGGGGGATGGGAGGGGTTAGTGTTAGGGTTAGAGTTAGGGTTAGGGAGGGAGGCAAGAATGGAGGAAGGAAGGACTGTATAGAGGGAAAAGAGGGGTGGGAGGGGTGGGAGGGGTGGGAGGGGTGGGGGTAAGGGAAAAATTAACAGAATGAATCAAACAACATTACCCTATGTAAATTTATGGTTACACAAATGGTATGCCTTTACTCCATGTACAAACAGAGAAACATGTATCCCATTTGTTTACAATAAAAAAAGAGAAAAAAAATAAATTCTGTGGATGTGAAATAATGAAAAAAACCCAGTTAGTTCAGTTCCTCAAGGCTATTCAAGATATGGCTCCAGCAGATTAGGGGCTGAAAAAAATTATTGACCTTCCCTGAGTATTTTTTATCTGAGCTCAATTAAAAATATATTTGTTAAAGGACTTAAAATCAGCATACTACAGTGACACAACCATCAATGTTTATAGCAGCCCAATTCACAATAGCTAAACTATGGAACCAACCTAGGTGCCCTTCAACAGATGAATGGATAAAGAAATTGGTATATATATGCAATGGAATATTACTCAGTCTTAAAGAATGAAATTTTAGGGCTGGGGAGTGGGGAGATAGCTCAGCTGGTAGAGTGCTTGCCTCGCAAGCACAAGGCCCTGAGTTCGATCCCTAGTACAGCAAAAAAAAAAAAAAAAAAAAAAGAAAGAATGAAATTTTGGCATTTGCTGGTAAATGGATGTAACTGGAGAATATCATGCTAAGTGAAATAAGCCAGTCCCAAAAAACTAAAGATGAATGTTTTCTCTGATATGCAGATGCTAATTCCCAATGGGGGGGAATAGAAGTACTTTGGACTAGACAGGGGAGTGAAGGGAGGGGAAGGGGAATGGGGGTAGGAATGACAGAATGAATTGGACATTATTACCCTACGTCCATATACAATTACATGACCTTAACATCATGTACAACCAGACAAATGAGAAGTTATACTTCATTTATGTATGATGTGTCAAAATGCATTCTACTGTCATGTATAACTAATCAGAACAAAGAAAACTATATATAATATATATATATATACATACACACACATATACATACATATATATGTCACTTTTAAAAAAATCTGAATTTTATTCATTTTGGTAGTATTTATTTTGTGAGTTTTTCTTGGCTTTTAAGTATTCTAAGTATATATTTCAGTAACATCAAGGATTTAAGCCAATGTCTTAGGGGAGAGTTTGGCTTTAAAAGGGTTCTCTGTATTACTGAAATGTGAAGACCAATAAAGTATATAAATACGTATATTGATGTACCATGATGTGCCAAATTCCCACTTTCCAAGGGGCATATGGGTAGTTACCAATTTGGAACTATAAATTACACTTGTAATAAACATCAATCTTTTTGCACAAAGCTTTGCCAGTGATCTCTTTAGGTATTAGAGGGTTATTCCAAAGCCTCCTGATGGATGATGCCATACTGTGTAAGAATGCGGTTCTTCTGCACCATAACTGGTACTGAGTATTGTTCTTTTTTGTTTTTAAATCTTGAGTAACAGAATAAAAACAAACTATACCCAATTATTTCTACTTTATTTGATTTCTAGTAAGGATAAATTATTTGTATGTGTTCATGAGCTATTAGAATTTCTTGAATTGTTTATGCTACTTACCCACTTTTCCCCTACTTATGTCTTGTGTTTTTCTTATTAATCTAGGTGAGAGATTCATAAACTATGGACATTACCCTTCTGTCTGATATATTTACTCCAATTTTTCCTTTTTAATTTTCTCCTTCCTTACCTTCTTGAGTTTTTCTATCTCATTTTCATCCTTTTTCACTGTCTGTTCCCACATGTGTACTTTATCCTGGTCCTCCTTCAGCTGGTTCTTTTCAAAATCCAACTGGATGCCCAAGCGAGTCTTCTGATTTTCAAACTCCAAACTGAGGAGAGAAAGATGAACTAGGCCTAGGGCTCAGGGCCTCCAAATTACTGCCAGATTTCAGTCACCACCACTTCATCCACTGACATGCACATAAAACTGTTCTTAAAAGTTAAAAAACTAAATTCCCCTGTGGACATGGCACAAGGCAGGGAAAACGGCCAAAACCCATTTATCACCCTTCAAATGCTGGAGACTCCAGCACCTTTCCATTTTCCCATAAGAGGGCATAAAAAGGTCCATCTGAACCCACCAGCTATGGTTAATTCTTATTTATTAAGCTTCTATGTACTTTACACATTATCTCTAATCCTCTAATCAATAGCTTCACAAGTAGGCATTATTATCCTAATTTTACAAACAGAGAAAACAGGCTAAAAGACAAAAGACCTTGCCCAAGGCCACACAGCTAGTAAATGGCACACGAAATTAGAACCCAAGTCTAACACCAAAACCTGGGTTCATTCCCATGCATCATCATCACAATATAATGTAGTGGGTTTAGAGTATTGGTGTCCCAACACTGCCACTTAGTAGTAGTGTGATCTCAGGCAAGTTAGTTATATTATATTCTCCATTCCTCAGATTCTTCATCTGTGGAAATAACAACAGTACTTACCTCAGAATTACTGAGAGATTTTTCTCAATGAGTTAATATTAATAAAGTCCTTAGAATTATGCCTGGCACACAGTAACTATTCTATTGAATTTTACTTATGCCGGGCACGGTGGTGCATACCTGTAATCCCAGTGGCTCGGGAGGCTGAGGTAGGAGTATTGCGAGTTCAAAGCCAGCCTCAGCAACTTAGCGAGGCACTAAGCAACTCAGCGAGACCCTGTCTCTAAATAAAATATAAAAAAGGGCTGGGGATGTAGTTCAGTGGTTAAGCACCCCTGAGTTCAATTCCCGGTACAAAAAAAATATATATATAGATATAGATATATTTAGTTAGCATCACTTCCAGGTATACTAAATGTATTCAGCTCATTTTTGCCCAAGGGTTTTGATTCTTTTCAGCATCCCAACCACTGCCCAAGATTTTAGAACCTCTTAAGGGGCCGAGCTTGGGTAGTACAAGACCATGGAGAAAATACTAGATCCTTACTATTGTCCTATCCCCCATCTTTTCAGAAACTCAGAGTATAATAACCAGTATATAGACACTAGCAGGTCAGGCAGGGTTAACAACTTTCAGCTGCCCCTCCAACCCCCAATATAGTGTGACAGATGCTGCCAGATGTCATGCTAGCAGCTTAAACCTATTACTCACTATAAGCCAAATGGAATGTAATTAACTCTATAATTTTGAGCCACGCAATTTTAAGTCTAATCTCCTAAGTATGACTCATAAAGTCCTCTGTGATCTGGCCCCTGCTGACCTCTCCACCACCCCCGCCTTCCTCCTGACCCTGTTTTTATGCTCTAGACATTCAAAACTACTTAGTATCCAGAACAAGGCATGCTCTCTCACACCTCCAAGCATGCTGTTCTCACTACTAGCAACTCTGTTCTTCTGCCACTACCTGGTTGGCTAAATCCTACTCACTCTTCAGGTCTTCAGTTCATCAGTCCTTGTTCTGTAAAACCTTTCCTGGTGGTTCAGAGCAGGTTCTTAGTTTCTGTTATACTGTGCTGTACTTTTTGCACTTCAGTTGCAGAATTGAGTTAATCAAACCCCACAGCTCATAATACTTATCACTGTCTATGCAAGACTCTTCTCTTGTCTCCTTGTTTTAATCCCCAATTTCCACTCCGATTACTTTACCTATTATTAATACATACCACAAAGTGATATGTACACAAACACACACACACACACACACACACACACACACACACACACACACAAAACCCTTAAAAATGCATCTTTATAAAATGTTGTTTCCGGCTGGGCATATAGCTCAGTTGTTAGAGTGCTTGTCTAGCATGCACAAGGTCCTGGGTTCAATCCCCAGTACCACCAAAAAAAATGAAAATAAAAATAAAATAAAATGCTGTTTCCAAATTTGCACAAATGCTTGGTGTTATAATTTTCATTCTTATTTTTTCAGTCAACACTATTTATAATTTATCCATGTTACTGTCTAGAAATCTTGCTTTAAACTGCTTTACAGTATTGCAGTTTGTATAGTCATTTAACTGTAAGTTAAATAAAGTCACATTTAACTTATACTTTAACCTAGTGATAGCCAATCAATTGTTATCAATGTCCTATTAACACAGATTATGCCAAGATGAACAACCTTGAATGGGCCTCTTTGTGATACTGTGGTAAGACTCTCTGGCTTGCGTGTGTGTGTGTATGTGATCTCCATACTAAGGAGGACATATTTAGACTAATTTTCACCAAATATTGCTACATTATTTTCTTTTCTGTAGTACTAGGGATTAAACCTAGGGCTTTGCACATGCTAAGCAAGTGCTCTACCACTGAACTACATCCTCAGATCTTGCTAATTGCTCTTAACTTGTATCCCTTGGTTAAGAGACTGAACATTAATTCCTGTTAGCCATCCGAGTTTCTCTCCATAAAATGCCAACTCTATCTTCTGCCCATTTTCTACTTTTTTTATTTGTATTTTTCCTTTTACTGACTTGGAGCACCTTGAAAATGTCCTCTATATTTTGTATCACCTAAATTACACTATCAATCACACTGTTCTGTTATCATTGATCTGTCTGTTTCCCCAAGTACTCCATAAGCTCCCTGAAAAAAAGATCCTCCAATTCAATTCTATATCTTTTCAGCCTGGCCTGTGGTAGGAGTGCAATGAATATTCACTGTATCAGTGAAGGGCTAGATAAACTGTTGACTAAGACCCAGGATCCAGAGGGTGACCTCCTTTAACAGTGACTATGTCATATTCACCTGTCTTACCCTCATCTCTCCTAGGCTCCTTTAATACCTAGCACAGGACAAATTGATATAAGATTATTGAATGAATTAATAAACTAAAGTGACAAAGAAAAAAGCTTACTTTATTCTGGCTATTCTTTTAACCTAGAACCCCACCACCCAATAAGAATAATGAGAAAAAAAATCCTAATGTTTATTACTCTTACCAGGTGCTAAGTATTATGCTAAATACTTCATGAGCATTATTTCATCTGATCTTCCCAATAATGCCACAAGATAGGTCTCATTATTATCCCATGTTATAGAAACTGTAGCTTATAGAAGTCAAGTCACTGACCAAGATAATGAGCTGCAGAGTTCATTCAATCCAGGTAAACCAAGTTTAAAACTGGCACTCTTAATCACGATTCTGTCATACTGCCTCCCTGATTTCCCTGTTCTTTGAGGCTTACCTACAATAAACTATTTAGGATCTAAGAGCTGGTCCGTGTCTTATGATGGCATTTGACTTTCAAGGATGTCAGGTTGGAAGCTAAAGAGCATCCCAGTGTTTTCTACCAATACCTCTACCTACCGCTTCTTGGCAATTTCATTCTGTCGCTTCACCTTCTCTTCCTCAAACTCCCGGATGTTGCGCACACCAATCTCCCGACAAAACTCTTCAAACACCTCATCTTCTACCTGAAGGGAGAAGCCAGAGAGTGCAGAGGTTCTCTTGGTCAGAGTCTGCTTCAAATCCCAGTCCTGCCCTGATACACATGCTGGCATGGCTTACCCCCTACCAACCTGGTTCATCTTCTCTTTCAAGTCTTTCATTTCCCTCTCTCGGCTCTGGATAATCCTCTTGATATCATTAATGCGAGGCCCGAAGTTGGCCAGCTCACTCTCCAGCTTGGACTTTTCCTATAGGCAAAGGGTTAAAAGAAAAGAGACCAGATTCCTTGGAGGACAAGTGCTACCCTGTTTGCACTGGACTCATGATTAGGAAGGACAAGCTCTCCACACAAGAGAAAACCTGACTTTGCATCACCGCCCTAGCTGAGTCTCCATTATCTCTTGCTGGAGCCATCACATGGCTTCCTTCCTGGCCTCCAGTTTAACCAGTTTCAATCCACAGGACTGGGCAACACAGTAAACATCTTTAACTACAGGTACATAGTCCCTTATCTATAGATACCCTGGAACTATATATGTCCTAGAATTCAGAACTTTTTTTAGATAAAGGTACAATTTTTTATTCACACACATACACACGTAATTTTGCATATAAACACACTATACATTATGTTACACCTCCAGGGTAAGCTGGGGGAGCACCCAATAATTGAAAAACACATTAAAATACCTAGAACTATGCCCACCACCCACAGGGATTGAAATTCCTATGGCTCACTTTCAATTCACTTTTAGAAGTTCAAAAATTTGTTGAATGAATATGCTAATAATAGCATCTAACATGAACTGAGCACCTACTCGTCTAAGTACTTTACAGGTATTAACTTGTTCCATCTTTGCAAGGATCCTATAAAGTAGATATTAATTCCCATTTTATAGATAAAGATTAAAAAACTGACACTATGTAACTTGCTGAATGTTATACACATAGCTGAGCCAAGACCTGAACCCCTGACTGTCTGATGCTGTGCTCTGCTTGGTTTTCAGGACTAAAGGCCAGGCCCCACCTGGAGATTTAGTGCCAGATGCCGTGTTTTGGTCTGTTCTAGGTCACTCTGTGAGTACTTGAGTCGCATCTGCAATCCATGGGCCTGAGACTGCACCTGACGCAGCTCTGCCTCTTTCCGCTTTGCCTTCATTTGCTCCTGAAGAAGACAAGGAAGGGGTAGGTAGTAAGAAGGCAAATCAACATGGGCCAGAACCCCCTAGGGACCAGGGCTGTCCGTGGCTTACTTTCAGCTCCTCTGTCAACCGCTCCTTCTTCTCTTTTAATTTGTCTACTGCTTTCTCATCCCAGCGCCGTGCCTTGGCTTTCAGGTCACTGGCTCCACCAGAGATGACTCCTGACTTCTGGAACAGGGTCCCATCCAGTGCCACTGTCTATACACAGTATAGAGAAGAGAGAAGGAGAAGCTAAACAGGAATCTCCATTACTAAGAGTGTTCAGGGGATTCAAGATGGGAGACTAGAGGGAGGCTACGTTCCTTGTTGCTCTGTAACTCAGGTTTCAAGCAGAGGATATCTGTTTCTTGGTGAGGCAGTTTTTGCTGCTTATCGATCTCCTGCGGTTTACCCCATTTGTCTACTGCGATCACCTTCAGTCTGCCAGCATATTGACACCTTTTTGAATGCAGATTGCTGTCAGGCGCCTATCATCCACCATTTGCCTGCCTCTTGCCTGTCCATCGCCTGCCTTTCACCTATGCATCACCCACCGCCCGAGGTTCACCTCCCGATCGTCCGACACCAGTAAGCAGACTGACCACAGACCGCCAGTGGAGCGCCAGCTGCCTGCTGTTGCCTGGAAGTTCACAGTACCTGCAGGTTTGGTTACACACGGCTGCTGCCATTTTGAGACAAAAGCCAGGCCCCATAGGACCCCTGGCAGGACTGACGGAGCCCCGTCTCTAGGATCCCTTAGCCCGACCCATCACTCCCTGCCTCTGGGGCCCTCACATCGACTGACTGCTCCCCGCCACCAGGACCCCTGATTGATTGCATCCCGCCTCCAGGATCTGGCAACCAGACTGACCACACCCCACCTCCAGGACCCCTGCCCAACTAACTGCACCCCACCTCCATGACCTCCATGACCTCCAGCCAACCACACCCATACCCCAAGCTGCAGCTCCCCATTTGCCAACACATTTTGAAGCCAGAGTGGCTATCTTGGATAATCCTGGACAGCGTAGCTCCAGTCTTTAGGTGGGGCAAATCCCATCCTGAGATGCCTGCTGGAGACTTGAAGCTCATTGTCAGGTACCTCTCATACATAGGTTACTGAAGACTGGGAGGTTTGATTACTGTATGACTGTTATAGTGTAGATATTTTTCTCCTTATTGAAAAATTTTAAGTTTTTATTTCTTTACTTTTCTTGCTCTCTTTTCCTTTTGTTTACCTGTTCCCTCAGAGTCTCTTTCTCCCTTTTCGCATGCTAACAACCAACTTCTTTTGATTACACTCTCACTCTTTCTATTATCTAAAACTTCTATATATTCTTTTCTTATTCCATTAACAGCTACATCCTACACCCCTCTGCATCCTCTTTGTCCTCCATTAGAAACTATAGACCTTATTGCAAATCTATTTGTTATACTGAAGATAATAATTGAACTCATTCTGTTTATTATGACAATATTGTTAAAAGTGTTCAGCTCCAACCTGGTAAGGGAATCCATACCTTGTGGCGCTGATGGCCTCCAAAGGCAATGCGGCGGGCATCTTCCACATTGTCACAGACAAGGGCATTGCCACAAGCATACTGCAGGGCTTTTTTGATGTGAGGTGGCTCATAGCGAATCACATCAATCACTAGCTTGGCCCCTTTCAGCTCCCGGAGTTTTTCATCCGTAGGTTTCACCTGTGGAAAGAAGCTCAGTAAGTGGCAGAACATGGAAGCCCAAGAGGAAGGACCCTCCAACACTGCTCTGACCCCATTCTCACAAGCCTCACCTCCAGGTAGTCAAGAGGCAAAAACGTCTCAGGCTCCCCACGCTGCTCCTTGATATATTGAATACAATCCCGGCCTGTCTTCTCTGAGTCTACAATAATGGCATCCATGTTCTTGCCCAAAACCTTGGTCACAGCAATCTGGTACTTCTTTTGTGTGGGCTGACAGAGGTCAATGAGGCGACCATACTAAGGAAAGAAGGAAGAAAAAAAAATTGAAGCATTAGTCTTTAGAGAGCTGGTTTAGAAAATCTCAAATTATCAACTTAGAAAGGGCAGGCTACAATCTCTATCAGAAACAACATAACTATACTTCCTACTGGTCAAACTAGCCAGCTAGTTCTATACCTGTGTAATCCTACCTCATGTGAATAGGAATGGAACGAGGGGGGTACTTGCTAGACTAGTGCTGCCTGCAATTTAGAGCTGCACAGTAACCAATCCTAATGTTCCTCCCGAAAGTGGAAACATTTGGGTTAAGAGGCAAGCAAAGGAATGACTACATGGATTATATAATGTAGGAAAACCAACATTACATTAATACCTTAAGAGAGGCTCAGAGCAAGAGATGACATTATCTTTCAGCTCAACTATACCAAATGCCTGAAAGGGTGAAGGTACAGGTTCTCCAACACTATTCCTGCTTTTAGAAGTTGATGAGAGTGAATGGAAGCCTATAAACCTGAGCTGCCTCACCCAGAAGACATTTACATATGATATGATGATGGACTAGATTAATTATTAATGAATAACTAAAGAATATTCTAGTAATGTGCCAGTTTCTTTTGACTCATGATTGTTCTGCTATAAGGGATTTGTACTCAAAGACCAGGGTGGACTGTGATACTGTGAAATAAACATTTAGAGTTGGGTGCAGCACTGCATGCCTGTAATCCCAGGGAGAACTAAGGCAGAAGGATTACAAGTTCGAGGCCAACCTCAGCAACTTAGCAAGGTTCTAAGCAACTCAGTGAGACCCTATCTCAAAATAAAAAAATAAAACAAAGGTTGGGGATGTACCTAAGTACCCCTAGGTTCAATCTCTGGTACCAAAATAAACAAATAAATAGGACTGGGGACTGGGGATGAAGCTCAGTGGTAGAGTACCTCTGGCTTCAATGCCCACTACTAAAAAAAGAAAAAAGAGAAAAAAAGAAATACACGTTTAGTCCTGGTCTCCAGTTCCTGACACACACAGCTCCAAACACCAGAGTGATAACAAGGTGTTAACTTGTCACTGGTCACTCCTAGGTAGGTTCAATATGGGAGTTAGTCATTAGAAAGACCAAGGCAAGATTAGAAGGTTAAGACCAATAGCCCTACCTACCATAACCTCTGGTGAGGGGAAGATAGGCTGCAGGTTAAGTTGATCAGCAATGGCCAATGATTTAATCAATCCTACCTATGTAAAGAGGTCTCCATAAAAACCTCAAAAATTCTGTGTTCAGACACTTCTAGATACCTGAAGAAGAGGTGGTCCTTGGAGAGTGGTGTGCATACTGAGGGAATAGAAACTCCACAACCTGGGCTGAGATGTAGCTCAGCGGCAAAGCGTTTGCCTCGCATTTGCAAAGCCCTGGGTTCAATTCCCAGTTCCAAAAACAGGAGAAGAAAAAAAAAAAAAGAAACTCTACAACCCTCCTCCCGTACTTCACCCTATGCATCACTTCTATCTGTATCCTTTGTAACATCCTTTATAAAAAATGGGTACAGCTAAGTGTCTCCCTTACCTCTATGAGCTGCCCTAGCAAATGAGTCAAATTCAAGAAGGGGGTCATGGGAACCCTATTTATAAGAGGTCAGTCAAAACCACAGGTCACAACCTACCACTTACAATTGACATCTGAAGTGAGAGGCAGTCTTGTCAGACTGAACCCTTAACATGTGGGATCTGACACTAAGTAGATAGTGTCAGAACTGAACTGAATTACTGAACACCAAGCTGGTGTCTGGAGAACTGCTTGGTGTGTGGGGAGGAAAAAAACCCAAAAATCTGGTATCAAAAGTGAAGTGCTGTATTAACTGTGTGAGAGTAAGTAAAGCACCATGGTATTTTCCCATCTCACAAAGGAACAGAATCCCCATCCTATGGAAAAAAGCCTATTATGGCTCCAAAGCAACAATGACTCGAGGGAGTCATGTCTGAATCCAAAATCACCTTTCAAAACATCACTTTTACCATTTCACAGACCACTGCAACCCAGGCACTAAGTCAAATATGTTATATACATTATATCAAACTTTCATAAGTACCTAGCAAAATAAATCTCTTTTAATAGGTGACCCTACATCACCCCCAACCAAAACCAAGTACGGTTTCCTAAGAACCATCAGATAAAGAATAAGATTTTCAAGGCCAGGAACTGACTCTAATTCATACTTATCTCCCCAGCAGTACCCAGAGGAATGATCAGGAAATATTTGTAGAACTAAACTAAGTTGAACTCAGGGACAGGATAATTCAGAGGGCTAATACTCAGGGAATAGAGGAACTCAGAATTTGGTGAAAGACGCCAAGAGATCTGATATAGTCCAGGGTGTCCCTAAAAGCTAATGGCCTCTCATGAAAATAGAAGGGAGAACAGTGGAGTAGTGGAAGGGGACAGAGGGGGAGGAAGGAGGGCTAGGAAAGGGGATAATAAAATTAACCAAATTATGCCATGAGCTTGTATATAAATTCCACTTTTATGCAAAATTGTAGCATACCAATTAAAGAAAAAACAATAAATAAAGCTAACAGGCTGGTACATGTCAAGGGTAGTCACATGGAAGACTGCAGAGCTACTTCCTGGGAGAATAATTCCAGCACTATGGTCCTTTCCCCTTCCAAAGTCTTCCCTGGTTTCCCTATCCCCACAAAGAGGAATGGACACAAGACAAACTCTTCCGGAAGATGCAATTAGTATGGAAAAGAGAACATAAGCTTAAGGGTCAGGACAAATTGGGTTTGAATTTGCAGTTCTTCTGCTTACAAGATATGCTTCTTTGGATCAGTCTCTGAGTCTCAATTTCCCCAACTATAAAAGTAAGATTTAGCAACCCCGTCCTCACAGGGTTGTTGGGAAAACTACACCATAGTGGGTATGAATAAATGCTTAGCAAGACTCCTTTTTCCTGTCTTACCACAGAGCCAGGGTAAAGGCGCTTGATGCTTTCCATTATCTCTGCCTTTCTCTGCTGACGGCTGCTTTCCTGGCGGTCAATGCGTGCATCCCCCAATTGCTCCATCACCTGATTCAGCTCCTTATTAATCTCATCAATTCGTCGCTTGGCCATCTCCACCTCCTCAGTCAATTCTCCCTCTAGCTTCTTCTGCTCCTCTAGGGACTGCCTATAAAGTAACAGAACACAAAAGTTACCCAGACTGGTAGAACAATATTCCTGACTGAGGGATTCTGGCAGACCCGCCTAAAAAGGAACAGGACAGAAGTGGAAGGAGAGGGGAAGGCTGCTGAACCACATACTTGCTAGTAGTGATGTATTCCTCCAGCTTTTCAATCCGCTTCTGATTCTCTTCAATCTCCCGTAATTTCTGCTTGATCTTGGCCTAGGTAATAAGTAAATTCTATCACCAGGGGCTAAGCCAGTTAACTCCAAGACCACAGGGGCTTACTCACACTCTCTATGTGACCACTCATCCAAGAGCCCAAGAGTCCAAGATTAAATTCAGGAAGCCTACTTAAAAGAAGACAAATAGATAGTGTCCAGTTTGGCCTGCTAACTTACAGAGGTCATCCAGGGTTCCAGAACCTCTCATAGGTGTTGTCCCCACTCCAGGATTCCTTACCAATCAGAGGATCAAACCAAGGCAAAGTAAGCTTCACAGGCCTTTCTGAACCTTTTTTTCATCTATTAAATGTGGATTACTTCCACTTCATAGAATACATGTTAAGCACTTAATACAGGGTAATAATTAACATCTACCACATTCTTTTAACTATTTAAAATAAGTGCTTAGCAGAATGCCTAGAACATTTCAGGCTCTTGGGGCAATATGACAACTTTCTATCATCATCATCATTGACATTAGAAAAACAGTAAGTAAAAGTATACCTGGTTAAGAGGGTAAGAGTATGAGCTTTAGAGTTAGACTGCCTGGGTTCATACCCTGGTTCTACTGCATAATAATTATATGACCTCAAACAAATGACTTCACCTCTGTGTTTCCTTATTTGGAAAGTGAGGATAATACTAGCCATCCCACAAAGGTAGTCAAAAATGAAGAATTAAATGAGTGAATATATGTAAGGAACATTACCTATCACACAATAAGTACTCAACAGATGTTAGCTACTGTCATTATTGTTAAGACTATCATTATTTCCTTTTATATGGACCATCATTCCTAATATTTTTGTGTGCTGGGGATTGAACTGAGGGCCTTGCACTTGCTAAGCATGCACTCTGCCACTGAGCTATATCCCAGTCCCCAGCCATAATCTTGTAACTTTTGCCCACCTCTGTCTCTACTTTCTTCCGCTCTTCCAGATCCAAACGGTCCTGGTCAGCTTTCTGATCTCGATTGAACTTCTCCAGCTCCTGGGCTAAAGTGGCTGCTCTCTTGCTGGCTTCTTCTTTCAGCCGGTGGTATTTCTTTACCTGTGGTAGGGAGAGAAAGGAAGACAAGAGTCAGCCCAGATCAGCCCAGCAATCTCCTCTCAACCAACACCTTCCGAGGCTTACCTGATTCTCCTCCAGGGTCAAGTCTCTGCCCTGACTCTGACTCTCCTCTTCCATTCGTTCTTCAAACTCCTGCCGGGCCTTCTCCACCGAAAGCATCTCCTTCTCCAGTTCATCCATGTCACCTTTACGCTTCTTATAGTGCTTCTGAGCATTCTGCAGAGACTTCTTAGCTGCTTCCAGCTTCTTGATTTTGTGGGAGGTATTCTCCTTGGCTTTGATGTACTGAGGTCGCTTCTGATTCAGCTCTGAGTCCTTCTCCCTTTTGCCAGAGAGAAAGGGGACAATCAGTACTGTGGAAGAAGGGAGGAGTGCCAGGCTTTTGACTTAAAGAAAGGGGGGGGGGCCCTGTGTTCCCTGCTATTCTCAGTTAATCTAATGTTCCATGGATATTCAAAAAAGGGGCAGTACAACTACTACCTGGAACTATACCTATAGCCTCATGGTCTAGCCCTTTAGAGTCAAGAGGCAGCCTTGCCACCTACCTCTTCTTTCTCCTGTTTGGCCTCCTTGCTTTCAGCTACAAAGCTACCACCTCTGCTCCAATGTCATGCCAGGCCAGACCCCTTCATTAACAATATCCAAGAAGACCCTCTGTTTACTGAGTTGTCCTTCCTTTGATCTAACTATTTCCAAGGACTGTTCTTCATGTTTCAGTTTTCCTCTTCCAGGACAGTCTTCTTGGTCATTTCAGTGGCTGGGCCTTTACTGCTTCTTCTAATCTGACAAGGCCACCACCCCTACCAAGTTCTCCCTCCTCTGAGAACCTGTCTATTCAGGTTCTAAATACTTAAATATTTTATCTGTTTTAAATGCAGGTCAAGAAATGTATCTGGTTCTGGCCAAAGCAAGTCAAGTAGATAGAGAAACTAGTACAGGTCCTGGACTCTAGGCTCAAAGGAGCCCTAGGGAACAGCACAGCCTCTTGGTTTCCCACAAATTGCAGGCCCAAGTCTGCTTCTTACTTGATCTCCTTCTCGATCTGCTGCTGCTCCCGCATCATTTTGCCCAGCTCCTTCTTCTTCTCCTTCAGCTCATCCTCTACCTTGTCCATTCGCTTCTTGTCTTTCTCAATCTCTTTGTTCTTTGAGGCCAGTTCCTTGTTGAGTTTCTCGATTTCTACTTCATTATGGTAAAGCTTAAAGAGTTGCAGCTGTACCTGAGCTCGCACCACCTCATCTTTCAGGCGCTGGTAGCGATCCGCCTATGCAAATGGAATGGGGACAGGGTGCAATAGTAAGGCATTGGCTCCATTCAGGCCCCTCAGAGTCAAGAAGCAGCCCGGCCACCTACCTCTTCTTTCTCCTGTTTGGCCTCCTTTCGTTCAGCTGCAATGTTTTTCTTGCGATGGTAATTAAATTGTGTGTCCTCTTCAGCCTTCACCATTTCCTTCTTTCGCTTATCATACTCCTGGGCCAGCTCCCCAGAGCGACTGATCTCTTCAAATAGAGCTGTCCTTTCTTTGGGGTTCTTCATGGCAATAGATTCCACAGCACCCTAATAAAGGTCAAAATACTCTCCCATTTAGACCCTAGCTAACTCAGTTTTCCCTGCTCACTCTCTCTCATTCATTCAGAAAAAGGCCATTGATCCCACTCTTCCCAAATTTGGCCACATTTCACACTTGGGCTTTGAGGACACATTCTCTGCTTTTGAGGAGTATAGGGAGCAGAAAAGACAGACACAAAGATAACATAGTATTATGAACACTGACAGAAGCAAAACAGAAAAAGGATTAAATGATGCTTGGAGAACAGGAGAGTGGTAAAGATGCCTATCTTGGAAAGGCTTTCCAAATGTGACATCCAAGCTGAATTTTTAAGATGGGAGAAAACTAACCAAGAAAATAAGAGGGGGTTAGGGATGTAGCTCAGGGGTATGGCACTCAGTAAGCATTTGTGAGGCTCTGGGTTCAATTCCTAGCACAGGAAGGGAGGGAGGAGAAAATTAAGAGAAAAAGGTTATTCCATGGGGAAGAAAATTAATATTTTCGAAGACCAGCAGGGTAGAGATAGCAGGTGAATTTGGGGAAGTACAAATGGTTTAATTAGGCTGGAGTACAAGGTTATAGGGAAAGAGTACTAGCAGATAAGGCCAGTAAGGTGGGCAAGAACCAAGGGATAGTGTTTCCTGAATGACAAACTAAGAAGTATGAATTTTCACCCTAAGGCAATTATTCTCAAATTTTAGCAGGCATCATAATAAATTGGAGAGCTTGGTAAAACAAACTGCTGTGTCCAATCCCACAGTCTCTTCAGTCCACAGGTCTGGAATGGGGCCTAAGAATGTTCATTTTTAACACATTCCCTCATGGTGCTGATATTGCTGGTCTGGGGACTGTAATTTGAGAACATCATAATGCAAGAAGAAATCACTTGAAATGTTTTTTTTTTTTTTTTTGGTACCAGGGATTGAACCCAGAGGCACTTAACCACTGAGCAACATCCTCAGCCCTTTTTCTTATATATATATTTTTAGAGACAGGATCTCACTGAATTGCTTAGAGCCTTGCTAAGCTGAGGAGGCTAGCTTTGAACTCACAATCCTCCTGCCTCAGCCTCCTGAGCCACTGGGATTACAGGTGTGTGCTACCATGCCCAGCAATGAAAAGCATTAAGGAAAAAGAGAGAAACAGATTTGTGTCCTCATAAGAAGAACCTGACCTAGGGGATAACTGGAAGGGGCTGGAAAGGAATCAGGAAGCCTAGTAAAGAAGGTGCTACATTAATCTAGGATAGAAATGATGAAGCAGACCCAGCAAGGGCTAACAAAAAGCAAATAGCCCATAACTGTTTAAAATGCCCACCTGAAAGACAAGGAAGTTACGAGCTTTGATGAGAATGCCCAATTTCTCTAATTCCTCACTGTACTCATGTAGCTGGACCACTTTGTTGTTGATCTTGTATTCAGAAGAACCTCCTATAAGACAAAGCATGAGTTGGCAAGGATCAGGCCACCCTCCTATCCCACCAACTAGTCTTGCCACCTCCTAGGACCTAAAGAGAGCTTTCTGACCAGCCTTACCCACCTACAATGACACGAGCAAAGGTGCGATCCTCAGCACCCTCCTCAGAGTAGACCATGCTGACAAAGGCCCGGTTGGCAGCTGGTTTGCCCACAGGAGCTCCATGGATCAGGTCCCGCAGGGTCTTTACCCTTAGGTTGCTGGTTTTTTCACCTAGCACAAAGCTGATGGCATCCATGAGATTTGACTTACCTAAGGGAGGAAGGGAAAAAACAGAGGAGGGAAAGTCAGGAAAATGGGGAGAAAAAAATAGTATAAAGGAGACACTGAGAGGAACAGAAATGTCCTTTAATTATTCAGTGCTCAGATTAATAGAAGAGACTACTCCTGTGCCCTCATAAAAACTGGGCCCAACCAAAGCTCCGAGTCAAAGATAGGAAAAACAGTTCCCTTGCAGTTATTATTTCTAGCAGCCAGAAACTAGAATTCCATCTAAGGAAAGAGTTTATTCATAAAATGGATTATACTAACCACCCTTAATAATATGGGCAAATGCCCACTATAGGCAAAACAAGCAAGATACAAAACTCTAGCATTTGATCTCACCAATGTAAAAACAAAAACAAAAAGACGGGTTTGAAAAGGGAAATAAAGAGATTTTTTAAAAATAGGTATGGAATCTCAGTGTTGCAAAATGAAGAAGTTCTGGAGATTTACTGCACAAGAAAGTAAATATATTTAACACTACTGAACCATATACTTGAAAGTAGTTAATTTGGTAATTTTTTGTTATTTTATCACATTTTTTGAAGGGCTTATTGCAGTTATTGTACAAAAAGCACACAGCATCAGCTATAAAGTATCTTAAAAAAAAATACTTAACCTAAATCTAAACAAGTCTTTAGACTTATATCCGTTTCTAAGAAATACAACAGAGGAACCTGGTAAATGATACCATGAAGAAATTTTAGGACATACACAGATTGTGGGATATTCTACAAGACAATTGCCCTGGTCCTTTCAAAAAGTCAACGTCTGGATATGGACACAACTGAAGTAGAGTGCTTGCATGCGCAAGGCCCTGAGCAACACAAACACACACACACGCATGCACACACAAAGTCAATGTCTAAAAAGGAGTTGAGAGAACCACTCCAGAACATAATCAAATGCTATTTTGGGGAAACAATTAGGAAAGCTTGAATAAAAACTGGATAACTGATGACATGAGGAAATTAATTTTCTTACTTGTGATAATGGAATAGTAGTAATACAAGAGAATGACGATTTTAGAAAATGAATACTAAAGCACATAGGGATGAAATGTCATGAAGTCTGCAATTTATTTTTAAATGGTTAAGCAAAACACATATAGCTGAGCATGGTGGCGCATGCCTATAATTCAAGTTACTTGGGAAGGCCAAGACAGAAGGATCACAAATTCAAGGCCAACCTAGGCAATTTAATGAGGCCATCTCAAAAGTAAAAAAGGACTGGGGATGAGGCTCAGTGGAAGAATGCCCCTGAATCTCCAGTACTACAAAACAAAGAGGAAGGAAGAAGGAAGGGAGGAAGGGAAGAAGGGAGGAAGGAAGGAAGGGAGGGAGGAAGGGAGAAAGGGAGGAAGGGAGGAAGGGAGGAAGGAGGAGGGAGAAGAAGAGGGAGTAGGGATGGGGAGGGGGGGAGGGAGGGAGGGAGAGGGAGAGAGAGTAGGGAGGGGGAGAGGGGGAAGGAGGGAGGGAGAGGGAGAGAGAGAGAGAACAAAGGAACACGTACGTATTTGCAAATTTTCATATTAAAAACTTGGGGCCAGGTATGGTGATGCATGCCTCTAATCTCAGCTACTTGGGAGGCTGAGGCAGGAGGATCACAAGTTCAAGGCCAGTCTTAGCAACATAGTGAGATCCTTCCTCAAAATAAATTTTAAAAAGAGCCAGGCATGGTGGCACACGCCTGTAATCCCAGCAGCTTGGAAGGCTGAGGCAGGAGGATAGTTAGTTCAAAGCTAGCATCAGCAACTTTGCAAGGCCCCAAGCAACTTAGTGAGACCCTTTCTCTAAATACAATGCAAACAAGGGCTGGGGATGTGGCTCAATGATTAAGTGCCCCTGAGTTCAATCCCCAGTACCAAGATAATAATAATAAAAAATAAAATAAAATCAATTTAGAAAAGGACTGGAGATGTAGCTCAGTGGTAAAGCACCCCTGGCTTCAGTTCCCAGAACAAAAAAAGCAATTAAAAAAATGTTTACGTTGGAGTTGGAGGGTGAAGAGAGTTTAACTTCCACAAATGCTTCCTCAAGATTCTTCCCAAACGTGTTATATGACTGAACTGAGGGCATAATATTCAACACCAATCTACCCAACCATAAAAATGGTCTTTTCATGGAAGCATTATAGTAATTAAGACTGTACGAAAGTTGGGGATATAGCTCAGTGGCAGATAGCACAGTTGGCATGACAGAAGTCCTAGGTTCAATCTCCAGCCCTTTTAAAAAAAAAAAAAAAAAAAAAAAAAAAAAAAAAAAGGCTTGGGCTCACATTCAACAGACCTAGGCCAGGTTCTAATCTTAGTTTTGCTTGTTTTTTCTTTTTCCTTTTTTTTTGGGGGTGTGGCGGTGGCGGTGCTGGGTATCACACCCAGGGTCTCATAAATGCTAGGCAAGCATTGTACTAGTGTGCTATACCTGAGCACAAGCTTCAAAATTTTTTAGCTGACACTCCCTCAGCACAAGTTTCACTAATTTTTTTAGTTGACATTCTATCTCCTCACCTGGAAAAAAAAATGAAAAATGACTTACAAGTCTTAAAAAAATGATTGGCACATGGTTCTATGTTGAAGTGGCAGGAACACAGGCTTTAAAGTATAGCAGGCATGGGCTCTGATCCCAGCTGAGAACCATAGGCAAGTTATTAAATCTCTGTGCCTCAGTCTCCCCATTCAATATCATCTTACATCTAGGGTCACTGTGACAATTTAAATGTAAAATGTCCTAGGGCTGGAGACGTAGCTCAGTGGTAGAGTGTGTCTGTGAGGCCCTGGGTTCAACCCCCAGCACCATCCACACACATGCACACAGAGTCCTAGGACTTAAGGGTGTAACTCAGTAGTAGAGTGCTTGCCTAGCATTGGTGAGGGAGGCTCTGGGTTCAATCCCCAGCACTCATTTATTTTAAATAGAAAGAGCCCCAATAAAGTACTTGACACACAGTAGGTACTCAATAAATGACATATCTAGCCTAACACAAGACTAGACTCAGCTCAGTTTCCCTCATCACAGCAGGCCTACCTAGCACATCATGCAAACCAGGTGTTAATCGTTTTGTTGTTGTTGTTGTTGTTTTTCTTTTTGTATGGAAGATTGAACTCAGGGGCACTCCACCACTGAGCCATATCCCTGGCCCTATTTTGTATTTTATTTAGGGTCTCAATGAGTTGCTCAGTGCCTCACTTTTGCTGAGGCTGGCTTTGAAATTTTGATCCTCCTGCCTCAGCCTCCAGAGCTAGGATTACAGGCCTGCACCACTACACCCAGCCAGGTGTCAATCTTTTAGGTACCAACTTCCAACCTTTGGGCTTTTCCCGTGATCTCCAAAGACAAGAACATCTCACAATCAAAAACCTCTGTACTCACACAAGCATTCAATATTGTAAACATTTCTATAACACATAGTATGAGCTGTACACTAATAAAATGTTTCCAGGAATGTCATTTATTTATTTATTTATTTATTTATTTTTGGTGCTGGGTATTCAAGTCAGGGGTGCTTTACCACTGAGCTACATCCCCAGTCCTTTTTATTTTGAGATAGGTTCTGGCTAAGTTGCTGAGGCTTGTCTTGTACTTGTGATCCTCTTTCACCCAAGTCATTCTATCACATAAACCTATCCCATTTCCTGCACAACATTTATGACAGTCTAGTATCTTATTTCCTTCTTTATCTTCTTTCCTTGGTACCCCCCCAAAAATTGTCAAGGCTGACCTCAAAGCTGTGATCCTCTTGCCTCAGCCTCCCAAGTAACTGGGATTACAGGCATCTGCCACCATGACCAACCAACTCTAGGACATTTTTGATGGTCAAACCTGGGGAGTGGGGGATATTGTCATCTAGTGGACAGAAGCCATGGATGCTGTCAAACATCCTACAATGCACAGGACTATCCCCACAGCAAAGAATTATCTCCCTGAAGTGCCAATGTTGAGAAACCTCGTCCTAAGCAGAGCCAAACCCAGGCAAGACTACTTGACAGAATGAAGAGTCTCTCAGGCTAGAAAATTATTCGCTAAAACATCTCTGAGGTGTAAGAACACAGCAGGATTCCAAATGGAACACTTCTGGGGGTAGGTGAGAGGAATCCATGGGGTATCATTTAGAAATGAGGAGTTAAGATACGAAACAGACTCTAAAGACACCACCCAAGGCATTATATCACATTAACCTGTCTTATTTCCTGCACAACATTTATGACAGCCTAAAGTTCTCTTATTTCCTGCTTCTTTATCTTCTTTCCCCTCTAGAATATAAGTTCCCTGAAAGCATGAACTTGGTTTATTCTATTCTCCACTGATTCTACAATTTGAACAACTTATAAACATTAAAACATTCAACAACTTTGGTAAGTGAATGAGAACAGGCTTTTGGCGGCTTCCGTGTTAGGAAAGGCGGAAGTTCTAGACAACAATTTCTTAGGTGAGAATCGGGACTCCAAGCACTCTAAAGATTCAAGCGCTGGGTTCAAAATTCAAAAGTGCCGCCTCTGGAGATGAGTAAAAAGGAAGGAATTGGAGCGTACCAATACGAAGCGGGAGGGGGCGCTAGGTTGAAGCGGTGTACCGTATGGGGCCGCAGGACAGGACCGAGCGATAAGCGGTCCCATTTTCTGGAGGGGTCGAACTGGGCTGGGAAGACAGAACCAGACAGACCAGCCGGGAGCCGTGCAGCAGGAAGCCAACAGCTGGCAGCTGGCTCCGGACGCGCCTCTTTTGGCGGGAGGGGGCAGTGGGCGGGGAAACGTACAATTTGGCCTGTACACTAGGACTGGAACGGGGGCCGCACAAAACTCGCGCAACTGACACCTGAAGAAGAGGTTCCAGTGAGAGCACCTGAGCGGGAAGAGTCGAACTCCCACCCCCCCGCCCCAGGAGAGGCAAGGAACCTTTTAGGCTTCACAACGGTTCAGGTTACATAGGCTGGGTTGTACTACTTTGGCGTCGGATAGGGGGGTCCAGGCCAGGACGTGCGTAGGGCCGCAGCAGGGTTTATCTCACCAGAGCCATTGGGTCCAATGATGGCGGTGAACCTCTGAAATGGTCCGATAATCTGTCGACCCTTGTACGATTTAAAGTTCTCGATCTCAATCAGTTTCAGGAAACCCATGACGGCGGCGGCTCCAGCGGCGGTAGGAGAGGCCGCGCTGTAAGCCGGGGAACCGAGGTTGCCCGCGCGGGAAAGGCCGCAGTGCAGGCCGGGCGGAAGGTAAACCTCGCGAGAGTAAACCCAGGCCAAACGGCATATCCGGCTTCCTGCGCCAGTGGAAACTAGGGGCGGGAACTTCGGTCTGACGTTGAGGTTTTGTTGAACCGTTGCCCGGGCTCGAGCGAGGATCGGGGCCCGCCCCTCTTTCTTGTTGCGTGGCAACCACAACCGCTGCTGCAGCGGACTAAGTTGTAGAGAAGTTGGTGCCAGGAGGACTCAGAGCAGCTTTTGGGATCGGAGAAGGCAGGCGGGACCTGAACCTACGCTTGCCGAGACAAGTCAGAAGTCACAGCAAGGTTATGCCCCCACCCCAGGGCAAGTGAAAGGTGGGAATTCTGCTGTGACTTCATTTAGTGTAGACAGCCTGAATGCTTAGACAAGGACAGGGTCAGGAATTAGGACTTCAGGGAGCAGAGGGCAGGACGGAAAGTTAGGGCTAATGGGAGGATTCATTGTTTAGGTGTGCTTAGATTTTGCTGACGATAGGTGAGATTGGAAACGAGATGGCGAGTTAAAGGGGAATGGGGTTCACCAGGAGACAGGGAAGCCCGGAAAGGCTATCGCCACAGACACTGCCCGTATCCTGCTTCTCTCCAGCTCCTCCAAGCAAGCTCAGAAACTGCCGCCATAACCCAAGAGCAGGCTTGGACCTAAATCCAACTAGGAGCTTCAAAATCGGTATTCTTTACTGAGAAATCCCAGGGGCCAGGGGCCCTAAGCCAGTGCTCTGCACCTGCATCCTTCTTCCCTTCATGCCTCTCCCCCATGCCATTTCCACTGCTGCATAACCCCTCTGCCACCTTCCTTTTCTTTCCCCCTTCCTCTTTCCTCTTGGTTTTCTGACTTCTACCTCCCCACTCCCTTGTTGCCCTCCTTCTTCTTCCTCCTCTGCACCTCTGACACTCTCCACTCAGTTCCCCACCTTTTTCAATCCATCTTCACCAACCTTTCATCCCCCTATCATCTGTCACCTCATTCCTATTCATTACTAAGGTCATGGCCTTAGCAGTCCAAGAAGCTTAAAATGCCTACTGAATCTTCCCAGTCAGTGACCTTATATTGTGGTGGCATTTGGAACTGGTAGACTGGGGTTGTTGCCATTCTCAGATGTGCAAAGGATCTGATGGTTGCTGTAACCACTCCTGTAACTGTTTTAAAAATTATGTCTGAAGGCTGGGAAGAGTCCTAAAGATAAGACTCTTCCTAAGGACCAGTCCAGAAAAGTGAGAAAGTTTGGTTGATGGAATCAAGTTGTTATGGGGCACAACTTAAGAACAGACCGATCACCACTGAGAAGTCCAAATTTGAGAGTCTTTATTAAGCCGGCCGGCTGACTGTCTCACACAATGCCCCCAAAAAATGGCTATTGGTAGAACAGCCCGACCCTAGGGTTGTAGGGGTTCTTATACCAAAATCACATTAATCATAAGTGTCTGTTGCTATGATTCAAAATTAAAAACTAACATCATGAGATCATCGACAGAGGGGTAAGTGGGTCAAAATAAACCTTACTGAGGTACAAACTAAAGAATGATTACTAACATCCAATCATCATTCACATGGTACGTTGTTTAGGAGCGACAGGAATCAAAAGAGAGGAATTTTTCATTACATAAGAATTGTCATTTTGTATTGCTAAACATATCACACTAAGCAACTGATGATGGGCATAGAGGTGGGTGCTCCCATGGGAGAAGCTAAGCAATTGTTGATGGGTACAGAGGTGGGGTGTTCCCATGGGAGAAGCTTATTTCCTATATAACATGGAGTCTCAGAGCAAAATGGAGTCTGTTTAGTCATTTCCCTTATAGTCTGGCCTATAACATTCTCATGGAGCCAAATCTGTCAGCCCATCACAGAGTAGGGGAGCCATAAATTAAGTTCACTTGGAAGAAAAAGTCACGGTCAGGCAGAGGAGGCAAAATGACCAAGGACAGCTATTTCACATTAGTCACAGAGAAAGAAAGAATTATTGTTCCTTTCTTCTTTTTCTTTTTTTTCAATGCTGGGGCTAAAACTCAGGGCCTTGCATGTGCTAGGCAAGTTAGGCAAGAGCTCTATCACTGCTAGTACTTAAGTTAGTCCATTTGAAAAGATGAAATGGGACTTGGGGTTATTAAATTGGATCTCTATCATATCATATATATCATGTCTCTATCATATATATAAAATGCAATTCCACGTAGGTTAAAAACAAATAAGAAAGGTAAAACTTTAGAAATTTTAGAAGACTGTATAGAAGAACATGACCTCAGGATAGGAAGGAATTTTTAAAATAATAACCACTAAGCTCAAAGGAAAAAAAAGGGTAATGTGACTACATTCAAATTCACTAGTATTCATCATAAAGTGAAAAGTTGCACAGAGAAAGCCTCTAAAATACAGATACCTTATTATCTGAGTTCTGTGGAGATGTTCATTTTGTCATTGTGCTTCATAACTGACATGTGTTAACCATATTCTTTTGTGTTTATCAATTGTTACCTTAAAATTACTTTAAAATAATAAGTAAATAAAAAAGTCACAAATTTGGAGATATTTACCACATTTATTTATTTATTTTTACAGTACTAGGAATTGAACTCAGGGTCACTCTACCACTGAGTCTACATCCGTAGCCTTTTTTTTTTTTTTTTTTTTTTTTTTTTAGTGGTGCTGGGTATTGAACCCAGGGCCTTGTACATGCGAGGCAGGCACTCTACCAACTGAGCTATATCCCCAGATCTTTTTTTTTAATTTTGAGATGGGTTCTCACTTAATTGCTGTGACTGGCCTGAAACTTGTGATCTTCCTGCCTCAGCCTCCTACGTTGGTATAATTGTAGGTGTATGCCACCACACCCAGCTGACAAACGTAATTAAAAAAAAAATGACTGTGGAAAAAAGTCAACAAAAGTAGGGTGATTATAAATAACAATAAAGTACTGTATATTTCAGAAAGCTAGAAAAAAGGATTTTGAGCGTTTTCACCATAAGAAATGATAAATGTTTAAGGACATAGATATTTTTGCTCTGATTTGAATATGATATAATGTATACATATATCAAAACATCACATGATGCTCCATAAATATTTATAATCTTTATATTTTTATGTATCAGTTAAATTCTAAAAATGCAAAAGATGAAATGAATAAAATATATGAATTGGAACTTCACAGAGAAGTAAACAAAAATGGTTGAACACATGAAAAGATATGAAACCACATTAGCAATAAATAAAATTCCAGTTAAAGTCAGTAATTATAGTTTTATATCCACAAACTAAAAAATTTAAGTCTGTAATACAAAGTGTTGGTTAGAATGTAGAATGACTAGAGTTTTTGTACATTATTGTGATAGTGTAGAGTGGTATGATCTCCTTGGGAAATAACTTAGAATTATAAAGTTAAATATGCATATATTCTACAATATAGCACTTCCTTTCCTGATGCGCGCGTGCGCGCGCGCACACACACACACACACACACACACACACACACACACATATACACACACTAGAGAAACATTCCCACCTGCATATATAAATCTCTCAGTCTATAAGTTCCTCTGTCTTTTTCTCCCGCAATTAAAAAAATATTTAACTGAGTTGTTTGTCTTGCAGGGTCCTAGTTTCTTGAACCTACTTCAATCAGGCTTTCATCCCTACAACTCCACCAAAGATGCTCCCGTCACAATCATCAGCAACCCTCATGTTCCTACATCGTCAAATCTCAATCCTCATTTTACTTAATCCATCATCAGTTGATCACTGTCCTCCAAAAGCATTATCTTTACTAGACTTTTGGAACACCACAATCTCCTGGTTTATCTCCCATCTCACTGGCCATGCCTCCTGTCCTTGTCTTCTCTAGGGCATTCTTATCCATCTACACATACTCCTTAGAGATCTCATACAATCTCATAGCTTTATATTTCTTTGTGTTAGGGGGCTGGGAATATAGCTCAGTGCTAGAACACTTGTGTAGCATGGTCTGGACTATGGGTTTGATCCTAGCACTGCAAACAAACTAAAACAAACAAACAAAAAAAAACCAAAAACCCCCACATTTCTTTGTATCATTCAGGTTAGGCTAAATTATACTGAGGTTACAGGTTACAGATTAAAGACAAACCTTAAATCTCAGCAGCTTATAAAAACAAAAGTTTAGCTGGGTACAGTGGCACACATCCAGCAACTTGAGGGGCTGAGGCAGGAGAATCACAAGTTCAAGGCCAGCCTGGGCAACTTAGCAAGACCCTGTCTCAAAATAAAATAAAGAGGACTGGGGATAGTTCAGTGGTAGAGGCACCCTTGGGTTCAATTCCCAGTACCACAAAAATAAATAAATAAAAATAGAATATAAACAAAACCTTATATGAGAAACCTCATTTAAGTTTCTTGTCCATTGTGGGCTGGCTGCATCTCTGTGTCATCATTCCAGGACTACATCATTACAAGACCCAGGTTGAAGGAGCAGCCCTTACATTGAACAGTGCCAGTCTCCTACATAGCTGAGAGAAGAGAAAGAGCACTTAATGGCTCTTAGTTCTACTTGGGAGTGAATATGTCAATTTTCCTTACATTATAAAGGTCAAAGTAAATCACATGGCTAACCTCAAGGAGAATGATATTAGGGATTCATAATCCTTTCATAGGGAGAAACAGCATTTTTAATAATAATAAAATTTCCTATATTGTATGTATGCTATCAACGGATGTCTAACAGACCTCTCATATTCAACATGTCCAAAGATTATCCTCCTCTACTTGTTCATTCCGTAAAGACTATTCAGTTGATGGCAACTCCATTCATCTGATTGCCCAGGCCCAAATCCTTGACATCATTTAAAAAAAATTTTTAGTCATAAATGGACACGATACCTTTACTTTGTTTACTTAGTTTTTTAATGTGGTGCTGAGGATTGAATCCAGTGCCTCACATGTGCTACATACCCAGCCCCCTTGACATCATTCTTGGTAACTCTCTCACACTGCACAATCCTCTCTCACACTGCACATCCAATCCATCAAGAAGTCCAGTCTTCCCTGCCTTCAAAATATATGCAGAATCAGGGCTAGAGATGTAGCTTAATGGTAGTGCTTGCCTGATATGTGCAAGGCCCTAGGTTTGATCTCCAACATGGCCTGATTACTTCTCACCACCTCTGCTGCTACTAAACCAGTGAGTCACCATCATCTCTTACCTGACAACTGCAAAAGACTAACCTGGTCACACTAATTCTAGCCTTGCCTTGCCTTGCCTTTCCCCTGTCTGTTCTTAACACTGCAACCAGAGTTGTCCTTTAAAAAACAAAGTCAAAACATAGCATCACTGCTCAAAACCCTCCAATGGTTGCCCACTTCTCCCAGATTGAAAGACAAAGCCTTCATAATGGCTCACAAATTCTACATGATCTGTCCCCCATTATCTCTCTGCTGTCATTTCCTATCTATCTCTCCTTCACTCATTCACTCCCTTCAGCCATACATACCTCCCTGCTGTT
This sequence comes from Sciurus vulgaris, assembly GCF_902686455.1. Taxonomy (NCBI): domain Eukaryota; kingdom Metazoa; phylum Chordata; class Mammalia; order Rodentia; family Sciuridae; genus Sciurus; species Sciurus vulgaris. The sequence continues at coordinate 91,541,775 of NC_136471.1, read as the reverse complement.
CAGGAACATGAACCTCTCTTGCTTCCATCTTAAAGCTTTTGTGCCTTCTGTTCCCTCTCCCTGGAATACTCAATCTCCAAGATACCTACATGGGCAATTCCCTGACCTCCTTCAAGTATTTGCTCACACGTTGCTTTTTCAGCTATGCTTCTCCTGACCTCCATATTTAAAAATCACAACACTCTCCCATTTCCTTGGCACCTCCAATTCCCCTTACCCTACTCTATTTCCATATTGCTTACCATCTTCTTACAAATTATTCAATGTACATTTTATGTTTTACTCTTTATTATCTGTCTGGCCCCACAAGAAAGTAACCTCCACAATAACAAGAGTTTTGTCATATTCTGTGGTGTCTCCCAAATGCTTAATAGTGTCTGGTCACTAGCAGATGCTCTATGAATACTTGTTAAATAATAGGATAAATGCCAAATGGAAAAAGCAAGATGCAAAATATATACAGCCTGATGTTTTATAAAGGTCAAAACCAAGAAAACTTATAAAAATATTTTTCAGAGATTCATACACATACATAGTACATTAATAAACATTAGGGAGGAAATGGTAACAGATTTTGGGTAATTTTGGGGTACTGTTGGAGTAAGAAAAAGAGAGAAGAAACAGGACAATGCAGTGCTATTGATAATATTCTATTAAGTTAGGCAGTTGGTGTCTTTATTTTATCATATTTCCAATCTTACATCAAGGTCATATATATTTTTCTGTATATATCAACTACTTCACAGTTACGAAATTATTTTTTTAAAGAGACCCCAAGTGGTTATAGGAGTTAAGGAATGATGTTCTACACACAGGAACACCACTTACAAAGGCCCAGAGGTGGGAACAGTAGTGTTGAAATATTTGATGGGAAGCCAGTGTGCCTGGAGCATGGGTTATGAGACCAATTGGAGAGGTATACAGGCATTGGATCTTAAAAACCCATGGTAAGGAGTTTGGATCTGATTCTCATTGCAGTGGGAAGCCTGTGGAGGATTTTAAGCAGTTGAAAGACATGATCAGATTTGTTTGCAAAAGTTTTTTGTCTGTGGCTTTGGCTGGCTCACATGTCAAAAGTGGGTTTCCCAAAATGTGAAAGGACACAGGCATTTAAGTCCTTGAAACTTTCATCTTACTAGAAAATAATAAAAATAAAGGGGAAAAATTATTTCAGTAAAGAAAACTTCTGGTTGCTGTGTGATGAGTTGGGCTGTAGGAAACAACAGAGGAAACTAGAAGACCAATCTGGAGACCTCTGCAGTCATTCAGGAAGGTGACAATAGTGGCTTTGAGTAGGGCTATTTTGAAAGAAGAGGGAGTGAGGGAAAAGAGGAGTTAAAGGATGCCTCCTGAGTTTTTGGCCTGAGCAACTTGGTGAATGGTGGTACCACTTACTGAAATGGGGAAAACTGAGTAGATCATGAGAAAGGGTGAGTGTTGTCAATGCCTTTGAGGTTTAGAAGGGTGAGCAGGGTTCAGATCATGAAGCACCTTATAAATTTGGCAAAGGGGGTTGGACCTTATCTTGTGAGCACTGGGGAGCCATTTGCTTTAAAGCTATTTTCAAAGGTTTTAAGCTAAAGAGTGCCATGGTCATATTTGCTCTCAGAAAGATCACTCTGGTGGCCAGGGCAGAGAGGATAAAATGGAATAAGGGAGGCCAATGAGGAGACTCCTGGGAATATTGCCTGACATCAGACTGTGACACCTGAATTAGGGTGGTGACAGCAGAGATGAATTCACAGATATAAAATATATCAGGAAGTAAAATCAGTAGGAATCAGTAACTGGTGAGATACTGTAGGGATAAAGGCAAGGAGGTGGGATGTAGTCAAGGACTGTGGTCAGCACTGATGGGCTATTTCATCTTCCCTTCACTTCAGATGTATAAGCTAGGCCTGTCAGCAGATCCCAAGGAGGTGGCAGCCATTGAAGCTAGAAGAAATCGAGAAAAAGATCGACAAAGCCGATTCTTCAATGTGCGGAACCGAGTCATGGGGGTGAGTGGGCAGTGGAGTCATTTCATAGAACTGGGGCTACCTCACATGACTAGAAAGGAATACAGCAGTACCTTTCCCTGACTCAAGCAGGCCCTAGGGCTGGAAAGGAAGGAGGAAGGTGGTACCCACTCCTACAGGCCCAAGAAGAGGTTGGGAAGGATAGGGTGGTGCAGGGGAAGAGACCAGGGGTGACAGTTGACTCTTTTCTGGTAGCTCTGGGCCATGTGGTCTGGTTCTTGAGAGTCAGGCCACATGTATCCAAACAAGATCTAAAGCATGTTTGGTATTATGTATGCCTAAGCCATTTCTGCAAAGGTAAGTGATATACTGCTAACCAGACTGAGGGTGAGAGACTGAAGGGATACTCAGTCTCTACGGAACTGTATTCACTTTTATACTACTTTGGAATGTTTTCAATGAATTATAACCAAAATAAAGAGAAAATATTGATGGTTTAACAAATTTAAAAAAGGATTGCTAGGTGGATGGAAAGAGGAGATGCAGCATGGTGTTCTGGAAAAGACACACTCTGTTTGAGGTCAGGTCTGCTGTTAGATGTGTGGCTTTAGATAAGTCACCTTATTTTCTCTGAGCTCCATTTCCCTCTTCAGTTAAATAAAGGAAGCACTGAGGTGGCAGTTCTGACAACTAGAGCATAGTGCCTGACACAAGTAAGCAGTTGGCTACATTTGAGTGGTCTGATGGAGATCCAGGTGACAAGTATTTCCTCAGGGACTGCTCTGTTGCAAGCAGTGTCAGTCAGTGATGATACAAAGATAACCAAGGTCCAGTCTCTCTCATGAAAGGGCTCATAGTCTAGTGGAGCAGATAATTGAGACAAACTTCAATGTAATATAGACAATGGGTCCTAGATTTTGGGAGTAGAACCTCCTGAAGGGTCAGAGAAGCAAAGCCTGAGCTGTTCTTGAAGGGTGAATTGGAGTTTGGGTAGATGGGAGGAAAGTGTTCCAAGTAGAGGAAGCAGTTAGAACAAAGGCCATGGGTTCAAAACTGCCTAACATGTGCAGGGAACTGGAAGCACAACCCCCAAGGCTAGTGTGAGGGGAGACAGGGGAAAGGGTACAAAAGATGAGGGTGCGTGAGAAGGAGGCAGAGGCTAGACTATGGAGGCACTTACAAACCATGATCATGGGTTGGAACTTTATCCAGTAAGTCCTAAGGAGCTACAAGAAGATTTTTAAGTGGGTACGTTCTAAGCAGTTTGTGTTAGAGCACTCAGGGACCCTACTGGGCCCCTGCCCTGATTTAGCCCCTTTCTTTGAGATCCAGGTGGATGTTGAAGCCCTCAACAACCAGGTAGAGGAGAAAAAACTTCGGGAAGCAACAGAGCAGAGCAAGGATGCAGCTTATGGTAAATTTCCAAGGCCAGGGGTGAAACCAAGAGCCTGAGTAGGCTCAGGTAGGGCAGTTCTGCCTGAGGCCCTAGGGTGGTGAAACAAACCAGATGGCCTTTGGGAGTAGAGGCCATGCTAACTGGGCTCTGATCTTCCTGTGGTGCCTTCCCATGTCCCTGCCCATCACCCCTAGGTACTAAGCAGGTGCAGTATGATCTGGTAGCCCAGATGCTAGAGAAGGAAGAAGCAGAACGGGCACGTCGACTGGCCAAGAAAATCCAGGATTTTCGGGAGCAGAAGCAGCAGCTCAAGAACAGGCGTGAATTTGACCCTTGGGATCCAGACCGACTCCAGAGGGAGTTTCCAGTCTATCTCAATGACAGTGATACCTTCTATGGCCCAGCCAGCATGCAGTGCTTCTTTGGGGAGGACCTGGAGAGGGCCACGAACCTGAGAATGCAGCAGGAGCAGTTCAGGTACAGCCTGGAGGGGCAGTTGCAGGAGCAACAGCAAGCCAAGGTTGATGAGAAATGTGCAGGTAAGCAGTCAGACCCTCTGAACTCAAGCATCCCAAGGCCTAGCAGGCAACTCTCCTGAGCTAGGTACAATACTCAGGAGGCTAGAACTGTGTGTGGAGGTCATTACCCATTACCCATACAACTGATGCTAAAAGTTTAGGTTGTGCAGGCCCCAACTTCCTGGACTTCTTTAGTAATTGACAGTATAGCTGTTGTTCATGATTAGCCTGGCACTCCACTTATTACCTGGGGACAGCACAGTATACACACCTAACAGCTCTGCTCCTTCCTAGATGGTTTGGGAAATGAATGTTCCTTTCTGTGCTTCAATTTTAATTAATTTTTAATTTTTATTTGTTTATTTTGGTACTGGGATTGAACCCAGAGGTGATTTACCACTGAGCTACATTTCCAACCCTTTTTATTTTTTAAGACAGGGTCTTGCCAAATTGCTTAAAGCCTTGCTAAATTGCTGAGTCTGGCCTTTAACTCACTATCCTCCTGCCTCCGCCTCCCAAGTTACTGGGATTATGATCATGCACTACCAAACCCAGCTTAATTAATTGTTAAATTATTGGATCAAACCCAGAGTTTCATACATGCATGTTCAGTTCTACCACTAAGCTAAACCTCCAACAAATTTCTTCATCTTTAAAATGGGGATAAACCAGGCCTGGTGGCACCTGCCTGTAATCCCCATTTCTAAGTAGGCTGAGGCAGGAGGATCACAAGTTTGAGTCCAACCTGGGCAAATTAGTGAGACCCTATCTCAAAATAAAAAATAAAAAGGGCTGGGAATATAGCTCAGTGGCAGAATGCCCCTGGGGGGTTCAATCCCCAGTACTGCAAAATAAATAAATTAAATGGGGATAATAATCCAAATCACAAAGAGTAGCTACTATTATTGTATTGTCTGTGGCCACATCCTTTTCTTCCATCAGAGTAAGCCCTTTAGGAGCAAGTACTATGTCTCATCTGTTTGCACTGCTCAGCTTCCAAATCACCAGTGTCTGACAGGTCCTAGAAACGAGATCATTGTGTGGATAGAGTGGAAAAGAATGCCAGTACCTTTGTTTGTGCTATGCCCTCAGCCTGGAACATCACTTGTTTGCTCTTTTTGTCCATCTACAAGAACACTTCTTCCTGGAAGCCTTTCTGTCACCCACCACCCAAAGCCTTCACACCTGTGCATGCTAAGCCTGCATTCTACCACTGAGCTACACTCTCAGCCTCTAAGCCTTCATTATGCCTTGTATACATCTCTGCCATTGTCCTTAACAGATTGTGGTCTAATGATCTGTCTCCCCCACTAGACAGGGAGGCAGGATCTAATTCTGTGGTATCATAAGAACCTAACACATGGCCCTTATGGTGAGGCTTGGAGAGATGAAATGGTTTACCCAACACTACACATTTCAGAGGTGGCAGAGCTGCATTGTGACCCAGGTTGCTGCACTTTGGCTATCCCTAGCCCCAAAGAGTAGCTCCTTCCACATCCCTACAACTTGGACACTAGCTCCCTCCCAAGTATACATATACCTACATAAAATATACCTATATAAAACTTGTTGACTAAATGGCTGAATGAATGAACCAGGAATGGAGGAAGTTGTATTTCTCTATGTAGATATGCTCAGTGACCAGCTGCACTTAGCCATAAACATGCAGGCTGCCCACCTGGCCAGGCTGGAGGAGTCCTGTCGCATGGCCATGATGTTTGCCAATGCCAATGCCAACAAAGCCCAGGTATGGCCTGATCCATCCAATGCACCTGGTCCTCCCAACCCCCTGAACAAAATCCTGGGGAACCTTAGTCATGCCTTTTCCCTCATATCCTTTCTCAAATCAGTACAAGCATTGTCATCTGCCTGAGGACACCCCCTCCATCTAAGGTGCTCCTTAGGGTACAAGTCACCTCTCCCTACCTCCAGACACAGAATGATTTAAGAACAGAATATTGTCCTCTACTCTCTAGCCTCTCTTCCTGAGTGCAGAGAAGTTCCCTATCCATTCCAACACCTACCTTTAGGATAATTAAATTAATTCTTTCCCTGAGATGGAGGAATAGGGCCATGTTTCTCCCACCACTGCAACTGAGAGTTCCTTGAGGCTGGGCACCGAAATACTTATATTTGCCCACCAGGCAGCAGAAGTGGCTGAGCGGCAGCGCCTTGAGCATCAGCGCCAACAGGAGGCCAACCTCATGGAGATTCAGAACCAGATCACCAGTGACTTACTAACTGAGAACCCCCAGGTTGCCCAGAATTCCACGGCCCCCCACAGGGTTCTGCCTTATTGCTGGAAGGGCATGACTCCAGAGCAGCGAGCTGCCATCAGGAAAGACCAGGAAACACAGTGCCGTGAGAAGGAGGCAAAGCACCAGGCTGAGCAAGCATTGGATACTGAATGGGAAAGCCAAACCATACACTTGGCCCAGGCAGCACTGGAGCTAGAAGAGCAGGAGAGGGAATTATGTGCAGAATTTCGGAGGGGGCTGGGTTCATTCAACCAGCAGCTGGCTAAGGAACAAAAAGCCCAGTGAGTTCTAGGGGGTGGCACTGGGGATGAATACTACAGGAGGGTGGGGAAGGTTGGTGAGGACCAGAGAGAGAGGGAAAATATCAAGTGAGGCCTCTGGACTTTTTTTTTTTACAGGCAGAATTATCTGAATTCAATAATCTACACTAATCAACCTACAGCCCAGTATCACCTACAGTTCAACACAAGCAGCCGCTGAGCTCAAGATGGTCGTCTCTCCCTTCTCTCCCATCAAGCTTACAGATGAAAATGCTACATACCCCCACCTCTCACCTCTAATCCATTCCCCAGTGGGAGAGAGCTAAGACAATATCCCCACCTTCTACCCTAAGTAATAAAGTTATTCACTAAAATCAAGTCATGTGTTATTGTAACAGGACATACAAAAATGTGAAGAACTGCCTTTCCCATCCATATGTTAGGGCTCTGCACAACCAATCCTGTCAAAGCCTTTACCTTTCTCTCCCATGCCAGATTCACCAGCACAAAGCACTGCCCACACAGTAAGAAAAGCATTTATTAGGCACAGAGGATGACTGGCAAGCAAAGTCAGTAGTACCCTAGGGGAAGATGAGGCACAGGAGTGTTTGTTTTCCCTGCCTTCTCCCTTCAAGGTTGCATGCGGATGGCCCCATCCAGCCGGATGACCTCTCCGTTGAGGAATGGGTTCTCAATTATGGTCTGTACCAGATGAGCATACTCAGCAGGGTCACCCAGTCGGCTGGGGAAGGGCACCTGGCTGGCCAGGAAGTTGCGCACTTTCTCCGGAAGGCTGGTCAGCAGTGGGGTGCCAAACAGACCTAGACAAGATAGAGTCAGAGACCCACCCGTGTTTTCATATTTACTTTGTTGTTCTTCAAATTAGCCCTACTTCTTAGTGTCTCTCTAGGGCATAGAGATGGAAGGCTACTGTTGCTTAGGTGGTGGATACCTGCCCCTCTCAGGTCTGCATGGATCCCACCAAATCCCAGTTGCAGCAGAAGATGATATGTCTACCTGGAGCAATGGTCATCACCCGGATGCCTATTGGAGCCAGATCCCGAGCAATGGGCAATGTCATACCCACTATGCCTCCTTTGGATGCAGAATATGCAGCTTGTCCCACCTGGAAAAAAAGTAAAGGTCATAGGTGAGAGAGCCTAACAAGTCAAGAGGAGGCACAAGCCTGGCCCCTGATCACATACCTGGCCCTCAAAGGCAGCCACACTGGCGGTGTTGATGATAACCCCACGTTGGCCTCCCTGGTCTGGTTCGTTCTGGCTCATCTCACCAGCAACCAGGCGGATCACATTGAAGGTACCCATAAGATTCACCTGGAGAATGAACAGAGACATGGTGTAGGGCCTCAGGCAGAGGCAACCTTTTTTTCTTTAACAGCTTTGGGGATAACCACTCCCAGAGAGCTCATTCCCACTCCTGGAGAACCAACAAGGTCTTACATTGAGAACTCGCTGGAAGTCCTCCAATGTATGGGCTTGGTTCTTTTTTACGTTGTATGTCTTAATGGCCACTGCAATACCTGCACAGTTGACAGCCACATCCACACGGCCAAACCTCTCCTTTGCTAGAGTCAGGGCTGACTGCACATCATTCTCGGAGGTCACCTTCAAAGGGAGAAACAGAAAAGGTATTAATTTGCCATCACACCCTCTCACCACTAAACCTGGGGGAGAGGAGGCCCAGTCCTTGGGTAGAAGCAAAATTGTGTGAGCAAAAGACAGATGAAGAGAAAGGGTTGTAGTAAAACTTGAGAGTGGGGTGAAGGTGAATATGTCAGGCACTATACAGCAGTGTTGCAAAATACCTTTCAAATCTATACCATCTTCTGATAAATTCACATACCCCTGGTGATTCTCAACTGTCCTAGAGCAGAGCATTAATACAACCCTGTTTTGAGAATTTTTGACAGGAACATAAACTAGCTTTTTTGGTATCCCTACCAAGATGATTTTATGAAAATAAGCTTTTCAACTTTGTAAATGTAAAACCATTAAGGTACACTATGCCTTTTCAAATTATGCATACCCCCTCCTAGTGATTCTGATAAGTCCAATTTCTGAGGCTGTGGTGGATTTCAACTTTAGAGTCTTTACTGTAGGTACTGCTATAGTGCTTGAAAGCTTAGGCCAAAAGGGACAAGAAAATGGGTCTACCGCTCCCACAGATGACAGCTTTATGGAACCCCATGGGTTCCCAGATAGGTGCTGGTGGTCTCATGTACACCCCGTGAAAGTTGACCCCACTTACATCAGTTGGGGCAAACACGCAGCTCTTTCCTAACTTCTTGGCCTGGGTCTCACCACCTGAGTCGGGCAGGTCCAGAAGCACAGCAGTAGCCCCGTGCCTCACCAGTCGCTCCGCGGTGGCCAGACCAAGACCCGAGGCTCCTCCGGTTATTACTGCGACCAAGCCCTGAAAAGGGACAACATCAGCAACTACCCGGTCCACCCTTTCACACGCGGTTTTCCAGACTTATGAGGGGAAGTGGGTGGGGGCCGGAGAAGTCCCAGATGTGCTTCCCCTCCTCACTGATAAGACCGCGAGGGAGGGCAGGAGGGTGAGGGGGCGTCATTCCCAAACAGTTCAGTGACCCCACATATACATACATATGCAGCGAACTTTCACCTTACAGAGCCCAATCTCCGCCGCAATACCCGCCCACAAAAGCAAGACCCTTTCTTCCTAGTTCCCGGCTGCGCGGTCTCAGCCTGCATAGCGAGGCAAAGAGCGGTCTACCTTCACGTTCCGACACGCCGCAGCCATCTTGCTCCTGCCTAACTACAGGAGGGCTTTCCGTCCGTTTAGCACAGGTGCTCGCTGATTGGCTGAAGTGGCGGTGGTGCCTACGGAGCGGAAATTCCGCCGCGGGGGACGTAGGGGCGTGGCCTGCTTCTCCCGAGAGAGTCTTAGTGTGATGTTTGTAGAGATTTATTTCACCAGGAAAAAGGACCCCAAAGCAGCTGCTCGATGTCACCCCATTCCTTTTGTCCTGCTCTCAAGCTGGCCATTTGTCAGGCGGCCAGCTTCCCGGGGGAGATTGAAGGGGAGTCCCCTTCTCAGAAAAACCGTTCAAGGAAATTTGAGATCCCCAGGCACTGGGGATACTTGGATAATAAAAGACTCAGTGCCTTCTAAGAGGGCACGATCCAGTTGGAGAAAGATAATTAAAGTACAGTTGGAGAACCGGCCTGTAATCCCAGCAGCTCCATAGCCAGAGGCAGGAGAATCGTGAGTTCATAGCCAGCCTCAGCAATTTAGCGAGGCACTAAGCAACTCAGCAAGACCCTGTCTCTAAATAAAATATTTTAAAAAGGGCTAGGGATGTGGCTGAGTGGTTAAGTGCCCCTGGGTTCACTCCCCGGTATCAAAAATAAAATAAAACAAAGAACAGTTGGAGGAAGACAATTATAGTGCAGACAACAGAAGGAACAAAGAATGAATGGAATGAATGAATGAATGAATGAATTTATTTAGCGGTGCTGGGGAGCAAACAAAGCGCTCCACCACTGAGATACATCCTTAGCCCAAAAACTGGATTCCAGAACACACAGATGAGGAGATCCAAGAATGGAGATTCTGAAATTCAGAGAGGTGCCAAAGAGAAATATGTTGAGGCACAAATAGAAATGCCAGAAAAGATCATAGAGATATGAATGTGGAGAGTCACTAAGAGATGCTAGGAGGCAGACATTCTGATACAGATACTGTTGAGAAGCACAAACCTAGAGAAGTCCAAAAGCCCAGATCACACATTGTCAATTTTATCTTAACCTGAAACTTAAACTTAAGACCCAGGTTTTTGGCCATTTTAGAACATCTTTTGATTAGCATCCCAATAGAATCTTTTTTTTTTTTCTTTTTTCTTTTGGTACTGGAGATTGAACCCAGAGGTGTTTTACCACTGAGCTACATCCCCATCCCACCCGTTTTTAAATTTTGAGTCAGGGTCTCACTAAGTTACTTAGGGGCTGAATAAATTGCTGAGGCTAACTTTGAACTTGCAATCCTTTTGCCTCAGACTCCCAAGTCACTGGGATTACAGGCCTGTGCCACTGTGCCTGGCCCCAATTAGAATTTTGAGCCCACTCTTCTTTCTATACTTTTCCCCAATCCAAGGCCTTCTGGCAATACTTTTTTTTTTTTTTTTTTTTTTTTTTTGATACCAGGGATGATTGAACTCAGGGACACTCCACCACTGAGTCACATCCCCAGCCCTGTTTTGTATTTTATTTAGAGACAGGATCTCAATGAGTTGCTTGGTACCTTGCTTTGCCACCCAGGAAGAGTTCTCTCTGGGCCTCCTACTTGTTGACAACTACCACACTCATGTTCGCTACACCATATTCATCAAAGACATAGCACCAGACTCATAATATTTATGTCTACATGAAGTGCTCCCATCAATTGATAGCACTCTTTGCTGACCCAGTATGTTCCAATCACAGGGGACTCCTTTTTGTTCGTCTTCACATTAGCTGTTCACATTAGCTGTTCTGCTTGAAATGCTCTCCTAATCTTTGAATTCCTGCCTTTAAAATTATTTTTTAATTATAAATGGACATAATACCTTTATTTTACTTATTTATTTTTATGTGGTGCTGAGGATTGAACCCACTGTGCCTCACATGTGCTAGGCAAGCATTCTACTACTGAACTATAACTTCAGCCTAGATTCCTGCCTTTTTTTCTGGCATTCATTATTAAATTTAAATGTCACTTCCAGAGCGGCCCTCCCTGACTACTCAAGCTATAAACAGTCATTGTCCCGTTGCATATTTGAATTCTCTACATAGAATTTACAGATCATTCATAATCCTTCCAAAACTGGGGCTAGATATATTTTGGAATTCAAATTTTTTCAATTGTAGAAAGAAAGACATACAGTATATACTGTATAACTCTCTATATAGCATATACTCTATATTACATAACTACTGGGAAAAGTTTAGAGCATGATAAACATGAAAATATCTAAAAGTTATGAAAATTCACATTGTGTGAATAAAGTCTACAAATAGACTCACACTACTTCGGGTCAGGTTTCGTTGCCTAATGAGTTTGGACTTCCACATTTGAAAAAACAGCCATATGTTTTTTAGAAATTTTGGCATTGTGTAATTGTGCCTGAAGGCTTTTAACCTGTACTCTGGTATAACTTGTCCTTATTTGTGTAGTTCTTCCCCTGCTAGAAGGGGAATGTGTTGAATGAATGAATGAGTCTTAGGGGAATTTGCAGGCTTAGTTTCATGATCTCTTCATCTGCTCAGTTCCAGGGATCTTCACTTCCTCTGCACTTTAACCATCTGTGCAGGTCACACTATTGCCTTGTCATCCCATATAGCTCCTTGGCACCTACATACCACCTTCTCTCACTCTGACCATTTCTTCTGAGCTTCAGGTATCTCCTCCATCACCTCTTTTATCTCCTTGAACCCTGTTGTTTTGTGGGCCTTTCCATTTTCTTTCATCTTGGCAGTCTCTTTATACTTTTCTTTTGGTCATTGTAGACCCACTCCCATTCCCCCTCTCCCTTTACCCATTCTCACCAGCACCTTTCACCCATTTGCCCCTTGGCATTATACCAATTCAACTCTTGACTTTTTAGCACAGACTCTGGAGCCAGAGGGTCTGAGTTTGAATCTCAGCTTAATTTACCTACTGAATGGCTTTGGACTAGTGAGTTAACTGCTGTACCTCATTTTCCTCTTTGAGTATAATCAAAGTAGCCTTATAGGGTTATTGGGGATAAATAAGTTGACAACTGTGTAAAAAAAGAGAAGCATTTAGAACAACAGTTCTTGGCCTGTAGCATGAGCTATGTAAGTGCCAGCTACTCTTATTCTTCAGAGTGCATTTTAAGCTTTTTTAAATTTTTTTCTTTTTTTATTGTTCTATTTAGTTATACATGACAGCAGAATGCATTTTGATTCATTGTATACAAATGGAATACAACTTTTCATTTCATTATCATTAGAATCACACCATTCATGTAATCATACATGTACATAGGGTAATGAAGATTGCCTTATTCCACCATCTTTCCTTCCCCTGCCTCTCCACTTCCCTCATTCCCTCTATACAATCCAATGTTCCTCCATTCTTTCCTTATCCCCTCTGCCCCCCATTATGTATCATCCACTTATCAGAGAAAACATTTGGCCTTTGGTTTTTTGGGATTGGCTTATTTCACTTAGCGTGGTATTCTCCAATTCTCCATTTACCTTCAAATGCCATAATTTCACTCTTCTTTATGGCTGAGTAATATTCTATTGTATATATATACCACAGTTTCTTTATCTATTCATCAATTGAAGGGCATCTAGGTTGGTTCCATAGTTCAGCTATTGTGAATTGAGCCACTATAAACATTGACGTGGCTGCATCACTGTAGTATGTTGATTTTAAGTCCTTTGGGTATAAACTGAGGAGTGGGATAGCTGGGTCAAATGGTGGTTCCATTCCAAATTTTCTTAGGAATCTACATAGTGCTTTCCAGAGTGGCTGCACCAATTTGCAATCACACCAGCAATGTATGAGTGTACCTTTTTCCCCACATCCTCTCCAACACCTGGTGTTGCTTGCATTCTTGATAATAACCATTCTAATTGGAGTGGGTTGAAATCTTAGGGTAGTTTTGATTTGCATTTCTCTAATTACTAGAGATGTTGAACATTTTTTCATATATTTTTTGATTGATTGTGTCTCTTCTTCTGTGAAGCACCTGCTCCTTAGCCCATTTATTGATTGAGTTATTTGTATTTTTGGTGTTAAGTATTTTGGGTTCTTTATAAATTCTGGAGATCACTGTTCTATCTGAAGTATGTGTGCTAAAGATTTTTTCCCACTCAGTAGGTTCTTTCTTCACATTATTGATTGTTTCCTTTGCTGAGAAAAAGTTTTTTAAATTGAATCCATCCCATTTATTGATTCTTGATTTTATTTCTTGTGCTTTGGGAATCTTGTTAAGGAGGCCTGGTCCTAAGCCAACATGATGAAGATTTGGGCCTACTTTTTCTTCTATTTGGTGCCATTTTTAGCTTTTCTTATGCTGTGAATGCTACTGGCAGTCTGATGAAGTCTAAGGAACCCCTTCCCATGCATGTATTTCATCAGACAAATATAACTGCCAAAGAAACCAATTACATTGAAATACAAGGACTCAAATAACAGGAAGCACATCTGCAATGTTAGTGATGTATTTATTTGTTAACACATAAATAACAAGCTCTATCTCCAGGTCTAATCACTACTATGACTTTGAAATGGTGATATTATTTTGAGAGCTACATAACAATTGTAAAGTGCTATGATAATCTGACTTTTGTTGGTAACAAAGTCACAGGTACTGTTGATATTACTGTAGTTAGTTATTCAGCACTGCTTAGAAGGACATGCTTAATTTCTGTTAGTGATAGTGGAAATAAAGATGCAACAACCTCCATCCAAATTTATGGGCTCCTTGAATTCTTTCCATTGACTCCCCAGAGGCCTGTAGGCCCTGGCTTAAGTACTGTTTTTAGAGAAAATGGAAACCATTAGGGTAATGCTTCCTTTCTTGTCATTTCAAAAATTTCCCTTACCCACACCATCCATTCCTTGGATCTCAGAGAAGAGAGGTCTTGTTTGGGGCTCCCCCTCTCCACTGGGCTGTATCCCAGCACTTCCCACTTTCTTGGAGATTTGTGCCATTGAGCATCCTCCCTCTTTACTGTATGCATCTCTGCCTCAATTTGATCAGAAAGTAGGAAACAGAACTGGGCGCTGTGGTGCACACCTGTAATCCCAGCAACTCGGGAGGCTGAGGCAGGAGGATCACAAGTTCAAGGCTAGCCTCACCAACTTAGTGAAACCATCTCAAAATAAAGATTAGCTCTGTAGTAAAGTACCCCTAGGTTCCATTCCAAGTACAAAAAAAAAAAAAAAAAAAAAAGAGGAGGACATAGAAACAGAGCAATCCAATCCAACCTTATACATATTGGATCCTTATCAGTTTGGATGCTCTTCTCATGGGAACCTGGGGACCAGAGTTGAGCCAAGGGGCATGGCAAGAACATCAGATCCAGTAACATCCAGCATTATGTCACAACTCCCAATGAATATTAGCCCTACCTCTTTGCTTTAACTCCTTCAGTGGACTCTTTCCTCATTTTTAAGGCTCATCATAATATGATGGCTGCTGAGTAACTTCAGTCTGTATAACACTATTTTCTGATAATAACGCATGACTTGATACCCTCACAATGATGTTACCAGATCAGATTAAATTTGAATTTCAGGTAAACTATGAATACTATTTTGTTCAATATTTGGGACATACATGTGCTTAAAAATATTTGTTACTTATCTGAAATTCAAATTTGTGAGCACCTTGTATTTTTTGCTAGATCTGACAACTCTACCCCACAGATAATTCCCAGGATGGTGAGATATCCCTTCTCTCAGGTGCCCACAGCCTCAGTATGCCTATCTCTGAACCAACACTTGCCCTCCTGGGAGATTGGGGATACATTCTCATCTGTGTATCCTTGCTAAGCAATACATGACTTGGCACAGAATGATTGGCCTTATTTGCTGAGCAAATGAATGCATATGATTAACATTATAATAAACCTGTATCTTCTGATGGATATAAGCCTTGAAATTACTACACAGTGTCAGTTCCACTTATATCCACCTTCGCATCACAACCGTGGAAGACTACCTGGAGGTTTACACATCAACCTGTCAGAGACTCAAAAAGCTGAGACTAATCTGCAGAATCAGTTAACAAAGTTATACAGGATTAGCTGGATTTTTTGTTTTATTATGCTTTGCTTCTTGGAGTGGAATAGGAGTGGAAGGGATATGGCCATATCCTAACAATATGGAAGTCAAGGAAAACAAAGGGAGGGAATCAATGGAGGAAGTGGGGAAGGAAGTAAAGGAGGTATGGAGAGCCCGAAGGAAAGCAAGAAAGCAAGCAAGTCGGAATAAAGTCGAGGAAGGGGAAGTCAACTGGCACCAGATCCTGGAGTGACGCTGGCGGCAGAGTGCAGCAGCCAACCAGGAGACAGGCAATCTGTGTAGGAGTCATTCTCCCTCCCTGAACTCCTTGCTACCCCTCCTGCTAACCAGGCAGTGCAGAGCGTTACCATCTGCTCATGATCAGAGGCAGACTGGGACTTGGCCCTTTCTGGTCCTCCTAGCTCTCCATCCCAGGAGGTAGTTACTCCAACAGCTCCCATGGCTCCCATGGCTAACCAAATCCAGATGATAGGCAGAGTGTGATAATCCCTTCTGCCTTGTGTCTGCAGGGATTGGGTTAAGAAAGACTCAGAACAGAATAAAGGACGTGGGGGAGAAGAGTCAGTTGGCTATGGGGAGCCTGCAGAGTAGGGAGTGCACATTCTGGGCACTTCAAAGGCAGTTTCCATAATGGGTCTGGACCATGCATCCACTAAAAGGATGGCTGTGGAATCTGAGTCACTTCATCACCTACCAGCCTAAATTTTCTCTACCATGAAGTGAGGATATTCTAGTGGATCATATCTGCAAGGTGTTAGTAGTAACAGTGGTCAGTAGTAATAGTCGTGCTTTGTGCTGTGCTGTTCAACTTATGCCACTTGCACTGTGCAAGGCTGTCTTAAAGGCAGATATGTGGGGTGCAGTAGGGAGACCTTCATTCTCCATCATGGGGAGCCCAAAATGACTCAGGCCCTTAAAAGGTCTGAGAGAACTCCCATGAAGGGTTCAGGCAGGAGGCAAGTTCCTCTCTCATTTTTGCCACTTCCAGATGAGGAAAACAATATACAAGCTCTGGATAGAGATGTCCATCCAGGCTGGACCCATTATAAGCAGTCATTTTAGATATACCATGTTTGTCATTCACTCATGCATTTTGTTTTTTTTTAATATATTTTTTTACTTGTTGGTGAACCTTTATTTTATTTATTTATTTGTGGTGTTGAGAATCAAACCTAGTGCATCACACATGCTAGGCAAGCACTCTACCACTGAGCTACACCCCCAGCCTCATATATTTTGTTTTTGAGACAGAGTCTCTCACTATGTTGCTCAGGGGGACCTTGAACTTCTGGGGTCAAGCAATTTTTCTGCCTCAACCTCTTGAGTAGCTGGGACTACAGGCACACACCATTGTGCCCAGCCATTCAAACATTTTTAAAATAGACTACTAACTAAATAGAAGGATTAAGACTCCACGGCTGGGGAGATAGCTCAGTCAGTAGAGTGCTTGTCTTGCAAGCACTAAGGCCCTGGGTTCAATTCCCCAGCACCACCAAAAAAAAAAAAAAAAAAGACTCCAGTATGAGGCTATCCTATAAATCTGACCAACTGAGCATGAGAAGACCAGATCCTGAGACAGGAAGGAGGGTGGCAATGTTACAGAGACCCACAGGTCTAGCTTCTTGCTGCCACCTACCTTGTTGGAACATGTGATGCATTTCTACTTCCACCAGCCTCTTCCTCCCCCAATCAGTTCTTCACAAGGTAGAGGTGTTACCTATGAATGTAGGAGTGTCTCTAGTCAATCCTACTATGGAGTCCAGTACAGCAACATGGCCCCAAATGGGGGTCTGTTAAGGATGTAGACAAAACTGTGTTACAGCGACAGGTCACAGAGGGTGATACAGGACAAGTGTAGCTGCCTGGGGTGGTTTAGTCTGGCATGGGACTGGTGTTGGTTGACCCTCTCACCTGGACTGCATTGTAGTACACCCCCAGGGAGATTAAAAACCTGAGGACAGAGGGGAGTAGGTGTATTAGAGCAGGATGAAACCCCTCCAGCCTGTCCTCATATCTCCATGCCTTAGAAGAGACTCAGTCTAATGTCTTCTTATCCCCAAATCATCTGTCTCCCCAACCTCTGCCACGAAAGGCTAAATTTGAATAGTAATCATGACTCCTGGTCCCTCAGTTCTCCTGGTAGATCCAGGGGCCTACCCTTATATTTTGGGGGCTCTGAGTCAAAAAGGAAGGGTGGATGGGGTTGAGGGAACTGCTGTGGATATACCTCTGGACCAGGAGAACTACTGCTTCTTCATCTGCCACTGAGATCAAAGAAGACCCTGAGACGGTTCTTGTATGTGACCAAAAGAATGACTTCAGACTACTAATAAGGAAGTGAAAACAGATAGGATCAATCACCCTACCCTCAGAACCCTGTAAGGAAACGGAAGGGAACTACTGGAGGTTCTGATGCAGGTGTGAACTCATAGAGGCTTGGGACTATAAAGCCTAATGCTTCTTATTGACAAGGGAGAAGAAATGTATCTTGAGAAGGGTCAGAGGAATTTCCAAAAGGAAAGAGGAATTAGACTCAGGACCACAAGGGTCTTTAGCATAGGTGTTGGAAAAGAAATTCAGCATAAGTCAGACAAAGGCATATACAGATTTATTTCAGAAGCAAATACACATTCAAGAGAGAATATGGGCTATCTTGAGAGTTAGAAACCCCTTCTTGTGTTGGAGGTCCAATATTTATTGAAGAGTTGTAGTTAGGAGCTGGACTGGAGGTGCAGTAGAGTGAAGCCATGCAATTCCCCACCAGTTTTCCTTGCACTTAAGTATTTCCCTCATTTTACAAGGGCACAGGGCCAAGAGCATGTTGGTCAAAATTTACAACTGTGTTTTCTGCATCTCAGTGGCTGCTGGGCATTTCATGTAAGACTCTCTCTTTACCCTAAATCCTTATCTGATCCTCCACCCACTACTTTGATCGAGTAATCTTTTTTTTTTTTTTTTTGGGTACCAGGGATTGAACTCAGGGGTGCTAACCACTGAGCAACACCCCCAGGCTTATTTGTATTTTATTTTGAGACAGGGTCTCACTCAGTTGCTTAGGGCCTTGCTAAGTTGCTGAGACTGGATTTGAACTCATGATCCTCCTGCCTCAGCGTCCCAAGCTGCTGGGATTACAGGTGTGCACCACTATGCCTGGCTGATCCTGTAATCTTAAGGGTTGGCTTTGGGTGAAGATTCATCTTCTATGGTGGCTTCTGGTGGACAAGGGATGATGACCCTGCCTAGTCAGGGGTTTAAAGTCTCATGCTGACTGTTCTAAAGGAGATGGACACTGGTCTTTGTTGCAGGCATGGGTTGGAATTCTTGTGTTGCCATCTTCTTAATGAGGAATTATTATAATCTGGAAGACACAAACTTTATCAGATTAAAAGGCAAGAACTAATCAATAAGAGCAGAAATATAGTTATCAGAGTTCCTAATAGTGGTAACAGCCCAATGCAGTTGAGCAAGTAAGTGTTACCAGTTTTATTTGTCTGTACACATCTCAGAATCTGGATTATTTTTTAAAGCATGTCTTTCAGATCAAACAAATTAACTCACGGAAAACCTATTATTTTATCAGTCTCTTCTGATAGTTATTATCAGACATTCAAGCATAAGACCCATTTCTCTGTAACCTTTATTTCTTTTGGTAGGGCTGATGCCAATGCACATCAAGGTACATTTAAAAGGACAAAAGTATTTTTCCTTAAATGTCCATGTATGTCTTTTCTTTGACTTGCCAGGTATTTAAGCCCAAGTTAGCAAAAAAATTGACCTTGTTCCTATGTACTGTTAAAATCAGCTGAGATTTTCCAGCAGTCCCTCTTGGGAACTTGTGAGAAGCCTCTTGACTCTGTTACCTTTCTTCTACCAGTTGTGCCATCTACCAGAATGGGTCAGGGTCTTGCTGACGACATGTGGCTTCCCTTGGAAGCATCAGGGACATTTCCCTCTTCAATGACCAATTGTCCCGACCTGCAGGACGGCAACGGGAACCTGGAGAGGGGAGCGGGGATTGGGAGAGACGAGAGACACGAGAAATGGAGACAAGACAAAAGCCTGATCAAGTTTCGCTTATTAGGGGGAATAAACTCAGTTAATAGAAAGTATAAAAGCCAATCAGGGGAAAGTACGCGAAGGCAAGACTAGTCCATGCGCCCGAGCTCAAACAAGGAAGTATACTTGGCCAGTCGTGAAGCACCACGCAATCTAGTGTGATACACCTGGTATTGTCTGACAGTTACATGTGCAGGAGAGGCACGGCCCGCCAGCATCTGGAAGGCGCCATCTTACTCAACATGTGGCGAGGCGGGGGCATGGCCTGCTGGCTCCGGACATCCCTTCTCTGTGCAGAATGTGTGCATATTGGTTTCTGTTCTCTCTGGTCCTCACAATACCCCTGATTGGGAGGTTGGGTGATTCACCAGAGTTGCGGAGCCCTTAGAGAGAGGTCCTGACATTCCCTAACCTTAGAGAACAAGGGCCAAAAAATTGGCTGCTTTTTCCTTAACCCTTTTACTTTCTTGGCCTTGGTCTCCAAGTTTGAGTTTTTAAACATCCAGCAGGCCAGTTTCACCGGTCTTGAAGTGGGAGTAATGGGTTTTAGCTTTAATGTCTATAAATTATCAGTTACCCCTTCCATTTAATTGGGGTCATTATTAATACTGGAAGTCAGCATTATATCCTTTCTCTCCTGTAGGTGATGACTTATTATCTTAAATTATCTCAGGTTGTTCCGTTAGAAGTAGTACTTCTGCAAAATACTAACAGGCAATGGTTATAAGGTTTACAAGGAAAATACAAAATGAAATTAACAAGAAAAAAATCATATTTAGTTTGTATAATAGTTTGAACCAAGAAGCATAATTTTTGTAATAACATGAATGTATTTTTGGTATCTACTTAGCCTCTACGAAGACCCATAAGTTTATCAACTTAATCACATATGAAATCCTTCACAAGTTTTTACTTTCTTTTAAAACTCTTTTACAACTTTTAAATCTTTTATAATTTTTCCCAAACCTTTAATTTTGTATTATATCCTTCTTTATTTTGAGGTCACAGTAATTTTTACAACAAAAATCTATATTTTGAAAATAACTTTAAATGTGCTTAATTTTAGCCTACTTTGGAGCCATAAGAGACAGAGCCTTATCTCAGGTAAGGTCAGCATCTTAACAAATCTCAGTTAAAGTGTCTTATTTTTGAAGCTGACATTTGCCTCTTTTGAAAATATGATTTTACTAAGTTCTCATATGTTGTTTGTGAGTCTATCTGAATATCAGCTAATCTAATATAACATTACATAACATTAAATCTAAAACATGAATCAAGGTAGAGGAGGCCGCTCAGCACAGCGCTGGGACTCGGAGCAACCACTGGGGCTCCAGTGGCTGCCCAGGGGAGGAGCGGCGAGGAGAGCTGTGTGGACTCAGAACACCAGGGCCTGCCCTGAGGAGGAGGAGGAGGAGGAGCATGGCCGCTTGGATTCGGAGTGACTACACCAGAGCTACAGGCGGTTGCCAGAGGAGGAGCTGCGTGGCGAGCTGTTTGGACTCAGACCGCTTCCGAACATCAGGGCCTGCCCTGAGGATGAGGAGGAGGAGGAGGAGGAGTGCGGCAGGTCATTTGGACTCCCAGTGACTGCATTAGAGCTCCAGGTGGCTGCTCAGAGGAGGAGGCGATTGGTGAGTTGTTTGGACTTAAAGTGACAGCTCCTGAACACAGGGGGGCTGCCTGGAGGAGAAGTGCGGTGGGTTGCTTGGTCTTGAGTGGCCACACCAGAGCTCCAGGCGGTTGCCCAGAGGATGCGTGCAGCGGGTCACGTGGATTCAGAGCCACTCAGAGCGACCGCTCCTGAACACCCGGGGGGTTACCTGGAGGAGGAGGAGGAACGGGGAGGGTCATATCGACTCAGAGTGATGGATTGCCCCGGGCTACGGGTGGTTGGTGGGAGGAGGAGGCACGCAGTGAGTTCCTTGGACTCCTAGTGACCGCACTGGAATACTGGGCGGCTGTCTGGAGGAAGAGGTGTGTGGCGGGTCTCTGGAACTCAGAGCGATTGTACGGGGCCCCAGGTGGCTGCTCAGAGGAGGGGCTGCATAGCCAGGCGATTAGGTGCACAGCAGGGTCCCAGGATCTAGGAGGCTTCTGGGTGGAAGAGCCCCACAGAGACACGCTTAGGGGTGGAGCGAAGGTTCCAGGACTGCAGGCAGATTCTCTGAGGAGGGGCAGCCTAAGGAGATTCATCTGCGAAGGGTGAGGCTCCCAGGCCCAGGAGGTAGGGCCGGGCCCCTGGGAACTTTGCAGAGGAAGGCAGCCCAGCCCAGGCGGTAGCTGTAAATTGAGGGGAACCTCTAGGAGGGAACTGACCAGCGAGACCTCCCCACCGGGTGAGTCTTCCCTGCTGGGTGAGGTTTCCCCGCAAGGACGGTAAAACCAGACACTCAGGCCCAAATAGGCCTTGCCTCAGCCCGCAGCCTAGGTCCCCTTTGGATGACCATTGGTTAACAAGTGGAGGCACCTCTGCCCACTAGCAGGTATTATACCCCACCTGAAGGCCACCACTCCTAGAGAGGCAGCTTCCTTGTGGAGCACCGCATTATCAACTTCCTCCAAGACTTCAGCCTACTGAAGGCTAAGGGGGGATATATATAGAAATCTTCAGGGACATTGTAAGTCAATAGAGGAAATCTGCAATATCTCAGCGGTCCACTGATACGTGAACAATATGAGAAAACAAGGAAAGAAAATGCTGCAAACAAATCTAGATGTTACATCAATAAAACCCAATGACAGCATGGCAGAAGAAATGACAGAAAAGGAGTTCAGAATGTACATAATTAAAATGATCAGAGAAGCAAACGATGAGATGAAAGAGCAAATGCAAGCATTGAATGATCGCACCAATCGACAGTTAAAAGAGCAAATACAGGAAGCAAAAGAGCATTTCAATAAAGAGTTAGAGATATTGAAAAAAAAAACCAAACAGAAATCCTTGACATGAAGGAAACAATAAACCAAATTAAGAACTCCATAGAAAGCATATCCAGTAGGATAGAACACCTGGAAGACAGAACCTCAGACATTGAAGACAAAATATTTAACCTTGAAAACAAAGTTGAACAAACAGAGAAGATGGTAAGAAATCATGAACAGAATCTACAAGAACTATGGGATATCATGAAAAGGCCAAATTTAAGAATTATTGGGATTGAGGAAGGCTTAGAGAAATAAACCAAAGGAATCAACAATCTATTCAGAAAATTTCCCAAATCTGCAGAATGAAATGGAAAATCAAGTTCAAGAGGCTTATAGGACTCCAAATACACAAAATTACAACAGACCCACACCAAGGCACATTATAATGAAAATACCTAACATACAAAATAAAGACAGAATTTTAAAGGCTGTGAGAGAAAAGAACCAAATTACATTCAGGGGGAAACCAATACGGATATCAGCAGATTTTTCAATCCAGACCCTAAAAGCTAGAAGGGCCTGGAACAATATTTTTCAAGCCCTGAAAGAAAATGGATGCCTACAAGAATCTTATACCCAGCAAAACTTACCTTCAAATTTGACGATGAAATAAAATCCTTCCATGATAAACAAAAGCTAAAAGAATTTACAAAAAGAAAGCCAGCATTACAGAACATTCTCAGCAAAATATTCCATGAGGAAGAGATGAAAAACAAAGAAGCAAATCAGAAAAGGGAGGAATTATCCTAAAGGAATTGTCAAATAAAGGAGGAGCCAAGTTGTGTCAAACAAATAAGCAAAATTTAAAAAATGAACCAAATGACCGGGAAACCAAATCACATCTCAATAATAACCCTGAATGTTAATGACCTGAATTCATCAATCAAAAGACATAGACTGGCAGATTGGATTAAAAAGAAAGATCCAACAATATGTTGCCTACAAGAGACTCACCTCATAGAAAAAGATACCCATAGACGAAAGGTGAAAGGATGGGGAAAAACATACCATGCACATGGACTCAGCAAAAAAGCTGGAGTATCCATCCTCATTTCAGATAATGTGGACTTCAAGCCAAAGTTAGTCAGAAGGGATAAAGAAGGTCATTTCATACTGCTTAAGGGAAGCATAAATCAGCAAGATATACATCTATGCCCCAAATAGTGGCTCATCCATGTATGTCAAACAAATCCTTCTCAATTTCAGAAACCAAATAGACCATAACACAATAATACTAGGTGATTTTAACACGCCTCTCTCACCACTGGACAGATCTTCCAGACAAAAATTGAACAAAGAAACCATAGATCTCAATAACACAATCAATAATTTAGACTTAACGGACATTTATAGAATATACCATCCAACCAAGAGCGAATACACTTTCTTCTCAGCAGCACATGGATCCTTCTCTAAAATAGACCATATATTATGCCACAAAGCTAATGTTAGCAAATACAAGAAGATAGAGACACTAGCATGTATTCTATCAGATCATAATGGATTGAAGTTAGAAATAAATGAAAGAGTAAAACACAGAAACTATTCCAACATCTGGAGATTAAACAACATGCTATTATATGATGAATGGATAACAGAAGATATTAGGAAGGAAATTAAAAAATTCTTAGAGGTAAATGAGAACAAAGAAACATCATATCAAAATCTCTGGGACACTATGAAAGCAGTACTTAGAGGGAAATTTATTTCATGGAGCGCATTTAATAAAAGAAGTAAAACTCAACAAATAAACAACCTAACACTATAGCTCAAAGCCCTAGAAAAAGAAGAACAGACCAGCACCAAAAGTAGTAGAAGACAGGAAATAGTTAAACTCAGAGCTGAAATCAATGAAATTGAAACAAAAGAAACAATACAAAAAATTGACAAAATAAATAGTTGGTTCTTCGATAAAAAAAACAAAATTGATAAACCTTTAGCCATACTAACAAAGAGAAGACGAGAGAAAACCCAAATCACTAAAATTCGGAATGAACAAGGAAATATCACAACACACAGGATTGAAATACAAAACTAATTAGAAGCTATTTTGAAAATCTATACTCCAACAAAACAGAAAACCTCGAAGACCTCAACTGGTTTCTAGAGACATACGAATTGCCTCAACTGAACGAGGAGGACATACACAATTTAAATAGACCAATTTCAAGTACTGAAACAGAAGAAGTCATCAAAAGCCTACCAACAAAGAAAAGTCCGGCACCAGATGGGTTCTCAGCCGCGTTCTACAAAACCTTTAAAGAAGAGCTCATTCCAATACTTCTCAAAGTATTCCATAAAATAGAAGAGGAGGGAACCCTCCCAAACTCATTCTATGAAGCCAATATCACACTGATACCTAAACCAGACAGAGACTTATCAAGGAAAGAAAATTTCAGACCAATATCCTTAATGAACATCGACGCAAAAATTCTCAACAAAATTTTAGCAAATCGCATACAAAAACATATTAAAAAGATAGTGCACCATGATCAAGTGGGTTTCATCCCAGGGATGCAAGGTTGGTTCAACATCAGGAAATCAATAAATGTCATTCACCATATCAATAGACTTAAAGTCAAGAATCACATGATTATTTCAATAGATGCAGAAAAAGCATTTGATAAAATACAGCACCCCTTCATGCTCAAAATACTAGAAAAAATAGGGATAGTGGGAACATTTCTTAACATTGTAAAGGCCATTTATGCTAAGCCCATGGCTAATATCATTCTAAATGGTGAAAAACTGAAAGCATTCCCCCTAAAAACTGGAACAAGGCAGGGATGCCCTCTTTCACCACTTCTATTCAACATCGTTCTTGAGACTCTAGCCAGAGCAATTAGACAAACCAAAGAAATTAAAGGGATACGAATTGGAAAAGAAGAACTCAAACTATCCCTGTTCGCTGATGACATGATTATATATTTAGAGGAACCTGGAAATTCCACCAAAAAACTCTTAGAACTCATAAGTGAATTCAGTAAAGTAGCAGGTTACAAGATCAATGCTCATAAATCCAATGCATTTTTATACATAAGTGATGAATCTTCAGAAAGAGAAATTAGGAAAATTACCCCATTCTCAATAGCCTCGAACAAAATAAAATACTTGGGAATCAATCTCACAAAAGAGGTGAAAGACCTCTACAATGAGAACTATACAACACTAAAGAAAGAAATCAAAGAACACCTTAGAAGATGGAAAGATCTTCCATGTTCTTGAATAGGAAGAATTAATATTGTCAAAATGGCCATACTACCTAAAGTGCTATACAAATTCAATGCAATTCCAATTAAAATCCCAATGACGTACCTTACAGAAATAGAGCAAGCAATTATGAAATTCATCTGGAAGAATAAGAAACCCAGAATAGCTAAAGCAATCCTTAGCAGGAAGAGTGAAACAGGGGGTATTGCAATACCAGATCTTCAACTCTACTACAAAGCAATAGTAACAAAAACGGCATGGTATTGGTACCAAAATAGACAGGTAGATCAATGGTACAGAATAGAGGACATGGACACAAACCCAAATAAATACAATTTCCTCATACTAGACAAAGGGGCCATGAATATGCAATGGAGAAAAGATAGCCTCTTCAACAAATGGTGCTGGGAGAATTGGAAATCCATATGCAACAGAATGAAACTAAACCCATATCTCTCACCATTCACGAAACTAAACTCAAAATGGATTAAGGACCTCAGAATCAGACCCTGCAGATTATAGAAGAAAAAGTAGGTCCAGATCTTCAACATGTCGGCTTAGGACCAGACTTCCTTAACAGGACTCCCATAGCACAAGAAATAAAAGCAAGAATCAATAACTGGGATAGATTCAAACTAAAAAGCTTTCTCTCAGCAAAGGAAACTATCAGCAATGCGAAGAAAGAGCCTACAGAGTGGGAGAATATCTTTGCCAATCATACTTCAGATAGAGCACTAATCTCCAGAATCTATAAAGAACTCGAAAAACTCTACTCCAAGAATTCAAATAATCCAGTCGACGAATGGGCTAAGGAAATGAATAGACACTTCACAGAAGAAGATCTACAAGCAATCAACAAACATATGGAAAAATGTTCAACATCTCTAGTAATAAGAGAAATGCAAATCAAAACCACCCTAAGATTCCATCTCACCCCAATTAGAATGGCGATTATCAAGAGTACAAGCAACAATAGGTGTTGGAGAGGATGTGGGGAAAAAGGTACACTCATACATTGCTGGTGGGGCTGCAAATTAGTGCAGCCACTCTGGAAAGCAGTGTGGAGATTCCTTAGAAAACTTGGAATGGACCCTCCATTTGACCCAGCTATCCCACTCCTTGGCCTATACCCAAAGGACTTAAAATCAGCATACTGCAGAGATACAGCCACATCAATGTTCATAGCTGCTCAATTCACAATAGCCAGACTGTGGAACCAACCTAGATGCCCTTCAATTGATGAGTGGATAAAGAAGCAGTGGTATATATATACAACGGAATATTACTCAGCCATAAAGAATGATAAAATTATGGCATTTGCAGGCAAATGGATGAAATTGGAGAATATCATGCTAAGTGAGATAAGCCAATCTCAAAAAGCCAAAGGAAGAATGATATCGCTAATAAGTGGATGATGACACATAATGGGGGGAGGGAAGGGTTAGTGTTAGGGTTAGGGAGGGGGGCATGTATGGAAGAAGGAAGCACTGTATATATATAGTGACCTTTCAGGACTGTTGCAGAAATGCTTTATTCACAGAGCTAATGTTTGTCCTAAATTTTCAGAGCCCTAGAAGAGAGCTTTATACAATTACTGATGTGAATTTCTCTAAAGCATGTATTTTGTGTCCACGTATATTATTTTATTTTTTTTATTTTTTTATTTTTTAATTTATTTTTAAGGTAAACAAATGGGATACATATTGTTTCTGTTTGTACATGGAGTAACAGCATACCATATGCATATTCATAAATTTACATAGAGTAATGATGTTTGATTCATTCCATTATTTTTTTCCTTCCCCCCCACCCCTCCCACCTCTCTTTTCCCTCTATACAGTCCCTCCTTCCTCCATTCTTGTCCCACTCCCACCCCCCATTAAGAGTCATCATCCGCTTATCAGTGAGATCATTCCTCTTTTGGATTTTTGAGATTGGCTTATCTCACTTAGCATGATATTCTCCAATTTCATCCATTTGCCTGCAAATGCCATAATTTTATTATTCTTTATAGCTGAGTAATATTCCATTGTATATATATACCACAGTTTCTTTATCCATTCATCAATTGAAGGGCATCTAGGTTGGTTCCATAGTCTGGCTATTGTGAATTGAGCAGCTATGAACATTGATGTGGCTGTATCTCTGTAGTATGCTGATTTTAAGTCCTTTGGGTATAGGCTGAGGAGTGGGATAGCTGGGTCAAATGGTAGGTCCATTCCAAGTTTTCAAAGGAATCTCCACATTGCTTTGCAGAGTGGCTGCACTAATTTGCAGTCCCACCAGCAATGTATGAGTGAACCTTTTTCCCCACATCCTCGCCAACACCTATTGTTGCTTGTGTTCTTGATAATCGCCATTCTAATTGGGGTGAGATGGAATCTTAGTGTAGTTTTGATTTGCATTTCTCTTATTACTAAAGATGTTGAACATTTTTTCATATATCTGTTAATTGCTGTACATCTTCTTCTGTGAAGTGTCTCTTCATTTCCTTAGCCCATTTGTTGATTGGGTTATTTGTATTCTTGGTGTAGAGTTTTTGAGTTCTTTATATATTCTGGAAATTAGTGCTCTATCTGAAGTATGATTGACAAAGATATTCTCCCACTCTGTAGGCTCTTTCTTCACATTGCTGATAGTTTCCTTTGCTGAGAGAAAGCTATTTATTTTGAATCTATCCCAGTTATTGATTCTGTTTTTATTTCTTGTGCTATGGGAGTCCTGTTAAAGAAGTCTGATCCTAAGCCAACAAGGTGAAGATTTGGACCTACTTTTTCTTCTATAAGATGCAGGGTCTCTGGTCTGATTTCAAGGTCCTTGATCCATTGTGAGTTGAGTTTTGTGCAGGGTGAGAGATAGGGGTTTAGTTTCATTCTGTTGCATATGGATTTCCAGTTTTCCCAGCCATTTGTTGAAGAGGCTATCTTTTCTCCATTGCATATTTTTGGCACCTTTGTCTAGTATTAGAAAATTGTATTTATTTGGGTTTGTGTCCATGTCCTCTATTCTGTACCATTGATCTACCTGTCTATTTTGGTGCCAATACCATGCTGTTTTTGTTACTATTGCTTTGTAGTATAGTTGAAGTTCTGGTATTGCGATACCCCCTGTTTCATTCTTCCTGCTAAGGATTGTTTTAGCTATTCTGCGTTTCTTATTCTTCCAGATGAATTTCATGATTGCTTGCTCTATTTCTGTGAGGTACGTCATTGGGATTTTAATTGGAATTGCATTGAATCTGTATAGCACTTTAGGTAGTATGGCCATTTTGACAATATTAATTCTGCCTATCCAAGAACATTGGAGATATTTCCATCTTCTAAGGTCTTCCTTAATTGTTTTCTTCAGTGTTTTGTAGTTTTCATTGTAGAGATCTTTTACTTTGGTTAGATTGATACCCAAGTATTTTATTTTATTTTTTTGAGGCTATTGCAAATGGAGTTGTTTTCCTCATTTCCCTTTCAGCTGTTTCATCGCTTGCGTATAAAAATGCTGTAGATTTATGCGTGTTGATTTTATAGCCTGCTATTTTGCTGAATTCATTGATGAGGTCTAGAAGTTTTCTGGAGGAGGTTTTTGGATCCTCTAAATATAGAATCATGTCATCCGCAAATAGTGACAGCTTAAGTTCCTCTTTTCCTATTCGTATCCCTTTAATTTCTTTAGTCTGCCTAATTGCTCTGGCTAGAGTTTCGAGGACAATGTTGAATAGAAGAGGTGAAAGAGGACATCCCTGTCTTGTTCCCGTTTTTAAAGGGAATGGTTTCAGTTTTTCTCCATTAAGAATGATGTTGGCCATGGGCTTAGCATAAATAGCCTTTACAATGTTCAGGTATGTTCCTACTATCCCTATTTTTTCTAGTGTTTTCAGCATGAAGGGGTATTGTATATTGTCAAATGCTTTTTCTGCATCAATTGAAATAACCATATGATTCTTATCCAATCCTTAAGTCTATTGACATGATGGATTACGTTTATTGATTTACGCATGTTAAACCATCCTTGCATTCCAGGAATGAACCCCACTTGATCGTGGTGCACAATTTTCTTAATATGTTTTTGGGTACGGTTTGCCAATATTTTGTTAAGGATCTTAGCATCTATATTCATCAATGATATTGGTCTAAAAATTTCTTTCCTTGATGTGTCTTTTCCTGGTTTGGGTATGAGGGTGATATTAGCTTCATAGAATGAGTTCGGTAGGGTATCCTCCTTTTCTATTTCCTGGAATACTTTGAGAAGTATTGGAATGAGTTCTTTGAAGGTCTTGTAGAACTCGGCTGAGAATCCATCTGGTCCTGGGCTTTTCTTGGATGGTAGATTTTTAATGGCTTCTTCTATTTCATTGCTTGATATTGATCTGTTTAAATCATGTATGTCCTCCTGGTTCAGTTTGGGAGGAGCATATGTCTCTAGAAATTTGTGAATGTCTTCGGTACTTTCTATTTTGTTGGAATACAGATTTTTGAAGTAGCTTCTCATTATGTTCCGTATCTCAGTGGTGTCCATTGTGATATTTCCTTTTGCATCATGTATTTTAGTAATTTGAGTCTTCTCTCTCCTTCTCTTTGTTAGTGTGGCTAAGGGTTTATCTATTTTGTTTACTTTCTCAAAGAACCAACTTTTTGTTATGTCAATTTTTTGAATAGTTTCTTTTGTTTCAATTTCATTGATTTCAGCTCTGATTTTAATTATTTCCTGTCTTCTACTACTTTTGCTGTTATTCGGTTCTTCTTTTTCTAGGGCTTTGAGCTGTAATGTTAGGTCATTTAATTGCTGACTTTTCATTCTTTTCTGGAATGCGCTCCATGCAATGAATTTTCCTCTTAGTACTGCTTTCATAGTGTCCCAGAGATTTTGATATGTTGTATCATTCTCCTTGACCTCTAAGAATTTTTTAATCTCCTCCCTGATGTTTTTTGTTATCCATGTTTCATTCAATAGCATATTATTTAGTCTCCAATTGTTTGAGGAATTTCCTTTTTTTACTATGTCATTGATTTCTACTCTCAGTCCATTATGATCTGATAGAACACAAGGCAGTATCTCTATTTTTTTGCATTTCCTAAGGGCTGCTTTGTGGCATAACATATGGTCTATTTTCGAGAAGGTTCCATGTGCTGCTGAGAAGAAAGTGTATCCGCTCGTTGATGGATGGAATATTCTATATATGTCTATTAATTCTAGGTTATTGATTGTGTTATTGAGTTCTATGGTTTCTTTGGTTGGATTTTGTTTGGAAGATCTATCAAGTGGTGACAGCGGTGCGCTAAAGTCACCCAGAATTATTGTGTTGTGGTCTATGTGATTCTTGAAACTGAGAAGGATTTGTTTGATGTATAGGGATGCACCATTGTTTGGGGCATAAATATTTACTATCGTTATGTCTTCCTGATTTATGGTTCCCTTAAGCAGTATGAAATGTCCTTCTTTATCCCTTCTGACTAACTTTGGCTTGAAGTCCACTTTATCAGATATAAGGATGGAAACCCCCACTTTTTTACTGGGTCCATGTGCATGGTAGGTTTTTTCCCATCCTTTCACCTTTAGTCTGCGGATGTCTTTTTCTATGAGATGAGTCTCTTGCAGGCAGCATATTGTTGGGTCTTTCTTTTTAATCCATTCTGCCAGTCTATGTCTTTTGATTGATGAGTTTAGGCCATTAATGTTCAGGGTTATTATTGAGAAATGATTTGTATTCCCAGTCATTTGGCTGATTTTTGGTTTTTAAGTTGGCTTGGTTTCTCCTTTGAGTGGTTTTTCTCTAAGGTAGTTCCTCCCTTTGCTGACCTCCATTGTTGATTTTCATTTCCTGCTCATGGAATGTTTTTTTTGAGAACATTCTGTAGTGCAGGCTTTCTACTTGTAAATTCTTTTAACTTTTGTTTATCATGGAAGGATTTTATTTCATCTTCAAATCTGAAGGTTAGTTTTGCTGGGTATAGGATTCGTGGTTGGCAACCATGTTCTTTCAGAGCTTGAAATATGTTGGTCCAGGCCCTTCTAGCTTTTAGAGTCTGGGTTGAGAAGTCTGCTGCTATCCGTATTGGTCTCCCCCTATATGTAATCTCATGCTTTTCTCTCGCGGCCTTCAAAATCCTATCCTTATTTTGAATGTTAGGCATTTTCATTATAATGTGCCTTGGTGTGGATCTGTTGTGATTCTGTGCCTTTGGTGTTCTGTAAGCCTCTTGTATTTGATTTTCCATTTCATTCTTCAGGTTTGGGAAATTTTCTGATATTATTTCATTGAATAGGTTGTTCATTCCTTTGGTTTGTATCTCTGTGCTTTCCTCAATCCCAATAATTCTTAAATTTGGTCTTTTCATGATGTCCCATAGTTCTTGGAGATTCTGTTCATGATTTCTTACCATCTTCTCTGTTTGGGCGACTTTATTTTCAAGATTAAATACTTTGTCTTCATTTTCTGAGGTTCTGTCTTCCATGTGGTCTAGTCTGTTGGTGATGCTTTCCATTGAGTTTTTATTTGGTTTATTGTCTCCTTCATTTCAAGGATTTCTGTTTTTTTTTTTTTTTGTTTTTTTTTTTTTAAGAATCTCTATCTCTTTGTTGAAATGATCATTTGCTTCCTGCAGGTGCTCTTTCAGCTTATTGGCATTATCATTCATTGCCTGCATTTGCTCTCTTATCTCATCCTTTGCTTCGCGAATCATCTTAATCATGTATAATCTGAAGTCCTTTTCTGACATTTCTTCTACCATACTGTCATTGGATTCTATTACTATAGAATCTAGATTTGTTTGGATCATTTTCTTCCCTTGTTTTTTCATGTTGTTCATGTATCTTCCCCTCTAGCAGTGCAGATCTGGGGTATTGCAGATTTCCCCCTATAGACTTATAGTGGCCCTATAGGTTTCCAAAACCCTTTCTTTAAGGGGAGATCAATATTAGCAGTGCCCAAACCAGACACTATGCAAACCTAGACCAAATAGCCCCTATGGGGACAATAACATCATGTAAATAAGGGAGAAAGCGACTCTGAGGAAACAGGTAAACAGAAGAAAAAGAAAGCAAGAAACGTAAAGAAATAAAAACTTAATTTTTTTTAAAAAAGGAGAAAAAAAAATCTACTGTATAGTAGTCATATTGTAATGAAACCTCCCAGTGTTCAGTAGCCTGATATATGAGAGGTACCTGAGAATGAGCTTCAAGCCTCCAGCAGTTGTTGCAGGATGGGATTTACCCCACCCGAAGATCAGAGCTACGGCTTCCAGGATTATCCAAGATGCCTGCTCTGGCTTCCAAATGTGTTGGCAAATGGGGAGTTGCAGCTCAGGGGTGAACGTGGTCAGCTGGAGGTCCTGGAGACAGGATGCCGTTGGTCCGGCAGGGGTCCTGGCAGTCGGCTGTGTTTGGTGTGGTTGTGGGATCCTGGAGGCCGGGTGCAATCAGTCGGTCTGGGGTCCCAGTGATAGGGCACAGTCAGTTGGTCTGGGGGTCCTGGCGGCAAGGAGCAGTCAGTTGATGTGAGGGCCCCAGAGGCAGGGAGTGATTGGTTGGGCTGAGGGATCCTGGAGACGGGGCTCAGTCAGTTCGGCCAGGGGTCCTACGGGGCCTGGCTGTTGTCTCAAAATGGCGGCAGCCACGTGTAATCAAACCTGCAAGTACTGTGACAGTGAACTTCCGGGCAGCAGCAGGCAGCTGGTTCTCCCCTGGTGGTCTGCGGTCAGTCTGCTGGCAGCTGTCAGACGATCGGGAGGTGAACCTCGAGCGTTGGGTGATGGATAGGGGTAAGGCAGGCGATGGACAGGCGAGAGGCAGGCAAATGGCGGATGATAGATGCCTGCAGTGAGCAATCTGCTCTCAAAAAAGGCGTCAATATGCTGGCATACTGCAGGTCATCACAGCAGACAAATGGGGTAAAGAGCAGGGGATCGATAAGCAGCAAAAACTGCCTCACCGAGAAACAGATATCCTCTGCTTGAATCCGGCATTTTGGAGCGACATGGAATGCAGCCTCCCTCTAGACCACCATCTTGGATCTCTCGTCTGCCTTCTTGAGTGCTGGCTACCCTGCAACCACCACCAGTCAATTTCTAGGTGAATCACCCCTCAGGAGGCAGCCGCCCTTAACTTGACTATCGCAGGATGTCTGGCCGTGATGTCTGGCAGCCCCTGACATCTGGTTATAGGGAGGAGACTGCACCCCACCTCGGCCTTCACCACCACGTTGGACTCCTAGGCGCCTCTTTCCTCCCTCAGTTGGGCGGAAGGGAACAACAGACCCCTTCCTCTTCTCTCTTCTCTTGAACTTTCTCTCCTCTCTCCTCTCCTCTTCCACACTGACTGGCAAAAGCCTAGCACTAGGTACTCCGTGACCTCTGCCATTTCACCCCGGCAGGGAAAATCTCGGGTGACGACCTGACTTTTCCCTTGCCACCAACTCTATCAAGTCCTGTGAATGGTTTCGCTCCTTGGGGACACCTGAATGAATCACCCATTCACTTCACCCTGTCCAGAGATCTCTCTCTCTCTCTCTCCTTCCCCTCCTCTGCCTCTCATCTCCCTCACTTCCTCTCTGCTGTAAACAATGGGGGCCTCTTCTTTCCTCCCAAACGACTCCCCCTTAAAATGCCTACTCTCCAACTTGGCTCGTCCCTCACTCACTCCAGGTATTAAACCTAAAACCCTCATTAAATTCTGCACCCAAGATTGGCCTTCGTACCTGTTAGACAATCTTAGTCGGTGGCCTCCCGAAGGCTCCCTTAACCCCCAAATTCTCCAGGGTCTTTTCAATCACTGCCACCGCTCGAAAAAGTGGAAGGAGATCCCCTATGTTGAAGCCTTTACCCTCCTCCGTTCTCACCCCAATCTCTGTTCTTCCTGCAGCCCTCATCAGTTTCTCCTCACCTGCAAACCCTCCCCTACTGCCAAGCCTGCCACTTCCTCTTTCGATCCCGTGGACAAACCACCCCCCCACCCTCGCCCACCTCCCTCTGTCCCTTCCTTTACCATCCTCTCCTGAGTCCTCTTCACCATCACCCTCCCCTGCCCCTAACTCCTTCAGCCCTCCAGCCACTAGGTCACGCTCCCAAACCACCCATTCCCATGTCCTGGCACCCCTTTGAGAGGTCGCTGGACCCGAAGGGGTTATTCGGGTTCATGTTCCATTTTCCATGACTGATCTCACCCAGCTTGAGAAGAGATTGGGCTCTTTCACGACTGATCCCACTTCGTATATTCAGGAATTCCAGTGAGTCCTCCAGGCTTACAGTCTCACCCACCATGACATCTACATGCTTCTAGCCCATACCCTTCTTCCTGAAGAATGTAAGCCGGTATGGGAATTAGCCCAAGCCCATGCAGATGACACCCATCATGTTAACCCTAACCATCCCACCGGCCCCCATGCGGTTCCTGAACAGGACCCAGACTGGGACTATAACACCACAGCCGTAGTGCAGCTGAGAAATCAGTTTGCTGCCTGCATAGTTGCTGGCATTAAGAAGGCCACCTGTAAGGCAGTTAATTTGCAAAAAATCCAGGAAATAATGCAGAAAAAAGATGAAACCCCTTCTGAATTTTTAGATCATCTCACTAAGGCTCTCCAACAATATACCAACATAGATCCCAAGACCCCCGATGGTAGACACATCCTTATGACTTATTTTCTATCTCAAAGTTACCCTAACATTAAGGCTAAATTAAAAAAAAAAAAAAAAAAAACTTGAACAAGGGCCCACAACACCTCAGATCAAAATTCTGGCTATGGCTTTCAAGTTCTTCCATAACTGTGATGAGGAAGCTGAACACCACAAATACCAGAGATATGAAAAGGCAGAGCATAGTTTCAGATGCTCACTCAGGTCCTTCAAGGGACCCCCCAAACACGGCGCCAACATCATCCACAAAGTAAAAATCCTCCAGGTGCCTGCTTCAAATGTGAAAAAGAAGGCCACTGGATGAAAGCATGTCCCACCCCAAGGACCCCTATTACCCCTTGCCCGAAATGCCAACAAATGGGTCACTGGGGATCAGACTGTCCCACCTCCCGAAGGGGAGCTGTGGCCAGGAACCCTAACGCTGACCTCCTGGGCCTGGCACACAACGATTGACGGGGCCTTGGGTCCTCCTCCCCGGCCATCACTGTTGACAGGCAGGAACAGGAACCCAGGGTGGAAATTTGTGTGGATGGGTGCTGTATTAACTTCCTCTTAGATACTGGAGCCACATTTTCGGTCTTGAGGGAGTTTTGGGGACCCACAATGCCATCATCCTTTCATATTGTCGGGGTAGGAGGGAAATCTATACTTCCACTAAAGACCCCTCCCCTTACATGTACCATAGAAAATTTCCCATTCTCACATTCCTTCCTTGTCATGCCCCAGTGTCCAGTGCCACTTCTTGGTAGGGATATCCTCTCCATCCTCAAAACCACCATCTCTATACAGCCACCATCTTCCCCCACTCCACACTTCCTAATGGCCCTCCTGACAGATGATCCCACAATTCCCTTTTGCTCTGACTGGGCCAGGCCACTAGAGGGCCATCCACACACCCACTTTCCTGTCCCAACCCACCTCGTCAATCCTATCATATGGGACACCCAAAGCCCCTCCACAGTCGATTGCCCTCCCATCCACATTCACCTTAAAGATCCCAACCAGTTTCCTAGTCAATTCCAGTATCCCTTGTCCACCGCTGCCCTACTTGGCCTTCAGCCTATCATACATGATCTTATAACTAAAAAATACCTTTGGCCTACCCATTCTCCCAATAACACCCCCATAATAGCAGTTAAGAAACCTAATGGTACCTACCGGTTGGTACAAGACCTTCACCTCACTAATTCCTCTGTTATTCCTATCCACCCCCTGGTCCCTAACCCGTACACTCTTTCCCAGATTCCAGCCACCTCTACCCATTTCTCTGTTATTGATTTAAAAGATGCCTTTTTCTCTACTCCCCTTGCACCCAAATCCCAAGACATTTTTGCATTCACCTGGACTGAACCAAGAACCAGACATTCTCAACAACTCACATGGACTGTCCTTCCTCAGAGTTTTAGGGATAGTCCCCATATCTTTGGGCAGGTTTTGGCAGCAGATCTGGAAGGCTTCCACTCAGCCTGCCCGACTCCACCCTCCTTCAGTATGTAGATGATCTCCTCCTTTGTAGCCCTCGACTGAAATCTCCAACATTGACACCATCAACTTACTCAATCACCTAGCCCAAAAGGGGTATTGGGCTTCCCCCCCAAAAAGGCGCAAATCTCTACACCCATGGTCACCTACCTTGGGTTCCTCATTTAGCACAGAAAAAAGACTATTACCACTGACAGGAAACACCTCATTAACTCTCTCCCCACCCCAAAAACCAAGGCCAAAATTTTATCTTTTTTAGGACTGGCAGGATACTTCAGGGCATGGATTCCAAATCTTTCCCTCCTAGCTAGACCATTATACGATATGGCAAAGGGCCCCCAGAACGAGCCACTACTTTCAACTGCTGGACGGCCTTTTCAGATGCCCAAACAAGTGCTCCTTCAAGCTCTGGCCCTTCACTTGCCTAATTTATCCAAACCATTTCTCTTGTATGTTCATGAAAAGGGAGGCCAAGGTTTGGGGGTCTTAGGACAAAGTATGGCCCCACTTTTGCTCCAGTAGCCTATCTTTCTAAACAGCTAGATCCCACCATTAGAGGGTGGGCACCCTGCATGCGAGCCCTAGCTGCCAGCCAGGTCCTCCAGAAGGAAGCTCATAAGCTGACCTTTGGATCCCCTCTTACCATTCTTTCACCACACCGCCTGAAAGATTTGCTAACCTACAAGGGATTCCAGTCACTTCCCCCCCTCTAGGGTGCTTTCCTTACTTGTGTCTTTTCTCCAGAATCCGGCGGTATCCTTTAAACCTTGCCCTCCATTAAACCCTGCCTCTGTGCTCCTGACCTTCCCTCCCCCCAGCTGATTTCCCCATACACAGTTGTACAGAAACCTTAGAAACCTTTTCACCCTGTCCCACTTCAATCTCCGAAGGTCCTTTGCCACATCCCAACCTTATTTGGTTTATGGATGGTAGTTCATTCATGCATGATGACACACAGAGAGTGGGATACGCTATGGTCTCCCATTCAACAATAATAGAAGCCAACCCTCTCCCACCAAGCACTACTAACCAACAGGCAGAACTTCTGGCAGCTATTTGGGCCTGTGAATTGGTGCAGGGAAAGCTCTATCCCTCTACACAGATTCTAAATATGTTTTCACACTTTGCTGTCCCATGCTGCCATATGGAAGGAAAGAGGACTACTAACATCCAGGGGCACTTCTGTTACCAATTCCAAACTTATTTCTCACCTACTCAGGGCTGCACAGTTGCCCTCCAGGCTTGGAGTCACTCATTGCAAGGCACATCAATCTGACTCTTCTCCCATCACAGTCAGAAACTCTTGGGCTGACCAAGCGGCATGGGCAGCCGCCCTCAAAACCCCAGACCCCTCCACTGTGCTCATGCTCACCCCCTCTGGCGATATGCACGAGGAAGACCATAAACACCTTTTTCATTTCCTTCATTCCCTGTTCCACTCTAGCCCCCAAAGCCTGGCAACCTTCCTCCAATCTTTCTTCTCCCTCTCTGCGGACGACAAAGCCCTCTTACAATACATATCCTCGACATGTCCCATCTGCCAGCAAACCAACACCAACACACCCTTGCGGCCCAAACCTTTTCCCTCTCACCAAGCCCGCAGGCACACCCCTGAGGCAGACTGCAAATTGATTTTACCAACATGCCCAGGGTTAAACACATAAAATATCTGCTGGTCCTAGTGGACACCTACTCTGGCTGGGTCGAGGCCTTTCCCACATCCAACAAAAGAGCCTCTACAGTAGCCTCCACTCTGATGACTCCAATCATTCCTCGATTTGGAATGCCCACCTCGATCCAGTCTGACAATGGCCTGGACTTCACCTCACAGATCACCCAGTCTCTCACTCAGGCTCTGTCCTTTCCTTGGCATTTCCATTGTCCTTATCACCCACAAGCATCAGGGAAAGTTGAAAGAACAAACCGAACTCTCAAAGATATCCTTACAAAGCTCACCATGGAATTAAGTATGGATTGGGTAAAACTACTTCCTCTGGCCCTTCTCTGCCTGTGGGCTCTGCCAAAGAAACCCTCACTCCTTACTCCTTTCCACCTTTGAGATTATGTACGGCCGCCCCCTTCTTCCTCCTGGCATCTCACCAAAAGCCTGGCCCCTTCCCGAGGACTATGCCCTACCCCTTCTCTTCCACCTCCAAACTGAATTATGGAAGCACCAAGACTGGCTTCTCCCTGACCCCGACCTCTCCCAGAACTCCCTCCCTCTAACACCTGGTCAGTTTGTGGTCTATCGTCCTCTGGGAGAGAGAGACCCCCTCAAACCAAAATGGGAGGGCCCAACTTCGGTGATCTTGTGTACTCCGACAGGTGCCAAGCTGGCGCTCCCTAACAATCGGCTTACTCCATGGATTCATATTTCCAGGCTAAAGCCAGTCTCCAGTTCCCTGGGCCCTGAAGAAACTCACCTGGAGTCTTCGGCGACATCTTCCTGCAGACCTCAAACGAAATACTCTTGCTCTACCTCTCCTCATAACCCCTTAAAGCTTCATTTTTCCCACATCTCTCTTCTTGAGCCAGTTCCTGAACATGATCCATGTTAGTCCAGCCCTAACCCCTATCCTCCTACCCCTTCTCCTTATGCCCCTCTTAATAACCTCCACACCTTTCATGTGGGGATTTAAGGTGAGGCAAACATACACAGAAAAGAACACCAAGACCACCTCTCCGGCAGCAACAGCTGACTGTCCCTTGATGGGTTGCTCTGGCATTATTCATATCTCATTTCCCCTGACCACCAAGCTATTTCAACAGGCTACCCGCCCCTACCTTTGCTTTTTATATGATCAAACCCAAGATTACTGCAAACGGTGGCCTGACACCTACAGAGGCTGCCCATATTGGTCTTGCAGGATTCATGATGCTTTTTCGGGACAACTGAACATAGGCATCTTTTCCTACGTTAGCAATGCCCACACCTACAATCTCACCATCAAGGACTCATGGGATCCTCGGTGGGCTTTGGGAGTAACTGCTTCCATTTACTGTAATGGATATTCTCGCACTCCCTGTGGATCCCTCCACATATCTCAGGAATATGTCTCCATAGGTACCAAGGTGTCTCAGGTATCCTCTGACATCAAGCATTCAGAAAAAATCATCATGCAGGCCTTACAAAATTCCTCCTCCTCCTCCAGCTTGTTTTACTAAAAGACACCATTGGCCTCTTCAGTCGCACCTTTCCAACTATTAGCCCTGCCGATTGTTTTCTTTGCACTTCTCTAAACTGACCTCTGCTAGCTGCGGTTCCCCTAAACGCTACAAGCTACACATTCCTTTCTCAGGAGTCTTCCATAAAACATTTTCCTCACATCCCCTTGTGGGAACCTGAGGACATCACCTCCCACTCACCTCCCGGAACCTGCATCTACGGAACCCAAACCCTAGCTGCTCCTTCCATGACCTGTGCCATTAACATCAGTCTTAACAATACTACTTATGCCCAACCTGGACATTTCTTTTGGTGTAACGGAAGCCTCACAAATGTTCTCTTTAAGAACTTAACCTCCCCTTGTGTCCTTGTTACAATTGTTCCACAGTTAACCCTCTACAGCAGCTCGGAACTTTGGTTCCTTATGTCCCTACCCTCACGTGCTAAGCGTGCAGCTTTCCTACCCATACTGGTTGGTGTTTCATTGACCACTTCCCTTGCTGGGACAGGTCTATCAGGAGGTGCCCTTGCCCACTCCTTATGGGCCATTGAGGATATCAACACCCGGCTGGAGAGCGCTCTCTCCTCTACTGCCTCCTCCCTCACCTCTCTGCAAAAGCAGGTAACCTCCGTGGCCCAGGTGACTCTCCAGAATTGTCGGGCTCTGGACCTCCTTATGGCTGAAAAAGGGGGAACCTGTATATTCCTTCAAGAAGAATGTTGCTATTATATTAATGAATCTGGCCTAGTGGAACAAAATATCATCAAATTATGTAATTTGGCAGCAGACCTACAAAGATCCCACCCCCCAATTCCCCGTTCTCCTTGTGGTTCCAGTCTCCCCTTCTAACATGGGTATGGCCCATTCTAGGACCATTATCCATCGTTTTTCTCGCCTGTCTCTTTCTACCCTGTATCATTAAGTTCCTTCAGAACCAAGTGGGTAAAATCTCTAACCAGGCTTTTAACCAGCTTCTCCTCAGGAATTATTAGCTACTGGCAACAGATGAGCCCAGCGCCTCCTCTCGGGAACACCTCACTACCTGTTGAGGGAGCTGTAACCAACCTATGGACCTCCTTCCCAGGGGCCCTCCATCAGGATGCCTGGCTCATTCCACCTGAGGCCGCTACAAGGGACATTCACCAACCTCACCCCCCAAGAAACCTTCCCTTTTTCAGCCTTGTTATGGGGCTTCTGGACCATGATACTCCCGATTCCCCCACCCTGTCCCTGACTCCGCCCCCATTGAGCAGGAAGTAGCTGGACTGAACGACGCCCCCTTCCAATATAAAACAAGAAAGGGAGGAATATAAGGTCAACCCCCACCCCTTAGGTGCCAACATGGCGCTGGCCGAGCTTCTCTTCCTGATTTTACTCCTCATAACTTCTTCCCACTGGCACCAACTTGCACCCAATTGGCTCTCCCAATCAACTCTAACCCCGTTTCATGCCCCAACCAATCAGCCTCTTCCTGGCCCTATATAAGTGTGTGCATTTTTAAAATAAAACGGGACTTCTCCCATGATTTGCTTTGGACTGTGGTTCTGTGCGCTTCTTTCAATTGCTGCTGCTGCTACTGTTGATTTGTTTAGGATCAAGGTGGGTGCTTCCATATAAAATCTGATTTTTAATTCCTTCTCTGGCAATTCTTTCCTGGATTCTTTGCTTTGCATAATTATACCTACAGTGAAACCAGCATCCTAAAGTCACCTCCTACTCCAACATCACATGATCTTCTAATTCTACCTTCCCTTTCGTGGACTTGCCTAGCTCCAGCAAGGCTGCCATGGGGATTAGTTGGCTCCTCCAGCCCCACCTTTGTGACTTGTATTCTTGATAATTGCCATTCTGACTGGGGTAAGATGAAATCTCAGTGTAGCTTTAATTTGCATTTCTCTAATTGCTAGAGATGTTGAACATTTTTTCATATATTTGTTGACCATATTTATTCTTCTGTCAGTACCTGTTCAGTTCCTTTGCCCATTTATTGATTGGGTTATTTGTTTTTTTGGTGTTAAGTTTTTTGAGTTCTTTATATATCTTGGAGATTAATGCTCTGAGGTGAAGATGGCAAGAATTTCCTCCCATTCTGTACACTCTCTGTTCACGTTCTTGATTGTTTCCTTTGCTATGAAGAAGCTTTATAGTTTGATACCATCCCTTCATTGATGCTCGATTTTAATTCTTGTGCTTTAGGAGTCTTATTGAGGAAGTTGGTTCCTAAGCCAACATGATGGAGAGTTGGTCCTACATTTTCTTCTAGTAGGTGCAGGGGTCACTGGTGTAATGCCTAAGTACTTGATCCACTTTGAGTTTTGTGCAGTGTGAGAGATAGGGATTTAATTTCATTTTGCTACATACGGATTTCCAGATTTCCCAGCACCATTTGTATCTTTTTGGCACCTTTGTCTAGTATGAGGTAACTGTATTTATGTGGGTTTGTCTCTGTGTCTTCTATTCTGTTCCACTGGTCTTCATGTCTGTTTTTGTGCCAATACCATGCAGTTTTTGTTACTATGGCTCTGCAGTATAATTTAAGGTCTGGTATTGTGATGCCTCCTGCTTCACTTTCTCCCCTCTCGATCCCTCCCTGTTTGTGTCTCTTTCTTCTTTTATTTTTATTTATTTATTTATTTGCAGTACTGGGGATTGAACCCGGGGCCTTGTGCTTATGAAGCAATCACTCTACCAACTGAACTACAGCCCCAGCCCTCTTTCTTTTATTTTCTTTAACAGAACACTTATTGCACACTATGTGCAGTGCATGCAAAAATCCTCAAAACCAGGTGTGCACCTGCAATCCCAGGTACTCAACAGACTGAGGTATGAAGATCACAAGTTTGAGGCAAGCCTGGGCAACTTAGCAAAACCCTATCTCAAAATGAAAATTTGAAAAAGAGCTGGGGATGTAGCTCAGTGGCAGAATGCTTACCCAAGCATGTGCTAGGCCCTGGCTTTAATCCCCAGTAATACAAAACAAAACAAGTCAAAATCCTCAAATATGTTTCAAAGTAGGTAGAAGAAACAGAATTTTTTTAAAATTTTGAGTTATTGATTTATATATGTTTATCTTACAAAAAGGATTTGAAGCAACTGTCAATTTTAAGGCTTTTTCCCTGATGCCATACCAGAGTGGACAATAGAATTGAGCTGGGGCAAGACAAAAAGAATCCCTTTTATTTTACCTTAAAAATGTTTATATTGGCCAGGCATGTTGCCACACTCCTGTAATCCCAGTGGCTCAGGAGGCTGAGGCAAGAGGATTGCAAGTTCAAAGCCAGCCTCAGCAAAACTAAGGTGCTAAGCAACTCAATGAGATCCTGTCTCTAGATAAAATACAAAATAGGGCTGGGGATGTGGCTCAGTGGTCAAGTGTCCCTGAGTTCAATCCCCATACCCACCCCCAAAATATTTATATTATAGGATTGTGTGCCTCAGTGGTAGAGCAATTACCTAGCATGCACAAGGCTCTGGATCAATCTCCAGTTCTGAAAAAAAAAGATTTGTTGTATATTTATGTTGTATACTCATTTTACTTTTTCAAGTGTGCAGAAAAATAAAGAATAATATGACACCCCCAGTTTTATCACATTTGCCATATTTCATGATTTTTTTTGTTTTTGAAGAGCTAGAGATCAAATCCAGGGCTTGTGCATGCAAAGCAAGTGCTCTGTCACTGAGGTACATTCCCAGTTGCTTAGTTGTTTTTTTAAATAAAGCATTAAAGATACATTTGTCACCCTTTCAGTTCCCTTTCCCCAATGCATTCCCTTTCCTTCCCCAGTTGCCCTTGTTCTGAGTTTGGAGTTTTTCATTCCTCCGGATATTTTCATTTCTTCGACTTTATATGACTATATCCAGAAATGTTTTCCAGTATTTTGCAAACGTGATGTAGTCTTGTTTTGCATGCCTTGAGACCTTAGACCTGCATTAACACCATGTGGCCCCTGCTACAGGTAGCTTTTTATCCCTCACAGCTCTAGATAACCCTTATATTTACATGGTGTTCTCCAGTTTCCAAAGGACTTCAGGGTCTTTTATTCCCTGTTTATTTCCTGTGATCTTCACAAAAACAAGGGTTATGATCTCTCACTGAAATTAAGAGGAAACTGAGAACCAGAATGAAGTGACATGACCTAAGACCACAAAGGGTCCAAGCCCCGGGCTTACTGGCTCTGCACCTTTAGAAAACAGGGGTGAGCAACCAGAAGACAGGCAAGTGGAAAGGAGAGTAGTGTAGAGATGTGGGTAGGGAAGAAAGGTAGACAAGGGAGGGGAAAAGGGCAGAGCCAGCTGAGGATGCTGTATGGCTTTAAATCTACCAGTGATTCTCATTCTCAACCTTGGCGGCTCATTGGGATCACCTGGGGAGCTTCAAAAATTACTGATGCCTGGGACCCACCCCCAGAGATTTTAATGCGATTGGCCTGCAGGGAGGACTAAGCGGTAGGTTGTTTAAAAGCTCTCCAGCTGAGTTGAATGTATAGTCAGGGTTGCAAACCATTGACTAAGAAAAGCAATTTGTCAGGCAGTGAATTGGCTGAGGGGGCGGTACTCAAAGACTGGCTTGTTAACATTAATAAGATCTTAGACCTCTAAGGCTGGCTTGATATGCAATGTAAATAAGGTATTGAGATCTTAGACCTAGACAGAAATGCGCTAAAATGAAGAAAGTGATAATCCAGTTCCCTTAGTGCTGTTCATGGCTAGTCTTAGACTGTAGTGTTCAGTTATCAGGGCTTTGAGTTGAAGGAGAGCCCAGCAATTTTCATGATGAATGCCAGTAAACCCCCACAGAGTAATAGAATTCAGCAAACATTCTAAGTACTTCTTTTATGCAGGGTCACCTATGCTTCAGGGAAGGAAGATGGAGGGGAAAAAAATTGTAATCCTTTCCCTAAAGAAGCTCAGACTGGGGACCCAGACAAATACACAGGCAGTTAACACAATTTGGGGAGTGCCAGAGATTAAGTTCAGGGTGCAAGGGAACAGAGGGCAGAGAACACCTAACTGAACCTCAGGAAGACTGGCACAGAGTCTCAGAATAGGCTTCAGCAGAGTGCTACACATTGAGCAGGTTCTTTGTGTGTGTGTGTGGGGGGGGGGGGTTCTGGGGATCAAACCCAAACCCAGGACCTCACAC
Organism: Sciurus vulgaris; assembly: GCF_902686455.1. Taxonomy (NCBI): domain Eukaryota; kingdom Metazoa; phylum Chordata; class Mammalia; order Rodentia; family Sciuridae; genus Sciurus; species Sciurus vulgaris. The sequence goes on along the minus strand of NC_136471.1, from coordinate 91,496,974 downwards.
AGAGTGGGCAAGTGCTCTGCCATAAGCAGAGACTTGAAGTGTAGGTAAGAGTTGTTTAGGCAAACAGTTGATGCTGGGGGGTTAGGAAGCACATGTGCAAAGTGTCAGGTGCAAGGTGCAAGTGTGGGCAGCAGAACACAGGAAATATGTATGTGGTGAGGAGAAGCAGGTGATAAGGCTTGGAATGGCCTGGTATTGTGGTAGCCTCTGTGGTTCCAGCTACTTGGGAGGCTGAGGCAGGAGGAACACTTGAGTCCAGGAATTTGAGACCAATCTGGCCACATAGCAAGACCTTGTATCAAAAACAAATAGCCAGGCGTGGTGGTGCTCGGCTGTAATCCCAGTGACTTGGGAGACTGAGGCAGGAGGATTGCAAGTTCAAGACCAGCCTCAGCAAATTAGTGAGACCCTAAGGACTTAATGAGACCCTGTATCAAAATAAAATCATAAAAAAGAGCTGGGGGTATGGTTCAGTGCTTAAGTGACCCTGTATTCAATCCCTGGTACCAAAAAAACAAAAAACAAATGCACGACTGGGAAGGTGGCTGCTGTGTGCCGTGCCCAGTAGCCCCACTGTACCCTGTAGACAGCAAGGTGTCATCCATGGAAGGAGCATGAAGAGAATAAGGAGAGCCTTATAGAGAAAGAGACATCTAAGATGAGCAGAAAATCAACAGAGATGTGGAATAAAGGACAGAGGAGAATGATGTTAGCAGAGGTGTGGAGGCAGGAATGGGCTTGACTCTGTCATGTACAATGAGGGAATCTATCATCTGGAAGGTGTGATCAAAGTCATCTGAGACTTTTTAAAAATATCAATGCTATGTTGGCTGGGGGTATAGCTCAATGGTAGAGCACCTGAACCACAAAAAACAAACAGTGCCTGGGCTCTACTCCATACTCCCCACACAATAATTCTGATTTATGTGCTCTGGGAGTGGGACCTAGGCATCAGGTTTTTTTGTTTTTTTGGTTTTTTTTCCAGTATGGTTCAGTATGGTGTAGCTTGAGAGCCACACCTATTGGAGAGCTATTGAAGACGTGGATCAAAAGGTTGGTTAGAGGGACTAGAGTTGTGACTCAGTGGTAGAGTATTTGCCTGGCATGTGTGAGGCCCTGGGTTTGAGTCTCAGCACCACATACGAATAAATAAAATAAAAAATCCATTGACAACTAAAAAAATATTTTAAAAAAATGTTAGAACTAAGTACCAGTGAATATAAATTAGCTAATGTGTGTGTGTGTGTGTGTGTGCACACACACGTGCATGCATGCATATGTGTGCACACATGTGCATGCTGGGTATTGAGCGCTGAACCTCATACATTCTAAGTATACACTGTACTACTGAGCTACATCACAGCTTAGCTAATATGTGTTGAAAGATAACTATGTGCCACAGGCTTGGTTTGTATTAATACATATAATCCTCACAACCCTATGAAGATAGGTACTATTATCCTGTGTTGCAGATGAGGAAACATGAATTTGTCCAAAGACATATACTGAAGTGACAGACAGTCTGGCTTTACAAGCCTATTCTAGAAGGACTTGTTTTCCAGGTCAAAGAGGTTGGATTTCTTCTTTGACCACCTTTAATTGTTCAATGTGTATCTGTCCAGAATTTCTTTATGTATCTCTAAGCAAGTACAAATATATATTCTTCATTTCTTCAAAAAAGATAGCATATTTTTATACTGTTCTGTACTTTTTATTACCAATGTACCCTGAAAATCTTTATAAATCAGTACATAGAGAATGTTCTCATTTTTTTGTTTTTGTTTTTGCAGAGCTGGGGATGGATTCCAGGGCTTCATGCTAGGTAAGTGCTCTACCACTGAGCTATATCTTCATCTTTCTCATTTTTTAAATATAGCTCCTTAGCATTCCTTTGAGTGCATGTACCTTACTTTATTTAATGTTGGATTGTTTCCAGTTTCTGGCTATGAAAATGCTATGATGAATAATCTTGTATCATTTTGCATATGCCCAGAAATGGAATTACTGGATTAAGGGGTAGATGTGCACTTGCTTTGTTTATGGTACTAGGCAGTTGAATCAGGGGTGCTCTACCACTGAGCCACACCAACACCATTTTTTATTTTATTTTGAGAGAGGATCTTGCTAAATAGCCAAAGCTGCCCTTAATCTTATGATCCTCCTGACTCAGCCTCCTGAGAATGGAATTACATGCTGGCATTACAGGCATACACCACCTCATCAAGCATAGATGTGCATCTGTAATTTTTCAATATATGTTGCCAAATTGCCCTCCATACATGTTGCACTATTTTGCATTCTTACCTGCAGTGAGTGATAGTATGTAGCACATTTCTAAAGAATTAATGCTTTTTTTTTTTTGAGACAGGTCCTTTCTATGTTGCACAGGCTTCTCTAGAACTGGCAATCTTTTAGCCTCAGCTGGTTGAGTAGCTTGGATTACAGGTGTGCATCACTGTACCAGGTTAAGAATCAATTTTTGAATAGGTGACATAAATATACTTCAAAAACAGAAGTGAAGACTGGCGTGGTGGCTCATGCCTATAATTCCAGCAACTCAGGAGGCTAAGGCAGGAGAATTTCAACTTCAAGTCCAGCTTCAGCAACTTAGTGAGACCTGTCTCTAAATAAAAAAAACAAAAAGGGCTGGGGGTGTTGCTCAGTGGTTAAGAACACTCCTGGGTTCAATCCCTGGTACAAAAAAAGAAGAAAGAAACCAGAAGTGAAAAGGAATGAAATGAAAAGCTTCCTGCTAACACTAGCCAGTGTCTACCCTTATCCTGTCATTAGTCATGTATTATGTAATCTACTGTTTCCTCTCTCTCTCTCTCTCTCTCTCTCTCTCTCTCTCTCTCTCTCTCTCTCTCAGTCTGACAAAGATTTTAAAAACTTATTAGGACTTTGTCAAATCTACACAAAAGAAAACAATTCTTCTGAAAGGGCCAAAACAGTCTTGATCTTATGAACTGTCAAACAGGGACACTGGAAAAACTGGGAACAGAATCCAATGGAGGAGCCAGGGGCATAGCTCAGTGGTAGAGTGGCAGAGCATGTGTTTAGCATTTGCAAAGTCCTAAGTTCCATCCTTAATCTTACACACACACACACAATCAATCAATCCAATGTAAGAGGAACAGAGATAAAAGAAAAAAATCAAGTGTGGTGATGTGCGTGCTTATAATCTCAGTGACTCAGAAGGCTGAAGCAAAAAGTTTGCAAATGCAGAGGACAGCCTCTGCAATTTAGCAAGACTCCGTCCATAAATAAAAGATAAAAAGCATTGGAGATAGAGCTGTTGCACAGTATTCTTGGGTTCAATCTCCAATATGAGGGGAGCAGGGAGTAAAAAAATAAAGTCCACATAAAAGCGAGAGAGAACAGAACCTATCTCTAAAAGCAAAATCCCATTATTTTGAGCTCTTCACAAAACAGAAGAGGGAACTATAGAACCATGAAGTTAGAAAAGTTATTCTGAGCCATGCTTCCCATCTAAACATTCCAGAAAAATTATTTTATATAAAAGGGTAGAGGTCAGATCCCATAAAAAATGGTAAGAAAAACAATAAGAAGGAGAATCACAACCCTAAAGACAATGAGGAAGAATGTCAGAAAGACATGCCTAAAAAAACAAGTGAAAACTCTATCCTAATATTTCCAAATGAGCTCAGAGATTAAGAATTGATATGAGATATGAAAGGACCTCATAAATCAGAATGAGAAAATTCAGAAAAGAGATAATAGAATTGAAGAAAACTATAAACAAAAACAAAGCCATTTCAGAAATGGAGATTAAACTACAAGGAATGTAAAAGCAAATGAACACAACAGATAATGAATGACTTAAGATAAATAGATGAAAAGGAGGAGGACAGTTTTTAAGATCAAAAAGAAATGAAAAGATTTCTGATTTCGACATGGATGTGTAAGAACTAAAGAAAAGAAACTTTCATCCTTGCAACAAGAAAAAAGTTGGGTAGAGAGCAAGTAAACAGCTATGTGAACTCATCAGAGAACCGAGATCACAGGACAGACGGGTATCCTGAAATTTGGAGAGAGACAAGAGCCTGCAGAGAGACATAGGACCTGGAGCTGAAGCCACTGGAAGCTTCACAAGCTGATAGGAACTTTTTATTTTTTTGATACTGGGATTGAACCCAGGGGTGCTTTACATTGAGCTATGTCCACAGCCCTTTTTATTTTTTTAATTTGAGACAAGGTCTCACTAAATTGCTGAGGCTGGCCTCGAATTTGGATCCTCCTGCCTCAACCTCCTGAGCTGCTGGGATTATAGGCATGTGACATCATGCCCAGTGGTTCTGCTTCCAAGTATTGTGAGGACCTTGAGTGCTTTGTGTTTATGTTTCCAAGGTGTGAACTCTGAGGTATTTGGGGATTACGGATTTGTAGGATGAGGTCCTGAGGTATTTGGGAGCCTGTGTTGCAGGATGTGAGGTCACTAAGATGTTTGTGTTTCTGGGACCAAGGCTATAAATTCCTTGGAATGTTTGGGGGTCTGAGTTTCAGGGTGTGAGGTTTCTAGACTGTATTCCACATCTTTGCTCTGTATCCCAGGCTGTAAGCTTTCTGAACCCTTTGGGGTTGTACTTCCCAACATGTGACATCTCACACTTCTAGAATGTGAATTCTCTGAGCTGGTTTATTTTTGACCATGGCATGAGTTCTCTGAACACTTTGTGGGTCCATTTCTGTGGTTGTGAGATGCTTGACTTTACATTTTTTTTTATTTTTAAGTGTTTGACATATTTGAGGATCAGTATCTCTGACTGTGGCTATCTCTGGATTTTTGAGGTTCTCTCCTTTAATTTGAAGACACATTACTGTTCTTAGTGGTGTGCCAGAATGGCCAAAATGTGAGATCACTGAACTTCTTAGTATCTCTTTGTAGGTTGTTAAATGTGCAAATAATGTTGGGAGTCTCAGAAAATTTCAGTAATCTCCCACCATAGAGCCTTCCAAACTCAGGTACCTTCCAGACTGGACACAAATCCTTCATAGCCTCAGACACAGATCCTTAATAATACTTCTTAATAAAATAGAGGTATTCTCAGTTTTGAAATATCAAAGGCTGATAGAGCATTTTATTGTATGGTGATTGAGTTACTCCATTTTCTATCACTGTAACAAACTACCCAAGGCGGGATAATTTGTAGATTAAAAGTTTAAGGGGTGGGAGGGATGGGGGGAAGGGAAAAAATAACAGAATGAATCAAACAACATTACTCTATGTAAATTTATGATTACACAAATGGTATGCCTTTACGCCATGTACAAACAGAGAAACAACATGTATCCCATTTGTTTACAATAAAAAAAAAAAAAAAAAGTTTAGCCAGGCACATTGGTGTACTCCTGTAATCCTGTTACAGAGCTGGACCTTCTAAGAAACTGGGACAATGCAAAGACCCCCTCTTCAAACCCTGATTCTTGCAACCAAGTCAGAAAGATTTCGGACTTGTTGCTGAGAGTAACAGGAATAAATGTATTAAACGGATAGGAAAAGGGAAGGGGGATTGTAAGCTCGAGGGCAAGGGCTGGTGGTCAAACGAAAGTTGGACAAAAGTAGCTGAAGCAAGCTTTTTTGGAATTTGGTGTAAAGGTCAGGAGGTCAGGGTGGAGAGTCAGAGAAAAATCACACATGGCCCAGACTGCCGGGTCTTTATAGGCTGGAATAGGCGGGGGTCCTGCTGAGTGATAGGTGGACATAAGGGTCAGTGGGGTTTATCTGTCTGCTTCTGATTGGTTGCTCTTTGGCGCGCTGGCCACTGCCTTAGTTGTTCTGCCCTCTCCCATGTAGCTGCTTAAATCCCGACCTAACAGGGACACTCTCAAGGGAGAGAGTGGGTCCTCTCAGAGAGGAGAGGGACAACATGCCTCTCCTGCACTCCAGTTTTATTTGGGATCCCAGAGAAGTTTCCAGAGAGCCCTGCCCATGTCTACCTCTTGACTTTTGACTGACAGCTGGATAACTTCATACATTTAAGTCCCCACTATCTTGGCAACTCTAGTTCACTGGTTCATGCTGACCAGTTCTAATTGGATTCTTAACCACACATTTTTACAGATTTTATGGTTAAGAGGAACTATCCTTATTTCCCAGAGTTTCATAATCTGGTCACAAAAGTTTCCTCCTTCAGGGTAACAGGTTCTTATCAACATTATTTTGGGCCTGCCTTCCTCCTGCAATAAACAGGTAGTTTGCTGAGGAATATGATATATCCTGTTCACTTAGGTTGGGCAGGGCTGCAGGTAAATTGCTTCTTGGAAAAGAAAGCATCTGGGGGTCAGCACAGTGGGCCCATTAGATAGAATTATTCTCTTAACCTCATGTTCCTATCATCTCATCTGTCTGTTCCCTAATAATCCCAGGAACTCAGGAGGCTGAGACAAGAGGATCACAAAGTCAAGGTCAGCCTCAGCAACTTAGTGAGACCCTGTCTCAAAATAAAAATAAAAAGAACTGGGGATGTAACTCGTGGTAAAATGCCCCTGGCTTCAGTCCCCAGTATAAAAAAAAAAGTTTATTTGGTTCATAGTCCTAGAAGCTGGAGAATTCAAGTGCATGGCACTAGCATCTGGTGAGGGTTTTCTTGCTCCATCATGACATGGTGGCAGGCATCACATGGTGAGACAGAGCTAGCATGCTAGCTCTGGTTTTTCTTCTTCTTCTTATAAAGCCACTAATGCCATCATGGAGGCCCACCCTCAAATCTCATCTAATCCTAATTACCTCCCAAAGTCCCTGCCTCTAAATTCATTAATATATGAATTTGGGGATTAAGTTTCCAACCATGAACTTTTGGGGAACATATTCAAACCATAGCTGTGATATTAATTGTTTGGCATTTCTGTATCTCAGAGAATAAGGTCTCTGAGCTGTTTGAGGGCCTTTGTACAGGTTGCAATATCTTTAATCTGTTTGAGAATCTCTATACCATTGTGTATGGTATCTGAGTTACTTGGGTCTTCGTTTCACAGACTGAACTCTCCTACCTCTTTTGGGGCCTGTGTCCCATAGTATAAAGTCTCTGAGGTTTTAGGGGATCTGTGTCCAAAGCTGTTTGGCCTCCCGTTTTCTAGACTGTGACTTCCCCAAGCCAATTTGTTTTCCTTCCTGGTTCTGAGGCCACTGAGCGTTTTGTGACTATGCTTTCAGGATGTGGGCACTCTCAATTTTTGTGGGACTCTTTCCATGATGGTTAGTTTTAGCTCTATGTCCCTGAGTGCAGAGGGTTTTGAATCCTGTTTACCCATTGGAGATACGTTTCAGACCCCTGAAATGATTTTATATACGTATCTGGAATCCACTTAGCTCTTGTAAAAAATGTTTAATGCCCAAGCATTTTTGTAGGTCTGTATCCTTAGATACATAGTATCACAAGTTGTGTGTGGGATTCTATCAGAGGATAAGATATCTCTCCTCCATGTAGGAATCTGTTTCTAGGAAGTATGATCTCTGAACTTTTTCTAGGATTGTCTCTGACTGTAAATGCTATTCCTGGGGCTGGATCATATAGTGAATTCTGAATTGATTTAAGTTTTGTGTATCAGATCTAATTTTTATGGTCTTTCTGGGTTTCTGTGACCCAAGATATAATGTTTCAAATCTGTTTGGGATTTTGTTTCCATTATATGAAATGTACAGACTTTTGGGGGTCTGCCCACTATATGTGGCCTATGAGATTTTTCTGGGTCTGAGTTTCAGGATATGAAACACAGTGTTTTCCCAAACAGGCATCCCAGTGGTGATGCCCATAAATTCTTTGAGGATATATGTCCGGTGTGTGAGGTGTCTGAGATGATTGGGAATTCTCTAGGTTTTGAGGTCGCTATGGTTTTGGCAAATTTGTGTCAGTATTTGAGGTCTCAGAATTTGGGGTGCATGTTTCAGGTATCTAAGCTGTTCACAAGTATATTGCAGGGTATGAGGCCTCTGTTCTATTAAGGGTCTGTGTCCTAGCATATGAAATTTCTGATCCATTGAGGGACTTATGTTCAGTCTGTGAGGTATCTGAATTTAAGAGGCTCTGTCCCTGGTGGGAGGTTTCTGAGATTTTAATGGATCTGTGTCAGGATCTGAAGTTAGAACAATTTGGGAGGATGTTTCCATAAGAGTTGTCTTTACTATGCTTGTGTCTGTATTCGTGGTTGTGACTTCTTCAAGATGTTTCAGTACTCCTGGCCCTGCTGCCCTGGTCCTGAGCTGCCCGGGCGCTGTGGCATCTCGAGCCGCCGGCGCTGCTGCCGCTGGTGATCTGGCATGGGATGGCCTTGTGCAAGCAGAATACTGGCATAATCCCATAAAGGAGGACGTGTACTGCAACCACAGCATCTTCTTGGTAGATATAAATCAAGAGCGGAGTGTCAACGAGTCCTACAAAAAAAACCTCATGGCCCTGAAGAAATTTGTGATGGTGAAATTCCTCAATGATTCCATTGTGGACCCTGTAGACTCTGAGTGGTTTGGATTTTACAGAAGTGGCCAAGCCAAGGAAACCATTCCCCTACAGGAGACCACTCTGTACATACAGGACCGCCTGGGGCTAAAGGAAATGGACAAAGCTGAACAGTTGGTGTTTCTGGCTACAAAAGGGGACCATCTTCAACTGTCCGAAGAATGGTTTTATGCCCACATCATACCCTTCCTTAAATGAAGCCACTGCAGTTCACAACAGAGCTCAGGGAGCCCCTAGCTCTCCCAAAATACATGGAAACAGTTTTCTTCATGCCCAACCCTGAGCTCACATCCAGCTTGCAACTAATCCTTCTCTTGTTATCATCTAACATGCCCTACTTGGAATGATCTAAGATCAGAATCTTATCCTTTGCTGCCTCCTATCACCATATGGTGTTGAATTCAAGTTTAATTAGTTAATAACCATGGAGATTGTTTTACGACCTTATGATGTGGTCAAGCTCAGTCTTAGGAAAGGGAGTCTGCTGCAGATCAATGCCAGAATTGTGCCAGACACAGGTGAATGAACAAACTAAAACAGTAAAAGATTCTGAGAGCAACATCTAGTCACATTTCAAGCAAGTAAAAGGCTGTTATCCAAGCCTGAGGTGCTCATATAACTATTCTGTGTTGCTGGTGGAGATTTAACTAGTGCTTGGAAAAGTATTGCTTGATAGGCTACTTTCCTCTTTCGAGTATGTTGCCTTCTGTGGTATTTAGCAATTACTAGACAGGTTCTACTGGCCTTCCATTTTGCCTTTATAGAATCACTCTGTCTCCTAAGGTAGTGATGAATTAATTGCTTTGCCTTAAAAGAGGGAAGTAGCATCCAATTGGGTTGATTAGAAGAGGAAATTTATACCTTGCATAACTTAAGACAGTGGCAGGGTGGAGTGTGACCATGAAGAAAATAGGACTGGAAATGAAAAACAAGGCAGCTAGTTCTTTCCATTCCATCTATGACTAACCTGACCTTTCCTAAGTGGCCTGGATGCTAATTACTCTATTATTGGCTTTGGCAGAGCATGGGAGGAACAATGAAGAGAGGTAAGGTTTTCTAACTTCCATCCCCCAAATCATCTTTACCAGCATACCCCAAACTGCTACTGAAATGTTCTTTGAGAAAAGGATTGTTTTTGTTCAACACTTGAAGAATACTCCATATTCCTTCTCCTCTTTGAGATGAACCCACATCAGACTAAGGACTGAGAATTCCTGATGGATAGTAAAGGAAATTAACCATTAATATACCATTTCCTACCTTATTTGAGCATGGAAGTCTTAGCCACCCACTCTATGAAGACCTACTGACACTTTCTGAACAACTTCTGTAGAATGTCAGGCTGCAGAAATGATTAAGATGTTTTTATGAAAGTACCTTGTTTGTGCTACAGTTTACCTTTTATGAGTTTTCCTTTTCCTCTCTTAAGCCTATTCTTCAAGTGAAAGATAAGAATTAAGGGCAAGAAGTGGGATGTGAAAATTTTATGAGGTTGTCTAAAATAAAGAGTACTTTCTTAAAAAAAAAAGATGTTTCAGTACTCCTATGTTTTAGGATGTGACGATCCTATGTTTTAGGATGTTATTATAATTGGAGTACTAGATTGAATTACCTGAAACAATAGAAGATGTCAGAGACGGGGATGCATGATGTTGATAATTGTACCTTTTCCAGTTTGGGTGACTATGGTAGTCAACTTTCTGTCTCTGCAATAAAATACCTGAGAAAACCCACTTAAAGTAGGAAAGATTTATTTGGCTCCCTGTTTTAGAGATAGTTCATGGTTGGCTGGGTTCATTACTTTTGGCCTGTGATGAAGCAGAGCATTATAATGGCAGAGGGTGTGGTGGAGCATAGTTGCTCACCTCATGGTGGCTGGGAAACAAAGAGAAGAAGGTGCTGGGAACAAGATACACACTTAAAAGTCACCCCCAGTGACCTGCTTCCTTCGAATGGGCCCCACCTCCTAATTGACCATTCAATTAGGAACTCATTAATGCATTAATCCATTGATAAAGTTTACACCCTCATGATCAAATCATTTCCCCAAAGCCCCCCCTCTGAACATTGCAGCATCAGGGACCAAGCCTTCAATATATGAGTCTTTGGGGGCACTGCATATCCAAACCATAACAGTGATGACATTATAAGGTTATTTTTATGGAAGCAAATGAGTGAGGAGAGCAATGTAAGAAAGAAGGTCAAGGAAGTAAGAGTTCAGGTATTTGGAAGGATCATCTCAGTGGAAATAAAATCATCAAGGGTTGATATTGGAGGGAGTGATGGTTAATACAGGAGCTAAAATTCTAAAGAAATGAAGGTTGGTAAATGACTTCAATAAATCAGGACTCTCATGACATGATGGTCAGAACTGAAAGATTTGGGGAAGAAAGGAAGGACAATTGTTCAAATGTGTTCTATGTACATCAAGGATTTGTAAAATAACTCTTAAATTGAAGAAGGAATGATTGACTCTCATCATTTTACAAAGACTTAATGAAATAATGAGTTCAAACAGTGGCTATCCACAGAGTCACAACTACAGAGAGAGCCAGCCAGGCATGGTGGTACACACCTGTAATCCCAGCAACTCAGGAGGCTGAGGCAAGAGGACCTCAAGTTCAAAGCCAGCCTCAGCAACTTAGTGAGGCCCTAAACAACTTAGTGAGACCTTGTCTCAAAATAAAAAAAAATAACTGGGGATGTGGTTCAGTGGTTAACCACCCCTGGCTTCAATCCCCAGTACCAGGAGAGGGGGAGTACACTATAAACATGCATAGTTATTATCAATTAAAAATAAAAATATGTATTAAAGAGTGTGCAAGACATGAGCCTCCTGTTGGAAGAATTCAGCACCATCTATCAAAGATTCTTGTCCCAAAATTGAACTGGTAGCAGATCCAACTATGAAAGTTGTAGAAACCCAAGCAAGAGAGGAACATATTGAACAAGACCATGGGGAGAAACCAGCCTTTAGATCTCTAATTATATGTCCTCTTCTCAGTGAGGCCTGCCCTAGCATCTGAAACTAATCATCACTCTGTATTTCCAACCACCCAGCACTCATCCTCCCTTAGTTCTACTTTGTACTTAGTATCACCATCTGAGTTTCTTGTTTTTATTATATGTTTATTATGTGGCTCTGTCCTGTGAGAAAGTAACACTCATGGAGGCAGGGACTTTATCTGGTTGTTGTGCTGCTGCATCCCAGAAGCTGGCATATGGCTTAGGGCAGAGTTAAGTAATACATAACATCCATGGAAAAAAAATGCATGAATGAATAAATCTGGCAGAATATCACAAAAGTAGCCCCAGCCCATCTCAGCCCTCAGTATAATTCTCGAACATACCTTCTGTCTGTCAGAAGCAGGTGGGCATCTTACTTCAAAACCTTCCAATACCACAGTATGTTAAGGCAGAAAGGGGGGTGGTCCATAGCTCATCTTTAAAGACATTTTTGGTCTAGAACATACTCCTTTAATCCTTAACCCATTACACATGACATCTGCTTCTTCCCTTTTACTGGAGGATTCCTATCAGCATCCTCTAGTAAAATCCCCAATGCTTAAATTATAATACCTCAGTTGGAGAATTTCCTTTTTCTGTACTCTGAAACAGCTTCTATCAAGTTGATAAATTGATACAAAGTGATGAAAGCATCTTGAAGAGCTGTGCTGTCCAATGTGGTAGACACTAGCTACCAGTGGCTATTTACATTAAAATTAAAATTAAATAAAGAACAGTCATGTACTACATAATGATGTTTTGTTCAACGATGAACTGCATTCATGCGTGTAGTCCCATGAAAGTATATCACCTTGGGCCAGTGGTAGAATGTGTGCTTAGCACATGTGAGGCCCTGAGTTTCATCCCCAACACACACACACACACACACACACACACACACACACACACATGTTATATTGCCTAGTGAGATTTTAACCATCTTAGTTTGTGTATGTATACTCTATGATGTTTGCACAATAAAATTGCCTGGTGATGTATTTCTCAGAATTGGTGAATAACACACAAATGTTTCTGACACATGGCATAGCATACACAAACCATAAGACATTGTGCTAAAAAAAGATAAGCCAGACATAAAGGGTCAAAATACTGTATGATTCCACACATATGAGGTTCCTAAAGTAGTCAAATTCATAAAGACAGAAAGTAGTGTTTCCAGTTGTCTGAGGTGTCTTTTGCTCAACTGGATGGAAGACACGAATGGGTGAAGTGCAGCTCCCTTGCTGTTAGTAGCCCTGAGCCTTGAGTGCCAGTGGCTATTCACTCAGTTTATCAGCTCTCCTTTTTGCTCTTCTAGCAATTGGAGCTAGCAGCTCTCTCAGCAGGTTTTCCTGAAACTCCTGGCAGCTCCTGGGCTGCTAGCTGTTCTCAGGCTAACAGCTCTTAGTATTATCAGCTCTGGTTGCTGGCAACTCTTGGCATGAACTACCCTTCTGTTACCAGCTCTTAGTACACCTTGCTTAACCTGGAAAGAGGTTTTATTAGGACTTATGCTGCAGCATAAAGGGGAGCAGTACATGGAATGGAGGCTTCCCCAGACTGACCAAATGAGGGTGTATCTAAGTAGAGGTACACTGTCTCAAAACTACATGAGGTAAGGTGCTGGGGGAAGTGGCTGACTACTGGCTGTTACAGGCTGCCATGTACTACAAAAGCTGGAAAACAGAGAACCTGTGGGTGCTTCAGGAGCTAGAGCAAACTGCTACTAACCCATCTAATGGGGAATTCCAGGTGGAAGCCGCTAGCCACTAGGTGCTGCTGGCTACCATGAAGCCAGGCACTGAAGAAGTTGTGGCAGGACCCTGGTGCTGGAAAAGTCTGTCTATGCTGCTGGCACCTGCTGAGTGGGCACTACAGAACCAGAAAGCAAACCGCTTTTCCTTCTTGCAGTTTCTCTCCAGTGCCCTCTACTGGCAAAGGTTCGGTGCCAGCTGGCAAAGGAAAAATATTTAACCATTTAATCCATTTTCACAGAGCAGAGGTGAAGAACGAATCTGAAGCCCAGAGGCAAAAATCGATAAGAGACATAACCCTCCCCACCCAGCCGCGGCCCCTTGGGCAAGGCTCTCGTTTATAAGATGGCGGCGCTGAGCGGCGGCAGTGGCACGGAGCAGGGCCAGGCTCTGTTCAACTGGGACATGGAGTCGGAGGCTGGCGCTGTGGCCTCTTCGACTGCGGATCTGGCCATCCCCGAGGAGATATTGATCACAAATATCTAAAAATATGATCAGATGTTGAGAGTGACCAATCTTCTGGAAGTCACCTGATGAAGTCCAGTCACCGACAGGTGTTTGTCTCAGAAATCATAGATGGATCTCAATGGAGTCAGAAATGGGGCTTGAGAAATCAGAAACGTACATCAAATTAGAAAAACTTGGAAAGCTTCACTCTTAAAGGATTTAAAACATGCAAACATAGTGACCTTACAAGACATCATTTACACACATAAATCTTTGACTCTGGTCCTTGAGTATCTGATGTTTCTATACCAAATTCTACATGGGTTAACTTATTGCCACGGAAGAATGGTGTCCCATCAAGACAAGAATTCAAATAATCCAGTCAACAAATGGGCTAAGGAAATGAATAGACACTTCACAGAAGAAGATCTACAAGCAATCAACAAACATATGGAAAAATGTTCAACATCTCTAGTAATAAGAGAAATGCAAATCAAAACCACCCTAAGATTCCATCTCACCCCAATTAGAATGGCGATTATCAAGAATACGAGCAACAACAGGTGTTGGCGAGGATGTGGGGAGAAAGGTACACTCATACACTGCTGGTGGGGCTGCAAATTAGTGCAGCCACTCTGCAAAGCAGTGTGGAGATTCCTTAGAAAACTTGGAATGGACCCTCCATTTGACCCAGCTATCCCACTCCTTGGCCTATACCCAAAGGACTTAAAATCAGCATACTACAGAGATACAGCCACATCAATGTTTATAGCTGTTCAATTCACAATAGCCAGACTCTGGAACCAACCTAGATGCCCTTCAATTGATGAATGGATAAAGAAACCGTGGTATATATATACAATGGAATATTACTCAGCAATAAAGAATGATAAAGTTATGTCATTTGCAGGCAAATGGATGAAATTGGAGAATATCATGCTAAGTGAGATAAGCCAGTCTCAAAAATCCAAAGGTCGAATGATATCACTAATAAGTGGAGGATGACACATAATGGGGGGGAGGGAAGGGTTAGTGTTAGGGTTAGAGTTAGGGTTAGGGAGGGGGGCAAGTATGGAGGAAGGAAGTACTGTATAGAGGGAAAAGAGGGGTGGGAGGGGTGGGGGGAAGGGAAAAAATAACAGAATGAATCAAACAACATTACTCTATGTAAATTTATGATTACACAAATGGTATGCCTTTACGCCATGTACAAACAGAGAAACAACATGTATCCCATTTGTTTACAATAAAAAAAAATAAAAATAAAAATAAAAAAGGGAAATCTGATCCTGGGCCAACATGTTGAAGATTTGGACCTACATTTTCTTCTATAAGATGAAGGGTCTCTGGTCTGATTCTGAGGTCCTTGATCCATTTTGAGTTGAGTTTTGTGCAGGGTGAGAAATAGGGGTTTAGGTTCATTCTGCTGCATATGGATTTCCAGTTTTCTCAGCACCATTTGTTGAAGAGGCTATCTTTTCTCCATTGCATATTTTTGGCTCCTTTGTCTAGGATGAGAAAATTGTATTTATTTGGGTTTGTGTCCATGTCCTCTATTCTGTACCATTGATCTACCTGTCTATTTTGGTGCCAATACCATGCCGTTTTTGTTACTATTGCTTTGTAGTATAGTTGAAGGTCTGGTATTGTGATATCCCCTGCTTTGCTGTTCCTGCTAAGGATTGCTTTAGCTATTCTGGGTTTCTTATTCTTCCAGATGAATTTCATGTTTTCTTGCTCTATTTCAGTGAGGTACGTCAATTGGGATTTTAATTGGAATTGCATTGAATCTGTATAACACTTTTGGTAGTATGGCCATAGACTTCCTTAACAGGACTCTCATAGCACAAGAAATAAAAGCAAGAATCAATAACTGGGATAGATTCAAACTACAAAGATTTCTCTCAGCAAAGGAAACTATCAGCAATGTGAAGAGAGAGCCTACAGAGTGGGAGAAAATCTTTGCCCCTCATACTTCAGATACAGCACTGATTTCCAGAATATATAAAGAACTCAAAAACTCTACACCAAGAATACAAAAAATCCAATCAACAAATGGGCTAAGGAAATGAACAGACACTTCACAGAAGAAGATGTACAAGCAATCAACAGACATATAAAAAAATGTTCAATTTCTCTAGTAATAAGAGAAATGCAAATCAAAACTACCCTAAGATTCCATCTCACCCCAATTAGAATGGCGATTATCAAGAGTACAAGCAACAATAGGTGTTGGAGAGGATGTGGGGAAAAAGGTACACTTGTACATTGCTGGCAGAGTTGCAAATTAGTGCAGCCACTCTGGAAAGCAGTGTGGAGATTCCTCAGAAAGCTTGGAATGGAACCACCATTTGACCCAGCTATCCCACTCCTTGGCCTATACCCAAAGGACTTAAAATCAGTATACTACAGAGATACAGCCACATCAATGTTCATAGCTGCTCAATTCACAATAGCCAGATTGTGGAACCAACTTGGATGCCCTTCAATTGATGAATGGATAAAGAAACTGTGGTATATATATACAATGGAATATTACTCAGCCATAAGGAATAAAATTATGGCATTTGCAGGCAAATGGATGAAATTGGAGAATATCATGCTAAGTGAGCTAAGCCAGTCTCAAAAAACCAAAGGAAGAATGATCTCACTGATAAGTAGATGACACATAATGGGAGTGGGAGGGGGGCAAGAATGGAGGAAGGAGGGACTGTAAAGAGGGAAAAGAGGGGTGGGAGGGGTGGGTGGAGGGAAAAAATAACAGAATGAATCAAACAACATTACCTTATGTTAATGTATGATTACACAAATGGTATGCCTTTACTCCATGTACAAATAGAGAAACAACATGTATCCCATTTTGTTTATAATAAAAATAAATTTAAAAAAATAAATAAAAATAAAAAAGGGAAATGAAAGGTAGCAAAAAAAAAAAAAGATAAGTGACATAGCCCCTGCTACCCACCTGTGACCTATCAACTTCCATGTGTACCCTTCTATACCCGTTTGAATTCTTGTACAAAAAACAACTTTATTTATAGCTAACAAGATGTAGCTCTCCTTATAAGAGAGGAAATTATCATCCTTTCCCCCAAATGAGTAGACACACGAGTCCCTGGAGTCATTGTGTCATCGCTGTCTATATTAATTACTCCTCATTTTTAGTCATGACCTCACTGATATACTATTACCGAGACTAAATTGTAAAGTTAACTTCTGACAACTACTTCCATATAAAATAAAAATGGACCTTTTTTTAAACTTGAGGCTATCCCATTTATTGATTTTTTTACTTTATTTCTTGAGCTTTAGGAGTTTTAGGAAGATCAGTACCTGAACCCATGTGTTGGAGTGTGAACCCATTAGTTGGAGTGTTTCTGGTCTAATTCCTAGGTCTTTGGTCCCCTTTGAGTTGATTTTTGTGCAGGGTGAATAATAGGGATCTAGTTTCATTCTTATACATATGGATGTCCAGTTTTCAAAGCACTCTTTGTTTAAAAGGCTGTCTTTTCTGCAATATATGGTTTTGGCACCTTTGTCAATTCTCAGATGACTTTATCTGTGTGGGATTGTTTCTATGTCTTTCATTCCCTTCCATTGGTCTTCATGACTGCTTTTTATGCCAATGCCATGCTATTTTTGTTACTGTAGCTCTGTAGTATAATTTCAGATCAGGTGTTGTTATGCCACTAGCATCACTCTTTTTGATGAGTAATGCTTTAGTTATTCTGGGTCTTTTGTTCTTCCATATGAATTTTAGGATTGTATTTTCTAGTTCTGTGAAGAATGTGGTTGTTTTTTGTTTTTGTTTTTTGGTACTGGGAATTGAACCCATGGGCATTTTACCACTGAGCCACATCCCCAGTCTTTTTTATTTTTTATTTAGAGACAGGGTCTCACTAAGTTGATTAAAGCCTTGCTGAATTGCTGAGGCTGACTCAAACTTGCAATCCTCTTGCCTCAGCCTACTGAGCCACTGGGATTACAGGCCTGTGCTACCACACTCAGAATCATTAATATTTTGATGGAGATTGCATTGAATCTACATAATGCTTTTGGTAATATGGCCATTTTGATAACACTAATTTTGCCTATTCCAAGAACACCAGAGTTCTTTTCTTCTTTTGAGATCTTCAGTTTCTCTCTTCAGTGTTTTATAGTTTTCATTGTAGAGGTCTCACCTCCTTAGTTAGGTTTATTCCCAAGTATTTTTTGAGTCTACTGTAAATAGAATTACTTTCCTGATTTATTTCTCAACAGATTCATTATTGGAATATAGGAAAGTTATTGGTTTATGAATGTTGATCTTGAATCCTGCTATTTGCTGAATTTGTTTATCAGCTCTAGGAGCCTTCTTGTAGAGTTTTTTGGATCTTCTAAGTATAAAATCACGTCATTAGCAAACAAAGATAGTTTGACTTCTTTCCCTATTTGTATCACTTTAATTTTCTTTTCTTGCCTGATTGCTCTGGCTAGCATTTCAAGGACTATGTTGAATAGGAATGGTAAGAGTGAACAGCTTCATCTTGTTCCTGATTTTAGAGAAAATGCTTTCAGTTATTCTCTACTCAGTATGATGCTGGCTTTGGGTTTGTCATATTTAGCCTTTATGATTTTGAGGTAAGTTCCTCCTATCCTCCTCCAGTGTTTTTAACATGAATAGGTGCTGGATTTTTGTCAAAGGCTACTTCTGCATCCATTGAGATTGTCATGTGATTTTTGTCCTTAATTCTACTTATGTGATGTATTACATTTATTAATTCGTGTATGTTGAACTGACCTTGCTTTCCTGTGAGGAAATCCACTTGGTCATGGTGTATTATCTTCTTAATGCATTTTCAAATGTGTATTGCTAATATTTTATTAAGGATTTTTTGCAAATAAGTTCATTGGGGAATTCGTCTGTAGTTTTCTTTCCTCCACATTAATTCTTCTTTCAAAGGTATAATAAAACTTATCTGAGAATCCATTTGATGCTGGGCTTTTCTTTGTTGGAAGACTTTTTATTACTGCTTCAATCTCATTGCTTGATATTGGTCTGTTTAGGTTTCTGTATCTTCTTGGTTCAATTTAGTTAGGTCATATGTGTCTAGAAATTTGTTAATATCTTCTAAATTTTCCAATTTATTCAAATACAAGTTTTCAAAAAGATCCCTAATGATACTCTGGATTTCATAAATGTCTGTGGTGATATTTCCTTTGTCACCTCTGATTTTGTTGATTCAGGACTCCTCTTTCTTTTGCTTAGTTTGGCTAAGGGTTTATAAATCTTCATCTTTTCAAAGAACCAACTCTTTGTTACATTTACCTTGTATTTTTTATTCTCAATTTCATTAATTCTGGCTCTGATGTTAATTATTTCCTGTCTTATTTGTTCTTGGAATTAGTTTGTTCTTGCTTTTCTGGGGCCTTGAGATGTAATATTAGATTATTTGGGATTTTTCTTTTTTAAAATGTAGGCACTCAATGCTATACACTTTCCTCTTAGAATCAGGGTGTCCCAGAGATTTTGACATGCTGTGTCTCTATTCTTGTTTGTTTCTAATAACTTTTATTCTCCCCTGATTTCTTTTATCACCCATTCCTCATACAAAAACATATTATTCAATCTCCATGTGTTAAACTGATTTGTTTTATCTTGTTATTGATTTCTAATTTCATTAGATTATGAGCTGATAAAATGCAATGATTCCTTCTGCACAGCAAAGGAAACAATTCAGAACTTGAAGAGAGAACTTGAATGGGAGAAAAATCTTTGCCAGCTACTCTTCAGACAAGGGATCAATACTCAGAATACATAAAGAACTCAGAAAATTTAATACCAAAAAAAATCCCCAAATAACCTAATCATCAAATGGACAAATGATCTAAATAGACATTTCTCAAAAGAAGAAATACAAATAGATGCTCAAAAATACATTACAAATGTTCAACATCCTTATCAGTCAGAGAAATGCAAATCAAAATCGCACTGAAATTTCATCTCACTCTAGTTAGAATGGAAATCATCAAGAATGTAAATAGGGGCTGGGATTGTAGCTTAGTGGTAGAGCACTTCACGTGTGAGGCTCTGGGTTCGATTCTCAGCACCACATATAAATAAATGAATAAAAAATAAAAGTCTACCAACATGTAAAAATGTTAAAAAATATGTAAATAATAATAAATGCTTATAAGGATGTGGGGGAAAAGGGTAGACTCATGCATTGTTGGTTGAGACTGAGAATCAGAGCAACCACTCTGGAAATCAATATGGAATTTCCCCAAAAGACTAGGAATAGAACTACCATATGGCCTAGTTATTCCACTCCTCAGTATTCATCTGAAAGAACTAATCAGCATATTATAGTGATATATGATATGCATACCAATGTTTATAGCAGTGCAACTCACAATAGCCCAAGTGATGGGACCAGTCCAGGTGCCCATCAACAAAGGGATAAAATGTGTTACATATGCACATAATGGGGTTCTAGTCAGCCATAAATAAGAATGAAATTATGGTATTTGCTGGTAAATGAATGGGACTTGAGAGCACTATGTTAAATGAAAGAAGCCAGACTCAGGAAGACAGGGGTGGAATATTTTCTCTCATGTGTGGAAGCTAGAGAGAAATCAATAACTAATAAAAGGGGATCTCATGAAAATAGAAAGGAGAACAGTGGAATAGAGAAGAATGGGATTCAGGGAGTGGGAAGGAACTATGAAATGAAATTTATCAAATTATGCTACAAGCATGTATTTATATGCCACAGTGAATGCCACTTTTATGTATAACAATAATTTACCCATTTAAAAAATAAATAGAAGGAAGACCAGTAGAGTAGAGGAAAGGGATCAGGGGAGGGAGGAGTGAAGAGAAAGGGGGCAGTACTGGGGTTTAAAATGGAGCAAATTGTTACATTCATTTATGAAAGTGTAAAAATGAACCCCACTCTTGTGTATGAATATAATACACTAATAAAATAATAAATAAATAAATAGAAATGGGAAGGAGAGAGAAAGAGAAAATGGCTAGCATATGCAAATAAATGTGCATACATAAGAAAGCAAAAAGAAAATAAGCAAAGTTCTATAGTATTCATTTCTGTAATTGATCATGAGGCAGTAATTGACAACTCTGGCTTCCTTCTTCTAGTATCCATTTCATATTTCCCCTGCACTCATCCAGAACCTCAAATGCTCTTTTGTTACTTGGAGTCACCCAAACTTTCATTCCTAAAGGATCTGAGTCCTTGATCATCCTGCCTGTTTTTTGTCTGTTTGTTTTGGTATTAGGGATAGAACCCAGGGGCACTTAACCACTGAACCACATCCACAGCCCCTTTTTGTATTTTATTAGAGACAGGGTTTCACCGAATTGCTTAAGGCCTCACTAAGTTGCTGAGGCTGGCTTTGAACTTGTGATCCTCCTGCCTCAGCCTTCTGAGCCGCTGGGATTCCAGGCATTTGCCACCGCGCCTGGCTATCTTGCCTGTTTTTGTTTGCTGTAGTTCTCCTTAACCTTGACTACTGGGCTTTGACTATTCTAGTTAATTCTCTGGATTGTACACATGGTCCTCCTTGCATCCATTGTGTAACAATTGCCCAGTTTCCACGTGGTAATTAGTATCAATCACTCAAGCCAGTAAATTAATTCTTTTACCCCCCTTTTTGTTTGTTGCTTAATTGGCATAAAGGGCCCACGGTGTCCAAAATCTTCCAATTCGTTGGAATTATTGTTGGAGATGCATCTTAGTCCCTTTAGGACTGAGATCTGCAAACTGGAAAAACTCAAAGATAGGAAGTAAAAATTCCATGAGTGGATTATTAGTTGGAATAGTGAGAGGAACCATGCCAATTTTACCCCTTGGTTCTAGACCCCTTTATTCTTAAATGCTATGGGAGAGACAGCAGTATAGAATGGTCTCTAACTCAAAGTATCTCCTATAAAATAGAATCCAATCCTTTCCAGGTATTGTTTCCCCACTGACATCATAACAGAGTCCTCAGTAAGCCATTTCATCTTTCAGTTAGGACCACTGCTTTAGGATGATGTGGTATGTGGTAAGACCAGTTAATTCCATAGGCATGAAGCCATTGTTTACTTGCTTTACTGTGCTGTGAGTCCGTGGAACAGATGCAGTACTGTGCAGGAGAGTCTAAAGATGGTGGTGCTGACACAAGCATTATGAGCATAGCAGGGAAAACCATATTCAGAATGTGTGTCTTTTTCTGTAAGGACGAATCTCTGTCCCCTTCCATGATGGAAGAAATCCAATACAGTCAACCTGCTGCCAGGTGGCTGGCTGGTCCCCAGGGAAAATAGTGCCATATGAGTAACTAAATTATGTCCTCTCTTGATTAGCAGATTAGGCATGTAGTAATAGCATTAACCATGCCATCCTCTGTAAGGGAAAGTTGTTGAGCCCAGGTGCAATTACCATCCCTGCCACCATGACCTCTTCATTCATGAACCAGTTGAGCAAATACTGGTGTGGTTGTTGGAGAAAGCTAATATCCACAGAGCACATCATTTTGTCTGCTGGATTATTAAGTTTCCTGTATTTCTTTTGATGTCATTCACATGGGTCACAGATATCTTCATTATCTGTGTCCATTGGGAGATATCTGTCTACATCTCATCCCTAGACTTCCTTGTCACCAATCTTCCAATTCTATTCCTTCCAAGTCCCCAACCACATGTCAATGTAGATACATATTTCTAGCCATCTCTCACTCCAGACATACTGGACAACTAGGTATACTGCTCTATGTTCTGCCCACTGGCAAGTATTTTCCTTCACCACTGTCATTCAGGGTCAAACCTGAGAAGAACTGTATGCTACATTTGTCTGTTTTCAGATCCTATCATCATATAATCCAGGCTCATTATAAAACAGACCTCAGTTTTCTTTCCTCAGTCACCTGGGCATAAGGAACACTCCATGATACCCTAAATATGTATTGAAGGAGAAGGGGCAGTGTCAGAAGAAAATGAACTATCTTTTTATGCAACTTACTTATATCTTCTGGACTTGGCTGAAATTCATCATTTACATACCATTTTCATTTGAGAATAGACTGCAGTTATTCATGCCTCAGTTTATGATCATGTAGGTCAGAGAAGACCCTCATTCATGATGGGAGTCTCAGGCTGTATGGTCACCTGATGTCCCTGCTAAGGCCCAGTAGTGAGTCACAGATGTCTCTCAAAAGAAAAATAGTTATCTGTAAAATAGAGCACAGACTTGCTCTAAAATCCTAAAGGCTTACACCATGATTCTTTCATTGGTGCTTTCCAGAAACATTCTGACTTCTCACCAACACTTTATTATTGGATCTATCTAATAAGAATGCCCAAAAGGAAGAGCAGTTTGTGCCGCATTCTATACCACAGAGATTTATTTGTGAATATATATATACATATATATATATACATACATATATATATTATACATATATAAAATCTCAAAACTGGAAATCATGGGTGACTCCATAGATGGGTTGGAAGCGGCACATTCAAATGTTGCTTCCAAATATAAAAGGCCCAAGGTTGTACCTCATGTTCGATAGGAGGTATGAGGTGTAGCAAGGTGACTTTCACCTTGGAGGGAATATTTTGACATACTACAGACTATTTAACTCCTAGAAACTTCACTGAAGTGGTAGGCACCTGAATTTTTGTGTGGGGTTATATTCAGTGGTATTAGGCAGAGTTCTCCAGAGAAATAGAATCAATAGTATGTCTATATATTTAAAGAGAGATTTATTTTAAGGAATTGACTCATATGATTGTGGAGGCTAGCAAGTCCAAAGTATTCAGGGTAAGCTGGCAGTCTGGAACCCGGGGGGAACAGCTGATGTTGCAATTCAAGTTTGAAAACCACCCGGCTGGAGCCCCAGGGAAGAGTCAAGGTTATAGTTCAAGTTCAAAGGTCTTCTACTTGCAGAATTTGTTTTTGCTTGGGTGCTTGATCTTTGTTTATTAAGACTTTAAATTGATTGCATTAAGCCCACCCACATTATAGGGGACAAACTGTTTTAGTCAAAGTTCAGTGACTTAAATGTTAATCTCATCCAAAGAATACTTTCACAGAAAAATCCAGAAGAATGTTTAACCAAACATCCAAGCACTGTGGTCCAGTCAAATTGACAATAAAATTAGTCATCATAGCAGCTCTTTAACTCTTACAAGGCATCTAAAGTACTTGCTACTTCCTGCTCATCAGATCTAATCAGCATGTCATCAATATAGTAGCCCAGTGTGATCTCTTCTTGAGTGTCAAAATGATCAAGATCTCTGCAGACTACATTGTGGCAAATAAAGGAGAATTGACATAGCTCCGAGGCAACACTGTGAAGTTATACTCTTATTCATGCAGGTAAAAGGAAATGGTTTCTGGAAGTCCTCAAAAATATAGAAATGTAGAGAAAAAGTCATTGGTCAGGCCAACAAGTGCATACTAAGTGCCAGGGTTTGTGTTGAGTCATTCTAGTAAAGGGACCGTGTCTTGGAGAACAGCTACAATTGGAGCCATCATCTGATTAAGTTTGTGATAGTCTTCAGTCATTCTCTAAGATTCATCTGACTTCTGCACAGGTCAGACTGGTAAAATCAGTGAAGCTGTGATAGGTATCATCACCCCTATTACTTTCAATTTGATGTTGGGGATGGAGTTCAGGGCTCCAGCATGATAGACAAGCACTCTATCACTGAGCCACAACCCCTACTCTTTCAAGCCTTTTGTGGTGTCTATAATCTATGCATTTCCCCTGTATGTGTTATTGTTTCTGCTTTATTAACTTTGAAAGGAGCGGACATTCCAGGAACTTCCAGTTAGCCATTCTTAACATATGGCCCTCACTCCTTGGATCAGCAAGGTGATAAGGGCATAATGTCAGTTTCTATGTATGCTTATTCCAGTGATAAATTCAGGAACTGGGTAACTAAAAATATTGGACCATTGGATCCACTGGGCCCAGTGTGCATTAACCCTGAGCAAAAACTATATTATTACTTGACTACCATAAAGCCCCCACGTTGACCGGTGAGCCACAGTGGCATTTTGTGTCCCTAGGAATTAGTGTCAATTCAGAGCCAGTACCTAATAATCCTTAAAAGGTCTATGTATTTTATTTCCCCAAGGCACAATCACTCTAGTAAATGGCTACAAGTCCCTTTGGGAAAGGCTTTAAGGAAGACTTAAAGTGGTATTCACTCTTTATGGAAGTATCCTAGCCTCTTAAATCAAGAAGCTCTGAGTTACCAGCATGGTGGAACATGCCTGTAATCTCAGCTACTTGGGAGGCTGAGGCAGGAGAGGAGGATCAAAAGTTTGAGCCCAGTCTTGGGAACTTAGTCATCCTGTCTCAAAATAAAAAATAAAAAGGACTGGGGTGTAGCACAGTGGTACAGCACTTACCAAGCAAGCAAAAAGCCCTGGGTTTGTTCCTCATCAGCAGAAAAGAAAGAGGAGGAGGAAGGAGGAGGAGGAGAAAGGAAGGGAGGGAAGGAGGAGAAGGGGGAGGAGGAGGGGGAGGAAAGAAGGGAAAAAATAAGAAGGAGGCATCTCAACCTCATTAACTGTAGGTCACAATTGAGTCCAAGTTTTAGTCAACCAACCAAATAGGCTCCTAGAGTCACCTCCCACTGTGTGAACTGACACAATAAATTGAGAATCTCTAATAAGTGTACCATATCAATGAATTCTGCCCAATCGGGTGTAATATTCCACCATCCTTTTTTCTAACATCCTTAGAAGTCAATTCTGCACATATAACTCAGGTCTATGTCAATATATATTAGCAAAGACTTGCACTGTTTTTGGTAAATATGTTATTTCCTCCTTGTTCATACTGTGTACTAGTTTTCTTGGGTCATGCTGAGATTTGAAGTTTAGTTTTTTTTATTTTTCAATTTCTTAAACTTGTCAAGGATATCTTTCCAGATCAGTACAGAGAGCATTCTAATTAATTTCATCCCACCTCTCTCATAAAACATTTATTTTGAGATAACTGTAGATTCACATGAAGTTGTAAGAAATAATACAGAAATCCCATATTTCATTTACCCAATTTCCCCCATCTGTGACATCTTGAAAACTATAGTACAGTATCTCAACCAGCATACTGATATGGATGTAGTCAACACACAGAACAGTTACAACA
Source organism: Sciurus vulgaris (assembly GCF_902686455.1). Taxonomy (NCBI): domain Eukaryota; kingdom Metazoa; phylum Chordata; class Mammalia; order Rodentia; family Sciuridae; genus Sciurus; species Sciurus vulgaris. The sequence continues at coordinate 91,471,143 of NC_136471.1, read as the reverse complement.
TTACAAAGATCTTGAGTGTTGTCCTTTTATAGTCACAGTCAACTTCCTCTGGACCCATTTCTCCATTCCTCCTCCTCCTCCTCACTCTTCCCTTACCCTTGGAATCCACTAACCTATTCTCCATGTCTATAATTTTGTCATCTGAAGAATGTGATATATATATGGAATCATGCAATATGTAACCCTCTGGCTGAGATTTGAACTTATGAGTCTAGTGGCAATAGAACAATAGAAGGTTGTTGTGGTGGGAAAAGTAGAGAATGAGCATTTCTTTTCAAGGCATCTTCCCAGGTGAATTTATCTCAGTATTTTCAAGAGAAAAGTTATTCTGATACTGAAGGGCAAGTTACTTCCGTTAGTAAGGGAGGCTCAATGACTTGGTAGTTTGAGATTGTCAGTTTCATCTGGGATCAAACAGATATCTTCATTCCAAGTTTCTTTTCTTTCTTTTTTTTTTTTTTCTTGCAGTGCTGGGATTGAACCTAGGGGTGTTCTACCACTGAACTACACCCTTTTTATTTTTTTATTTTGAGACAGTTTCCCAGGCTGGCCTCTAAATTGCCATCCTCCTGCCTCAGCCTCCTAAGTACTTGGGATCGCAGGCATGACACCTGGCTAGAATCCCTTTCTTTACCAGTCAATGCCCTAACTTCCACGTGAGAAACTTTTAAAGACTGTGAATTCAACTTTCATTGAAACTTGGCAACCCACGCAATTAAATGTTGCTTGCTTTTCAGCTTGAAGAAATAAGTGCCTTTTTTTTGACATCATGAAAGCTCTCTGGTTCTCAGACTATGACTTGAGCTGAGATGTTAATGGGACTGTTTGTCATTTTCTTTTTGTAAGTGCTCAAGTAAATTTTAAAAAAATCAACACCACAACACAGTCCTTATGGTCATGGTTACTGCCATGATGGTCAAGTGCAGTACCCATTTAATTTTTCGAAGCATGTGCATCAGTTGTCACTTCATCATAATCAATACATGGATTAATTGTGATGCCTCTTGCATGCTATGAATGACTAGCATCCATTTATCATTGACAGAGTTCAGCACTGTGCTCCAGCCCAGAGGCAAGAACAAACCAACCTCAGAGTCCCATCTCTGCAGGTATATTTCCTGGGACCCCTCCTGGTAACAATTTTGTTTCAGCCTGAATCCCATCAGGAGAGGATGACATAGTAATTTGAACAGGGAGTGTTTAATAGAAGCAATTACCTATAATGGGGGATTGGAATAATGAAGGATTGGCTAATAAGATGTAAAGAGAATTCTACAGAATATAGGAACAGCAGATATAGGGAGCAGCCCCCATCCCTGGGCCATGATATGAGGCTGGGATCCATACCTTGTCAGAAGAGGCATGACTCTAGTTCACTGAATGGCAGAAAAGTCATTGTGGTACTGCACCAGTGGGACATGTTGGGAATCTAAACTTCCTGATACCAAGTGCAGGTGGGGAAGCTACTTGTCACTGGAGGCTACTGGCCACCACCATGCACTTGCAGGAACCACAGAATGGAAAAGCTGTGAGTGCTGCAGGAGTGTTGAAGCTAGAAAAAGCCAGGCAGCCAGGAGTCTGCCAAGTGAGCACAGGAATCAGGAAGGAAAGCCTTGTCCTTTTGCAGTATCTCTCTAGCAACCTCTATTGAGAAAACCTCAGTGCCAGCTGGCAAAGGAAAATATATTTAAAGTATGTTCTCTTTTCACAGAGCAGGCAGAATGGGTGGATTTGAAATTGAGAGGCATGAAATGGATAACCAGTATACCATGGGTCAAAGAAGAAATCATAAGGAAAATTAGTATTTTAATTACTATTATATATTAAATACTAATATTACTATTAGTATTTTAATTACTAATTAGTATTATTTATACAAAAACTGCATCGAAAGAAATCTATAGCATTAAATGTTCATATTAGAGGGACTGGAGAATAGCTTGCCTAGTCCCCAGCACTGTGAAAAAAAATGTTCATATTAGAAAAAAAGAATGGTTTTGAATCGATGACTTCAGCTTCCATCTTAAGAAATTATGATAAAAAGAGGAAATTAAAACCAAAGTTAGCAGTAGAAAGGGAATGAAGATAAAAGTGGGAAACACTGAAGTAGAAAGCAGAAAAGCAATAGAAAAAAATTTTTAAAAACCAACATCTGGTATTTTGGGAAGATCAGTAAAGTTGGTAAATCTCTAACCAAAATGATGAAGGAAAAAGGAGAGAAGACCCAAATGATCAATATCAAGAATGAGATGGGGGACAACAGTATAGATCCTTTAAAAAGTAAGAGGATATTATAAAGAGCTTTATGCTCATAATTTTTTGTGATACTTGGGATCAAATCCAGGGTTGCTTTACCACTGAGCCACATCCCAACCCTTTTTACTTTTTATTTTCAGACAGGGTCTCACTAAATTGCTGAGGCTGGTCTTGAACTTGTGATCCTCCTGCCTCAGTCTCCCACGTTGCTGGGATTACAGGCATGCACCACCCTGCCTGGCTATGTTAATAAATTTGACAACTTAGACACATTCTTTGAAAGACATGAATTACCAAATCTCACTCCAGGAAAAAAAAGGCAATTTGAATAGCCCCATGTCTTTAAAGAAACTTATTCTGTATTTTAAAACTTTCCCACAAAGAAAACTCCAAGCCCAGGTGGCATCACTGGTGAATTTGATGAAACAGTAAGGAAAAAAAATCACAGTTGTACACAAGCTGTCCCAGGAAATAGGAGTGTATTAATTTTCTACTGATGCATAACAAATTACCATGAAATTGGTGACTTCAATCAATATGCATTTATTATCTCAGTTTCTGAGGGTCAGAAGTCCAGAACAACATGGCTGTGCTCTCTGTTCATAGTATCAGAAGGCTGAAAATATGCTTCTAAGGTCATTTTTATTGTTGGCAAGATTCATTTTTTTTTTATAGGACCAAGGACTCTGTTTCCCTAATGGTTGTTAGTCAGGGATGCTCTCACCTCCTGTAACCCACCTGCATTCTTTGCTATGTGGTTTCCTCTGTCTTCAAGTCAGCAAGAGTGTGTCAAATACATCTATTCTTCTTCCCTCTGACTTCTATAGCCAGATCTAAAGGGCTCATGGGATTAGGTCAGACCCACCTGAATAATCTCCCTGTCTAAAGGTCAATGATTTGGGACATTAGTTACAGCTGCAAAAAGCCTTCACAGCAATAAATAGATTCACATTTAATTAATTAACTACGAGAAGGTGTTGGTATGCCAGTGTCTGGGAATCTTGATGACCACTTTAGAATACTGCCTTCCACAAGGAAGGTATGCTCCCCAACATCTATTCAACATTACCCTGATCCTGACATCAAAACCAGACAAAGACATTACAAGAAAAGAAAACTACAACCAAATATCCCTCAGAAATTTAGATATGCAAATTTTTAACAAATTTGAGTAAATCAAATTCAACATAATATATAAATTAAAGAGGTAGTAACTCATGATGAAGTAGGGTTTATTCCAGGAATACAAGGTTTATTTAACACTTTAAAGTCAATCAATGCAATTCACCATATTAACAGATTAACAAAGGAAAACCATAAACTAAAGCATTTGACAGAATCTGATATCAATTCCTGACTAAACAACACAAAACTGATTTTAAAAACTTAGAAAATTAGTAGTAAAAGGGACTTTCTCAACCTGATAAAGTGTGCTTACATAATAACTACAGCTAACTTCATATGTTAAGGTAAAAGTATTTTCACTCTAAGATCAAGAAAAATACAAGGATGCCTACTCCTATGAGTTCTGGTTAACGTTGTACATGAGTGTGGTACCAGGGCAAGAAGAAGAAATAAGAAGCAGACTGATTAGAAAGGAAGAAATAAACTTGTTATTTTCATATCACATGACTATCTTTGTAGAAAACCAACATAGACTCTATAAAAGAGCTACTAGAGCTGATAACTAGGTTTAGCTAGATTGTAGAATAAATTGTATTTCTATATACTGTCAATGAATAGTCAGAAATTGGAATTAAAGTATATCATTTACAATACCATAAAATATGAAATATGTAGGGAAATTTTTGATAAAAAGTTTGCAAGTTATTCACACTGAAAACCACCAAATAGTGATGAGAGATATAATTAAATAAGACCTAAATAAATACAGAGATTGGAAGATTCAATATTGTTGCAAAGTCAGTTCTCAAATGGGTCTATAAATACAATGGAATTACAATTAAAAAACCCAGAAGGCTTTGCAGGGGGGGTGCAAAAATTTACAAGATGATTCTAAAATTCATATGGAACCAAAAAGACCTAGAATAACCCAAACAGTATTGTAATAATGAAGTTAAAGAACTTAACAATATCCCATTTCAAGGTTTATTATAAAACTATGGTAATTAAAACACTATGGTATCGGCATCAAGACAGACAGATCAATGGGAGAGAATAAGAGTCAAAAAATCAGAGGGTGAGGGATTACTGATAGTAAGAGTCTTAGAGGGCTTAATGAGGATGAACTATAATGGATATAAGAAGTTATCCATTGATTTAAGTTATCTTCAACACTTTCCTGCAACACATTTGTTTCCATGCCATTTTGCTCATGAGTAAGTACATCTGTAGTGTTAAAGGTGGGCAATGCACCCAGATTCTGAAGGTGGAAGTTGATTGTGGCTTGTTTTATTTTTCTTCCTCAAAATTACACATGTAGTACGTACTATAGTGCCTGGTATCTAGTACATGTTCAATTAACATTTCTAGATCTGGGCACAGTGGCACATGCCTTTCGTCCCAATTACTCAGGCGGCTGAGGCAGGAAGATCACAAGTTTGAGGCCAGTCTGGGCAATTTAGTGACACCCTGTTTCATTATAAAAAATTAAAAGTGCTGGGGATGTGACTCAGTGGTAAAGCACTTATAGGTTCAATCCCCACTACTGAAAAAACAATTTTTTTCTTCAAACAGTTAACCCCACAGATGCATGATCTCTGATGCAGACAAAATCACAGGGATATACTCTTGCAGATACAGCCATCTGTTATTATAAGCTAATGTTTACCCATTGCTTCCTCAACACTAGGCACTGTGCCTAGCACCAGATAAGCATTGCCTCATTTTATATTCCACCTGGTAGAAAAGATTTGTGTTTTGCTGATGAGGAAACAGAGGAACAGAGATGTTCAGTTCCTTGTTCAAGGTTATCTGGCCAGTAAATGGCAGAGCCAGAATTTACACCCAGGCCAGTCAGACTCTAAGTGTCCACTGGCCTCATCACTATGCAAGAGTCATGTATATGTCCAGACAGACCCAGAGACACACAGAGACACTTTTGCAACACAAGAAAGCCAGTTCCAAACACAGAAGAAATCCCCTGCAGGAATGTGGCCAGTCACAGACAGACAGAATGTGGCCACACATACACACACACACCCACTCATGGTCACTCTTTAGTGTCAGTATTTGCTGACAGTCACAACTTGAAGACATCAGATCCTGGCCACTCGTGAAACTACAATACCAGCCCCCATAGTCACCCATGACCCCACTGGGATACACACAATCAGCCAGGTGCACAGTGGCACCCAAATCTACACAATCACATGCAGTTACACCTACATATGATGATCTCTCCGACACAATAAGAACCCTCGCTTTTCCACGTTATCCAGTTACACAGAGTCACACCCATATATATTCCAGGAGTTGGCAGGGTTCGGGAGAGGTGAGTGCCTGGAAGGGACCTAGTAGCGATCAGCTCTGGGCATCACCTTGGCAGCCTAGTCCTGACCCCAGGTTGCGGGGCAGAAAACACCTGGGTGCCACGTCACGTTCGGTCATTGGCTGGAGGGCTCTTGTGCTCTGAAGAGGGGCTGCAGCTCAGGCCTTCGCTCTCAGTTGGGCTGGGCTTTTTCACTTCTGTAGAGTAACCAAGAGCCTCAGTTCTCCTGGGACTTGGGACTTTCAATACTGAAACCCAGGAGGCCGGCAAACCAGAAGTGGGGCAAGGCCCCACTGCAAAGTGTGTGCAGGGCTGGGTGGGATGCCACCAGTTCCTGAGGGTTGTGTCTAGAAGTGAGAGGAAAGGGGTGTCCACTGAGGCTATTTTCAACAGCATAAATACATGCCAGTGCTAAAAAATGGACAATAAAAATACAACACACAGACACAAACCTCAAGCAAAAAGAGTCTCTGGCTCACCCCAGGCCCCTATCCCTTTAACAATGTTCTACGCCTACATAAGGACTCTGTCCAAAGTTCTGGAAAGGTTACTTCTGACCTGCCTGGAAGAAGGTAGCAGCAGCCTCCTCAGGCTTTCCCCGCTTCCAGGGTAGCCCCCTCCACCCACCCTCCACAACGTCTAGAAAAGTTTCAGATGGCACTTCCTCAGCATGACACTCTTTGGTAGTTTCCACATTATACTCAGTAGGACCTCTGGATCTAACCCTGCCTACCTCTTTGATTTCAGCTGCTATATACCATTTCCCATCACTCTCCTCCCTAGAGGAGAGCTCTTCCTTCTAGTTTTCAAAGATGTCATGTTTGATTCCCACTTTGGAGCCTTTACATTGGCTGTTTCCTCTTCCTTGAGATCTGCCACAGACTTTTACTTTTCCTTCTTCTAAGCAAGTCTTCCATGCCAAATATCACCTCCTCCTAGAGGCCTTCCTCAGATCATACTAGCTAAAAATACCTTTCTCCCTCAACTCTCTATCCTTTGACTTGACTTTATTTTTCTTCAGAGAAGAAAACATGTTACTCCTTGACATATTTGTTTATTGCCTGCCTTCTCCATTAGAATGCTTCTTCATGGCAGGAATTTGTCTGATTTGTTCACTGCTGTATCTCCAACCTGCCATACAGTAGGTGCAGTTAAATGTTCGTTGAATAAATGATCAAAGAGAGTATAAGCCATAATAAGGAGTGGTGACCTAGAGAAGACATGGCCCACTCCAAATCATTCATATTCTCACACACACGTCATGTCTGCAAGCTAAAAAGTTTGGGCTGTCAGTTGACTCTGAACTTGTGAATATTACAAAGCATTAATGGAAGCTTAGGATTTTAACTCTTTGGCACCTATGTATGTTTTAAGACTCTTCATAGCTAAAGATGAACATGCCCTGAGCTGAACAAGTTGGATATATTACTCTTCACAATGGGAGAAAAAGAACACCGTGGGGGAACTGTGGGGTATCTCAGGAAGAGGGAGTTAGAAAAGATGTGTTTTGCTCTCATTTTGCCACACTGAGGACCAAGTTCCCCATACATAGATCCTTGGGGGACACTCTCAAACAATAATAGCAAATGGTACTCCATTAAATAGTCTGTTCATTCTCCTGTTGATGGATATCTGACCTGTTTCCCAGTTTTTTTTATGAGTAATGCTGCTATGACTAGTCAAGGTCTAGACCTCTGCTATACTAGCTGTGCCTAGCATAAGCATTCATGTCTAATCTTGATTTTATTTAAATTTGATTGATCATATCTGGTTTGTAAATTTCTGGACAAAAGAAGTTTCCTTAATAAGTGTCACCTGCAAAGCCAGAGTTGACTGAATGGACAAGTCTGGTTGGAAATGTTCGGTGGAACATTTCAGGTAAAGATTTCTCAGTTTTGTGCTGTCTACAGAAATGAAGCCAAAGTCCTTTAAGAATGCAAAAAATATATGGTTCACAAAGCAAATAAAATAAGAAAAAAAAAAGATGTGTTTTGGCCTTGTGTTGGGTGTTTGAGGACGGTTTTGTTCTATATTAAATACTATCCAAAATGGGTTGATTTTATGATTGGGCATGTTAATAAATTATTTAGGAGACCAGACTAGAGACATGTTAAGGCATTAATTGGTCAAAATAAAATAAGCAGCTATTTATTTTAGTCAGGATAGGGGATGTTTAGTTATTTTCGTGGTTCGGACAATGTGTTCTGTCATCATAATGGAGTGGTCAAATTTGTCTTGATCCATCTTGGTCACAAAACCACCTTGTCTGATGTTGATATCCTGTGAAATGGTGTCCAACAGAAGGACAGGAAAGCCAGCTGTGAAGGCAGTGGCCAGATCCTGGAGTTAGGGGTTGCTGTTACCTTTGTGCACGGTGTTCCAAGGTTACCTTATCATGTTAGTTTGTCCCCAAAGGTATGGAGGGCCGGCTGAACTTGTATTTTTATGCAATGACTGCAGTAAAATCTAGACCTATTTTCTTCTTTTTATGCTTTTCCCATGACTTGTGTTGTTTACTTCTTCACATGTATCTTGAACATTGCTTCTTAATGTTATTCTTAGATATTTACTGTTGCTGTTGTGAAGGGGATCTATTTGCTACTGCATTTTCTCCCCTGCTACCTGAACTTTTGAAGTACTGGGGATGAAACTCAGCACCATGAAATTTCATACTTTGTATATCTCAGAAAAGGTACTGAAGCCAGGTGTGGTGGCCCATGCCTGTAATTCCAGGTGCTTGGGAGGCTGAGGTAGGAAGAATGAAATTTGGTGGCCTGCTGAACTCCCAGCCTTGTCTCAGGCCACCATCCCTTGCTCAAGCCCAGGACTCACCAAGTGATCTCTTGATGCCATAAGTGGCTTGAGATTATCCCTACACAGCTTTAGGGTTTGACCTAAGGCCACTGACACTGGGGAGCCTGCCCTGACCCTCTAGGTTGCCAGGTACTTCTGTGCATGGAGAGATCCATCTTTTGGTATTGGGGCTTGAGTCCAAGGGTACATTACATCCCCAGTCCTTTTTATGTTTTGAAATGGTCTTGCTGAATTGCTGAGGCTGGCCTTGAACAAACAATCCAGTTTCCCAAATTGCTGGGATTATAGGTGTGGGTCACAGCACCTGGGTGAGACTCCTTTTCACATTGTTATGTTACAGAACTGATCAGCTTCCTCCAATTAGAAGCTCAGTAACAGGGATTGGACAATTCACCTGTCTTCTTGGTTGTCAGAGCAAGGTCAGGTAAAATGTTAATACTGAATAGAGAAAATGGATGGCAGCCACTTCCACTGGGTTCAGGGTATCAGACTAAGCCCTCTCTCCTTTCCTACACCTACCCTACAAGGCCACGAGGAAATCTTTAGGAGATAGCACCTCATTGAATTAGAAAAACCACACAAAACAAGCACCACTTAGGGTTATTTTTCTAACTAAACTTTTATTAAATTACTTTTTTGTTGTTGTTGAAGGCTGGAACCATCAAAGTCCTTAGATCAGCTTTAAATGCTGGATGGAGTAAAAACCACAAGAGACTACTAGGTGATCTGTGAACAGACTGGCAGACAGGCAGGCAGATGACAAGGGAGAGACAAAACAAAAACAGAACAGTCTTCTGGAGAGCTAGTCAAATTCTTTGCTTTTTCAATTTTATTAGAAATTATTTAAAATAATAAAGTCAGTCAAAAATTTAAACAGAGCCCCAGACTTGAGATTGTTAAAAAGGCTCACCAAATAATAAAACCCTTGGGTCTCTGAAAGTTTTGTACAACCTGCTGCAGTTTGTTCTCCTTTAGCTAGATGAGGTTTGTCTGTGGCTATGATCTTTCTCACCATAACTGCCTCCAAGAACAGATCCCATTGTGGAACAAACAAAAAACACAAAAAACAAAAAACACCAGATTCGCCCCTCCCCAAATTCCTTATGGCTGCTGTTCTCTCCTGACTGGGGAAACCAATTTGGAAGGAGGAAGTTGAGCCAGTGGTGGAGGCAGGTGGGCAAGCTGGTAGGGCAGAGATGGTTTTCTGGAGAGTCCATTTGGATCTTTTCTCCAGATATCTAATATGTGCTTAAAGAGTTTTTTTAAGTTTGAAAAAAACTCCATTGTGAAAAGTGAGTTATGAAGAGTGCTCTTTATTTGAAACCTCCACAACACAGACGCCAATCTTGTCTCGCATTGAATCATTAGCTGTGCACATCAACACATTCCAAGCACAAATTAAGAAATGCAAACAGAACAAAAAAATATATATATATATAATTTTTCCCCTATCCAAAGGTTTCAAGTCTCAATGCAGCAAATCCTTCTGAACACAGAATCTGAGGAGCACACTGTTCAAACAGTTGGGACAAACAGGTCCCTGCAAAGGCTACTGCCTTTGTTAACACATGGGTCGGGGATCATGGACGGCATGGAAAGGGGAGAGGAGGTGAGGAAAGGAGAGAGGAGGAAAAGAGAATGAGCAGGAAAAGGGGAACAGGTATGCATTGGGGAAGATGGGGCAGCTGGGACACACACATGGTGAGTTGGTGGATTTCATTTATTGGTTTTTGACATTTTCTTTCTGGTTCTTTTTAAATTTCCCCCCTCCCCAGGTCCAACAATGGTAGAAAAACCCCACAGAGGTGGGCAGGACCTAATTAGGCCAGCCCAAAGCCTTCAGAGCACTCCTGGATGGCCAATAGTAGCATGTGGCGGAGCTTCTCAAAGCTCTCATAGGCAGGCAGGTCCAGCTGATTAAAACTAGGAAAGAAGAAAGATCAGTCTGTAAGGAATGATAATGACTGAATCCCTGTGTTTTCACTGGCCCTCCCTTCCTGAAGAGTCTATCCTTCTATACCCCTCACTTCTTGCTAACTCTTGATTTTGGTTTCAGTCTGGTCAGCCTCTTTCTAATCTGGCTCTGATATTGGCTATTAGGCACCAGAAGCACAAACCAAACCTTTCCACTCCTCCTTAAAACCTCTAAGGAGATATTCAGGGTCACTAGTGATCTGACCTCTGCTCCTCACTCTAGTCATGCAGAGTCCCAGAATATACCATTCCCTCCTGTGTGTTCACCTACCAATGTCTCCTTGGTCCCTACTATGTGTCTAGCCCATTTTCTCAAAGCATTACCTTTTTCACAGAACCATCAAAATGTGAGCTACCTAAGGTCCAGAAATGGGCCAGATTTGTGTTCCCAGCCTTAGGTAGGGGCCTAAAAGTCTGAGTCTGCAACCTCAATGTGAATGCTGAAAAGGATAAACCAAACCTTCCCTCTTACCATGTGTGAGCTGAAGGCAGGCGATCTGTGGACCTGTCATCTCGATGGATCTGAAACTTCTGAATGCCGTTCATGCCTTCAAGGGCAGCAAAACCTTGCAGGGGCACCTTGGAAGTACCGGTGACAAACTGGAGGAACTTGGCACGGTCAGCTTGGTCAAAAGAACGCAATGCTCTCCAGAACCATTGGATCTGCAGAATTGGATAGGAGAAGACAGCATCAGAAAAGAACTCCTAGAAGGCAGAGAAATGGAATTTGGAAAATAGAACTGGAGCTGGAATCTTAGGCAAACCCCCTCCATGGGATGGGTTTTAGTTCCTTCATTCATAAAACAGGCATAAACATCACCTGAAAATACTCTTTTGAAGAATGAAAAGTTAGATATGGGTACACTGTCACCTGTGACGCCCTTCCTCTAAGTGTACTGGTTTATTGGGCATCATACAAACTACCTCTTCTTAGGGTAAGAGGAACATATGGAGAGGGATGCCAGCAGCAGCTCACCTGAATAGAGTTGGACTGGTACTTGTGGTACTCAGTGTTGGATTTCAGATCATCAATGTCAATGGTGGGCAGTCCTGATATGAGCAGTTCTAATTCCTGCTCAGTGAAGATAGAAATGAGGCGCTTTGGAATGATCTCATAGAAGCCTTCTAAGAAAGCCGCCAGCTGTTTGCGGATGGCTCCTGGAATGAGAATAAAAAAAGTCACATAGCTGATGAACTCATATAATTGCTAGAGGTCAGAGCCCCAATCTGGCTCCCAATGCTATTAGGATGCTGGTGGATCTTGGCTGCTTCACCTACCACTGTTTCTAGGCCCCTACATAAAAATGAATAAAGTTAAAACATTTTTGGTTAGGAGTTTTATTTCCATCTGCCCAAGACGTCTGTGGCTGTGTCATACAAGATAACAAAAAAACCCAAAAAAACAAACAAACAAAAAAAAAAGTGAAATAAATGAGGGCTGACCTCTTCCCATACTGAGAAACTGGAGGTTTAAAGGATATTTTTCCTACCTGTCATTCTCATCTGGCACACCAGGTGTACATATTCCTTCTTATTCTCCTCTGTTACCAAGATGTTGGCCCCATTGGGTTTGAGGTCACGAACTTCACAGACTCCAAACTCTTGGACCTAGAACACCCCAAAACACCAGCTACACATATCGGGATTGGTCTAGGATGCAACTAACAAGAGACCTGGGAACATACCCTCAAACTCCTTCCCATGTCCACAACAAACTGACTTTTCTTAAAACTCATTACCTCATAACTCTCATAGGGAAAGGCTGAGATCAGGAATGAAAGAAATTAGTCTTTGGTTCCAGAACCCATAAAGAAAGTGGAGAGGAAGGAAATCATCAAACGAGAAAAGGGATTGGGGCACGGCTAAGGTATGTAATTAACATAACATAATCTTTGTGGAAAACAATTTGGGGGAAGGGCAACCTTAATTTTTGTATCTCACTTATGTCTATATAATTTTTCTACAGTGTGCTATATTAAGGGATAAAGAATTATGTTGAGGCATTTTTTTTTTTAAATGGGAGAAACTAAATAGGTAACATCTTGGATTATTTTACCAATTCTGGTTTTTCTGTACATGTTACTTCACCCACGTTCTCAGCCTAACTGTGCATAGGGTGTTGAGCTTTGTGGAGATGTGTCCTTAGAACTCTGAGATTGCCCAGTGACAATTCCAAGGTGATCTCGACATGGGTCTCTGGGACTGACTGGGATATGCTGTGGTCACTATCTCCTGACTTACCTCAGTGCTGAATGTGAGGTCGTAGCCTAGTGTAGAGACATCGTTTTCCAGCAGATAAACGAGTCCCTGGTAGAAGTGGTAATCTTCACTCTCCATATCTGTGTATCTGGAAAAATACAAACAGGGTTACTGGGTGTGTGCGTGCGTGCGTGCGTGCGTGCGTGCGTTGGGGAGAAGTAGCACAGGGATGGGATAAAAGTAAAGGACCAGACCCCAGGGCTGAATAAAGTCTTAGGACTGCACCATACTCTCACCTGACAGACTTGCCCAAGATGTGTTTGTAGAAGGATCGAGTAAAGTAGCACTCCAGGAGGCGGTTATCATATACAGCTTTGGCCACAATGCGTCCAACAAACTTGAAGTAGCTGAGGTGGTTGGGGTTGCAGTGGGAAGATGGGTTGATGGTGTAGGTGACTCGATCACCAGGTGAGGTACGGAACAAGGCATACATAGGATTAAACATCTCTCGAGAGATGATCATATACCACTCTCGCAGGAGACCTCCAGCATCCTGCCCTTCTTCTCCTTCAAATACTATATACCTGCATAAAAGAGCAGAAATGAGCTATGCAGAAATCCCAGGACATATGTGTCTATTTGCATAGCATCATATGTACATGGGGGAGGGTGTTAAACAGACTGGGGAGTGTGGTGTCAGATGAAGAGATGAACAGAGATTGCCGGTAGAACTCTAGGAAGACCCTCCAACCCTCTGTGTGATTGCATGGATGGTGGACCATAAGGGAAGAATTATCATATAACTCTATCTCTCATCTCACCAGTTCCTGTGACACTTGGTATTATAGACTACCGAACTCCTGAAGGTGGCTTCAGAATCACCAGTGAGCAGTTACCCATTTGGTGAAGGCCATTCTTGCATATACAGTCTTCCCAACCAGGTACCATTTGCTTATCAGGCTCTCCACACCTAGTTTAACAGTGGTGAAAGCTCCACTGCAAAACCTCAGGTGTCTCCTTACAAACACCAACCACTTTCCAGTCTGTTTAGGAATTGTGCAGTTCAGCCAAAGGGTTAGCCAGCAGACCAGACCCAGAAGATGGAAGATAGTTCAGTGAGATTATTTAAGCCAGATTGAGGAGGACAGGAATTCCCTAAATGCCCTAAAGTTGAGGCCAGAAAAAGTCACTGGGTAGAAAGAGCCCAGCCCCCCACCAATCTTGTCTGTTTGGTTCTAGGCTCTTACAATCGATTCTTCATTTCTTCAGGGGATTTGCGATGAAGCTCACGATAGGAGTCTTCAAACACATGGTCACGGCGGACATGAACAGCCATGTCTTCTTTCCGGAGCCCCTCATCCAAACGTTCCAGCTCTTGGCGGAAATATCTTGAGAGGTAGGAAAAAAAGGAAAATAGGATTTGGGGTGGTAGAGCAAATTTCCATTTGTTTGATCAGGATGAAAACCCCAAAATGGCATTCTCTCCATCCTCCAAACACTGATTTCTGTTCCCATGTCTAGCAGGTGGGAGAGGTAATTCATTTATACTATGTTGAAAATTTTCCTATCTCTACTGAACAAGGGCCCACAGAGATTATGGCATGGAATTTCTGCAGGAAGCAGATAAAGATGTGAATATGTGTATGAAGGAGAGGCATAGGGACTCCAGAGGTGCCATGCAAGTGTACCACAGCCATATGCACCCCAGCACAACTCCGAAGAATGGTATGGGACTTTAGAAAATCTTGTGGTTAAAAAATCCTGGCTCTCAATTCACTGATGAAGAATAGAGATGGGTAGGGGACGGGTGGAGAAGTCCAGGGGACATTTAGGGTACAATGAGTGGCACAGCCGATTCTCTTCCCTCCCTACCAGCACCATTCCATATGCTGCCACCAAGAGAAACTTCTGGCCCCAGGAGAAACTTTGGCTCCTTTCTGGGAGGGGAGATACAGTTTGGGGAGTTCCTCTCCCCTACTCAACTCCAGGGCACATACTTGCGCTTGACATCAAAGTCGAGGACACGAATGTAATCTACCAGGACAGCGAAAGGCCCATCAGCAAGGTGGGTGGTGGACTGCCGTAGGATCTGGTTTAACACAGTGCGGTGAGTCTCTGAGGGGAAAAATGACCACAGGATCAGTATATCATGGGTCCCAGATAGGTGCAAAACAGCCCTCCAGCTAGCAACTCTCCTCTTTTCAGGGGTCTCAATTAGGAACCAGACAAAGCTAGGGACCAGTCCTGAGGTGTGAATATCAATCTGAGCATTTCTATATCAGCCTGACTTGCCATGGCCTCAGGATAAAGTCCAATTCCCTCAGAGTAACATATAAAGGCTTCCAGAGGAGATCCCTACTGATCACACTAGGATCACTTTCTCCCACACACAGACAGACACATGCACACACACTAGGATCACTTTCTCTCAAACACAGACACATGCACACATTTCCTCTCTGCTGAAGAGGCTAAGCATAAAATATATAAAATAACCCTGCATATAATAAAGCCTTCTGCATTTGGGGATCTGTACCTGCAAAGCGAAGGAACTTCTGTGTGTCAGGGGGCAGGCTTGAGGAGATGTGCATAGATGAGGGCTCCCGGGAGAAGAATGGGTCAAGGGAAGAAGGGGTGGCTGGGGTTAAGGGAGCAGGGGAGAGCGGAGGAGGTTCATCCTTGATGTGTGCCAGCTGGCTCTCACGGGTGTCCCGGACAGGAGGCTTGCTCTCCCGCTCTGTGGCATGAACCAGAAAGAAAGCCTCGACAGCAGGCTGTAGCACTGGGGGCAAGAATGAGAGGCAAGTGATGCTTTACTTTATAAACTTCAACATACAATCTCTTCCACCTTCATAAACAAACCATAAAAAGACAGTATGAAGCTGGGCATGGTGGTGTATGCCTGTAATCCTAGCAGCTCAGGAGGCTGAGGCAGGACTGTGAGTCCGAAGCCAGCCTCGGCAAAAGCAAGGCGCTAAGCAACTCAGCGAGACCCTGTCTCTAAGTAAAATACAAAATAGGATTGGGGATGTGGCTCAGTGGTTGAGTGCCCCTGAGTTCGATCCCTGGTGCCTGGCCCCCACAAAAATACAATATGGAAGAAGAAATCATAAAAAATTGCAGGGAAATATAATGATAGAGTAAAGCCACAAAGGAAGTCAACATTTTCTGGAAGCCAAAGAAAAATGGAATAGGTAACCAGTTATTTAGGTGGGGGGAGGGTGCTGGGAATCAAACCCAAGGACTTGCACATGCTAAGTAAGCACATGCTCTACCACTGAGCTACACACTCAGCCTCTAGAGAGAAGGCAAATCTTTTTTTTTTTTTTTTTTTTTTTTTTTGATATTGAGGCCAGAGAAAAAACAACTCTCCTTTGAATACACTACAGAGACCCTCAGGGCAAGGACTAACTTGGATAGAAGAAACTTACACTGACAGAAAGGATCCCGTATCAGACTGGGCGGGTGGGGGAAGAAGAACTGAGCTCTCAGAGTACAACTCACCTAGCACTGCATGCTGGTCATGGGATTCCTCCAGTTCCTTTAAACACTCCCCCAGCATGTCCCACAGTTCGTCCAGGCTCAGCTGCTCACTGAGCAGGGGTAACTCAGGTGGCCTCTCCTCTTTCTCCTTCTCTCCCTGTGGGGTTCCATCCGAGGCTACTGGGCACACAGAAGACAGAGTTAGAAAGCCTTCGAGGTGTCTCCCCAACTTAAGAGTTGTTTCCCAGCCCAAATGCGCGGCTACTAGACAGATCAAGTAGACTGGACTGTTGGCCACAGAGTACTACTCACTGAGCAACACCTCAAAGCAAGGTCTAGTCCTGCACTGGATGGCATTTAATAAAATAATGAATTCGGTTCCTTGGTTGTACTAGCCACATTTTAAGTGCTCACTAGCCATGTGTGGCTAGTGTTCATCTAGTCTAGTCATTGCCACATTAGCTCCCAGAGAACCTGTGGGTAAGTTACCTGAGGGCAATGCAACAATGATGGAACTCTGGATGGTTGCCTTCCAGTTCACAAAGTATGTTTCAGGACATTATCCTCATTAAATTCTGACAGCTGCCCTTGGAATCAGGCTGCTTTCTCCCTAATTTTTTCCCCAAGGGACAGGGCCAGGACTTAGAAAACATGTTTTTGACTCTAGTCCTATGCCTTTTGAATTAGTCATCTTGTCCTGGGACAGTTTAAAACCCCAAGAAGCCATGGTGCAACAGATGGATCCCCATGGCTGGTATGTTTCCTGGTACCCTTTGGGGGCTTATTCTGAATTCTGCTCAGTAGCCAAGCAGCAAGACCAGCCTCATCTTCTGGGTGGGAGAGAAGCAACTGCTTCCTCACCAGCCCTTCCCCCCTCCCTCTCCCTTTCTATTCCCACCCCCACCACACCCTTGCCCTGCTTAGGCTTCTTCCTGACCTTTGCTTTTCATCCTCTACCCCAATCCTGACTATTCTTCAAGGCTCTGACAGCCCTAGGTTTGAATCCTGGCTCTGGCACTTGCAGATCGTGTGACCTTGGGTAAAAGAAGATGGATAGAGAACATGGGAATAATATCTACCTCCCAAAGTCCTGATGAATAGTAAATGATTTAATACAGCATTTTAAAAAAAGGGTGTCCTATGAGAACACTATTCCACAGGAATGTGTTCAAACAGTGCCCAAAATTATTCTATGTACAATTTTGAGAAATGCCACTAATAATAGCTTTCACCAGGTGCCAGGTACTTCACTATGCACTGCATTTGTATTAACTCATTCAATCCTACCAACTGTGAACATCCCTATTATAAACAAGGAAACTGAGGCTAAGAAAGGTTTGCTTCAGATTCCAGAAGCTAATAAATGAGGGAGCCAAGATTTAAAACATATGCTGTCTCCATGTGTAATACCCTGTCATAGTATCTTTACTATAAGAATTGTAGGTATCCTTTGGTTGGTAATACTTGTTTTAGTATTTATAGAGACCAGAGTTCACTGGAACAAACTGAAAATCACTTGAGTTTATATATATGCTGGGAATAGGAGATCCAGCAGACATTCTATAAGACTGGTTCTCCCTTCTGCTGGGCTGGAAAGCGAAAGTAGTACTGACCAATGGACTGAGTATCTTGAGCACTGGGAGATGGCTGATCCACATCCATGGGCGACTCCTCTCTCCGGACAGATGCCTCTGACTGGCTAGACTCCGACTGGATAAAAGGGAGACAAGGCCACTTTATAAAGGTTGCAACTTTGCTTTCTTCAGGGACAGGCTAGAGGCTGGCTCTTCTACGTCTTATACATGGAGCTTGGAAAGATGCTTCCCGTATCTAGTGAGAAAAATCTATAGCACTCCAGGGCAAAATAATGGCTTTCCAATCTACTTTGCTGTCCTCTACCCTGAGCTTGCAAATGTTCCAAAGAGCTCCAAGGATGCCTGCATTTCCTACACTCTACTCTATTCCTGTGCCCAGTCAGACACATGCCTCCTGGACACACATTTCAAGTCCTCTTCTGTGAGAAGTTGTGCGTGTGTGTGTAAACTCATATGGGCTAAAGATATGCATGCTCTTTGTTTCTATTTGTTCAAACAAGGGAATTAGTGTGCCTTCTCAGGATGGATTATTTAAAAAGTCAATATCTGTCTTATCAGATGATGGGAATGAGACTGGGCAGAAAAATAGCTATTTTCCTTTCCTATCCTCTGGGAGTCACCACCCCCAAATTCTAGGCTATGCCTGGTATGCTCAATGAAATCATATTGTATAACAGTAATTCCACATAAAGAAAAGCCAGGCCTCAGGACACTTTATTCCCTGAATCCTGGGAAGGTAATTTGCATTTTCCAAGACAAAAAGACAATGAGAGCATGCCACAATGTACTTTGATGTCAGGCTCTTACTGAAGCCTGTGCTGGGACCCCCAACACTGAGCCAGCTATTTAAGTACCTGAAGGTTCCTCCTAAAGTGCCTGAGGGCCTAGGTGCCAAGGGATTACAGAGAACAGAGGCAGAGGCCAGGGTAGAGAGTAGCCATAAACAAATGGCTGTGTGGGATATGTACCAAGCTTGGGGGGACTTTCAAGAGTAGGATTCCTGAGATGCCTCTGATGTACCTGTATTGTTCCAGGAGACTGAAAAAAACTTTACCCCACATGCCCTTAGAACCCAGACACTTAGCATTAGGCAGTTTGCAAAAGCGCCACTACTGACTGGATAGCTGGGAGTGGGGTATGATGGCCAAGCTTTAAATCAAACCAAACCAATAAATCAATCAACAAACAGTAAAGGAAAACACCAACAGAAAATAACCCTATTGTCCAGAAGCATTCATATAGCAAACTTAATGCAAAAGCATACAAGGTAAGGGCAATGGAACCCCACTGATGACATGGTGGGGGGAGGGGGGAAGACAAATGAATGAGGGGCCACAGGCATCATGCTAACCGTTGCTGCTTGTTGCTGTCTCCGCGCCCTTTGACCCTCACGTACCATTTGTATAATGGCATCAGCCTCAGCCTCCAGCTGCCGAACAGCTGCCTGGATGCTGCTAGCTGAGCCTAAACCGGAGGAACCTGGGAGAAAGAAAAAAAAAAAAAAAAAAAAAAAAAAAAAGGAAGGCAACATATAAAAGGTAGGAAGAGGGAATGCCCAATACTCTCTCTCCTATCTCCTGGGCTGCCACAGGGCACTGTGTTGAGGTTTGTGAGCTTTAGTTGAGGCAGCTTGAGAATATTCATCATCAGGCACTAAGATCTACTGTTACGGATAAGGGCAGGGGGCATGGTGTTAGACAGACACATGGTGGCATGTAAGAGGGTTCCGTGGGGCAGGAGGAGAGAGGGAAAATGATTTGGCAGGCTATGGCACAGGCAAAAACATGGCTATAGTGTTTTAGTCAGGAGTGATCAAGGAAGCAGAAAGAAGTGCACACCCAGTGAGTTAAGTCTTGTTCAGCAAAAGTTTGGTCCCCAATTTCCTTGCCAGATTTCTATTCCCCTTTAATTCCCACTCGCCTAAGCAATTTCTTATGTAGACAGCTTGAATGAGATATACAATGCAGCCATCAACATTCTGATACTTATAAAAAAGGATTACTGGTTTCCTTTAGGAAAGGTCAAACAGGAAGGAAACAGGACATTGAGCCCTGACCTTCCAGGGACTCTGGGTTTTCCACCACCAACCCTGCCCCTCAACTGGACACTCTAGTTCCATACCTAGCCTGCCTGTCTGCTTGGCTTTCTTGTTAGCTCGGCGTGTGTCGTCCCGGAGCTGGATGATGACCTGTAGTACCCTCAAGAAGAACTTCTGGGTAGATGTCTTGGATGTCAACATGGACATAGAAGGCAGCTGGAGCTCCCGACCACCCAAGGGTCGCTTCTGAGATGCCACAATTACCACATTCTCAGCCATGTCAAACCTGGATAGTGTAGAGGTGGCTTGCGTATATTGACAGCATAAAACCATTATTAGCAAGCAGGGCTTTCTGGTGTCAACCAGAGGGATAAGAAATCTCAGAAGGAAATCTTACAAATAGGGAGAATCAGAAAAAAATCAGGTCAAGTGTAGGATAGACAGAAAAACTGCCCAGAGAAAGAAAACAGAACAGGGAACCAGCAAGAGCCACCATTCAGAATATCCCAGATCTTAGCCCGCAGCCAAAATGGTGGTTACCACCCACCTGCTCTGCATTTTGCCTTTCAGTTTGGTGGTCTGTGGCTGCTCCTCAGGCAGGCCATCAGGGGAAAGTGTCTCACACTGGACTCGCCGTTGCTGTTCCAAGTTGTATTCCCGTAGTTCAGCCAGCAGGGTACCTGGGATAGACAAAGGAATCACCTAGTGTTTGGAGACTTCCCTTGTGCAGTAGCTGAAAATTAAACCTTTGCAGAAAATCTGTGCAGGCCATCCTCTGTGCAGAGAACCCAGGATGAACAGGAAATTTCCAGTTTAGTAGCTTTTAAAAAATTCAACAGCTCATTATGTGCACTCATGATCAACCACATGGCACATGGTGACTACTGATTTAGCTGGTGTCAGGAATCTATTGAATCTTAGTGTAGAATCTTGGTGCAGTTTGGTATAGCAAAGAAAAAAAAAACATCTCTCTTGGAGTCAGAAAGACCACAGTCTATGTCTTGTATATCTCCTAAACTTACTGACATTTTGTGGTGACCTCAGGTAAATTCCTTGACAACATTCTCAGTTCATTTATGCATGTTAATAATGGAAATAATACTGCCTAATCTCTTAAGGTGGCTGTGAAAATGAACTGTGTGGTTAAGTACCTAGATGGTACCTGGCCCATGGGTGCTGAATAAGTCAAGAAAGGTCAGAGGCTAGGTCAAATTCTTTCAGGAAGAACCTTGTAATTCTAATGCAACAAAGAACACCCTGGGTTACACATGCCAGTCAACTCTATCATCTCAGCTTCAGACATTTGTGGGAAGACGACAGATAACTAAGTAGGGTGACAAGATTTAGGAAGACCCATGGTTGGGATGGGAATGGGAAAAAATCAGAGATACTTCATGTTGAAATAAAATCTGGCTTTACTCCTTGGTCCAATCACTATCATTCTGGATTTTAGCTTTCTTCTTAGTAAAATAGGGAAGAAAGCAATGTAAATAGATGATTTCCAAGTGTTAGAATTTTTGCATCACCAAAACTACACAAAAGCTGAGGCAGTATTCTGACTCATAATTCCTGAGCCTGAATGTAGTGCAGGCACATGTCTGAGATAGTGAAGCTGCCTCTACAGCCTCACCATGGGGTTCTTACAAGTGCTCAAGTAGGCTCTGCTGTTCTCATGCATTCACTTGTCCCTTCACTAAGCATGGATGACCAACCACATGCCAGGCACTGAGAGTACAGAGAGAAGTCCAGCTTTGCTTTCAAACTGGAGCTGTGCTATGAGTGCCTAGTGTAGTCTAATTCAGACTGGGGGATTGGGGAATGCTTCCAGAAAAGGAAGACACCTAAATGGAAGGTTTAAGAAAGACAGAAGGCTTTACTCCTGTTATTACCTATCTGTTTACAAAGGGTGTATCCCAGATGACGGGCTCCATTCAGTAGCAGCTTGAGAACTGTGTCCCGGGTCCCAGGGTCCCCCCTAGAGAGCTGCAGTAACACATTTGCTGCATCCTCCAGGCCTTCTTCAGAACAAGAGTGTGATGTCAACACCTGGGAAAAAGAAGAGAGAAGGGGTAAACCCAAACTGAGAACTCACACCACATCCACCCTTTCTTTTAAACATTGGTAGGTCGTAAGAGCTTGGACTCACCTCCACAGAGAGCTGCAGCTGGTTTTCAGTGAGGCCAGAGGATACCATCTTGAAGTCTGTAGCGTTGCTGCCTCCTTCACCCACCTTTGCTGGAGATTTGCTGCTTTTAGTAGTAGTAGACGCTTTGAAGAAACAGAACATCATAAGTCTCTGACACAAGCCATAGATTTTAAGTGGCAGAACCAAGGAACTGCTGAACTGTCCAGAGCTTCAAAATGGGAAAGTAGTGAAAATGAAAATCCAGCGACCAGAGCCAAATCTCAACAATCAGGGCAGACCTTATGACTGTGCCTTCTAAGGTGACAACCCCAGGTGTTTTTCTTAACTATTTTCCTATCACCACAGCCGTTCTCCCCACAGTCTTTAAATCCTACTTCTGCAGATAATATTCTCAAATTATCTGCTACATTCCTTGGGATGATCTGGCTACCTTGATTCATAATGCATCTAGCCTGCTCTTGAACTACATCCTATGAGAAGTGGCCCCCTCAACCAGGCCCAAAAGGCTTAGAGTTCCCTGAAGACAGAGGTTTTCTTTCTCTTCTCCTTTAGTGCCTAGTCTGGGAAACCATATTCAGTGAACACCTTGATCTTCACAGGGGTATCTGTGCATGTGAGAGGGAGGGAGAAAAAGAAGGGGAAGAGAGAGATACACAGAGAAAACAAGGCGGATGAGGGTGAAAATGAACACACTGGCCTCATACATAAAATCCACTATCATTTAGGGAGGACCACCTGGATGGGGAGTGGGGGTGAGGTGGGAGCCATAGTACACACCCCAAAGCCCCCAGACTACATCTAAACTTACTTGAAACAGTAGTGGTAGCAGTCGTGGGGGTAGTCACTGTGGTCGAAGCAGCTACAGCAATGGTGGAAATAGCTGTGGCAGCAACCAGAGCTGGAGCAGAAGTGACAGGGGTGGTTGCAGCAGGGGGTGTGGGTGTGGCAGTGGCAGTGGTGGTGGTAGAGGTGGTTGAGGTGGCAGTTGTGGTGGAAGAAGCACTGCTCCCAGAGTTAGCCTGTGCTTCCGATACTTTGTTTTCTGGGAGAGCAATTGAGATGAGAGAGAGGAGTCGAAGGAGTTTCTCTGTTAAGAGAGAGCTCCGGCGGATGACTGGGTGTGACAACATGTTCATGAGCTGCCCCAGTGGGGAGGCCTCAAGGCTGTATGGGGAGGTTTCCCCCTCACCACCAGCGCTCACTGGCACTGACTTCACCGAGTTCTTGCCTTTCCGGCTGACATTCATGTTGTCCAGTTTTACCAGTAAGTCCCAGAAATCTGTGCAAATGCCACTGCTGGTGGACTGTGAGGAGCATGGACTGCAGGCCTGCTTACTGCCCCTCTCCCGATCACTCTCACAGTTTGTTTCTTTGGTCCGCTGCTGTGTGAAATGGCTGGGAAACACCTGCCAGGAAAGAAGGATAGACTTGGTCTAAGGGGTCTCCATAGAGGATTAGCCTTCCCAATAGGGAAGGACAACTAGTTTCCATACTCTCCTCTCCTTTGGATAGCTGTGGTAAACTGGAAGCAGATGGCATACAGTTTTATCCAACAGATGGTGAAGCAGCCTAGAAAAACAAACAAGGGCTTTGTGCAAGGCAGACTGAATAGTAACTTTTTTGAGACCGAGTATCTACACTTTTATAAAATGGGGAGGATGATGGCACTGCTTGCAAAGTTGAAATTAAATGAGAATGATTTTACACAGTGCCTGGCACAAGTTAGGTCCTCAATACATTGTGGCAATGCTTATTCAAAGAATGGTGACCGGATCATCACTAAGTTCTAGGTCAAGCTCCATCATTTCCTAATCACATGACAAAGCCACTAAAATGTTCTGAATCCCAGCTTCTTCATCTGTAACATGAGAGTCATACTGCAGACAGCTGGTCTGATGACCAAATGAGACAATGCATAAAAATTAGAGAGAGATTTAAAAAAAAAAAAAAAAAAAAAAAAAAAAAAAAAAAAAAAAAAACCCCAAAGGTATTTATTGGACAAATTTCCCAATACAGAAACAACATAGGACTTGACACAAAGGAGAAAGGCTGTGTCCACATCTCACCCAGGCTGTTGCTGCCACCCCTCTTCCATCAAGGGACTGGGTTTCCTTCAAGCTCCTCACCTTGGCTAACTGAATGAGTGTGTCCAGAACATGCCTGCAGACAACAGGAGCAGCCTGGGGATGGATGTGGACAGTGGATCCACTGCTTGCATGCTTCTCAGTATGTTTGCGCCCCCCAGAACGCTGGATCTGGAATATATTAGTCCTACAGCCTAAGGCGGCATCCATGGATACTGAAAGCCAGGAAAGCTGGTTGGAGCTCTTGGACTCCATCTTGTGTAGTAGGTCCAGGGGACGGTTTTCATGGCTGCTTGACCCACAGCTCTTGCTCGACTTTTTGCCCTTTTCCTCACTTGTGGAGAGCTTGGGTGTTTCAATGCATAACTCACTCTCACTGCTGCGTTGCAAGATGGACAGGAGGCTGCGGATCACCCAGTGGCGGGTCTGGGCATGATAGCAGAGATTTCTCAGTACTCGGTGTAGGCGGCTAGTATTGAGCTTTGGCTCATCCACGAAAAGTAGGACCAAGAGACAAGACAGGGCTTCATGGTCCAGAAGGAGCCGTCCTCGGAGGCGAAGGAGAGTGTCCACATTACTGCCAGAAGGCCTAGGAAGACAGTGTGGTTTCTGGGTAACACTTAAGCTAGAACTCTAGAATGAGACATAAGCCCAGGGGAGGGGAATGAGCTAGATATCTCTAGGAAGACTAAAGAAGGGAGGATGTCCAAAACAACTGCCCTCTATGTATCTACTGTATATCTGACACTTTTCTCCATAGGGCTGCTGGACAGCCTAGATAACTGCCCATTTTTGAGATAATGAACTAGACAGAGGCTCAAACAAGTTGACTACTACAGGGAAGAGACTCCAGCCCAGATCTGTATCATCACTCACTGGTAAAAACTGGACTACACTGAAGTTTAGGAGATAATGATTATTTCTGCCTTCTCTATACTATCAGAGGGTTGCATGCCTTATAGAAGCTGATTTTTCCCTTCACCTTTTGGCATGTTGGGCCCACTATGCTTCAGCTTAGTTATTAACTCCTCTCTACCTTCTCCAGCCTAGATGATGTAATCTGAAGGAAAGTGGTTTGCTCTTTTCCTCTATATGGGAGGAAGGGAGCTTGCCTTCTTACTAAAATAAAATGACTTCACTAGTGCCTGCTGCCATCTTGCTTTTGTGATTCTGGTTTTCAGAAGCTAGACCAACTCAAAGATGTGGTTTTATGAGAGGGAGTTCAAAGATCTGGGTCTCCTGCCCATGGAAGGAAACAGCCTAAGTGGTCACCCTATCTCCCTCTTGGGACTTCAGTTTCTCCACCTATAAAATTAAGGGAGTTACAATGAAAACATGAGAGATGGTATGGCATAAAGGGAACAAAGAAAAAAAAAATACCTGTTGTGGCTGCTGCTACCCCCCATCTGGAAGGTGCCACCTCTCTGCACAGCAAGACGAGTATACTGGACTCCACGGTTGCCACTCAAGCGACTGGTGAAAGCTGGCAGAAAAAAGGAAACTGAGATTGGGGAAGGGAGGTAGCAAGTTGGGCCTAGGTAATACAAACAGAAGTAAAAAGAACCTCATCTAGCCAAAGACCCTCCCACTTGCTTCCCTCTGTACCTGGGCTTCGGAGAATGGCAGAGAGTGCAGAGGTGCTACTGTGCCCAAACAGACGTTCATGCATGAGCTGTCGTTGTCGTGCTTCCTGTTCTCGTCTCAGGGCTTGAGCCTCAGCTGCTATATCAGGTGGCATCACAGCCAACACACTATCTTCCATGTCCTCCAAGACACTACGGCGCAGGTCAGAGGGCAGAGTCTGGATGAAGGTCACAGGATCCATGGGTGTGTCAGAGTTGGCATTCTGAGCTAGTTCCCGTCGCTGCTGCTCAGCTCTCTGCTGTGCCAGCACCTATGAGACAGAAGTTGTCAATGGGGCATATCTCCTGCCAGGCAGCTTGGCCCTCCCATCTTCCCGCTCACATACTTCCTCCTGTATGGCTGGAGGCAGGGCAGCCAGGAACTCAGGACTGACTTCAGTCACACCAGGATTCCCCACCACTGCAGGAGCTGAGCTATTTGTGGAGGGGGCACTTCGGGTTGGTGGACGGATGCCCAGCTGGTTCTGGAGGACTTCCCGACGGATGTCATCAGGCAGAGCAGCCAGAAAAGAGGGGTCCACACCTTCAGGGAGACTGATACCTGAGGAGAGATGTAAGATATGAAGGACTCACACCTCTACTGATAACCGAGATATAAAAGAGAACAGAAACCCCTGATACTACTTAGAGAAATCAGCTTTGTATGTTTTCACTTATTCTAACTCCCTAAAGCTCAGCATATCTCTTATGTACCAGGTTCTTTACCTATATAGTCAATGAACTTTAATAAAGACCTTACTACCTGGATATCTAGATATTATCACCAACCTTAATGGTTTGGACAACTGTACCCCAAAGGTCCATGTGTTAAAGGTTTGGTTCTCAGCTCATGGTGTCCGTGGGAGATGGCTGGACCTCACTGTGAGTTTTCTGGTCATATCAAAGTGTGTGCTCTTAAAGGGGATACTGTGATGCTGGTCCTTCTGCTTCCTCTTTCTGCTTCCAGGCACCATGTGGTGAGCAGCTTACTTCACTATGTGTTCCCACCATCATGTACTGGCCTCAGCACTGGGCCACAAGCAATGGGGTCCAAATGATCATGGATCGAAAACTCCAAAATAAACCTTTCCTCTTTTAAAATGGATTACCTTGGGTATTTTGTCTTAATAGTAATGAAAGGCTAACAGAATACCAATGAGGATCACAGAAATTAAGTAAAAGTCATATGTTGTAAAGTTAGGAAGTGGCATAGTGAGAGAATGAGTGAACTAAGTTCAGTCTGATTTCTAAAACTGGCTCATTCTATTACACTATACCAGCATCACTGCTAATCCTTTTCCCAATATATGCCCTCCATCTGGATTAACTGTTTGGCTAGTGGACATTCTCCTTGTCAGGTGTTATTGGAAGCTGGAACAATCTCAGGACAGCCTGAGCACATAGGGAACTCACCTGCAAGGGGATCTTCTTCTTCACTACTCGTTGAAGGCAGTGGCTCTTCTAGGATTCCTCGGGAGTCTGCTCCAGAAATGGCCACGGCAGAATCTCTGGTGGAAGAACTCTCAGAGGATGCAGGGGGAGAGCTGAGGGAAATTATTCTCAGGTTGTTCTTAGCGCTACATTTTCCCATTTATAAAACACTCCTAATAACAATAGCCTTTCCTCAGCAAAACCAAGTTGATTTTCCCAGCGCAATAATTAGTTAACAGTAATTAATTAATTAGTTAACAGGTATAAATGCAACCTGAGACACCCAACTCATCCCTATTCTCTTCTAGCTCATGTAGTGCTTACCTGTCTTCAGGTGGCTGGGTAGATTCCCCTGCCCCATCAGTCCTGCCTTGTACTTCTGCCACAACTGGTGGGGCATCCCCAGGAGTGGAGCTGCCTGCCGTGGGCTGCTCAGAATTGCCAGCTGCTGAGGTGTCACCCACAGCTTCCTCTAGAGTACAGGAAGCCAGGCTGCTGGTGTCCATGGGAGAGCCTTCCAGTTGACTGCTGACAGCAGTCAGGGCATCAGAATCTTCAGCTCTCTCTGGGGAAAGAGAAGCTAGGAGGGAGTCACAGAGAGAGGTTAGAGTTCTGCTTGGAATCAGGCCAATATGACAAAGTCTTTGTTAGGGTTGCTTCCTTCAGGGCAGTTAGCTCAGCCTTCTCACTTCTCTATCTTCACCTCCTGCTGGTCTACAGTTCCCACTCTATTTTACCTGCTTTTTAAGAAATGTTCGGCTCAAGTCTTTCACTTCTTGAAATTTACTCAGTTCTAGGCATGCCGTGAAACAGCTTCCCTAGACACCCTAGATAAGGGGTCCTGTCACTTTCCAAGATTTCCCTCAGGCATCATTTATGCATGTCATGGGTTCTAGTTATCTAAATAAATTAGGTTCCAAGGGAAAGAAACCTGACACCTTACAGTCTTTCCAGGGCACATCACAGGCAGCTTGTTATAGAGCACAGATAGTAAGCAGTTTTCAATTTATTCTGTTGGAATACTGCGCTGAGAATTTTGAGGCCTCATTTCAAACCAGTGGGAAAGTACCATGAGATAAGACCTTATGCCAGGAGGATGGGAGAGCTGTACATGTGGGGTTACATGCTTGCCATCTGTGGAACTGCTGAAACCAGACACATATGGATTTGAATCCCAGTTTAACCACTTACTGGATGCCCTTGGGCTAATTATTTCCCTGTGTTCACGGAGATGTCACCAACTACTTTGCAAAGTTATTTTCAAAGTTAAATAATAAACCGGGCACGATAACCCAGGAATAGAGTAACTGCCTCTTACAGTTATCCTCATTAGAATTATAGATGCTCAACTATAATCATTGAGGACACAGAGAAGAAAGCCTACTTCACCTAACAAAGCTAACGTGTGAACACTGAAGTCCTACTTACTTCTCTTAAGCAAGAGAGCAGAGTAAAGTTACAAAGACATCCATTCTTCTCTCCTGTTCCATCCATCTCCACCAAAAGTTGAAATTTTACTCACTTATTGTGGGAGCTGGGGATAGCTCCATCTGAGTCGTTTCTGCTTCTCCACTTGGCCTCGTGGGTCCTAATTCCTCTGACTCTACAGGCATCAATAGCTGTGTAGAGCTCCCCCCTTCTCCAGCTGGGGACTGCAGCTCTTGAGGAACCTCTCCTAAGGCTGGCGGGGGTGGGAGTGCTGGTTGCTGCTGTGAGGGTTGCAGAGTGCCAAGGGTCTCCTTGGACTCAGATGTAGCTGCATC
Source organism: Sciurus vulgaris (assembly GCF_902686455.1). Taxonomy (NCBI): domain Eukaryota; kingdom Metazoa; phylum Chordata; class Mammalia; order Rodentia; family Sciuridae; genus Sciurus; species Sciurus vulgaris. Next base: position 91,442,287 of record NC_136471.1, on the reverse strand, counting down.
AGTTGAAGATGGGGTTGTTGGGTAGCTGTCAGGCATTGGAGTCCCATCTTTCTCGGAAAGAACAATAATGGAGGTTAAGGGGAAAATTAGCCAATAACCAAAGGAACCATACTAATCAGCACATGCGGCTTGACCAGTATTTCACCCAGACAGTGACACCTTCCCACAAATCAACCACTTAAAGGAATAGTTCTTGGCTGGTCTAGTATACCTAGGATGAGAACTAAAGCATGGTGCTATAGCTGAACCAAGAGCTAGAGATTTAATTTTGTGGATCCTAATAAAATCTTTTCTGTGCCTAAGGTGGAAGGGGAAGATTTCAGGCCATGTAGGTAGGGTGAGGCTAAATGTCTCTGAAGCTAGCCAGAAAATCTACCCTCCCAAGCCTATGGACCCTGTCCCCCCAATTTCCTTATCTACTTGAAGCAAGAAATGGCCTGAATTTACCTCAAAGCTCTTAAAGTACACTTTCTATTCTCTTCTGCATATTTTTGTTCTATTACTGAATAAATGAAGTTATCTAACAGTTGAAGAAGAGCAATGTACTTGAATTTATGCCCATTAAGTTAACCAATTAATGCCTGAATCAATGAAATGCAAGCCACTTTATTCTGGTATCTGCCTCACCCTATAGATCATATCTCCCCTTCTGTGCCCTGATTATCCGAGGAACACCTAGAACTTAAATGGTGATAATGTTGCCAAGACAGTGTGAATATGCCACACATCAGGGAAAGTAGTAAGTTGTATAGTTATCTTCTTATTGGGGTCTAAAATCCCTACCCCACAACAATACAACTTACTACCTCACCCCGGCATGAGCAGAATCCTCTAGTAAGGGCAGTAGGAAAAAGGACACCTACCCTCCTTCACTGCTTTAAAAAATTGTGTAGGCTTTCATTCCAACTTAAATGCCAAAAATGACAGAAAGTATAGGGAAGTAGAAGAAAGTTCTGAGAAAATTAACAGTGGGGGGAGATATGATACCATATGGACTAGTTGTAAGAACCACAAAATGGGTACCAACCATTGTAAAGATAGAAGGATAGAAAGCATACAGTCATACCATTTAGCCCACAAAGCTACCTTCCCCAAAAGCAGATGTCCAAGACAATGTTCCTAGACTTTTAGATTCCATGGACCAATTGAATTTAGATTAAAAAAAGAAAGAGAGACTAAAGTAGGGGTTATCAACTTTTAGTTTAGTCATGTAAGAAAAAAAACATTTTATCAATATGATTTAATGAGAATATTTTGATACCAAAGAACTAGAAAGGACATAACCTCTTAAAAAAAGACAGTCCTATGAATGGAATTAAATTCAGATAATGAAAAACACATTAAACCTTTTCAATTTTGTTCATTTCCACTGAGGACTGGCATTTGAGAAGTAGTGTCATCACATGTTCTCTCTCATTAAGTGCCATACTATGGTGTTTACCAAAGGATCAACCATCTCAAAGATATACATACTGAGTTTCAGGGGAAAGGTATAGGACACAAAACCTTGCTACACACCAGAATGAAGCACTGCATAACCAGAATAGAAACCTGAACAGAGCCAAGTTGGATGGGAAGTGTACCACCGTGGGAAAGACAGTAGACTGTATAGTTATCTCCAAGATGGGGTGTGACCCTAAAACTATACAATCTACTACCTCATCCCACAGAGCACCAGTGTCCATCTTCAGCCCCGGTGGGCCAGCTATTCAGAAGGGTCAGGAGAAAGAACCCACTTATAAATTAGCAAAAAGGATGAAAGGGAGGGAGAGTTACCTGAGAGGTTCTGTTCAGTGGAGTCATTTGTCTTAGATGCAGTACACTGCAAGAGAAGGGATAGACCACTGTGGAACTGTTGTAAGAACACAAGGTAAAAAGTCATCATCCCTCACCTAGACCTAGATCAGTTAGAAGTTCAGTGATCTGATAGAAAATGCCTTTGCTATGTGATCAAAATAAGATGATCATTTCAGTATGCAAATATAAATCCAATTTCTCTACATATACTCATATTAAAGAATGGCTTGGTGAGGGGTTGGGGATGGAGCTTAGTGGAAGAGCATGTGCTTTAGCAACAAGGCCTGGGTTTGATCTCTACCACCAAAAAACAAGAATGGATTGGGGGTGAAAGGGAAACTACTGGAGGGGGGGTGCTACTGAACAATGACAACAGAAATACTTTAGGGCTGGGTACAATCACCAGACTAGCAAGAAATTCTTAGTTTCATCTAAGCCCCTTACTTGGGCTTATTTTGCCCACTCCAACTTTTCTGTTTTTCTTGCACTGCTAATGATGAAGCTTAGGGGTTGGTTTATATATGCTAGGCAAGTGCTCTACTGTTGAGCTATATTTTCTAGCCCTACTCCAGCTGTTTTAGTCATATGTTACATTTATTTTCCATTCTTTTACATGTGTGTGTTTGAAACAATGTCGCTGTTTACAAGGCCCAAAGTTCTATATAAAGATATATTAGATAAAGCATGTTAGTATAACTGAACATTCGATGGCCTCTTTTTGCAGTGTTGGGAGATCAAACTCAGGGCTTTAGGCATGCAAGGCAGGTGCTCTACCTCTGAACTACACCCTCGGTCCTCAATGCCTTTATTTTTAATGTTACCTGCTACTCTTAACTGCTGAATGGGGTATACTGGAGTCTTTTGGTTCAAGTCTTAATTCATTTCGTATTTCTATTAGTTTTTACTCATATTTAAGTAAAAAATCATATATAAGTAGACTTTCTAAGGTCCCAGAAGTTTCTGAAAAAAGGTAGCTTCTTCTTAAAACTAAAATCATGTTAGATATAAATTTGAACCATAGAAAACTACATGGAGATAATGGAATTCAAGATATGAGCATTTTCTCTGTTTTGACACCTAAGCCAAACTTATTCAAATGATGGAACAGGGTCATTCTGGTAAGGTTACCCACACTGGAAGTCCACTGAGAAATGAATATGAACAAGAGTATGGGTTAATCAGGGTTTCCTCCTGGTCTACTGTAGTTCTTGGAGGCAGGCTATGAGATGTGATTGTTGAGCCATCTTGTTTCTGGCTCCAGTTTCTGCCCATGAGACACTGGAGAAAAAACATTCCCTCTGGGTTTGAATTCTTATTCCTAAAAGTCAGATATTCTGGCCAAAGATGAAACCTCCCAGCCCTTGGGAATCACCTGCGCATTCTGATCCCTGTTCTCCTTATCTTCTTTGCCTTTGTCAGTTATCTTTGTTTCTTCCTCAGCCAGTTGTTTCCTGCGTTTCTCCCGCCTCTCTTCCAGCTCCTCATCTCTCAGGAATTCCAGGTGATTGACAATGGGCACTTTAACCACTACATCAAAGAGGCAAAGATCAGAGGCTATTCTGTGGGCTGCGTGGGTTGGGGAGGAAGCCAAAAGGTGGAGTTTGTGGTCACAGACAACCAGGGAAACAATTCTCCACATACTCATCCTGGAAGGCTCACTACTGCCCTGATAACAAAGATGCCACACACCTGAAACACAGTCGTGCATGCTCTCAGCATCAAGAACTTTGCATTCCTCTGTCCAGCGGGTCAGGGCTGTGGGAATGCTGGACAGGGTTCCTGTAGGGGAATAAAGAGGAGTAAGATTCTTGGCCTTGTTAAGTGTCAAATGATAAAACAAACAAACAAACAAAACCCCCAAAACAAAAAACCTGCAATATTTTCCTAACTTGGCCCAAGATCTATGTTTGGTACATAACAGGTACCTAGAGACAATTTTGTTGCCCTTGGCTCAGTCACTGAATGGTCCTAGCTCCTATAAAATGTAGCATCTCCAGGGTAGATACTGTTCTGTTTTTCGTCAACTAGGGGGAAAAAAGCTGATAAATTCTCGAACTCTACCCTCCCCATTACCACAAAACTTGCCTGCTTGGCTGGTAGCTGTGCTCTGGTCATGGAAAAAGTCATCCAGCAGTTCATCATCAGATCGGGCAATGATGTGGACATCATCATTGCCCACCAGGAGGCGGGCACGACCCCGGCTTTGTAGGGGAAGACTACTGCTCAGCTGAAGGATGTCAGCAGCAGCTGAGGGACCAAGCAACCTAGAGTGATGGTGGGGTACCATGGTCACTGTTCAGTCTGCAGCAACCTGTTACCAAGAAATCCTCCATCCAGATCTTCTACCAAAATTGTAACACAATTATGAACCTTATCACACTGCATATAAGCTTTACTTGCTCTTCTGATTAATACATCAGATTTACAGCTTTATTTGGGCTGACATTGCATATTATTCTATAGTTACAGGCATGGATCAATTACTTCTGACAAGCTTTCACACGCCAGGCACTGTGCTAATGCTTTTGTTGTGCACCCTCTGTAGTTTGTACATTGACCTTCATAATACTTATAGTCCATTCAATTTTTAAAATGATTTTTCCCACTAAACTGGAAGGTAGGGAGCTTGTCTTGACTACATTAAAACTGTTTGGGCTTGCCACATGAGATGCTTAATAACTGCTGAATGTCTGCATGGGACAAGTCACACTGTTTGGTACTTCACCAAAAGCTGCACTTATAACCTACAAAAATCAGAATACACACCTTATTTGTGGTAACAACATTAAATGAATGACTATTCCCCTTTCCCAGTCAAAACAATGCTGAAACTCAGTGAAGATTCTTTTAAGAGCTCTGGTCAATCACTAGATCTTTTCAACTCACCTCTGGAGTATAAGAGGAGGGTTGGGCTGGCGATTCCCAGGATAGTGAACATGAATGGTGTGGCCTGTATTGGCCGTCAGCTGCCTTAGGGTCCTCTGACTGCGTCCAATGCCCTGGGTGAGACGAGTTGTGGAGGAGCCACTGCCCAGTGTCAGGGAACTGTGATCTGCATGGCGTACCATCAGTGGGTGGGTGGTAGGGATATTTCCTGGGGATGGGGGGATGTCTGCTGCAAGGACAATATGCAAAGGGATCAGTGCCAAAAAGAAATTTCTTCCACGATTGTTCAAGCAGAATCATGTCTCCTGGGCCTTACTTCCTCACACGGAAACCTGAGCTTTGTCCTTTCTCCCTCATTCCCACACCACCTAATCTATAATCACTGACACTACCATAGCTTATACCATCATCTCTCATCTAGATACTGCAACAGCCTCCTAAATAGTACCTTCTCCCAATCCACTCTCCACATTACAGCCACAGTAATGCTTCTAGGACCCTCAGACACATGCTGCTCCCTCCATCTTGAAGACTCCTTTCCCTCGCCTGCTCTTTTATTCCTGGCCTAAGATGTCACTTCCTCTGTGAAGTCTCATTTTGATAGACTAGATTAGATAAGTCCTGTACTCTGTGATTTTTTTACCATGCTACAATGTAATGCTTGCTTACTTATAATTCCTAACAGATCATAAGCTCCTATAATAGCCAAGGATTGCTTTCTTCTTTACTGCTTCATCCCCAGTACCTAGGACACAGTAGGCACACCTCAAATATCTGTCCAATTTGATGAATGGACAGAGGCTCAACTATAAGGAAGACCGATGAAAATCACAAAAATTCAAAGAGCATCATAGATGATATCTTGAATATTATCAGTCCAATCCATTTTTTTTCCTTTTCATACTTTTCATTTACAGGTGATAAACTGAGGCTCAAAGAGGTAAGAGATTACTTGGCCAAGACAACAGACCAGATCAGTCCAGTGTTTTCTGCTATATTATGTTTGTGATTTGAGGTCAAGACCTGTCCTATCAAGATAAGCTTGAGTCTAAGAACTCGATTCTCTAACTTGATGCTAAAAGGGAACTTTGATGTTGATGGGGGAGGAGGGAAGAGATTCATTCTCTCCCCTGAAAAGATGCATTCTTGATGAACAAAGCCGAATATGTTCAAATCTATTCCCCAATTCCAAGCTCAAAGGTGTTCAATCCAAACCCTCAAGATCCAGTGTTAGAGAAAAAAAGGATTACTGTTTGCCCTATCCACTGTAGCGTGCATCTGGGTGTCTGATGCAGTCGGTCTTGGTTTCATTTTTTAATCAAGTAAATCATCAAGTTGTCCAGGCTCCAAAATGGCTGCCTGTTTACTGAGGTGAAGCAAACAAAAGCAGCCTCTTGCTATTCCTTCTTGTGAGAATATGCTATTGAGAGATGGATTCAGATATCCCTTGCCCCAGAAAGTCAGCATAGGAAGAGTGCTGTTGGTATCAGATCAATAGCTGCTTTGGTTCACTGCTTGGCTTACCCTAGAGAAGGGTATAAGAATCAAGAGAGAAAACCCAGCTGAGCCCCTGTATCTTACTAGCACTGGAGAACATGTTGTCAAACTCAATGATGAGATCATCCTCCCGGTCAAAGCGCTCAAATCGGACCAAGGGAGAAGCGTTCATATCAGGGTAATCCTCATCCAATTCCATTTCAGAGCCATCGTCGTCATCGTCTTCATCTCCCTCTTCACCTTCATCATCCTCCTTAAGGGAAAATAGGAGATGGAGAATTGCTGGAGGTAAGGGTTTTCTGAAGCCTGGTGTCATTGGCCACATGTGCACATGAGGGAGGGAGGCGCTGAGGCTAGCTAGGAACCCAGACTGTTGGTTTTCTGCAGTTCTCTGTTCCCATGGAAGAGGTCATCTGAACCAACCCAAACACAGTCCCCCCTCACCTGATCATCTTCCTCATCTTCCTCCTCCTCCTCCTCTTCATCCTGACTATCATCCTCATCCTCGTTACTGCCACTGCTGTCCTCTTCCTGAGTGTGCTCCTCCTCATCCTCAGGGTCCAGGATATTCATGGAATCTAAAACAAAGGGAGCACATTGGAGGACTAAACTGAGTAGCTAGAAAACAGGCTACTGTGTAGGCCGGCAGACTTGAGTGGGAAGGTGATGGGGTATCTGACTCTAGGAGAGGAAGAATCAGATCTGGGGTGATGTACAGACTTAGTGAGCCATCCCTGATTTTCTAAGAGTGCCAATCAATGAATCAACACGCTGAGCAGGGTGGCTGACTGTGGAGGCTGGCACCAGGGTGGTGCTTTGAGGAGCCACAGTCTAGGACTTGGCCAAGTCTACTGGTGCCCCCTTTCCTTTCCAGCCCTACTTTGCTACTGACTGCATCCTGTTGGTAAGAGGGAATCTGGAGCGATGATAGCAAGTGGGTGAGAAGAAAGCGAACCAAGTAAGAAGTGATAAACTTTGGGCAAGCAGTAGTAACATGTTATTTGAAAAACTGGCTGAGGATAAAGTGGATGGTGTATGTCAGCGCATGCAGACAGATGCTTCCTTATTCTGCACATGTGGGCGGCTGCCTCCAGGAAAACCCTAGTGTAGTGTCTGCCAGACGTGCAGGGCAAGAAGGGAGGCCTTTCTGGCCTCGGCACTCTCACCTTCTCGGTTGGCCTGCAAGGTGGAAGCTTGGCTGAGGTTGGAAGGAGCTTCATCCATCAGCACGTCCTCTTGTGATTCATCCTCTCCACTTCTGCTCACTGAAGGTTACAGAGCAGAGCCTTCACTGAACAACAGAGGACTTCCCTTTCCAGATTGGGTGCGCCTAAGTAGCTATGTACACCTAGCAGATATCCACTTTTTTTTTTTTTTTTTGATGAGGGACAAGACCTGGATTCTCTGTCATCTAGCTAGGTGAGCTTGGCCAGTCACTTTACCTGTCTGAGTCTCAGTTTCCTCATCTGTAAAATGGGATGATCACATCTGTCTTGCCAATCCCACTAATTGTGAAACCACAGAGTATACTGGGTGTGAAAAAGCTTGAAAATTTCAGAATACATGTCTACTTCATTTTTCCTTTGATTTCCTTTCCTTAATCAGTAAAATAAAGACAACACATACACCCTCGAAGCCAGGTGACAGTAGGGTACCTTTGCCACTCTCCCTCTGAGATTTAAAAAGCGCCACCCTTAGGGGATGATCACTCTTTTTTTACACTGCTGAGGCAGAAAGCCCCTGGACTTCACTGAAGAACTGAAAGGAAAGCACTTTTCTCACCCTACAGTCTCCTCTAGACCTCCATGAATAAACACTCTTTTGATGTGCCTGATGTTATCATCTGTACTGATGGTTACCCCCACCACCTCCCCCACACAGGCAATGCTTCAGACCTGCCACAGGCCTGTAGATGGCTTGTGAATTTCTTATCTGTAAGACCATCAACATCAAGACAAGCAGCAATCTAGGCTGGCTATGAGCCCTTAGGCAGAGCTGAGCAAGCAGATGATGAGAAAAAGGGTCCTCCCAAGAGAGACTGAGGCAAAGGAAGAGGCTATACTCAGTTCTGGGGCTCTCACCTATAATTGTACTGTTCCCAGATCCGCCATCCCTCTCAAGCAACTCATCTATCAGGTCCTCCAGCTCATTCTCAACCTGGAGAGAAATAGAACATACATATGGATACACACAAGTCTATCATTGTGCTAGCACCGAAACCCTAATAAAAGCCAGCAAGGGAGCATACGTTTCTAGGATAATGTGTGACGGAGGAGGTTACATAAAAACCACACACTTGGTGCTAATAGCACAGAAACTACCACATGCTGCCAATCCACACTCAGACTTTCCATCAAATGGGTCCATCCCAGTTAGCTGATACCAGGTTAGTCTTTAGACTGTCCAGGAATACATGCAGATCTCCTTAGAGCCAGCAGCTAAGGACCATAGGCCCCAATTTTTTTATCCATTGCTACCAGCTCCAGAAATTACAATGCTTTCTCTTTAGGTTCTATAGAAGACAGTTTAATGGCCCAGCAAGAGCTGGTGCTATGGCATAAGGTGGTGTTAGGAGCTTCCATTAATGACCAGAGCCAAGTAAATCAAAGACCCTGGGCCCAACCTCAGGCCAGCTTTCTACGTCAACATTTCACCTGTGCCTAAGTTTTCTGCTTGGGATCTATACCATTTCATAGTACATGGCGCCTTGGTCCTGCCCCCATCCCTCCTTTAATACAATGCAACCACATTTGCTGAGCATCTACTAAGCATATCATCTGTGCTCCTCTGCAAAGCAGACAGCATTGAGGCGAGGATCTAAAGTACTCACCCACCCACACCACCTGGGGGTTTGGTTCAGCGCCGCAACAGGGAATGCTGGATGATCTGCCTCCCTACCTGCATCTCTTGTGAACTGAGCACCTCAGGCTGCCCAGCAATCACCACTGAGTCGGTTTCAGCCTCCCCATCCATGATATCCCCATCTGCCACCTCTGTCTGAGTGACATCATGATCCTCCTCCTGCACTTCTGCTTCCCCAGGCTCGCCTGAAACAATCAACCAACCAGCAAAATAATCAAAGGGTGCCTATGTGCTGGGCACCACAAGGCAAGCGTGAAGACAATAGGTCCCTTCCTCGGGCAAGTTTACAAATTCTCAGAGAATAAACGAATGGGTGACAAAGGAAAAGACAAGGCTACGTGTGAGGACAGCCAAACAAGGCTGCATTTTGAAGGAATTCTTTGTGGGGCAGATTCCCACACCACTATGACAGATCTCTGGAAGGCCAGCAAGTTCCCAGGGAAACAACACCAAGCCAGAACAGCTGTAATCCCATGCCCGGAAAGCAACTACATATTCCCACCCATCCAGCTCTCCAGGCCATAGACTCTGATTCCCTACCTGGGTCTTGCTGGTTGCTATTGGAGTCCTGTGAGGCTCCTTGGGCATCCTGTTCAGTCTTGCTCTTGCTAGAAGCACTCTTGCTGCCAAAAAGGCTACTGGGCTGGTTCACAATGCGGGAAAGTGTTTCCAAAGGCTTCAAAGCAGCATTGACTGTGTTGGCCATGTTGGGACTGAATAAAGTAAGATAAAGAGATGGGCTGAGTACAGAAATACTAGGTGTCTGTTCTCTAAGTACCACTAAGGTTCCCACAACAGAAGCTACTAGCAGAGAAAGGGACACAAGGTCAAAGAACTAACATTCTACTTATTATTTAGGAGGAAAAAAGTTTGACTTGAAGGCCTTTGAAAGAACCACCCCCAAAGCAAGGTTAAATCAATGCTGTATTTCATAGGGCTGTGGTAAGCCTGTGAGGAACAACTTCTTGACTAGAAGCCAGAAGATATACTAAAAACATAAATATATGCAAGTACCAAACCACTTTTTAGGCCCAGGCTTTGTAAAGAAAAGCATCAGTATTTAGTAACCAAATCTTAAGAGCTCAAAGGAACATGATAAAAGTTTTAAGTCCTGTGGATTTCAAACTACGTAGGGAAACCTAGGATTTAGCAAATGTCATAGGAACTGCAGGGGGGAAGTGTGGAATGATTTCTAAGTTTAATAAGGTATGTGAGGTCAAATTGGCGCCCACCAAAACCAAAGCAGTTGTGATTTTTATCTGTTTTATGTTATACACATAGATGTATCTGTGTGTACGCATGATCCCTAGTGCCCAGATTAGTGGCCTCTAATTCCACAAAAATGAACCAAGGCTCATTACAATGACTGATCCCAGGAACAGGGACTGGAAGGCAAAAGGTAAGCCTGGGGTATCTCATTATATTGGTGGCTTTCAAAAATTAATGGCAGGCTCATTGAGCTCAGAGGTAGAGTACTTGCCTAGCATGCGCAAGGCCCTGGGTTCAATCTCCAGTACTGGGGAGGGGGTGGTGGTGGGGAACAGGGGAGGCAGCTACGACAAATTCAAGGCCAGCTTTGGCAACAACAGTAAGATCCTACCTAGCGAGTATGAGGTCCTGGATTTGAGCCCAAGCACCAAAACTAAAGCAATGGTGTAGGGTGGAGAGGGTTTAATGGGATTATTATCAGAGGCCCAATCTGAGTATCAAAAAGAATAATGGGAGCAATAAAAAAATCTATATCGTCAGAAACAAAAGTGGGGACAGTGGGTTCTTTATTACAGAAGAATGCCAGTTGATAAACAAGAACCAGACAATCAGAAAATCTTCATTGGTATGACCAGCAATGCAAATGATCTAGGCAAGGATCACCAATGTCAAAGAACTACTAAGTTAAAAATCTTCAGGGTGGAGAGTATTTACTTTTCTCATGATCTCAGAATACCACCTCACAGATAATTACAAAGTGGAAATCCTAGTAGACACCACACTATGTGATCAAATTTATCATCACTAGTAATGGGACAAAATATATGTCTCCTGATGTGATGTAAGAAGAGTAAATATTATCTATATAGTATTTTTTGCCAAAAAAAGTTCAACCTGAACCAAACTGTGACAAACAGTGAATCATGTATCAAAACATTCTCCTCCTGGCTGTAGGACGTAATTAAAATAATTAGGGGCATTTGAATATAAAATACATAGAATATTATAGTAATGGTAAATTTCTAGGATATAATAATGGAATCCTAGCCATGTAAGGTAATGTTTGTTCTTAGAAGACATTTGCTTAAGTACCTGGAGGTTAAGTATCATGTTTTTTGTAACTAATTTCTAATGACTGAAGTCTGAAAGGGAAAGAAGGAAGAAGTAAAAGCAAATGGAGCAAAATGCACTAGTTAATGCAGGTGGATATACAGTGTTTATCATACTATTTTGAGTTTGAAATTTTTGTTATATCCTTTTCCCCCCCTTTAGCAGTGCTGGGGAATCAAATCCAAGGCTTCGTACATGTTAGGCAAGTACTTTTTACCACTGAACCACATTCCAGATGAGTTTGAATTAAAAAAAAAAAAATATATATATATATATATTTTTAGTTGTAGATGGATATACCTTTATTTTACTTATTTTTATGTGGTGCTGAGGATCGAACCCAGTGCCTCACCCATGCTAGGTGAGTGCTCTACCACTAAGCTACAATCCCAGCTCTGATATTTTTAATTGTTTAAAAAAAATCAATGGGTTTGTAACAAAAAGCCAAAGATGTCTTGAAAGTGTTCCACAGGTCAAATGTTTAATCATTTGAGCAAGCAAAGAATGATGGCAGTGAACCAAATAATTCAGTCATTGGTTTTAAAAACTGATAAAAATTCATGAGTGTTTACATTACTATTTAGGAAACAGAAAGCTAGAAAAAAACTTACAGCTGATGTGATACTTAAACAGATTTATTTACTTTACACTGAAATTGGTCACTAAATAGAAAATTAGTTTGTATGCTGCCTTTTCAGTAGGGACTGTATTTAAGGATAACTAGACTTTCCCTTTACGGCTATCTCTCAGAAAAATGCATGGCAAATAAATTGGAATGAGAAATTAGAAAGCTGTCATTCATGATCCCCTAAGGAATTGATTTGCTCAGGCAAGGATTATCAACTGATATTATGGCTATTAATTAGTTATATGCTTGATAGGGAACTAGATACTTGTGAAGTACCAAAGTAAAAACACACATTACTTTCTAGCAAGAAAGGAGGAAATATTACAACAAAAGGATGATTATCACTTATTTAGTGGTCAATCTTAACAGGATTGCTAATGGCAGGTTCAAAGAGACTGTGTCTCCCTATAATATAATATGGGATGTATATCACCTAAGATATACTTTCTAGGCAGAAAGATTTAAATTGCTCAAGTAGGTCTCAAGATTTAACTACAAGTTTATAGAAAATATCAGGGAGTAAAATAACAATCTAAAACTAATCCAAGGAAGCAACTGGACCAAGACTAGAAGGTAAAACCACCTTCTATGGGGCAGCTGACCTGGTCACTTGAACAAGTTAGTGCCATAAACAACAAAATAAAATTTAAACTATTAGGAGCTGTGTTAGAACAAACACCCTCATACCACACAAGAGCATATATAGTGAAACATCATTTTATTACAAAATACATTAGGGATGCAACAAAAAAAACATGGAAAGATATCCAATAAGATAATGGTGGTATCTGGGTGCTGGAATAGAATCTATGTACTTATTTTTGCTGATCTGTATTTCTTATAATACACATATAATGTTCTTATAATAAAAGGTTAGTTACAAAGCAGGGGAGGGTGTGGAAAAAATCATCATTGACAGAATCCAATTCCTGAATTGTAGCAAAAGAGGTAATAAAGGTGTATAGAATGGCAAGTGCCTTGGCCTTCTTCAAAGTCAAAATACAAAGAATGTGGGTTTCCTATTTACATCCAGTTTTCCCACCACACCAACTGCCTCCTCACCACTCATCTGGATGAAGTCAAGAAGACAAAACCCTGGGGCTGAAGCATGACTTTACCTGGACAGGTCTAGGCTATGAGGCACTCTGGCGAGGTCATTAACCAGCCCTTTCTTTAGGAAGAGTCGAATGATGTTGTTCATGCCATTGTGCTGAGTCTTGGCTGTGGCACTGCTATAGAAGCTGGAGGTGGAGGGGCAGGACTCCATGATAGTACTGATGATACACATCACTGCCTGAAGCCTGGGAAAGAAGTATTATAACTCTATCATATGAATAATAGCCCATTCTTAAACCATGTCTTCACTAAATTGTCTCAGATAACCCTTTTGCAACTTTTGTGAAAATAATATCTAAAGAGGTAAGAATTTACTCTCCGGGTGTTAGCATTCATAATTTTCTTCAAGCATAAAGTATATTTAAATTAAATAAAACTAAATAACCTGTTCAATATCTTGCTTGAAGACCCTAGAAATAAAATGAAAACAACCCTTTGGTCTGTTCACGTTGTTTGCCCAATTCCTCCAAATGTAATCAGTGCTCTAGGTATTTGAAGTACCAGAATTATTAGAAAGGACCAGAATGTGTATGATGCCAGTGTGAACCAGAAGTCTTGTACAAGTATAAAGAATTTCATGGACCAAGAATGGAATAAAGGAATGCTCTTGGTTATTAGCACTAGGTCAGGTATGGGTTTTACCTGGCATGTTTTTCTGTACTCTCCGCCATAGCCAGTGCCCGTCCCAGGGCTGCTTTTACTTCATTCACTAGGGCCACCTGGGCATCTGTGCCACTTCCTGCAGCAGCCAAGCTTGCAAGAAACAGTCGGGCCAGGGCAGGTGTATCCTTGTCTTCTGCGTTCTGGGTATGTGGGAGGAGGTGGTCCAGAACAAAAGCAAGTACACTGCAGTCCTGAAAAGTCATTAATTGTGACATTAATTGTTACACATTATTTGTGCAGCAACAGGGTAGACACACAGTGACGTTTTCCTTCAAGTCATCCAAGGTGTGAATATCAGGCCCACCTTATATATAAGGAAACCAAGGCTAGGAAAGTAGCAAACCAATGACAAAGCTTTGGGAAGATTTACAAAACCTTCCAGATTCCATTTATTTTCCACTACACAGTTCGTGCATTGTCACATAGATATCACTTGATATTTCTTAAATATTATCCATATTTAGTGGAACCGTTCACAACAAAGTCTATAAACATACTAGGACACACTAAATATTTTCCTATCTGATAGATGAGTCATCTGAGGCCCAAAGTTATTTACACAAAAACGTTAGTCAAGGGCTAAGAATTCAACTATTGACTCTTAACTGAAGGGTTATAATTCCCCCGGAATTCAATTAAATTATATTTACTGACATCTGCAATGTGCCTGGAACCCTGTGCTACAAACTAGCAAGAGCTGAATGAGAGACAGTATAGTCACAGACATGGATATGCAAAATGACTTAATGCAGGGTTACTTAAAATAGCAAAACAGGATCAAAACCAGGGGAAATAAATTAGGTTAAACTGTTCTTTTTCTCTAATTTCTGTTCTAATAATTCTTTATCTTAGGAAGAAAATAAGTTCTGCAGTCATTCAAGCAGATTTTGGAACTATATGAAGGTGATGACTGCGCAGCACTTTAAATGTACAAAATGCCACTCAACTGCACACTTTAAAATGCTAATTTTACCTCAATTAAGATACTGCTATCAAAAATTATAGTGTGGAGAACTGGATAAAGTGAGTTTAGGACAATAATATCAGAAATAAAAATTAATTTCCAATGAAATACAAAGTTAAAACTGCTTTTTGAATAAAAGCAGTCATGTTACAGTAAACACTAGAAAAAGTTTTACAATTTGGGAAAGTAATATGAACAAATAGAAAGCACACAGCTCTTCAACCAGAGATCTGGGTTCCAGTTTCAGTCATGCTACTGTGTAGTGTAGCCTTGGGAATATTACCTCTCTGAACTTTCTCTCCTTCATTAGAGATAATACCAATAATCTACCATTGTGGCGATGAGGACTATGAATAGTATTTGTTATACCTAAAAATTGTCAGTACCAGTAGATCACTGGACGTATATTGCAAAAAATTCTCAATAAACAATAATGAAATGTCTTATTACAGGTCGAACTATTCTAAACTATGAATTACAAGTGGCATAGATGTGTAAAAGGCTTTAAAATAAAGCCTAATGTATATATTTAATATGTGAATGCCACAAAAGACAAAAAATATAAGGAACCTGAGAGAAAACAAAAATTAAAAAAACCTGGCACAGTGGCACATGCCGATATTCCCAGCTACTTAGGAGACTGGGAAGATCACTAAAGCCCAGGAGTTTGAGGCCAGGCTGTGTAAGACACCTAAGACCACATCTCAAAAAAACAAACAAAAAGACGTCAATAGGCACTTCCCACAAGAGAATATCCAAATTGGCCAATAAACACATGAAAAGATGGTCAACAGAAAACTACAGATTCTAACCATAATACCACTATAAACCTGCTAAAATGGGTAAAATGAAAAAGTACCAACTGTTAGCATGTAAGTGAAACAATCATAACTTCCATATGCTGCTGGTGGTAATATAAGTTGATATAACCACTCTGGAAAACTTCTAGGCACCATCTGCTAAAGCTGAACAAATGCATGCTCAAGAGTTCAGCATTTCTGCTCATAGTCATATATACCACCCAACAGAAGTGTTTTTTATATATTCACCAATACATGTATATAAGGATGCTCATATTAGTAGTGTTTGTGATGGCTCCAAAGAGAAATCTACCCAACTGTTTATTAACAGAATGAACAGAATAATGATGGTACAGCCACACAATGGAGTTCTAAACAGTAATGAAAATGAACTCCAACTACACACAAAAAAATGAATCTTGCCAACATGTTAAGCAAAAGAAATGTCACAAAGACAAGTTCATACTACCATACAAGAATACATTTATATAAAGTGTTAAACCACTGTGTGTGTGAGAAGTTTCTGGGAGTTTGTATTATTTATTTCGGTGACAATTATCCAGGAAAAATTAATGGATTACTCACTTAGGGTCTGTGTTATTTCTAATATGAATTAAAGTAAAAATGATTTTAAAAATGGAACTTTTGTAGACTCTGCAATGCAAGTGCCCTTGCTCATTCTTAGAATCTTTGCCACTTACAAACCATAAACTATGATGTGTGACCCACAAAATGAGACCACCCTACATGGAAAAAAAAAAAAAAAAAACCAGTGTATATGGTAACACAATACAGTTTTTGAAAGTACCTACAAACTTGAAAAATCTAACCTGAAGACGATTCTATACTGGGACATATAAAATATGACTTCATTTTTTTTATAGTTCTATGACAAATATTTAGATGATTTTTGTATTCTTATTACCAATATTGTTAGCACATCTGATATGTTGCACATGTGTAAATACATATGAAAGACCTGTATTTTCTTATTTATTTGATTCAGTTCATGTGTTTACTTAGAAGCGCTAGATAGCCCCTCAAATTCTACATTTTCTCCTCAAACCTTTCCCATTCTGTTCTCTTATGAGATGCCCATCCATTAAATAATAAAAGACCAAGAACTTCCTTTTTCATCCTTTCCAATCCAATTCTTGTCCATTTTTACCTTTAAAACATCTCTTCGACTCATTTTTCACCAACTTCACCAAGATCATGTATTACCCTATATTATTATTATATCAGACACCTAACTGGTCTCTCTGAATTCAGTTCTGCCTTTTGCAATGGAGACACTGCACAAAGCCCATCAACTCACTGTCTGTAGTGAGCCTAATGGCTCCACATCACAGAAAAAAGGCTTAGCTCTGACTTATTCAACATTGCACAACCACTCAGCATGCAGGGGTTCTTAGCAAAGTGCCCAATGCATAGTAAGGTACCTAAATGATGGGCGTATAACATCTTAAGCAAAAACTGGAAACATTACCTCTTTGATTAACTCAGACTGGCCCACGGTGTAGCTGTAGTTGGCAATCAGGGTAGCAATACCAACATAGGACCTCACCAACTCTGCCAGAAGACGAAGGATAGTGGAGGTAGGCATTAAAGGTTTGCTGCCCTTGCCCTTCTGCTTGGCTTCCTCAGAGGCCCGGTCCCCTTCTTTATCTTTCTTCCCATCTCGAGACTCCTCTGGAGTTGAAGCTCCTGAGAAAGAACCAAACACTGGTTCAACTCCACACTGGAATAATGCAAAGTCAAGTCTTAGAATACAACTTCTATTCCACTTTAGGTCAGTAGACACTTTTTCACACTGTAGTTGAAGGACAGAGAACCAGGATGACTCTAGTCTCAGACATGACATGTAGATACAGTACAACAAGGAGGATTTGCACAGCTGTTCATATATCCCCTCACCATTTCCCTACTCTTAAAATTTTATGATCAAGTAACAGTGCACTAATAGTTCTCCAAACATGACTTGTACCCTCTCTTTTACCTCTTCCTTCCCTTTTGTCTTCCTGGCACACATTTATCTAGTTCAGCTCGAATAAATGCTCTATCTTAAGAATCTAGACACATGAAGATATAACACACCCACTATACATTATCTAAGCATACTTATATTTGAGCAGTTATCTTGCATTATAATCATTTTAAGTCTCCCTCTTTAGAAAAAGTTCTTAAAATGCACCTCATTTTGTAATTAAAATCTGTCCACACAGTGGGCATGAATATGTCCCTTGACTATCTTGCCATCACCCATACTATATATTTCACATAGGCAGTAAGCCCATTAAACACTATTTGACTTACTTTTTAATTTATCTCTAGGGATTAGTATGATATTAAGAAAAATATCTCCTAAAATAGGCCTTACAGGATCTTCTCCCTATCCAAGGACAAGTAATTTTGCAAGGTCTTATAAGACTTGTTTGCACATGACATTTCTCTAACTCACAGAAAGTTACTAATAGACTGCTGACACTGTCATGAGGGAGGAGTTCACCACAAATATTATATGGCTGGAATAGTATCACAAGTATCAAAGACAGCTTATAGAAGCCACCAAAAGAAATACAGGGCTGATTTAAAGAGTAAAACTGAAGGATTTTACCACAGCAACAGGTTAATAGATAGTTTCATTACTTTAGTGTATAGATACCTCTTATTTATAGAACACTGAGCACATCACTGATGAAGTTCACTTAGACAAGTCAATGTGAGAGTTACACCTGTATTTCCCTTCCCTCTGCCCATGAACCCCACAGTTTCTTCAAGCCATCTTCCCAAGAAATAACAACATGAGAGGGAGGAAAGCAAACCATTACCCTCTCCTTGGGAAGTCCCAGATGTGGAAGTCTCAGCTGAGGCACCATCTGCAGCAAAGACCTGACTCTGTGGAAGAAGAAAACTCCTGAGCTATTATGAATTTCAAAGACAGCTGTCCCCAGATGACAGGACTCTGTTCCAGGGTACCATTTGAAAATGCTACAGATTCTCTTTAGTTGACCTTTTAACTACATTTTCCCTCTACACTATACTCTGTGGGAAGCTATCATTATAACAAAGTGACTGGGAGATTAGAAGTAAAGAAAGGGAGAAAAGACTCAGGAATCATTTCAATACTGGGGTGGGGGGTGGATGGGCAAGAAGACTCTAATCTTCATTTTTAGGCAACAGATAGTTCATAAATATATCAAAATCAATACTTTTGAAATTCCCCTGGCATAACTCTACATACTAAGCATATACAGGCAATGGAAAGGGAAAGACAGAGGCTGTTGAAATTGACTTACATTTAAGGAAAACCCTGATTGTGTATCAAAGTCACTGCTCTGACGAGTAAGGGACCGGTACTGCTGGTACACATCATCACCCATGTCTTGCAGGAGCTGGCCAACCTCCTGGGTCATACCCCCAGGTTTAGGATCAGATTTGTCTGCTAGAAAAACAAACATCAAAAATAAAACTTTTATCGTCTAATATGCTTTAGCATCTAGGTTTTTGCAATATATGATGTTTATGCAACAAAATCACACTTCTCATAATGTATCATTGTCATTAAGCAACCCATGACTATTAGCTTGGCTCATTCTAATACTCACTAGCCTTGTGATGACAGACGATTTACTTAGGTTCTTCACTTTCCTCAGATGTCACTACCAAGTCTAAATGAACACATCTGGTACTATGGCTTGTGCAGTGAGTGTGAGCTCTATGAATGGTTGGTGTGATTATTATGGCTAAACTATTTTGGGAAGGAAGAATATGAGATGGGGTAAAGGTTCTGTGGTGAGAGAAAAAGCAAGAACATTTAAGTGGATCAGAATGTTGTAAGGATGAAAAGCAAGGGAAAGTCTTGACTGTTTTAATTTACTATAAGCTGTATTCATATATTTTGGGCAATTCTGTAGATATCTCATTAAGTACATCCTAAATAGAATCCAGAAGGACCTGAATGGAACAGAACCTTGGGTTCCAAGCAATTGAATCATGCTTTTTCTAAGTGCATACATGTATTACATGTAGCCTCTTAACTAGGAAAAAAGGTGGATTGGAATGTTGGTCTCAAAACTGATGAAGCCATGCTGTACCCTCTAATGTTGTCCCTAGCTCTTTGGGCAATAAAGATGTTTTGGTTTTTAATATGAAAACATTAGCAAATTCCTGGTTTTTAATTTTCAATCTGCTCACATGCTGCTATAATCTCCATTGATTGATTGATTGATTGCACTAATGGGGACTGAAACCAGGGGTACGTTATTACTAAACTATTTTACCAGACCTTTTTATTTTTCAATTTGAAGACAGGGACTCACTGAGTTGTTTTAGGGCCTTGTTAAGTTGCTGAGGCTGGCCTTATTCTTGCAATCCATCTGCCTCAGCATCCCAAGTAGCTAAGATTACAGGTGGGTATCACCACATCTGGCCAATCATCGCTTTTAAAATCTTCCTTCCTTCATCCATCTATGGAATGCACTCTCACACAATGGACCTTTGGCAATCTCTTCATTTTCATATCAGAACTGACTTATACTAAACTTTCTTAATTGGCTTACCCCCAGAGTCAGCTGCTTTGCCAAAGGACTCACTACCCTGACATCTATCACACTATATGACAGATACTATATCAGCTTCTTCAGACATGTGGCTTGTGTCTTCTTCATCTTGATACCCAGAGTATGAGCATATAGTGAGTGCTTTCTAAGCCATGACTTGGTTGAAATGATGGCGAAAAAACATATCCTAAAGTGCCCAGCCTCCTAAAGTAGACTAGCTATATACCTTCCTCTGGAGCATGGTATGCAGCCAGAGCATTCAGCATATCATAGATCACTTCCTTAATTGTATCAGGAATAACAGGCAGAGACGAAGGTTTCAAAGGAGTTGTCTTCACCAGCTGTACAGCATTAGGACCTTTAATTCTAAGATTCTCAAATTCATCATCTGAAGCTAAGCCAAAATAAGAGGAAAATAAATAGTTAATAGTGAACCAGCACCTAAACTAGGCTTCCAACAAAGACAGATTAAGAAGCAGGCTTGGATAGTATACAAATTTGGGAAAGGGGTGCATTTTCAACCGAAGTTCAAGTAGCATACTACAAAATCTGGTTTTGGCCTTCTCTAAACTCCACAGAATGTAATAGAGGAGTACAGGCTTTGGAGTTAGAGAAATTTTACCTTGAAATGTAGTTCTCATTCTTCAAAAACCTCATGTTTTTCATTTTTAGATTTTGTTTATTTTGAGGGTTAAATGAAACCACACACGAGAAATGCCATGAGTACATAGCTGGGGCTCCCAAAATAACTGTGCTCTTCCCCATTTTTTTTTTTTTTTTTTTTTAAGTACGAACCCATGAAACAATGGAAAAGTTCAAAGGACAGTAAAATATACATCCATATATCTAGAATTACCATTTGATTATCCTTAAATATGCCTACACACACCTCCTAAGATAGAGCATATTTTCGTATATAACTACAATACTGTTGTAACACTCAGGATACAATTATATTATCTAATACGTATTATTCAAATTTTCCCAATTTCCTTTCTCTGAATCCAGAACCCAAAGTGATGATGGCTATAATTGCTCTAGTTTCCTCTTATATAGAAGAAATGCATGCAATTTTCCCATTTCGTGGCATTAATACTTTTCGAAGAATCTAGGTCAGTTGTTTTATAAAACATTAGACAATATTGCATTCTAGTTTTTTCCTCATCATGAAAAACAGGTCACAGCTTTTTGGCAAGAATACACAGGTGAGATTGCAAATTTCCCACTGTATTCCATTAGTCACATATCCATCTCATCTTTAATTATCACTTTATTTACAAATGAAGTACAGGTAAGCCCTATTATTCCACAAAGCTTCCACATCTAAGTGCCAGCTCCTAGCTTCTCCTTTGAAAGCAAAGACTAGACAGAATGAGTCCTTCGTATTTCTAATGGATTATGACAGGGCCCAAAGAAATTACTCAATTACCTATTGAATTGACTGACGCAACAACCAGCCAATGCTCCAATATTTTTCTAAGTTATAGATCTCTTCATAGAAAAATCTCTCAAATTATACCAGGTCACACACTTTAGTGTTTCTAAAGGCCAGAAACAAATGAAACTCACCAGTTCCTGAACCTCGAGGTGCTGGAAGGGCAATGCGTATACAGCAGTTGGCCACTTCTGTGAATATGTCTGGATTGCGGCATGCAGCTGGCCCAAGGACACGGAGGATGTAGTTGATCTCCCGAGAGCCAAGGCTGCCAGACACAACACCAGAGGTAGTGCTTCCAGCTCCACTTGTAGCTGCTGAGCGAACAACCTAGCAAAGAGAGGGAGAAACACTGCTGATTAAATGCCACTTTCTAAAAATACAATTGTAGCCATGGAAGGGTTAACAAGGAATAAAATACTAAACAAGCTCTGGCTCAAAACAGTGGATACCTTTAGATTTTAGGGAGAATGATATACTTGGTCCAATCTATCCCTTCTCAATTAAAAAAAAAAAAAAAAACAAGGTTCATAACAAAGTTAAGCACATCTCAAAACTATCAATTCTTAGACCAGAGTTCATGTAATCTTTAGAGAAATTAGAAGATGGGTCTAGACAATAAATCCCACATAGTTTCCACATTTAAGTGCCAGTTCCTAGCCTCCCCCAAAATACTATCACAATTTTAAACAAGAATGGTTCAAATATATAATGACAATCACTTAGTGTATAAGAACAAAATTAAATATTTTCTTTATGCCTAAAGTCAACCATCAGTCTGAAAAAGTAATGACAGTCACAGGACATATCAAACTGCAGACTGTTTGCTTTCATAGCATAGGGCTTAGACATAGCCATGATTTTGTTCTTCTAATAAAATTACTTGTCAATCATGGAAAGTATGAATAAAATAATTTAAGTACTTCTCATCTATTCCTTTGTGAAAAGATGTTCACAAATATAAATATCTTTTTGGTTTTTTTAAGGGGTTTACTGGGACTGAACCCAGGGGCCCTTTACCACTGAGTTAAAATTCCAGGTTCTTGTTTATTTTTGAGAGAGGGCTTTCCTCAGTTGCTCAGACTGGCCTACAATTTGCAATCCTCCTGTCGTAGCCTCACGAGTCACTGGGATTATAGGCATATGTCATTGCACCCAGTCATCTTTTGATATCCTAAGACCATTTTATAAAACAAAATGACACATGCCCTTTAGCCCTTATGTTCTATGTATCTGGTCATAATTATTATTTTCATGTTTTTAGCTACAGAAAAGTTGTAATTTGTGTAAAGCCATAATTTATCTCGTTCTCTACTGCAGGATATTTGATCTCTAATTTCTTGACATTATAAGTAAGTCCACAGAGAAAACTCTTGTGCATGCACATGTTGGAATACCTGATGTTAGTCTTCAGATAAACTCAGAATTTCTAGGTCAAAGGATATATTACACTGATGGCACCAAATTGCTTTCGGCTAGTTCTCTACACCTATACCTAACAATGGATATTATGAAGCATTTTTGCTTTGCAAATTTGATGTGTTAAAACTGTCACTGATCTCTCTTTGTTCTCCATGTCAAATAAAATTTATTATAGAACTCTGAAAGTTTTTCTCTTGTCCGATGAGGACCTTTATTTAATTCTAGCATTTTTCAGTTTTAAGATTTATTTTTTTGTCTGAAACTTATCTGGATATACATATTTCTTCCCTGCTGGGCTATCACCCGACCATGGGATCACTGTACATGTTGCCTTTAATAGTTTTCCTCTTGCTTTTGTATTATGTAAGGTGAAATTGGAATTTTGCATATGTAAGGCAAAATCATCTAGGCTGGGTGAAGAACTGCTTGAGAATCTGAGATGTATACAGATGGAAGTATAAATTGGTACCACATTTCTGGCAAGCAAGTTAAAAAAAATATACTTCTTGGTCCAATTTCTAGGAATTTCAAAAAACCACCATCTTATACATGAACAAAGCTAGGGTCAAAATGCATATTTTAACGCTATTTATCAATGTGGGAAACATCACAAGAGTGATAGAAATGAAATCTATTCACAGTCATATGATGACTGCTGAAAAAAATTAGCAAGAAAATTTTATAAAGTACAGAGATGGAAAAGCTTTACTAGTAAGATATTTATCTCCCACCTCTCTACTTATCTTAATGTTGATGGTCCAAACGTTTTATTTTTTATTTATTTATTTTTAATTTTTTTAAGATGTTGATAGACCTTTATTTCATTCATTTATTTTTATGTGATGCTGAGAATCAAACCCAGTACCTCACACATGCTAGGCAAGTGCTTTGCCACTGAGCCACAACCCCAGCCCAAACATTTTATTTTTTAATAATTACCTTGACATTTCTTCCGCTGCTTTATAAATTTCCTAAAACATACAAACTTGTTTTCTGATCTGTATAACAGTTATTTTTAAAATGCCTATCACAGTGCCTGGGAAATACAAACATTCAAAAAACTTTACTTTTACACCCCAAAATACAGTATTTTGAAAACATTCTTGGATTAATACCTCAGAGGCATTCCTACAAAGAACTTTAAGGCATACACTTAGGAGAAGATATCCTAGTTTTGTGCTGATAGTTTTTGGTTTGGTTAAAGAAACCTAAATTGTCAGAGAGGATTTTCCAGAAATGATACACTACTATAATAAAACAGTATATAAGGGTGGAAAATATATGCAATATATATAGCTAATTATACACTCTATGTAGAACCAGAAGTAGGTTCTGAGACCAAGGAGACCAAAGTTATGAGGTAAAGCTAAACCAGCAACTGACACTCAAAAGACTCACTTTTTCCATGGTGTGACGGAGGGTGCAAGGATCCTCAATGATGTGTCTTAAGAGAAGAGTGACCAGGGGAGTGAACCCATTGAAGCCTGAGCTCTGGGTCAGATTTAAGATCATGCGGGTACTCTTTAGCTCTGCAAACATCATGGCATATTTGTGGTCTCGGGTTAGCCTTAGGCAGAGGCGAAGAGTGGCATGCAAAGTGTCTGGGTCCACAGGGACTCCCAGCATGCTCACGCAGGCCCGTATTAAAACAGTCACCATATCTTCTGTTAGGCCCTGGATTAGGATCTCCCCAATTTTTGTTTCTTCCAGGCTTGTTTCCTTTTCAGTGTTTGTATTCTCTAGGGCCAAAGGGGTTTCTACAAATGAAAAAATAGCAGTATCGACAGTTTAACCTGATGTTTGTTTCCATACCTCTCCCTCTTAAGTAACCACCAAAGAACTTGGGTCCTATTAGGAGAAACAAACCAAACACTAATTCTTAGGTCAGATGAAAATGCATAGGTAAGGGAGGACTTATGTTAAGCAACCCGACAGAAAAGGATATCATTTGCAATGAAATTTGCCAGACTTAAGTCATAAAAGGCACCTTGATTTTAGCTTAAAACAAAACAAAGCCCCCCCCCCAAATCAAAACAAAAAAAAAACCACTCCTTAAAATATTCAAAATAAAAATTCCATACCATTGACTTTATTTTCTTTACGTTTGATATCCATTTCTTTGCTTTCTTCCAGTGTCTTCTCTAATTCCTGCCCACTGCTGTTTTTTGAGTTTTTATTCAGCCGTGGTACCCTGAGGAGAGTCAGCATCACAGGTCGTCGGTTCCCAGTTTCTTCATTAACCTTAAAATTCAAAACAGATTAAAAAAAAAAAAAAAAAAGAAAAATCTCATCAGGTACGGCAGCACATGCCTGTAGTCCTAGTAATTCTGAAGGCTGAAGCAGGAGGGTCACTTGATCCCCAAGTTTGAGTCCAGCATGGGCAAAACAGCAAGATCCCATTAAAAAAAAATCTATCAAAAAAGGAATTATATAGGTGTGTGGAAGGGGGACAATTCAGGCAAAATGCTATAATAGGAAGGAACCTTGGCAATTTATCCCATAATTTACAGAGAGAAAACACAAAGGTTCCCAGAGGTAAAGAGATATACACAGGCCCTTTAATAAATTCTAAACTTGCTTCTGAACAGAGCAGAAACCATATATTACCACTCTCTAATCTTTGACTGAACACTCAAAAAATAACTTCCAGGAAGGACAGCACCAATTGCCGCAGACCAATGATTTAATTAATAGCATTTTAGACTCACTTCTCTGAAAACTATATCCAAATTATAAGTGGTACTCCTGCTCCTTAATGCTGCTTCAGAATGAAGCAGAGCAAAAGTCATAGCCAGTATATTCCCCTTTTCAATAAAGTTTACAGCACTGGTGATCATGTACCTGCACCATTGTAGTGAACTGGACGGTGTATCTTCTTCGGCCTGCAGTGAACCGCACACTTGTCTCTCCCGATTTCCAGGCAGAGTCAATAGTGCTGTTGTTGCTTGCACTGTAACTACACCAACGCCCAGAGCGGTCATCAAACCAGCGCCAGTTGTTGCTGTTGGACTGTAGGTACTAAATATAAAATACAAACATTCTTTGTATTTCCTTCATGGTTGACTGTTACCAAAAACAGTAACTTTATCAGTGTTCACTCTTAACACTAAGCCAGGAAAAAAGAAATGCACTGGACGTTTAATAAAGTCTGAACACAGGGGAGTTTTCATATGCATTTACCCTCTCATTGCTAAATATCTCCCTAGGCAAACAAAAAACAAAAACAAAAAATTCCATCTATGTCCTTGTTTTCCAATCCTCTTATTTTCCTTCTGTTTCCCCCATAAGGGGAATGCTCCTTTGAGATGTATTGGACCAAGAATTTTGTTTCTAAGAATTTAGAAACATAATGTGGTATGTACTCATTTTCATCTAAGGAGCACTTGCTTTTGGATACTCAGTTGCATTGTTGTGTACAATGAGTTGTTCTTCAGGTACCATAAGAGCCATCTCTCCTCCATACATTCCTTTAACATTTATTTCCACAAAAAGTTTTGAGGCCCTTAGCAGCTCCCTAAGAAGACAATTCTAATTCCCCATTTATAAAAGAAGATTCCCCCAAGATTTAAACCTTGGTCAAGGACCTTTATATCCTTCACCACTCTCTTATATTCTCTTCTGGTGTACTCTTGCCTCCAGAGAGTAAACTATCCTGTCCACTACAGACACTATGTATCACACACCTTAGTCATCTGAGCTCTCCTTTTTGAGGAGATGGCTGTCTTTTCATAGAAATCAATCAGGAGCAACACTGGAGTGATCCACCTAAAAGGGAGAAATGTTTTGTTTGGGGCAAGCCAGAAATCTGTTACACATTGGGAAAAATTGGACTTCATCAGGCATATTACAAAAGTACTCAAGATCAGACCCATATGTGCCCCAGGAAAGTGCTGGATTCAGGCCTTGAGCTCAATGGGCCAAGTCCCAAGGGAACAGAATGAAACCAAGATAGATATTAGGATCACTCACTTTGGGGTTTGGACTTCCTTTTGTTCCTTGGCGGCCTGTAGGCAGGGCTGAACTACTTCCAAGAGCTTTATTAGGACATTAAGGATGCCACTTGATTCAACAACCCAAGCACAAGGTAGCTTCAACTCCTGATTGATTTATCAAAGGAAAAAAAAAACAAGGACATTCAAATTTCCAACCAGTACCAACAACTAGCACCATATAAAACAAACAGAATTGGCTGAATTCAAATCCAACCTCTTACATTTATCAGTCTGATAATCTGAGATGAATTACTTAAATTCTTTAGGCTTTGGTTTTCTCATGGGTCAAAAGGGCCATAATTTATATCTCTAGAATAACGGTGATGATCTAGTAATCTCCACCACTAAAAAATATATATTACGACATAATCTTTGGCACCTTTATATGCGCGAAATATGGAAACTTATTAATATTTTTAGGAACTGTCATTGAGACTCTGTTGTCTTGACTATGATTTTAAACATTTGAGTTACGAATAAGCTTTATAAGTTTATTTTTGTATATTACTGGAGATTGAATCCATGGGCGCTCCACTAAGATAGATCCCCAGTGTCTTTTTTGTATTTTATTTTGAGACAGGGTCTCACTAAGTTCAACGCCTTGCCATCCTCCTGCCTCAGCCTCCTGAATTACTGGAATTACAATTGTGGGCCACTATGCCCATCTTCATGGAAGATGGAATAATTAAATAAAGTTCGTGGTTCTCCTTATTGGTGCTTCATTAAAATACCCCTTTTAATAGAAACCCACTAGAAGTTAATGCCCAACTACCAATGAGAACTGAGAATATCGAAAATATAGAATAAGATACGCATGATATGGGAAAAGTCATAATTGCAATGCTGGATGAAAACATACAAAACTGTCTATATACACTTATTGAAAGTGTTTAAATGGACAGAAAAAGGATTAGAATACAAGACTTTACCTGTGATTCTTTATAGATAGTGGCCCATGAGTGGCTTAAAGTTTATTTTATAATGTTACTGAGGATGCCACACATTCAATACTTTGAAACTTACACAAAGCCCCATGACAACTTGATACATATTGGATGTATCTCTTGAGTTGCTATAAAGGGTTCATTCCACTGAGTTCAGGTTGCTATCTAAACATGATGAGCTACAAATGAAGAACCATTTGTCCAAGGTCAACTGCTTCCTAAGGAGTTTGTGTGTTTGTTGGAAGAACAACATGTCTAGACCAAATCATTCTCTTACCTCAAATAATATGCTGACTAACCAGAGTAGGGAAAGAACAAAACTGACTACCTGACACCTATTACCTTAACACTGACCACATCTAATTTCCATAGTAGAGATTTCTCACGCTTATACAGCTGCCATTTAGGTTTCCTCAGAGAAGCAAAAATATCCCATGACCCAAGTATGATAATCATTTAAATATTCGTCTTTGAAACTACTAAACCCGTATCTGTTGACTCAACTAAATTAAGACTTATTCTCAGAAGCCCACCTCACACTGTCCAGAAGCAATGTGTATATCCTTCCTAAATTCAGAAAAAACTTGATACATTTCATGTATCCACAGAATGTTTTCATTTTGTTTTTACTCGCGCACATTTACTTATCGAAAACTATGTTCATGAAAAGCAGGGATCACACCTTATACTTTTCTTCAATATCTAATGTGGTGGTTGTTTGATAAGTTTTTCATGAATGAATTACAGGGCCTGAAAGATCTAAATCTTACCTCAAAAAGTAGCGTTAAAAGCAAGATTCTAGTAGCCAAATTGGAGGCCTGGGGCAGGGTAGCCATCTGACTGATCCACTCGGACACAGTTTTTGTGTCACTTGTTGTTAGGGGAAGAGCAGCTTTGATCAATACATCAGCAGCTTCCCACACCTAGAAAAGCATAAAGGGGTCCCAGTTATGCAAAGAGATGAGGTTTGTGAAAACATCCTCAAACCTTTAAAATACTCCCTTCACCCCAAAATGTTTCCTGAGAATAGGTAAATAAATAGTAACTTACTTACTTATAGGAGTTTAATGTCTAAGGAAAGTTAATGTAGTCAGCACTAAACAATTACTTTCTTAGGCTTAATTTTAAGAAGCCTACATTCTAAGTTAAAGGAAATCAATGTTTAAAAAAATTCTTTGTGTAAATTTAATTCCAAAAAGGTTCTACAAATTTATACTATCAGTAAGTTTTCATAAAATCCCTCCCAGAATTATCAAACAAAAACCCCTGACAATGCTAAGAAATTTCAGTACATTTTTAGTTTGCTCCTTTAGGTTTTAAGTTTCCTTAAAATCATTTGTTAAGCTCTTGATACAGATTAAAGAAACCAAACATTTCTGTGAAAATCTCTTACCCAGTTTTTAGTTTTATGTTTCTATGCCTTAAAGTTATACTTATATAGGTCAAAACATTTTTAAATTTTGAATTTTCTCCCTGAATCTAGGATTAGAAATTATACAAAATATTTTAATGATTTAAATATATAGGATGATTAAAATAATAAAGGAATATAATGAAATTGGCTATTTATGAGTGTGTGGATTTGGGGTAATTTATTTCTTACCCTACTTCTACAATTAGCATACATTTTATAATGAGGGGAAACACTGTCTAAAAAGGAAAAAATAGCCAGGTGGGGGAAAGGGTTACAAGTATCCATCAGTAAATGGTTGCTGAATAGGAAGAGAAAAAACAAATTATTGAGGCAGGGCGTGGCTAACTTGGTTCAACAGTGAAAGATATTTTGAACTCTAGATGAACCTGAGAGACAACTAGAGAAAGTTTTGATTTTCCCTTCCAAAGTTATTTTGGTAACATAATTAAATTAATAGTTGTACAAAACATTCAAGCAAAAGTTAGATTTTCCTCAAAAGAATTCAAATAGAGAACAGAACCATACTGAAATTACAGAAATACTGGATTTCCAGAATTCAGCTTGTTAGATGGCAGGAAAATCACTTTGCATACATTTTTCTGGTCCCTTGAGAGCTTACCTGATTGACTACTTGCTTCAGAATCATGTCACGATAGTCTGCTCCATTACGTTTGATAGCTGTCATGATCAGATCACATACACGGTACACTGTGTCTGGCAGTTCATCAAGAAGGTGGAAGCAGCCTGGCAACATGGTATCTGTGAAAGTATGGAGCTCATCTTGCTCCAATGGATCAGCATCCTGAAACTTTTCTAGACATTTAGCCTCTTCCTCTTCCTGCTTTTCCCGAGCTTTTCGTTCCTCTTCCTCTTTTCGACAGGCAACTTCCTGGAGACAGAGAAGGAGAGAGAGTAGTACACAGGAGAGGTGAAGGAGGAAAGATGAGGGAGACCCTGGGAATATAGTCACCTCACAATATGAATACTTTCTATCTTTTCTAGTAGTTGATACCTTGGTCAAAGTATAGTGATAAGTACAAGGGAAGTCACACAGGTTGGGCTAAGGCAGAGAAGGTTGAAGGGGATGCCTCCGATACCCTAAAGCATTGCCAATTATCTACAGTATCCTACACTACCTCCCAAAAAATCATTTTAATGCTTCCCCTGCCTGATCTAAAGCTTCAGGACAAAGCAAGGTTGGAATGAATGAGTACTCCCATGTCTTTCTTTAATCCAACTACTCTGCAGTAGCAGCACAGTGTTCACAGAAATACTAAGCTTAAGTGAGCAGAGCCATTTTATATGCCATTTGCTGGTTACCTCAGGTGACTCTGCCCTTTGATCCATTGGAATGTCCTGCCCCAGAGACATTGCAATTGCTCTCATCATCTGGTCCTCTTCAGACATGCTGAGATCCTAGAGTGACAACAGAGAACCCAACACTTACCCAAAACCCAAACAAAGAAACATAAAAAGAAGCAACCCCAACTCATAAGGAATCAAGATATTCTGTAAACAAGCTTTAGAGAGTGGAAGAGGTTCTGAATGTCTCAGTAGTAAAAAATATAAACAACTAGGTAAGTAGGTTTACCCAATCCCCATAAGAACAATAGGGGAAATCACAAGGAAAATTAAGGCTTCAATGTAAATACATATTCTGCATGTCAGAAAACCATGTATTTTGTACTGGTTACTGACTGTTGGTTCTTCTACAAAGTGTAATAATTTGCATAGCTACAGGATTAGGAAACTTCTGGCTATTAGAAACAATGAGAGTTATCCAAAAAAGAAAATGTCGACAATGGAGAAGTGTGAAAATGAGAAAAAATTTATAGAAAGACTAATGATGGAAGAATGAAGGTAAAAAGGATACCAACAATCAAACTGTTACCCTGGCCTGTAAGAATTTATAAGCCAGCTCACCCGAACAACTCCTCCCATGATTGGAGGAGGGTGGGTTAGAAGGTACTCTGTGGCCTGCTCCATGGTGCTGGTGTTCAAGAGGGCTTCCATAGCATGTTCTCTTGTGAACCCCATGTCCATGAGCTGTAACAAAAATTTAAGCACTCAGCAGCACAGTAATAGCAAAATCCAAATGTAATTAAAATAGGAAAATTTTCAAGATGTAAACTCAAAAATTTCTAACTTTATATGACTCATACACAGAAGAACGAGTGGATCCCCAAATTCTGGAAAACTGGCAACAGAAAAAGTATCTAAAACATTGATCTAGTAATTCTGCTAGGAAATAATCATGAAATATAAAGATTGATACATAAGGAAACTATATACCACAGTTTGAAAGGAGCAATAAGTATCTTGTGCAATTAACTTAGAATGCCTTTAAAAAAATACTTTGCTGTATATTATAAATAGTCTAAAGTAAGCATTACTTTCATAATCAAAAGGGCATGCATATATATAAAAGAGATTTGAACAAGACACTAGATTTAAAGAAAACCTACATATATAAAAATTCAGGGGGGAAATGCTAAAGTGATCTACCCATTTTTAAAAATGAGACCTATACATCTATTCAAAAGTTTAAAAAAAAAAAAAGATTTGTATGGGACTCAGATTCTAGAAAGCTCTTGTCGGAGAATTAATGAGCTACAATATCCCTTCCTTTTACAGTTTAATCAAAAAGTAGCTGAGCACAGTTTGACTCCAAAGAACAGGCAACTGAGAACATCAAAATGAACATGCTGGAGAGGACACAAATCTGTATTACCTGTTAAAAAAAACCTAAGACTACACTCCTGCTCTCCTCAGGAGAAAGAACAAAACAATGCTAAAAGACAAGGGAATTTAAATCTACTTCCTGGCTAATAGAACCAGACACTTAGTGGTATATGAACTTAGAAAATACACAAACATTGTATTTCATCAGGAACAAAGTGCACGTTCTACAAGTGTGGGGCCAGCCGTCTACCTGTTGTAGTTGCTGCTGATTGACTTGAGGTTCCCTGCGGGAGCCGCCTTCTTCTTGCCCTGAATCTTCTTCTCCTCGAGTCCCCTCTTTCTCTTTGCTTAGTCTCTCTCGAATCACAGGCTCTCCTCGGAGGATGTGGCACAGAATGGCTAGCATGGACTCAGCCATTCGCCCGCCATAGACCTTCAGGGGTTTCCGGTTCCACAGGTTCTTAATACAAGTGAAGGCTGCCTGGAAGTCATTTGAAAAGTATGTGAAGATCTTTTTGCCTCAATTCAAAGCCATAGGAGAAAGAGATGACAAGCCTTTGGGACAATTCTTCTACAATCAGTGTCCACAAAATTTTAGGTAAGAACTGCCAGAGCCCAAGGAATCATCAAGAAGGAGCCTTTAATTCATCCTGGAAGTATCAATCTGAAGTTCATAGTTCATACGTCCACATATGGAAAATTCTCAAATGATCTCTATCCTCTTCCATAGGCTGCCCTATCTGGGTCTAGAATCCTATTTTCCTCAATAATCATATTATTGAGCTGGGATACATGTGGAAGAGCACTTGCCCAGCACACAGAAGGCCCTGGGTTTAATCATCAGTATTGCAAAACAAAAAACAAACCTGATATTATTTTTGTAAGGAGAGCAAAGTAAGAATTAACCCAGTCAGCACAAGAAATTCTGCTTGGTTTTAGAATGCTGAATACTCACTTTCTGAGTTACCACAAGGAAACGAAGAGCACTGAATTGTGGAAAGTTCTGGACACCTCCTGGCAATTTGGCAGGCAATGAATGTGGAGATTCAAGTACCGTGGTGGGATTCACCATCTTTTCCACAAGCATAAGCCAGGCATCTAGGAATTCTCCTGTGCCATCAGGTAAGTCTGAATGTTCCAATCCCTCAGACACAGGAACTTTGCCTCCCATGGAGAGAGCCCAGTTGAAAGTTCTAAATTCAGATATGAGAAAGTATGGGGATAGAATATTAGTACTTTAGATAAGGTGGATGATTTACATTTAAAGGGTCCCCAATGTCTACATGAGTATGTGATCTTCCTCTTAAGAGTTACTATTTTAAATTTGTCCAACATTTATTAGTTTTACTTTTCAAAGCCTAAAAAAATGCACACATACACATATACCACTAAAACTCGGCTTAGAAATACTCTGATCTAGAAAAGTAAAACAGTTTATCATATTCAGAAAAACGTAAACAGAGAAGTCTATTAAAAACCAGAAGCCAAATGAGTAAAAGCAGAAGGCCTGACAAACACCCATAGGACAGGCTAAATACCACCCACCACCCTCCAAGGAAAACAGAGACACATGTGGCTGGTTCCCAGAATATGAAAGGGTCCAACAAATGGCTATTATAGCAAGGCACACAGAAAAGACCAAACTTCAAAAGAAATGCTTCTCTATGAAGAAAAGCGACCCTTACTCAAAAAGAGCATTGTGGCCTCCAGAACAGAGAAATTTCTGCAACATGAGGTGGTAGGGATACTTCCTTTCATCAAACAGCATTGGGGAGGTGAAACCAACTGAACAGATGAAGAATGTCAGCCTGAAAGAGGGAGAAAGCAAAAATTTAACCTTTTCTGTCACAAAAGCAATTGGGAAATTCACATAGAAGAAGCTAAGTGTAAAATTTAACAATGCACCACAGTGATTGACTGACTGGAAAGCAGGTGGGTGACTAGTATGGTTATTAAAATTTCAAAGATAAGAGAAGCGTGCTTTTAATCCCAGTGACTTGGGAGGCTGAGGCAGGAGGATCACAAGTTAAAAGTCAGCCTCAGCAATGTAGTGAGACCCTGTCTCAAAATAAAAAATTAAAAAGGCTAGGAATGTGGCCTCAGTGGTTAAGTACTCCTGACTTTAATCCCCTCAAAAGAAAAAAGAAACCAAAGATACAAAACTGACACTTGCCACCTAATGAACAATATATGGTTCACTGACATACAGTTTGATTGCAAATACTTTTATGATTTCTACGTTCTAAAACTAGGTACAACAAAAACAGGGCCTTACAATTTATTTGAGGTACATATCTCGAGTAGACAAGGAACCTAATCCATGTTCTCTCAATTTAGTGGTTGACTCTCCATTAAGTAGATAGGAACAAGTTATATTAGTTTTAAGGAAACATTCTTGTCCCTGCATCTCATGCAGAACCTTACCTGAAGCGAGGAGTAGGTGTATATGGTGGGGGCTGCCAAGATAAGCCCTTTGTGAGGAGCTTAGTGAGGGCTGAGGCTGTCGATCGAGCAGCAGGTGTTGGTGCTGTAGTGGTGCTAGCAGCATGATGGCTCCTTCTCTGCCGGACAGGAGACCCCACACAAAGTTTAACAAGGAGTCCAAATAGCTCAGCAAGTGCTCGGCCTAATCTGGAGGAAGCTGGAATCCAGAAATCAGAATAAGGGTGTACAGTATTCTCAGAACAGTTTCATTCCAACAGAAACATTACTGTTAACACATTTTTATGACTGACCACTTAATCTGAATAAAATCTAAGAAACTCCACATGATAATACAAAAAGTTCGCAAGGGAAAAGTGCCTCTTTTGAAAGCAGGAGGCCAAGAAGTATGCTGACATTCAATATATAACAAGTATGAAAGATAAGCACCCATACACTGTTCAAGGAAGTATAAAATGAAACTGCTTTTGCAGGAGTAATATAGCAATATGCATTGATTAACTAAATGATAAATCTACTGAATTATGGAGTCACTTAAAATGCTTACAGACAACTTTATGCTGGCAAAAAATGCTTTAACAATTTGGAGCAGAAAAGACTACATATACTATATATTATCTGATCGAAACATAAAATATAGTCCTAAAGGAAAAAAGATCACTAGGAAAAGTATAACAATTTTAAAATTGGATTTTTAAGGAATTATAGGCATTTCAAACTCTCATCTTTGTAGGATATTTTTCAGTATGCTGTTCAACAACTACTCAAAAGAGCAGAATACAGATAGAAACAAAAGTAAAAGGAAAATGTATAAAAAGGCAAAGAAGGCTGAGGATATATATATAGCTCAGTGGCAGAACACCTGCCTAGCATGTGTGAGCCCTTGGTTCAATTCCAGTACTGGGGAAAAATTTTTAGATGGTAGAGAAAATACACCCAAATATTGTGTCCTTGCTCTCCTTTAAACATTTTTCTTATTTTTTTCTTATCTCTGTAATGACTACTACCCTGAAAATCATAAAAATGCTGTTTTAGCATCTTTGAAATAAACATTTTCATTATAATCTACAGGGTTAGATCTGAATTAAACTAAGTGAATTTATGTATACTTAAGAACCTACTGTGTAGATTCCATTTGAGCTCATGTCACATATCATGCTCAAAACTTACCTCTGAGCATATACAGCATAGTAGGACAGGAAATAGTCCTAAAAAGGTTTAAGATATATGTACTGCCTGGTTGGAGGCTAAGTATATTCAGACACTGAAAATCTAATAAATTCAAATCAATGGGAAAATGCATCCAAATGCACATACTTTCATTCCACTGATTTCTGAAGAACAGACAGCAAATTGGCTCAAAGGTAGTTCAAGAATAAGAACCACCAACAGACAGGTATCAAAAGCATAGACTAGGACTAGGCCCACATAGAAACCCCAGAATACTCCAAGGTCCTATCAAAAGAAGCATAACATGACAAGGAGAAACAAGAACAACTATGTGGATGGTCAATTTTACTTCAATTTGGGGGTAGTGCTGGTAGATTTTCAAATTAAAGTGAACCAAAGAAATGACAATAAAATATAAAAATCTTGGTGACTTAACAAATGGAAACATAGCTCCCAGGAGCTATGGCTTTTACTTTTCTTTATATTTGTATTAAGGTGTCAGAAAGTGGCAACTATTGAGGAACATACAAAATAGTTTCCCCAAATGCTGACATTACATTCACAGCAAAAGACAGCAGAGAGACCAGTATACATATTTAATGCAGTTTTGTTTTCTATCAATGTGTCTTCACACAGATGACAAAATATATAATAGGCCATGTCACTTTCGAAAGGTTTCTTTAAGGGACACAGAAAGGAAGAGGAGATTAGATTGGCAGAGTACCTAGACAAGTGATCAGGAGATGACAGGTCAGCTAACATGTGGCACAAAGGGGAAAAGAAAACTAAAGAAGTATACAGTGGACTGACTCGGCACTAAGGAAGTAATAATAGGCACGTTGGACAGATATTTCAGTGGAATGGTAGGAGCAAGAAGCCATATGCAATAGTTGAAAAGTGAGTAAGGAGTGAAGGAATAGTAAGAAGGGAGGGTAGACATGGCTCTCAGGAAGAAATTCATCTCTGTATCCCTAGGAGCTAGTTTGAAAAAAAAAAAAAAGCACATCATAGCAGGGACTCAATAAAGTACATGCAATTCAAAGAAGTTTTAAACTTCTTTACATGAAATGATACAGCCTTTGTAACTCAATTTGCTTGAGAGCTTGTTAAGCCTCTGAAAGCCAGAAAAGAGAGTAGAAGGGAATGAATTACTCACCTGACAACAAAGGCTTGATTTGTTTAATTCTAGCAGCCATGGCTGGTGTGATTTTAGATTTGCCCTTAGAGTCTGAAGCAGTAGGTTCATCTGTCTCCATGGGAGCCAATGTGTCACCATCTAGCCCAATGCCTTCCAATAAGCCCTGGGTAGAAGCATCCATACTTCCAGCTGTTCCATCCTGTTCTCCATCTGGAGACATAGAGAGGAACAATAAGATCATGGACAGCCAGCACTTACCTGCTTCCTTGTTCTGAGGAGTCCCAAGAAAGAGCTACTTATGGTGCTTGTTACTCTTTAAATTTCAATGACTTCCTAAATCTGGAAAAAAAAAACAAAAACAGAACACAACCAAAAACCTGTACTTAAATGATCTTCTCTATGGAACTCTACAAAGCAGCTTACTGGTGACATGGCCAGTCTTAACCTATGGAGTACCATTCACATAGACTACCATAGGCATGATGCTGTCAATGTGGATGTCCTGCTAGAATTCTATAGTTTGTTCACTAACTCAAGTTGGACCTTAGAGCATGTCATTGGAAAATTCTATTTCCTAGTATTTACAAATTTTGTACATGAATAGGTGATGTGTACTGAATTTTTGGTGTGTGTGCTCTTAGGTCTAAGAATTAACTGTAAACCTTAACAAGTCACTAAGTTTTCTTTTCGTTCTGTAAAATTTACACAGAAACTGAGTATTTTTTTTTTTTTTTTTTGCTGAAGTGAGAATATTAGAAAAGGCAATTCTTTTACAGTGAATCTAATTTCATTCTTAGAGCTGTAGTGTCTGATAGAAATGTGTTTTTAGTGGTCACATTAAAAAGTAAGATAGGTTGTTTATATTAATATATTGTTTAATCCAATATGGTCAAAATAATTATTTGAACCTGCAAAAAATTACTGAAATGTCATGCAAAAATTAAAATCTTTGGATATAGTGATTTTTATGAATCAATCTTACATTTCATAAAACTACCTACAAATGATGTTCATTTTTCAAAATAGCACATTAGAAACCTAACAAGGAATGGTCAATTTTTGTACTTTTACATGGCACTTAATTGTTAATTAAAAAGAAAGATGTATGAAAATGTTTTATCTAAGACTACTACAAATGTTCTGTATGTGATTTTTGAGGCAGAAATATGGGTTCTTCTTTCTACTATATTTTCTAATTTTTATCATTAGTTGTGTCTTGTAGTGATGAAATGATAAAAATAGTGAAAAGATAAAAACTGAGGTATATGTATGAAAAGAACTAACTAAAATTTCACAATAAGCCTACAGACACAGGGACAGAACTTAGAAGAATTAATGACTAAGATTTTAGTTTCTTAGAGTTACCTGATCTTTTTCCGCCCTGGGTCGTACCTGCCTTCTCATCCTTTGGAACCAGTTTCTGCATGTCCGCTTGGCCAAATTCACACCCAGATGGTAGGCTACAACAAGAGAAACAGTAAGCCAAAAAAGAACCAGAACTATTTTCACTTTGCATGGTCTCTAACTTGCTTGGTCAATATTATCCCTCCTTGGAGCAGTTAATTATCCTTATGATAATAAAACACTTGCAATTCCTCAGACAGCATTTCAACAAGGTTTCCAGCCTAATTTTTTATACCTGGCTAATAAAAATAGGATCAAATACTAAACACCTACCATACTGACACAAAACAGCTGGGATATCAAATCAAATATTCACAAGATGATATAATTGTTCAGTTAAGTGGGAAAGACAAGAAAGACCAAATATTTTATCATGTTGTCCACCCGACAATAGCAATCCTCCATGCTTACTGAGCTTGATTTCTCTATCAGAAAATGTAATAGAGATATTAAGAGAGATGATCATTCTCTTACCTGTTTGGGGTACACAAGGAGAGGAGGACAGTGCTTTCCCAAACCAGAGAACAGTATAATTGGCTCAGCTTGCTCAGAACACTCAACCCCAATTGGGAACCCCACTGGTTAACGGAGATGGAACGAATCTCACTCTGCAACCAAAGCAGAAAGAATTTCATACGAGAGACAGTCTTTGAACAATTATATACAAAAATCAATGTTCATCTGTTTTCAAAGGATAAGAAATTATATTTTACTTAAGTGATATTCTCCCAGAATTGTACACTTCATCAAACTATCCCCTTTTAAGATCATAGTTCCTTAATGTATTCTTTTAAGAGTTACATAATATGTCTAATATGCTTTCTCATCATTTTTTGTAAAGTGAAAGACAGGTATCATATAGGGAACTCTGCTCTGCTTAATGAAAGAAAAAGTTTAAAACTACTTTCTAATTTTTTTTTTGTTGGGGGGCAGGCTTATTGTTTTTCTCCAATTTTTATACTTTAGCAAATAGCTATTACACCACTAATCTTAAGAATTGATTACCTGAGAAATAAAGGTAGTGTGAGCACGTGCAAGTATGTGAGTGTGACCATGCACGCACACACACGCGCGCACACACACACACACACACACACACACAAATACTCTCTTCAAGTAACCACAAGAGAGACTATGGATTGCAGGCATAGGATCTGATACTTTAAAAAAAAATTTGTTAATTACTACTGATTTAAATGTTCTGTGGTTAAATGTTGTTTTCCACTCCATCATAAGGCTTATGTCTACTTGCAGAAAGATTAGAAATAAGACCTGATGAACATCTAATTGAGGTTTATGTGCTTTGGTAACTGACTACACATGCCAGTTGGCTTTCTAAAGATAATACGAATCAGTTAATGCCTGATGATTAAAAAAACCTCTCTTCAGTTTCAAAAAAGTCCAATTCAAATGATATCTTTTATGGTCATACAACTTCTAATAAAAAAAACCCTAAGGGAAAGTGAAATTAAATAGGAACTTGAAGCATAAATGCAAACCACCCACCAAAACAGTAGACACCCCACAATCTCACTTTAAAAATGTGACTGCTCTTTTAGATGCTAGCCTAGGTATTTCACTGGCTTTAAATCAACATGTTTGCCTCTATGATCATACTTACCTGTCCAACTCTACAAGTATGAACAAACATCATGATGTAGGCATGTGCGGCAGTGAGAGCATGCAGCAGAGGTGTGGCCTGAGCTGAGAGAGTAGCATCAGCAACATTGCCAGCGCATGCCAGTTCTCGCAACAACACTGAGCCGCCAGGGGATTCAATGGGGCGATGTAAAGGCTCCAAGGAAGAGAGGATGGAGTCCAACTGAAGGAGACCCTCCTGAAGGACTTTGGGTTCATGTGACAGTGTCTGAAACGAGAACAATTAATGTGTTAATAATACACAAATAACTTCATATTCGTATCTTTAAGAATCGCAGTGGAAGTGACTATTAAATGAAGTCTTCCAAATCCAGACATGTCCATGTCTCTTATTGGTAAACAGTGGCACATATGACATCCCCCAACACCTCTTCCTAGAGCAACATGCTACTTTCAAACTTGGTGATCTAATCGTAGAAAACATGTGAAGGCCAAACTTGATTACTCCTATACTGA
Organism: Sciurus vulgaris; assembly: GCF_902686455.1. Classification (NCBI taxonomy): domain Eukaryota; kingdom Metazoa; phylum Chordata; class Mammalia; order Rodentia; family Sciuridae; genus Sciurus; species Sciurus vulgaris. The sequence goes on along the minus strand of NC_136471.1, from coordinate 91,402,035 downwards.
TGACTACATTAACTAAGGTTCCAAAGCATGGAAGTTAATCACAATCCAATGCTCTTTTTTTCAAAACCAAGAGAGATGATTACGGGATTGGCATTGGCAAGGAAATTTCTTCACTAGACTATTGAAGGATTATATAGCCCTTGTAATTTCTTTTGAAATCTGGAGAAAAATCTCACAATAAAACACTATTGTTTGCTACACAAAACAGAAGAAATTATGTGCCTTCCTATGACTTTAAATAAACCTATACACTATTGTTTGCTACACAAAGACAGAAGAAATTATGTGTCTTCTTATTACTTTAAATAAACCTATACCTCTTTGCATTAGTACCTTAAAAGTAGGATAAAGCTGGATCATACTTTTTCTCTTATGAATGCCACTTAATAATTACACATAAAACATTAAATGCATGTCTATAAGCCACTTTTTTTCAGCAGAAATTATTCATCATGTACAATCAGCTCAAAAAGGGGGTTCACAGATTTAATGCAATCACCACCTCAAATCCCAATCATGGGGGAGGGAGGGGCACGGCGCAGAAACAGGCAAATCCCTCCAAAATCCATATAGAATCTCAAAGGACTCTGAATAGCTAAAATAATTATGAGGAAAAAGTAAACAACTAAATTCGTAGATTTCATGTTCCTGAATTCCAACATTACAAAGTTAAAGTAATCAAAACTGTGATACCAGCATAAAGACCAATGAAACAGAACATAAGAGTCCAGAAATAAAGCTTCACATTTATAGTCAAATGATTTTTGACAATGGTAACAAGACCATTTAATGGAAAAAGGACAGTTTTTTTCAATAAACAGTGCTGGGAAAACTGGGTATTCACATGCAAAAGAATGAAGCTGGGCCTTACCTCAACACCATATAAAAGTACTAACTACAAATGGACCAAAGAACTAAAACTACAAAACTCCCAAAACAAGCCACTGGACTAAAGCTACATGACACTGAATTTGGTAATGATTTCCTGGATATGACACCAAAAGCACAGGCAACACAACACAACACAACACAACACAACACAGTACAACAAAAAAGATAAACCAGACTTTATCAAAATCAAAACCTTTTGTGCATCAAAGGACATTGTCAACAGTACAAAAAGGGAATGAACCTACAGAATGGGAAAAAATATTTGCAACTCATTTATCAGCTATGGGATTAATAGTCCACTATATGGAGAACTCCTATAACTAAACAACAAGAACAAAAAAAACTAACTTGATTAAAAATGAGCAAAGGATGTAAAGACATTACTCAAAAGGAGGTATATACACATGGGTAACAAGCAGGTGAAAAGAGGATCAGACAAAGGCAAGCCAAGTGAAAATGAGATACCACTCTGTACCCACAAGGATGACTACTGTCAAAACCCAGAAAATCAGTAAGTACTGGCAAGGATGTAGAAAAAGAATCTTTGGGTATTGCTAGTGAGAATGTAAAATTCTTAGCTTTAGTTAAAATAAATATGAAGGTTCCTTAAAAAATTAAACCCGGAATTACCATATGACCCAGTTATTGTACTTCTATGTATATACCTAAAGAACTACAAAAAAGTTTTTTGGGGGGTGGGGTGAGTAGGTGGTACTGGGGGTTGAACTCTATCACTGAGCTGTATCCTTAGCCCTTTTTATTTTTGATTTTGAGACAGGGTCTCACTAAGTTGCTCAGGCTAGTCCTGAATTTGTGATCCTCTTGCCTCAGCATTCCAAGAAGCTGGAATTGTAGGCAAGCTCCATCACAATCAACTAAATGTAGGGTCTTAAAAAGAGATATTTGTACACCCATGTTCATAGCAGCCTTATTCACCATAACCAAAAGTTGGAAGCAACCTAAGCATCTATCAATTGGTGGATGAATCAATAAAATGTGGTTCATACATACAATAAAATGTTATTTAGACCTAAAAAGGAAGGAAATTCTGACACATGGTACAAAATGGATGAATCTTGAGAACCTAACAAAATCTCTAATACTGTATGATTCTACTTATATAAGGTACCTGGAGCAGTTATGCTTAGAGAAAGAAAATAGGTAGTTCAAGGGCCAAGGTGAGGGGAGAATATGGAATAATTATTTAATGGGTATATTTTCAGTTTTGCAAGATGATGCATTTTGCAAATTGGTTGTATAAAAATGTGAATACGCTTAAATACTACTGAACTGTACATTTCAGAAGGTTAATGGTAAATGTCTTATGAATAATTTACCACTATAAAAAACTAAACAAAGGAGCCTTTTTTTGGGTAAAATATGGGCAATGAACTATAGGCCAATTATGTTTAAAATTCATGACTATCAAAGCTTGAAAGGGGGAGAAAAATATATCATTTAACATACTAAAATGTGTTTAAAAGCTCCTGTCATAAATTATGATGACACACTAATAAATCAAGCAATAAAGTTTCTTTTTGAAGACAGACTTTCCCCTCCTATAAACTTAAATGTTGTTAGAACTACATAGCAAACTCAGGAACAAAGGAACAACACTTTGACTTTTCAATGAGAAATAACATGGCACACTATATATTAGTCACAAAATTCACTTGTAGAACATAAAACAAATTTATTCATTATCTTAGCTGAAGTGAGACTACAGTGAAAACACACATATAGAACTATTGCAAAATTGACTTCTAAAAAAAGAAATGAAAATATTTGGCTGGATGCTTCTTACCAATATGGATTTGCAGACACCTGCAACAGCCTGACAGGCAGCAGATGTGGGAAAGTCAATAGGCAGATTGGGAAGACCCAAAATGGTAACCAAAGGCAAGAGTCCTTTCTGATTCACAAATTCCTGGCAGTGGTCATCTGTTGTATTGTTGCTCAGAATAGACTCCACAAATTTCATCTAGGTAATGAAAATTTTTTAAAAAAGTTAGAGCCTGACGGAACTAGAAGGCCAGCTGGGAGTAAGGAGAGGGGTGGCCTGATACTCCTGAACCCAGTATTTTCTGGACTACTGACCTGAAGTGAACAGGGATAAATGTATGATATGTACCCTAATTCATCCAGGAAATAAAGAACTTCTTTATTCAAATAAACAACTTCTTCCCACTCTACCTTCTTAACCACACCAGGAGTTAGATAATTTGAGAGCAAAGTAGTTAAGTGACTTGCTCAGGGCCACATTATGAATTAGTGGCAGAATTCAGGTCTAATTTCTTAATTTGCTAATTTAGTGCTCTTGCATGCCTCCCCCTGAGGCAAACATCATGGATACTTCCCCCAAATGTGCTTGCAATGCAAACAGAACACAGAACTCCTCGAGAGTGATTTGGACCAAACAAAGCATTTTTTAAGAGGAAGAAATTAAAATGTGGGCAACAAACACAGAGGCACAAGAAAAACCATCTCTGGAAGTCTTGAAATTGCTGAAAATGCTAGAACAACTGCTCAGTGGGTAGAAAACAATTCTGGGAAAATTCAAACACTTCAAAATTTCCTGTGAAATTCTCAGGAAGGTTAAAGAAAAGGTCAAATTGATTTAAAGGGGGTGGGGAGAAGTTAATGGGAAAAAAAAATACATGTTGAACACATTCAGAAAGCATAATACTGGGCCTAGCACAACAAAGCCCATTCTTTTCCTGTTTGGATTTTAATGGGATTGGTAACAATGAACAAAAAATTAAGAATACTAAGGGGTACAAGTGCTGGTTGAATTTTGGCAAATTAGTCTAACAGAACAAAAAGATTACAGTTTTGTACATCTTTCCCTTGTGCATTTTGAGGGTCCCAGTGAAAATAAATACACAAATTAGAGCCTTGGGTAATCCCATCCATTTTCCAGAAAAGCGCACACCTTTACTCAGATTGCCCTACAATGAATCTTACCACATTAAGGATGTAATCCATGAGGGGAATAGGAATACGTTCCTCTGTACCAACAACCCTGTTAAGGGAGAAAAGAGTGAGTTACACAGAAATTCACAATACCAGTGCAAGAGAACAAAGTGAGGAAAGGGAAACAGTGAAATTCTAGGCCTTTTTCTAAGTTAGAATCATAGTCTTTAAGCCTATGAACTAACAGACTCATACCACAGGGGAAAAAAATAGAGCTGAAATTGATCCTGAAAGCTAATATTTCTATCCTAAGTTTAAAAGCATAAAGGGGAGAAAAAAATTCAAGCCTTCAAAAATACAGCCCATTTGTATGTATCAAAAAAGACCATTAAGTGATCTTCTTAGGAAAACTATCATTAGAGGAATTCATCCATATAGAAATATTAAAAATAAGCAAGTTCATTTGAAAGATGATTTAAACATCTGCTTAAAGAAGGGGCTAGGCAAGAAACAAATACACCTTACCATGTTCTTTCTTCAGAGTTTAGAATTACAGAAAGTAGGAAAGGGGATTTAATTTTGTTCAAAAATCCCTACTCAGATTGTCAAATCATATACCTAAAACTGGTCAAACACTCAAGTCCTCCTTCCCTAACATACTTGCAACATGACAGTTACTAAACTTTTCCAACAACTGATTAGGTGTTTTACCTTTTCATATGCATCAATACTACACAGTAGATGAGAAGATTGCAATAATGCCATAACTGTAGAAAAATGAAGTTTTTAGCTCAATGGATATTATCTTGGCTTTTCCAAGAAGAGGGAAAAAAACGCCACACAGTATAATAAAACGAAACAAACTAAGATAAACTACAAAGAAGAAGAAAAGTAGAAAACAGAGCATTTTAGAGATGGGCCCTAGGAACAAATTTAGGCAGGGAGTTGGGCAAGAGGAACAGAGACAGAAGTGAGAGGCAGGGGGAGAAGAGAAGGCAAGGACATTGGCAAGATGTTAATAGTTCTCATCTTGAAGGAAGACAAAAATGTGAATAAAGATGTGCTAGGCATGAGAACATTTGACAGCAAAATGTAGAACAGGCAAAGAAAATGAACAGGTATCATGAATGGCCTCAATGATAAAAATATCCAGGGTTTTCCAGGATTTAAGTAGGATGTTGTGAACATCCTCAATGGAAATCTGGGAAAGAACTGTGTATAAAGGAAGTGCACCTATAAATACAGAACTGTAATGATTCCACGGGAAGACAACAAACATTTCCTTGACTATAATGTTTCTCCTCAGAAACAGTGCAGTATTTCCCGTTATACCCATGATCATCCCAGTTCAGTCTCACCTGCTTGGGAAGAACCCAGAGATCTGCCTTTATAGCTTAGAAGTGCAGATGTAGCTCCAGCCCAATGAGCCATCTGCCCCTTTGCAGAAACCAAATATGATGGCGGAGAGCCTAAGTGATATAATAAAATGGGATCTAGATGCTCCCTTCATTGCTAGATAAAAGCTGGGGAGAAAAGCAAACCAATGGTGGTTCTTTGTATAACATCAGGAACAAAGCTGTCCAGTAACTACTTTTCTCCCTATCCTAACCTCATTTTTTGGCTACCGGGCCCACAAAGCCATATCAGAATACTACATAAATGGTTAGTTTTCTGCAATAATACTCCAACTACCAGATGGTTTCACAAAAAGTGATTCTAATCTTATCTGAACAATGAGCCATAGCATCTTTGAAACAATAAGAATTCTAATGACAAGTGAAGCAGTTTGCCATAATTGTCAAATTAAAAATTTTAGGCCTCTTTCCTTCCCCAAAACATATATGCATTCTCCCAACTCAATTTTACTTTGACCATTTTTTACATGTGTTTAGGGGGTGGGTATTTTTATCCAGCTCTTGATACAGAAGCCTTTGGCAAAATAGTCCTCCCAGTGGGCCACATTTCAGGAATAAATGCTTCTCTACTCTTTGCCTTTAAAACCTAAACAACTGCTATTCAAGTTCCAAAGACCATATGGCCATACATAATCTTTTAAGTTACTCGGGATATGTGGACAGTGAGCTAGGCACACTAAGTGAAACTGACCACAAAATAAAAACTAGTGCCCAAACTACAAAATCTGGTTACTTACTGAAAAGTATAATCTTCCCCAACAATATCAAATTTTCTGAGAGCAAACAATTTAGAAGGCAGAAGTTGTCCAAAGACAAGTAGAACAGCATTCCAAGTAGTAAGTGTCTGTTTCCTTATTCCATATCAGTAAAACAAAATCATTTATTTCAAGAATATATATAAAGACCATTTTCATATACTAGCTGTTAGAGTGGGAAAAAAGAAGGATATAATATACTGCCTAGGCTTGAAAAAAAGAAAAACTAAAAACAAAAAACAAAACCTGTAAACCCAAGTCCCTCAACAGGGAGAATGGATGAACCCTGTACCATTCATACAACAGTGATGAAAAATAATGAACTGTTAGCTGCAACAACATGGGTGGTTCACGAAAACACGTCAAATAACGAATTCAAACACAAAAAAGTATATACATTAGATATAAAACACATGTTAAAAATCCATTTATATGCGCTTTCTAATAGGAAGTTCTTAGGCAAAATTATTATATTAAGATAGAAATAAGGCCAATAGTTGCCTCATTTTGGTATGGGAAATTAGAAATTTTAAATCTGTGCAGTTTAGTGTATGGAAATTGTACTTCAATAAAAATTAAGAAAAAAATAGCCTGTATGCACAAGGCATTGGAAAATGGATTAGGGAATAGGGAACAGGAATTTGGGAGCTTTACTGAAGAGTTGTACAATTGGGAGAGGGATAAACAAAACTTTGCGGGTAAGAGAGGTGATAGCTATTCCAAATCTTTCTAAGCCTGTTCCCCATACTGGTGGAAAATTCACAACTCCCAATAAAAAGACTGTTTAGGATAAGGAGATAAAAGTTTCCTTTTAATAGATTGGATTTCAAAATGACGTTTTAGTTTAGACAGATTCTTACTTTTTCTTTCAGTCCTAATAATCTACTTGGTGATGCAAAACTAGGCTTTTAAGTCACACACACACACACACACACACACACAGTATATGTCAATTATTGTGAGACTGTTGGATGTCTGTATGCACAAGGTAGTGACAAACTCCCATGCCACATGGAGTGTAAAAAAACACTGATACTATGGTATAGTAACTAAAAGTCCTTTGCATATTGGAAATTCCATCTGAACTATGGAATACAAATGCCATGATTCTAGATCTCTACTTTCTTTTTCATTCTCATTCATGTTTCATTAAACCCAGATCCCTGGTCATTTACTACACAGGAAATCCTTGATCTAATGCTCTTTATTCATTCCATTAAACAAACACCTACTAAATATAGAGATAGAAATTAACTGCTGAATGAAACAATATCACACAGTCCTTGAGAAGCTTATAGATTAGTGAGGAAGTTCTTTAGCACATAAAACCATTTGAGAATTGAAGGCTGAGCTCCCATTTTTAAGTAAAAAAAATTAAAAGCTACTTCATGAATAAGGCGTTGGAATTTGGAAGATGGTAAAGAAGGGGAAGATGATGAGGGACATATATGGATAGAACAAGAATGATATAAGATATCCCAAGAAAGGAATGACGGGTAAAGAAATGATGGCTATAGAGAAAATATCATTTTATAGTAACTAATTTGGGATATGCAGATCAAAGGTGTCTATAAGGTGTTCAGGTAGAGAAGTTACAAGGAGGTGGATTTACACAGTTTCACATAAAATCACCACCAGCTCCCACATTCAAGAAATCTTTACTTATGGGTTGGGGATGTAGCTCAGTGGTAGAGCACTTGCCTAGCATATATGCAGCTTTGGGTTCAAGCCCCAGTACTGCAACTAAAAAGAAGAAATGAAATCTTATTTGTAGCCAGGGAAAGGAACTCAACTCAGCAGGGCCACTAATAATCAAGGATGAGGCAAAGGAAGTACTAAGACTGACCCCTTTGCAGAAAGTGTCTTGCTTCCAGGGTGTCCTCCTCTTCCAGAAAGAGAATATTTTAAAGAAAACAGAATATGCTACACAAAGGCAGGTTTGCTTTCACAGACAGAATATCTGCTAAACAAAGCAATGTACTTAGCAGTTAACGTTCCCCCAGTCCCCTCTAAAATTACTGACACCAACAGGTTCATAGCTATCTAGAGTTCCAAGAGGACACACTGGTTTTGGATTCTTTGGATTTTACTATTGCTGTTCACTCCACCTCAATCTTTTAAGTCCAAAGCCATTGTTCAATACCAGCATGAACCCACTCATATTTGCACCTAAAATGCTTATCCCTTTCTCAGAACTACTGATCTATACTCCAAAAGAATATTTATTATGAGTGAATGCCTGTTCAGAGGGATCATTCCCACTTCTGTTATAAAGGTGATTTGAGATTAACTGTTAAAGAGTTAATACCGGATCTGCTGCATGTGCATCCTGAAAGCTAAAAATGCCTGATGGACCACAACAGTATCCAGGTAGTCAGTCAACTCTTATGCAGAACAAACACAAAATAAATAAAAATGAGAAAAAAAAAACTACTACCTGAGTAAAATCATAAACTAAATTCCAAAGCCTTCTGATTTATCTGGGACAGCAATCAATTGGACAAAACCCCAAAACCTAACCTACAAAAACAAAAACCACCAAAAAGCAAAACAAACAGTAGCAAACAACAACACATCCCCACAACTCTTAAGGACTTCTCCTCAGGAGACAGGCTTCAAAAGTAGGACATGTTTTATATGCTCAAATCAACAGCCAGATGACTTGGAATATGGATCAATGAAAAGTCCTCTGTGCACAAAGTCCATCAATTTGATATACTGATTTCTGATTTAATTTCAAGAATAGTCTTTAAAGAGGACAACTTCCTAAGACAACCAATACAATTAAATACCAATAAACAAAAGACACTACAAGGGTGAAACAAAAACAAAGTGTACTTTCAGAGTCAGAAAGAACCCTGAAATGATCTTATATAACCGTGATTTTTTTAATAGATGAAAAGTGACGAAAAGGTGGCTGGGGTTTAAATCAATGGTAGATTCCTTGCGTAGAATGTGCAACGCCCTGAGTTCTATCCCCAGCACTGCATAATACACTATAACAGAGTATACTAAGACTTAGGTAGTAACATCCCCAAGATCATACACATAGAAAAGTGGTCTTGGGAACACTTACTGCTGATTGGGTTCAGTTTCATTCTGCTGAGTAGAATTAAAGCTCTGCATGGCCTGTACTTCCTCTTCCTCCTCATCCTCACTAGAGGCTTCTTCTGCAGCATGGTTAGACCTTGGGGGAGGAGCAGTGGCAGTGCCATCTGCCTTCTGGATTGATGGCTTCTGACAGATGTATTTGGGGTCTCTTCCAAGATTGCAGATTTCTTCAAGTAACTGAAAGGTATAGGGAACAAGATCACTTAGTAATAAAGGAAATGTAGAGGATGACTAATATTTTGTGAGCATGAGCTATTTATTTGCAAAATGCTTAATATACATGATACACCATACCTAAAATGAAGTCATTAATTCCATTTTACAAATAAGTTCATAAAAGTTCTACAACATCAAATTATCTGTTTAGGGTCATATGTCTGTTTAGTGACTGACCGGGTTCCCTGTCCTAACTCACCAAGCATAAAGAACTCATAGTAGTCTCAACTATCCTAAAACACAATTGGCAGGGTTAATAAATGTGGGAGAAAAATGTCTATAATGGGTAATATGCTTTTATAAACAGAATCTAAGTCTTGTCCACATATTAATATCACAAGAAAGCAATGAATATGTAGAAGTTTACATTAAATGAATTGTTTTTAAAAGGAAAATAATTCTCAATATGAAAAAGATGGAATTAACAGACTTCTTTCTGATTCGAATTGAACTCAAATAGCTTCATTTTCTTTTTCTTTGCAAAAGACCAGACCAAGAATGTGGAAAAACTGAGGCAGACATGATGCTCTTTTAGTCCGAGAATCCAGAAGATCTCCAATAGGCCCTACTTTTTTCTAGAAAGTCCCCTTTCTCTGCTTTCTCAAGATCTCAGTGACATCCTTATATGTCCTACCTTAATGATGGCAGTCGTGGCATCTGTTTTGAGGGTGGGCTGATGTCTCATGAGCTCATCTACAGCACTCCCCAGGTTGGATGCAGTATCACCTTAAAGCAAAAAGCAAATTATTAAAGACTTTAAAAAATAAGATCTTGTGACTGTTGTCATTTTTGAGATGGGGTCTCACTATGTTGCCCAGAATAGACTCAAACTCCTAGACTCAGGTGATCCTCCTGCCTCAGTCTCCTGAATAAGAAATAACATTGTTGAAAACTGGAATCTTTCTAGAGCCCTACTTTCTTGTTCATTATGATATCTTCTTAAGCACAGTGATAAAGAAATCTATTCAATCTGTGCCAATGTTGGAGACTTGAATATTAGAACATAAGATTACTGGGATCAATACCTTGGGACTCCATACTTCTCATGGCTACACACTAAATGGTGGACCTGGAAATCCAATCCTGCTCCCTATTACTTGCTGCTTACCAGTGACATGACAGTATAACACACAGGTGAACTGATCAGAAGCATGGAAATATGAATAGGGAGGCTAAAATGAAGTATTCCTTCCAACCTATAAAATTTATGATGACTAATTCTCATTAAGCTTAGCATACCTAGCTAGAGAAACAATGTGCAATCAAGAAAGGCTTTCTTGCCAAATGGATTAATTTTCTACTTGAAAATAAATCCTAGCAACTCACCAAGGGGATCAGAACTCCTCCTCCTCCGCATGGCTGGGAGATAATCTGGAGAGAGAAGAACTTTGAAGAGACGTTCAAATGGCTGACATTGTACAAAAGACTGAAGACCACGGGCATTCAAGCAGAGTGCACTGAATACATTTGGGAGGGAGCCAAGGACTTCACGGGTAGCAGGAACCTAGAGAGAAGATTAAGTGAGCTTGGATACAATCTAAAAAGAGTTCATGTATAGATGCTATGAAAATCTGGCCACGGTTATTATACTGAGAAACAGAAGGAACTGAAAACCAGACCCCACTGAGATTCAACACTATACAAAAGAGTCATGCAATAAGACTGCTTAAGCATGCGCATGTGCATGTGCATGTCATGGGGGAGGGGTATACATGGAGCACTCTTTACAGAACAGCAGGGAGACTCACATCTTTGATAAGCAGTGCATGCAGCATGACATCTGTCAACCCATTGTCCTGGAGTGAGGAAAGCAGCGATGGTTCTTGAAATACAAACACAGTCACCACTTCAGTAGCTAAAAGAAGATGAGAAAAACATGGGAACCTGATATGCCTCAAAGGTATTAAAAGCAAAACAGCAAAAGCTTTAAAATATAATATTTAACAATTTAACATCTTGTGTTTACTACAAAATGAAAATTCCTAACACCAGTACATTGGACATTAATCACAATTAAGAATTCAGTAACTATCCTTCAAGATTTTTACAGGCATATTTTTACATATGAAGTGATATAATTTTCTTTGTTTTTAACAGCAATATAGACAATTTCCCCCATCCCTACAACCAATTCCATTTTGAATGGCTACATAGTATTCCACTAAATAAATGTCTCACTATGAATATAAACTAATCCAATTACTGTGAAAATTGATAAATCTAAATATGTATTCCTTTTGTCTCCACAAGCAAGGAAAAATCTAAGATGCAAATATGCTGGGTTAAAACAAATACAAATTTAACTGATGAACGTCTACAAAGCGTACTACACTGAAGATTATTCAGGCTAGCTGCAGTGGTGCATGCCTGTAATAACAGTAACTCGGGAAGCTGAGATATGGGTATTACGAGTTTGAGGGCAGCCTCAGCAACTTAGTGAGGTCCTAAGCAACTTGTTGAGATCCTGTCTCAAAAGAAAAAAGAAAAAAAGGGCTTGGGATATAAAGTACCCTTAGGTTCCAACCAGTATGACACACCTTCCCATTGACTTACATCTGCATAAATGTATATGCTCTATAACTACTAAAACTGAATATGCATTCTACTAAAGGTCTAGCCAGGCATGGTGGTGCACACCTGGAATACCAGCTACTTGGGAGGTAGAGACCAGAGGATCCCAAGTTTGAGGGCAGCCTTCACAATCTGGTGAGATTCTGTCTCAAATAAAAGATAAAAGGGGCTGGGGTACAGCTGAGTGGTAAAGTACCCTTGAATCCAACCCCCAGCATTCCTTTCCCCCACAAAAGTAGATACGATATCACAATGCCATTATTCACGGGGATATTTTATATCTCTTTAACAATATTATTAGATCATGAAGAATTATAATTAAAAATTAAGGGTATACACAGGCTCAGAGCAATCGATAGTAAGTAAAATCAAATAACCGAGTTAAAAAGAAAAGAAAAAAATCTAACTGTGGCAGGTCTACCTATACATTATGGTTTTTAGAAAAGAACATGTAAGATAAGGAATGAGAGAAAGAGAAGAAAACTTCAGAAGCAGAAAATATTCAGATTTCTTTTTTTTTTTTTTTAAAGGTTTACCCAAGTGCTGCTCTGTGGGGAGAATTAAAACAAAACACCAGAACTAAATACATCCTGGTAAAATTCGTAAACTCCAAGGGTAAAGAGAAAATGTCAAAGATTTTACAGAAGTAAAGGCCAAATACCCTACAAAAGAACAAGGATCAGTCTGAGCAATATGGTTACAATAAGCAGCAAGAGAAAATAGGTAAATATATACCAAATTCTGAAAGACCATCTTAACATTTTAAAATTACTTAAGGATACATAATATAATAAAATACAAAATAAATCCAAGACAGTGAAGTGGGGGGGGGGGGCAGGGAGTAGTAGTGGTGGTGGTAGAAGAAAGTTTAAAGGCAGGCTGAAGGCTTTATTTTGTTCTGTTTGACAGAAGACATAGTAAGAAATCTAAAAAGTTTAAAACCCAAAAAAAGAATATAAAGATAACCATCACAGAAAATGGAATAAAAAAGAAGGGTCAGACAATGTGTATAACAGGAAAAAAGAAATCAACTTAAAAAAAAAAAAAGGACTAGGAAAAGAGAAACATCGGAGATCACAAGAAACACAATGCAAATTCTTCAAGTTTAAAAAATACACATTAATATAATATAATATAATATAATATAATATAATATAATATAATATAATATAATAAGTTCTCCTGGAAGGAACTTAAAGCTAGATTAAATACTTGAAAAATATTTTAAAATGTGAAGAGTAGACAAAGTAAGTTATAGGCAAAGGACAAAATAAATGAATGGGAAATCAGTTTTAGGCTTTTGTCTCTGTAGTAGCCTTGGTGACTTGGGGGTTCAGGAGGGTTTCAGGTACCTGGGCAGGACACAAAAGAAAAGGGATATACCTTTATTAAGTAGGATATTCAGTAGAAAGAGAGTCTGTTTATTTTACAGATGGCATTGTCACCAAAAACATGATGAACTTGAAGTCAGAGCTGCTGCTGCTTTCTACAAGCAGATCAATTCAAATAAAATAAAGGAAGGGAGCACTCAAGGGCCAGTTCAACTAGAGAGTTGGTTATAGTCACTTTTGCACCAGAGGACACCTCAATGAAGGTATATCCATCATTAATATTTTTATAAGTTTCTGGGTAGGATCTAATAGTCTTACTGCTTCCCTGCCACTGCTAGATAGGTCAGCGAGCTCTAAATAGCTGTCAAATTCCAGATCATTTCCTATAGGGCCTTCCACACTGGGAATATATTGCTTCTCACCTTCATACATTCCAGTAAGACTCCCATGTGTCAGCTCACACCAGGGCTGCCACAGAGGAAGCTCATTTTAATGTTGCAGCTGGACAACCACTCACATTTTTCAGAGAAACACATATCTATCCCTGCTCTTGGCTCAACAGCTTCATGGAAACCTCTGATCATCACAGATTCTGAGTCCTTAAATTCTGGACTAAATGACAACGGAATTCCCATGTCATTGACCCTACCCAACCTTTAACCTTCCAGTGTGATCTTTGTGTCATTCTGACACTGGCACAATTGCCAACAGCAATCTCCCAATGAGTAAACATTTCTCTCCTTTGCAAAACAATATAATTTATTTGAGCTATTACCCCAATACCCTGGCACAAATCACTATGCCCTCACAATTAGTGGTCACTACAGAAGTCCTATTTTTGCTTTTTCCTTCCTGTTGTATTACTAGCAACAAAATACCATAGGCCTCAAAAAAGGTTAGTGCCATTTGAGCTTCTAGATCCTACTGACTCTGATCAGGGTGGGACACACTTTCCTGCTCATTCGTTCTGGGCATGGGCCTTAAAACAAGGTATTAATGTGAGTTTCCATTTGTCTTACAGTCCATAGTCAGCAAGCCTAATAGAGACATTAATAGTCTGATCAAGAAGAAACACCCTTTTAAACTTACAAAATGGACAATGGGTTTCTCCTCTGCCCACTGCCTTAGTTACTGTGATCTCTCAATCTTTAAGTTGTACAACATCTTAAAATGCAACTAACTGGGTTTTTTTCTCTCCATTTCTGAATACAAAAAGGGACACAGAATCTCCTTCACGTTATTGACAGCTCTCCCTGCTTTTGATTGTGATTCAATCCATGCTGTACTACTGCCTGGATTGAGACTGGATAACAGAATCAGACCCAGTGAAAATTAAGGTCCCCACCCTACCAGACTATTCTATATACCATGAGAAATGTCTCTGGCACAGTCCTTTCCTAACTTGTGGAATTGTAAAGGTTTGCTAACAGGAGCTTTCTACTTCACAGGTCTTGATGCCTGCCTGGTCCGTCATCAAAAATTGTTTCTTCCACAGCAGAAAGGAAGAACTTGAATTACTTTCCTGCACCAACATTTCAAAATATTTTTGACACTAGTTCTGGATCCAGCTTATTATAGAGATTTTGAATGGGAAGTCACTAGAGAAGCTGGAATGGCAAGGCCTGTTATATTCATGATAAACATGCTCCTCTAGCACTCTAAAATCTATACACCACTGGCCTGAAAATATCACTATGGAGTATTTTGGTTCTGGTTGGCTAGCCTATGCCTCATGGCCTGGGTCTGGGATTCTACTACTCCACTCAATGTCAAGTTTCCTGGACTCCTTTTTGACCATGTTGTGATCCCACTTGGGTAAAAGAAATTACTTCATAACTCTGCAGGCCAAGGAGTACTCTTCTACAGTCACTTTTGTAATGGTTTCTAAAAAGTATAAAATTCTGCACCAAGGTTTTGGGGCTGGCCCAGGACTCTTATCAAACTACCATGCCAATTCATTCTAGGTGATGACTTCAGTTGACAACTTATACTTCACTTCCCACAATTCCATAATCACTACTCACATCTACATTCCTTAACATGACAGACATTATCTAGGTAATAGTAACAGAGAATGTCACCTGAGCCTTAGACCTCCAGCAATGTTAAGAGAATCCTAGCCAATGCAAGCACTTTACAACAAAGTCTTACCCCCTTGAAGTCTTTAATATTCACAACTTGTCAATCTCTCTGGTTAAGCAGTCAATAATAACCACTACAGCACTGGCATAAATTAGGCTAGAAATAGCATAAGCAGACCTGAAGAGACAGTGTAAGGGGTAAGATTAGGTGGCAAGAAAATGCATTGGAGAGGTTAAAGAGAAAACAGTAAAGGAGATAAGTATTATAGGTAAGTATTAGGTGTAAAGAATGTAGAAGAAGAGCCAGGAGTTGGACGTTAAGGAGGAGTCAGAATCTTTATTGGGTAGGTTTCAACATGAAATTATAGTAGGACACTGAAACTTACCACATACTTACTCATTAATTTTCTATTCATGGACTCCATGACCTTCCCAGACACCCCGCCAATTGATAACACATACAATGACGTCTCCCTGTTGAGACTATTTTATACTTGAATGTCTATCCTAATATAAATTCACTTGCTAGAAACTCCACCTTCCAACCTGTCCTCAGCTACCAATTCTCCTGTATTATAATTCCTGCTCAATACTGTCACACATCCTACTTGTAAGTATCTTTTGTTTCCTTCTAACTTCTACAACCTAACCTGTGTCTATAGACATTTAGTACTCAGGACACATTGTTCTAACTACAAAGTATAGGTGTTTCATCATGTCTTGCCACAAAAGAGGCACTGGGTCATCTTTTAATATATCATACTGGGACTTATCCCTACCTCTGAAGTAATGGGTACACAATCAACTTATCTTTAATTCTGTAACACACATTCAACTCACAGAGATCACTCATACAATGTCACACCTTTTGGTACATTACATAAACCACATAGTGCAGGCCCTAGAAGCCCTCAATATGGGACAAATAATCTATTTGCTATGATAACTGAAAAAACAAAAATAGCAATAGGGCTGGGGATGGAGCTTAGTAGTAGGGCACTAGCCTAGCACACACAAGGCTAGGCAAACCAACAACAAAAACAGACTGGCAGCAAATCACCAGCTGGCATTTCAAGATGGAATCCATACCTTAAAGGGTAATAGAGAAAAGATAGCCAAAAAGTTCAACGAATAAGACAACAAACCAAAACAGCTGCTTGTTAAAATACCCCAAGAGATTCTCAGGTACCCATTGATTTCTTTTCCTGGACACCTCCTCCTGCTTATGTGAAAGGCTTTGTACTATCATTTATAGACCTAAAATAACAACTGTTAGCCTCATTACTTTGAGTTGGCTTTGCTAATTTGGTCTGAGTATTACTTACAGGAAATCTGGGAGGGTTGCTATACTAATTCAAATGTCAAGAGATGAATTAAAAAGACCACAGAGGAGTAAAGTGGACCTCCACTGATATTGGACTTGGTGCTTTAAGTCTCATTTTTCTCCTGCATTATCCTCATAGGACTCACATGCTCCACATCCACACCTCCAAAGTAGATGTGTCCTCGTGCCGACTCTCATAACTTTCCTTTAAACAAAGAAACAAACAAACAAACAAAACAAAAAAAACAACCACTACCCATGCACTTACTTTTTCTTTGTTCTGGGCATTCTCCCAGACCATGCCACCTTCCTTGCCCCTGACCTTGAACTTCCTCACCTGTGTAATAAATATTTTAAAATAATACCAAAGGTCTAGTCCTATGTTTTGGCATTTGAATCTAACCTTGGAGAGGTTCCATGTCCAGTTCGAGATGCTATAACATAAGAGAACTTCCTCTAACAACCCAAAACTGTATAAAATGTTTGCTAATAGTACAAGGAGGCTTTTCTTATTTCCACATTTCCCACTAAATGCCATTAGACTTTTAAGGAGAATTCTAGAAGCTTCATATTTAGCACGGTGTTCGAAATATTTAAAATGCTCAATAAATATCATTTTTTTAAAACCAGATTTTTTTTTTTGTGGTGCTGGGAATTGAACCAAGGGCTTTGACGCTTGCAAGGCAAGCACTCTACCAACTGAGCCATGTCCCCAGCCCAAAAAACCAGATTTTAAAAGGATCGATATTCCTAGCAATGCCAATGTGAAACATTTTTTTTTTTTGCAAATAAATATAAAGTATTCATAGACTCCAAAACCACATTTTCTGCAGTGTGAAACAATCTGCTATAGTTTGAGAGTCTGAAATTCAATTTTGAGACTGGAACTATTCCCTCTGGATTTCCCATACTAATATTAAAAAGAATTAATGAATGAAGAGAGTCATATTTTCTTTTTGTATAGCACAACTGAAGCACAAATACAGCATAAGCCAAATTTACAGGAATACTTTTCATTATAAATTATTGCAACTCAGTAAAACCAATTTTCAATTACACTTACCTAGGAGGAAGAGTGATGGGCCATAATATTCTGCATTGCTGATGATGTGTTTTAAGGAGGTAGGCAGAGAACCATCCATCACTAAGAAAATAGTGAACATTAAAGAGTATATGATCAGTCTCAGAGTACTTTAAGGAATAGGGATAATGGAGAACTATGTTACAATGTGGTAAACAAAGTTTGTTGTGATCCTGATCTATTGGTCTCTACTTGTCTCCTCATATTATTATTTTTTTCATTGTCCACTGAATAATCTTTCTAACACTGGGTCAGGAAGAGAACAAAGACACACACAGTATGAGAGATGGGTAGTGGGATGAAAGTGCAAAGCTGGAAAAAGAGAAAAAAAAGTGGATGTGTATGCTCATCATTATGAAAAATACTAAACAAACATCAGGTCTAGGAAAAGTGATACCAAACAACTAAAAGCTTCAAAATGGTCTGACTTTTCCTAAGCTTGCCTTGTAGAACAGGTGTCAGAACAGAAAGAAAAGGATCAATCCTTTATAAGAGACAAAAATCCTATGAAAAAAGTAAACAATCAAATACCATGCCGTATGCCATCTGAGAAAGCAGGGTCTTGAATGGCCTTCTTAAGGAAATTCAACATGGATTTGAGAAGTGCTGCTCGTTGTGGAATACACTGGACTCCTATTGAGGGAAAAAGGCAAGAGAATTATGCTGGGTACACCATTAAACCATTATGATCAGGCACATAACACAAGATCTAAGAAACCTATATCTACTATAGCCAAAGTAGCAGATATTAGAAGTGAGGTTTCCAGATTTTGGAGAAAAATATATTGAAAACGGAAAAGTAAATCACCAAGGACGGCAGAAGAGCAGTGCAGTGTGAAATTAGAAACCTAACGTAAAAAGGAAAAATTACCAAGTAAAAATATTCACCTTTGAGCCTTACTCAGTTATTGGATATTATCTGTCCTGCAACATGGTTCATTCTGATAATCAATGCTATATGGCATGTTATTATAATAAAATGTAACACCAGAAAGGTGAAGTAACATGCACAGTCATAGGAAGCTAACCTCTCAATGTATCACTTAAGCTCCCTCTAAAGCTTTCTTCTTGAATTGTTTAATAAATCAGTTACTGAGAGATCTAAGTGTCTACGTACCAGGACGGGGTCCAGGGCCAAGGCCAGGGCCAGGGCCAGGGCCAGGGCCAGGGCCAGGACCAGGGCCAGGGCCAGGGCCAGGGCCAAGGCCAAGGCTGAGGCCGGGGCCGGGGCCGGGGCCGGGACCAGGACCTGGGCCAGGGCCAGAAATGCTAGTACTGCTGTTGGAACTTGATGCCCTTAATTCAACATCCAGCCGGTGCTCCATAGATATGGAAGAGCCTGGACTGCTTTCCATAGTCACATCTGCAACTAAAGCACAAGTTATTATAAAGAAACTAATTAGAATAAAAGCACAATGAAAAGAAAGATTTTAAGAATACATCTTTCAACAAGTTGAGATAAATTATATTAAAAAAAAAAAAGGATCAGGATATTGAACCAAAAACATTTTGTGGAAAAAGCTGTCCACAAGAGAAAGGTGTTTAACATCCCAAAGTTATTCAAGACGTACAAATTAAAAACAATTGTACAAAAGAGGTCCTTCAATATTTCTCTCTCATCATATTGGGTTAGAGGGAAGTGACAGGTAAAACATGCAATTTCATATACTACTGGTAGGTAGTAGATAGAATTTTTTGAAGGAAGGTAATTTAAAAATGTAAAAGCCATTAAAACATTAATATTCAATACACTGATATAAAAGGAAGTCTGTGATACACTGAATGAAGACTGCGAATTGAAGAGTATATTTATGATCTCATCTTCCTGTGATAAAAACTCACATATGAACATGGAAAGAATATTTAAGAATCTGAAAAGAACACTAAACTAGTAGCTAGTTTCATTTTTACTTTATACATCTGAACAAAATGATTTAAATTGAGTAAAGATACATAATCATTCCTTCCTATGTACACAGTTAAATTCCATAGTGATAAGCCACTGTTCATGTATATAAATATCTGAAGAAATTATTTCAAAATGTAAATATACAGGCATAATAAGCACAAACTTTTGGCTTAGTAACCTGTTTTCCACTGAATGTATAAATTTCTCTAAGAGAAAAAGAAGCACCTAAGGACTGGTTATTAAATAAGTAGATTTCCTGGTTTCCAACTGCAAACCTAATGAATCACACATTGTAGATGGGGTCTGAACTTTTAGCAAGCATTCTTACTATTCTGCTTACTGAATTTTGACAACCACTGATATATAATGAACTGTGAGCCTTAAAATAGTCATCTATAACATACCAGTTAGTAGATGTCACACTTTATTCAACACTCTGGGATCTCACCCATGAACTCAAATGCCAACTCAAATCCCAACAGATTAGAAGCAAAATGGGCAAGGGGACTTATAGTAACAGCAACAATGCAGAAAACTGTTTTCAGAGATGAAGTCAGAAAAAAAGGGAACAGCATCCTATTGATATATACTATAAAATATGAATGCATTAGAAATTCTAATACCTTTATAATAAGCATGGTAATAATTATATGTAATGACAACCTGGGTAATCAAGACAAATTAATTTAAATTTTAAGAAAGTAATTTTGGGGAAAAGTTTTTCTTTTTGGCACTCATTAAAATATGCATTTGGCAGGGTTTGGAATGTTTTTAAAGATGTGTCATACATTAACGATAGCTTGTCATATCTTTCTGATTTTATGATCAAATTGTTCCCTACCCAATAATAACATTTTCATCTCTTCTTTCCTTTATGAAATAGCCAGATAAAGTTTTAAAAGGTTCCATTTTAGAGTTTACATATTATACATCTTACCAAATACATTACTGAACTCCTAAGTTATACCAGGTACTGCACCAGCAGTGAAAAAAAAAAGTACTCCAAATCTCACAGTATTTTAATGAGAATAAGATAATGAACCAATAAATAAAAATATGAATTATTAAATGATGAAATAAACATTAGATATTAGAGAGAGGATAGAAGTCAACTGCAGCTCCCCAATCTGCTTTACCTTCCAATTCTTCTTCAAATTCTTCTTCCTCTTCTGGTCAGCCTTGTGAAAAACTACTTGCAAATCACTCTTAAAAATTTTGTTGATGGAAATACACATGCAAGTGAGTTAGGTACTTTATAGTTTAGGAGAAGAATTAAAATTAGAATGGGAATCAAGAAAACATCAAGAACAAAAATGTTGACTTAATAACTGTTAATTACCATCCATGTCAGTTTCCATTTCTTCTCCTTCTTGGGTGGTACTGGGTCTCTGGATCTTTGGCTTGATCACAAATGGACATTCTTTTCGGCACAAATCTACTTCATGCTATAATCAAGAAAAAATAAGAAAAACCTGTATTTGTTTTTCAAGAATTAAGAACAACTATAATGGAAGAACACAACAGCAGATTACAGAATTGGTTTCTAGAAACAAGAAAGAGATAAAATGATTCTTTTAAGTTATTAGCATAATCTCTAGGCTCAGTTCTTACAGTATATAGAGTCTATGCAGAGTGCTCCTTGGATAACAGTACCTCAAGTCTATAAATGAAGATAGAAAGTCCACTATGGGACTGAAAAGCTGCCATGTCCAGGTTGGTGATGAGGTCAACCACTCTGACGGCTCTTGTGACAAATGTTATCTGGTCCTGTTCATCACCAAGGAACTTTATGACCTACCAGGAAAAGAAAAAGAGGTAAAAAAATTAACTGAAAAGATACGACACGAAGCTGTAAATATTGCATTCTCTTATAAACATGCACTTAGGTAGCACAGAATATGGGAAGATATGTGTTTGATTCTTTTTGTTCTTGCCAAATGATAGCCCCATTTCTTCAGGGACTCAACCTGCTTGTGAAGTAATGTGAACATCAATTAATTAACAATTAAAAAATATAGGGAAAAAAAGGTTGGTGCCCAGTGCTCAGCACACAGTACAGACTCCTAGTATTACAGCACGATTTATAAAGTACCTTAAAATACATTGTCCTCAGGGTATTGCCTAATGGCATATTAACATGTGACTAATGGCTTAAGACATAAGGCCTCCTGACTGTGACAGACCACCAAAAATTATTAACAGTGGCAAAAGTTCTAAAAAGATGAGGTAACCAAAACACCACAAAACAAACTTTTTCCAGGTAAACTATATTTATCTGATCTCACTGTGAAACACTCCAAATGTATAATTCTCTTAGTAGATTTCCCCACAAATAAATTTTTAAAAAGAGCACCTTTAGTAAGGCTTCCATCATTCCACAGGAGACCAAGGCTTCACCACCAGCATCATAGCTAGCCAAATGGTATAAAAAGGAGAAGAGAGCAGTGGCAAACTGGTGAGGGTATGGATCCATGGAAGGATCTACAAGGGGGTTTGAGGGAGGGAGAGAAACAGTAAGCTCAGAATTTGGTGTTAAGCTGGCAGGATGTTAAAACAAAGCAAAAAATCAGAGGGCAGGATACTTTTCTTGCCTAGGATAATCACCATCAAAACATACCAATCATGGCCTGGATACAGTTCCGCACAAGTACAGGTAAAAATCCATGGTAGGAGGCAGTTCCAGTACAGTCAATAATACTGCTGAGTTTGGGTGTTCTCTCCAAATGGACAATTGATGTCAATGTTCGTAAAGAAGCAGCTTTAATCTCCTGTAAGAATACAAGGTAAACACAGACGTGTCAAAAAGGATTGAACCAAAGTACAATAATATCCCAAACTCAAAATTCAAGACATTCTACTGATTTCTTGGAAAGATGGAAGTGCACTGTAACACTGAATATGTGGCATTTGTTAATTTTGCAGTTTAATACCCAGAAAGAAAGAAGTAAATGGGGCAAGGTTCCCTTCTGGGATTCTTTCTAAATCCCCAAGGAAAAACAAAAAGGCAAATAGTTATGAGGCTGATATGCAAACCAGATTATTAATACTTACCATAAGCTGCTTATCTGTTATTTGAAGGACATCTACCAACTCCTCTATCAACCCATTATACAAGATACTGTTTGCTGATTCCTGCAAGGCATTGGAATACACTGCAAAGGGAGAAACAAACACTTTTAAGCAAAAAGGCAGGGTTAAGCCACTGCCCAATGACAAACCTTTTGGCTACTACAGGTTCTGGGAAAGGATTCTCTTCCAACAACCAGCATTGGAGGACAGAATCACTGAATTCAAGAGGACTGGACCAGTTATAGTGAGATAACTCTACGTATTTACCCTATCTTTAGATTCCCCTATTAAAAAGTATCAGTGATCTCGAGCAAGGATATTTGGGGATGGAAGTAGGGAAAAGAGAAGTTAATTTTTCACATAACATCACTATTTGATATAACCCCCCCTATGCCTTGGACATAGACTTCCATTTCAACCTCTTCATATGCTTGTTTTTACCAAAAACACCAAGTTATAAAGAAGAGAATTTATGGACTATTGCAGAGTAAGTCACTAGTTTATGTGACACTATAGTAAAACTTGAGAACGCGTGTAATCCACTTTCAATCAATTCTACAGCAAGGTAATGCTGAACATAGTCCACTGAAGTTGAAAAACAAATATGATGTATCAGAATACATTCATTTAGTTTTCAACAAACATTTCCTGAGTACCCACTAACATGCCAGAAGTTATGCTTAGGTATGAGTAAAAGCGCAAAAGAGAGAATTTTATGAAGGAACTGACAGTTTAGAAGAGAAAAAAAATAAAACCATAATGAAGGTAGGTAATGACTGCAGTTATCATTTAATATGTTCTACATGCCTTGCCTGCACTAGGTTGCTTTCCAGGTTTTCATTTAAACATTAGACCAGCCTATAAAGTTAAGTATTATACAAATACAAAATAAGAAAACTGAAGCTGAAAGGAAAAACATTTGGCTAATCATCTGCAAAATCAGGGTGAGAGCCCAGGACTGATTCCAAACACTCCATGTTTTCCATCCTACTACCCCACAATAAAAGCAGTTAAGTGTATGGTATTAACTATTTAATGAATATTTTCTGACTTACTTCAAAATTATACTACTATGAGGATGGGAGATGGGAAGATGAAATAGCAACAGGAAGGGCAGGGACCAGTGGAAGATGACTATGCATGTATCCATTACTTAAAAAAAGAGAAATTATTCTGCCTTTGGTTTTTTGGGGATTGGCTTAATTCACTTAGCTTGGGGGGAGGTAAGGGAAGAATGGAAGAAGGATGTTGTGTAGATGATAATGAGGGGTGGGGAGGGAGAGGGGGAAGGAAAGATAATAGAATGAGACAAACATCATTACCCTATGTACATGTATGAAGACGCAAATGGTATGACTCTATTTCATGTACAACCAGAGAAATGAGTTATACTTCATTTGTGTACAATGAATTAAAAAAAAAAAACACCCATGTTACATGCCGATAAGGATCATATCATATCCTATCTCCTTCTGGTACAACATCAAGGAGTTCAACAATGATGAATGACTACAGTGAACCCTGGGAATTCTGGCAATTTTTGAATTAATGTGCCACACCCAGGAAAATACAATTAAGCCTCATAGCAACAAAGATGGATGAAGTTCAAGGGAAACCAAGTTCAAACTGCCCAATTAGGATCAGTTAATCATAATGTTCGTCTCTTACCTAATATAGATATTGCATGCAGTCTGGCCTGAACAGCTTGTAATCGTTTCCTGTGATTAGAAAAGCCATGGGCCAGCCGTATATGTGTAAATAACAGCATCTATATAGAGAGAAGGCTTGAATTAGGAAATCATTGGGAAAGGTGAACATGCTTTCTAGGTCTCTTTTCTAATGGGCTGCTTGGTAAAATGGTTTACTGTTGCTATTTGCTAAAGTATCAAGATGAATTCATACTACCATTATGAGATTAACTGACAAAAATGGGAATGACAAATTTGGGATGCACAGAACTCCAACATCCCAAGGTATGTCAAGAACCATCACTAAATGTATAGGTGATAAACAGGAGAAATTTAGCCCAAGTTCTGATTGTTATTAGTCAAATTAAGTATTTGACCACTGAAAAAATAAGCAGAAAATATTAACACAAACATTTTCTCCTAAATACAAAGTGCTGAGAAGTGTACAACTACTTAACAGTTAGGCGAGGCAGTTTACATTTTCCTCAAACTCTCCTACACACCAAGAAGTTATTAAGCATTGGTCTTATAAAAGATGAGGAACCTAAAAACTCAGCAAGGCTAACTTGCCTATGTCTGACTCAAAATATGACATGTTTTCTGCTATGCTGTCTCCCTCCCTAATACTTACCATCAAACAGACTATCTGGACAACTAATACTATGGACATTTTTTAAACATATACCTGCTTATCCTTAGGAATGCTGTACATTTTGGTAAGAGATTCCATGATTTCAGAAGGGCTTTCTGAAATCTGCATTAGAAAAAAATATATAGTTAGAAATAAGAAGTCAGTCAAACATTAAACAACTAGCTATTGAAGATCCTTCTTACCTTGTCAAGTTGCTCTATGTGAATATAATGTAGTGTGTTACTGGTTGTCTGAAATTAAAAAGGTAAAAGTGCTGTGAGGAGTCACTTAACACCATATGTTTCAAGATAGATCCAAAAAAAGAGATGTCACTCTTGGTTGAAGCCTAACGGAATACTCTTTAAAACTCAAGGTAACTTTAAACTCCTCCAAAACATCTATTTTACATATAGGATAACTTGGAAGAAAGCGTCTTTTAAACTGATACTATTAAACAATAGAAAAACCCATGAACATGACATAGTCTTTGTTCCTTTTTAATCCTCAACCGATTTAATCTCCACAGGTTCAGTATTCATAGCAAAGGTTGTACCCATGAAAATATTCACTATCTGAAACACACTTTAGTTTTTTTCAAGGCAACATTAATCTATAAATACTAATTATTAGATACTGTAGGCAGAAGAAAAATAATTTTATTCACTAGACTACTTCTAAACAAAACTGACTTAGTACCTCAAGGAATAGAGAATAGTGATAATTTAAGTAGAATCCTATATACAATATAATAGAGAGACTTCGTGCAGTAAAGAAACCTGAACTATGAGAATTCTCTATGCAGGCTGTAAGAAAAACACAAGACATAGCAATGTCCCATATGATAGTCCTGGCTTTTGGCAGGCCACAATGTAAGTTAAGACCCAACACTATCAGAGCTGAGCATGTAACAAGTACTTATTCCTGAGAAGCTGGTAGGTATACTTAGCTTAGGAGGGCAACAATGCAGCGCAACACATTTCCTTATTTAAAAATGAGGCATTCTAGAAAAGTCAACCCCAATTATGGCAGACCATAGACTCTATCAAAATAAGTCTGAGTAAGACTCACCCTTTTCTCGATTTTGACCTCAGCCCCAGGGTCTGCATAGAATTCAAAGTGTAGTGTAGTTGCACTGGGTGGATATTTCTGAGTACAAAAAAACATCAAAGAATAAGATACTCACTTTCAACTGGTATTAAACAAGGAAAACTCCCAACTCTCCCTCAAACTCCTAGCCATGTGTCCAACTCATTGTGGCGGAATAAGCACCATACTTAGCACCTATACTGCCTTAACTTCCTTGACTTACAGCAGGGCTCAAATGAGATTTGTCCACAACAGAATCAGGTGTCTGGTGCCTGAAGCTTCAAAAATCACCCCCATTTTTCACTTGTAAATTACTAGTAGCGCTTTCAAGAGATAATTTATATTGCAGCTATTCTCAGGGGTGGGGCAGGCAGAAGAGCCAATCTGCAAGCAATAATGAGAAAGATCCAAGAAAGGATGGAAAAATACTAGGGTCTAAGTGCCATCTAACGAATGGAAAATGACATGGAAACCTAGTTTTCTATCATCAGCCTTCTGAAATAACTTATTTGAAGTATTTCTCATGGGATATCTTTATGATACTAATTACTCTTTCTGTACCACTCTATACATCTCATGACATGTTTTGCTGCAAAGGTACACACCAAGAGACCCTAACAATACAGCCTCTTCAATTCTAGAAAAACAATACAACTCACAAAATTAGTACCAAAAACAGCATGCCCATTAAGACTTCTCCTTAAAAGAAATCAGAAGGAATGGTTGCCTCTGAAGATGAAGAATTTATCATTTGCATATCCCTTTACACTCTGAATTTTTAAACATGTCATGTATTACTTTCACTGAATGTACATATTATACTTTTCAAAATTTCATGACATGCCAAATCTCAATAAATAAAAGGATGTACAAGTCCTCTTTTTTTTAATCTTTTGCAGTGCTGGGCTGGAACCCAGGGTCCCGCAGATGTTAGGCATGTGCTTTACCAAATGAGCTACATTTCCATCACAGGGGTATAATTTCCTAACACAGGCTAAGATTAAAACACATCATGCAAGTCTACTACAGTATACCAGTGTTTTGCCCAAGTGGCAAAGAATAATCTCAACATTCATAAAGAGATTCAGAATGAAAAATCATTCTCAAAATTATTTAGATTTAGATTTCAAACTCTAAATACTCTTAGACAACATTCATTTCCCATATTACTAATATGCATTCAAAAATACTAAAGAAAGTATACCAGTTTAGGTGGGAAACTAATCTGCTCTAATGTATGGATTTCTGTGAACAGAAAAGGAGCCCTTCTCCTGGAAGTTGGGGACACTTGGTATGATAATTCACTATATTTTATCACATTCATTTCTTCTTTAATATTTTTAATTGTAGGTGAACATAATATTTATTTTTATGTGGTGCTGAGGACTGAACCCAGTGCCTCACATGAGCAAGGCAAGTGCTCTACCAGTCAGCTACAGTCCCAGTCCCATCACATTCATTTCTGCTCAACATGAACATGACAACTGTCAAGACAAACTAGGCAAAGAACTGTTATCAAAAATCCAACTGTGCCTGTGAGTCCACAATAACATTTCAAAGCAGAAGGGAAGATGGCCTGAACTCACAACCTGAGCACAGGTGAAAGATAGGGGTAAACATGAAAGCATAGTGTTAAATTCTCAATAATCCTAATAGTAGAATTGCTTTCCAAATAGCCCCTCCTAAATACTGTCCAGAGTTCTGATAGTTTCCGTGTGACAATACAAGCAAATGTACTTTTAGGGTTTTTAAAATCATTTTCAAACCAATTCAACGAATGAAACTCCACTCAAGAAACGGGTATGAGCATATAGAGCTGTCTCTAAGATTCTTTATCTACTATCAACACAATAAGAGTCCAAGCATTGAAACTTCATATGCTGTATACTTATTGTAAAGTAATATGTAGAAAGAGACCATAGCTCTGCCAAACACTCACATTCTAAAGGGTTACTTACCATCATATGTAAGTCTCTGCAACATTCTGCAAGTCCAAATCCATTCTCCTTTCCACCCCAGCTCTTGGAAAAGGAAAAAGACAGTGTAAAGACAATGTTTGTGGCTATGTAGTTGTTTGCAGCATACTATTGAGAAAACATCTAATGTGAAGGTCAAACATAAAGAGGGAACAATATAAAAGCAAGAACTTAGAACTCAAAACAAGATGGTCTATCTAAAGGGGATTCCTTCAGTGAGATCAATTTCATAGTTCTATGCTGCTCCTGGTAAGAATGCAAGCAGCAACCGCCAGCCATTGCATTCCACATGCCTGTATCCATGCTTGCTGACAGTTCAGTAATATCCCATCAGGCCTACACTTACACACTGTCTTGCTCACCTTGCTCACCAGGGTGGAATCACTCACTTTCCATCACCTTTCTTTTTGAAGTGAGCTGGGTTGGCAGAAAATTCTGCCTTGTTTATTGTTGTACTTGGTCACCGAACAAGTCACCAATAAGTTCCTGAACTAATGGGGATAATGTCTCAATTGTCTTCCAAATCCCAATCTTCAGCCATATAAAGCTGCTTACATATTCAACGGCATTTGGAAATATCAATTATTTTAGCATTACGTTCATTATAGTATTTTAAGTTTAAATATTTGTCAGTCATCCTAGCTACAAACATATCAGTAAACTACTTCCGCACTTCTCTTACTTCTGTAGGTAACTCGTGTCTGGCATGGTTCAAGCAAAAATGCTCCTTAAATCCATTTTATTCACCTGAATCCAGTGTGAGTCCCAATCACCTTGGATCTGGGATATCACTGGGTCCTAACACAGTGCATTCTCTCTACATCTAAATGTGTCCTCATTATTAAATGCTATTACTATTTTATTGACTTTCGATGAAGTCTTTTTAAAATAAACAGTGTAAGTCCTGAAGCTTCCATTCACAGAGGAATGGAATTATAGAATGCTACTTCTAATTAAACCTGGAGGAAAGGGGTCAATCTTCCTATCCTTTGAGAAATAAGTATTTTCAAACTATTGGCAGCCTTTCTCACTTTAGATATCATATATGAAGCAAACAACAGAGAAAATGGTGACTATCTGACTAATTATCCAACAAATGGTATGCAATTTGTACCACTCTCAAGCACAGAAGACATTTTGTTACCTACAATGGATATATTGGAACATTAGGGCTTTCTTCTCTAGTGAAAACCCTAACTAAGAAAGTCTGTCTGAAGACAGGTATATCCCCGACTCTCAGCTGGACTGTTCTGGGGGAGTGATGACAGTGAAAATGGCAGAGTAGGGAACTCCAAGAAACTATCCCTTCACAAAAATAGTGAATGTGTTCACAAAAACCATCAGAATCAATTTTATCAAGACTCTACAAATGAATCACGTTTACAGCAACCAGGAAATGCTTCATTAAGTAAAACAAAAACAGGTGAATCTCAGCATAAGCACTTTATATTAACTAACTAACCTCACTCTAACCCACACTTGCCAGCTCACAGTGGCTGAAGAGAAAAGTTTATATTCCTATAATGAGCACAGAAACCTTCAAATAACTGGTGGTTTCCACTGGTCTGGTGTACTCCTGAAGAACCAAAGGACTTGCCATTATTTAGCCTAATTTGGAACTCTCCCACAGGTGGGGAAAGAGAAGGCACTTGCTGAAAACATTTAATGATAAATGCATTTGGTTCCACATCCAGGGGCAAAGCATACAATCCCCAGCAAACAACAAACAAACTGAAAAGGCTTGGGAAGAAAGGCTGGAGTATGAGATGCTTAGTGAAATGAGAATTTTGGAGTTTCACACATTCCTGGGAACCCAAAAGGCCTTATCCATGACAAGGTTGGCACATTCTTGGAAAACACCCCAGAAGGTCCCTAAGCCCCATCTGACTGACCATCAGGCTCTGTGCAAAGAAGTAAGGGCTGGGGTAGGGTTGTAAACCTTTCTGGCAAAAGCATGCCCAACATACACACAGAGTTCACTGCAAAGACTGGATGATTTTAATTTATTTTTTGGTTTTAGGTGTTTAAAGCAAATCACTAGATGACCACTAAACTACTATAACATAATTCAGTGGCAATACATAACATATACTTTATGAAATTATAGATGATCAATGATGTGTCAATGTATGACTTTTTAAAAATAATTTCTAAAAAATTTTTGGATGTTGATAAGACCTTTATTTTATTCATTTATTTATATGTGGTGCTGAGAATCGACCCAGTGCCTCACACATGCTAGGCAAGCACTCTACACTGAGTCACAGCCCCAGTCCCAAATTATGACTTTCTGATTTTGTGTTAGGCTCAAAAAATCCCCATGTAAGCTGAGGATTATCTGGAGCCCACAAAGACGGGACCTAATGATTTTTTTAACTCTATAATAAGTTTATTGGGTCATACCCATTGTAAGCCAAGGAGCATTTATTTACAGTTCAGAAAAGCATTAAACAACTCCAACTGGAAGCAACAACAAATGCTGGGCGGGATGAGAATCTGATTTCCAGGTGTGCCACATTTTAGCACTTGATATGTCCAATTTAAAGATAAATTTATAAGGCATGTAAAGAAACAAGAGAAATGGCCCATACACAGAGAAAATGAATACAAACTATTCAAGAAATCTGGACAATGAATACAATGGACAAAGACAGAAAAAAATTATTTTAAAATATGCTAAAAGGAGATAAAGATATCATTACACATTCCCCCCACCCTGACACACACACACACACACACACACACACAAAACTAAAGGAAATGACAAGAAGGATGTCTCACCAAACAGAGTATCAATAAAGAGATAGAACTTACAAAAAAGGAAGTGAAAAATTCTGGAACTGAAAAGTACAATGACATAAATGAAAAATTTGTATGAGAAGGTTCAGTGGAAGATGTGAGCAGGCAGAAGAAAAACAGTAAACATGAAAATAGGTCAACTGAGATTAAAGAATAAAGAGTAGAAAGGAAAAATCTGATGGATTGGTGGAACCATCAAAAGTACCAACATATGCCTCACAGTTTCAAGGAGGAGGAAGAGAAAGGGACAGAGATATCGTTTTAAGAAATGATGAGAATTTTCTAAGTTTGACAAAAGATA
Source organism: Sciurus vulgaris (assembly GCF_902686455.1). Taxonomy (NCBI): domain Eukaryota; kingdom Metazoa; phylum Chordata; class Mammalia; order Rodentia; family Sciuridae; genus Sciurus; species Sciurus vulgaris. The sequence continues at coordinate 91,370,887 of NC_136471.1, read as the reverse complement.
TGAATCTACAAATTCAAGTAGTTCAATAAACTTGAAGAATTTCAAACCTAGAGAACTGTACATTATAACGAAACTGACAGAGACTAAAGACAAAGAGTATACTTTGGAAAAGAGCAAGGGAAAAGGGACTTGTTAATAAGCACAAGGGATCTTCAGTAAGGACAACAGGTGGTTTTTCTCCAGAAACCAGGAGGGCCTGAAAGCAGTGGGGTGACATATTCAAAGTGCTTCAAAAATTATTAACCAAGAATTCTATAACTTACACAACTATCCTAAAAATGAAGAACTTGAGAAATTCCCAGATAAAGAAAAGCTGAGGGAAGCCAATAATCAGACCTGCCTAGAAGAAATGGTAAAGTGAAGTCCTTGAAGCAGAACTGAAAGGGTACTGGACAGAACTTGAATTCAGTCTAAGAAATTAAGAACTTAACTACATAGATAAATTTTAAAAAACTCCATATTAATGTAGTTTTGGTTTAGAACTCTTTTTAAAATGTGCTGTTAAAGATAACTGTGAAACAATAAATATGAAACTGTGCTGATGCACACAAAATGTATAAAAATGTAATATGGATGAATTCAACAACATAAAAGGATAAAGGGAACTAGAGCTATGCAGGAGTTTTTATCTACTATTAAAAGCCAATTAGTATTAATTTAACATTGTATAAATTAATGCTTGCTATAATCCCCAGGGCAAGCACTAATAACTAGACAAAACCCAAACAAGAAAATACAAGAGTTGAACAACACTAAATTAACTATGCCTAGCAGACATATAAACAATATTTCACCCAGCAATAGAATATACTTTATTTTCAAGATGGCATATTCTACAAGATAGACCATGTTAGGCCACCAAAAAACCCTCAACAAATTTGAAACAAATGAAATCAAGTATCTTCTCCAATGAAAACAGAAAAACATCAGAAATCTGTAACGGGAGAAGATCTGGAAAATTTACAAGTACATAGTAATTGAATAACACATTCTTAACAACGCATGGGTCAAAGAAGAAACAACAATGGAAATTAGAAAAGTCCTTAAGGTGAATGAAAACAAAAACACAATATGCCATAAGTTAAAATATTGACCTGTTGTTAAGTCTCATTGTTCCACATTTAGGACACCTATAAAAACTTATATTGGGCAGTAAAAATAACACTTGCAGACTGTGGTTGTGGCTCAGTGGTAGAATGGTTGCCTTGCATGTGTGAAGCACTGGGTTCAATCTTCAGCACCACATAAAAAATATACAAATAATGGTATTGTGTCCATATATATTTAAAAATAAAAATATACATATCCCCCCTGCAGTGATTTTGAAATAGTTCTTAAACTCTACACTTCAAAAAAAAAGTCAACAATTAGATGATTTGAGAATATATACAAAGAACATATACACTGTAGATTATGATTTCTAAACTATTTTAAGGCACCTGTGTCAATTTCATGGAATATTCACAGAAATGAAATCTTGGGATCAATGAGTTAAAAATGAAATAACTCAAATCAGTATCTTAAAGCTAATGAACTAGAAAAAGAACCAATTAAACCCAAACCTAGCAGAAAGGAGAAAATTATAAACACCAGAGCAGAGATAAATACAAAACAAGAATCTCAACAATACCATAAACTGGTTCTTTAAAATAATCTAACAAAAACACACAAATCTTTCACTAGACAGAGCAGGAAAAAAAGGTGTATTCTCTTGCTTTCATTTCATTTTAAACATGCATACAGGTAGGAGGAATCAGTGACCCAGCAATGATTTAAGAGGGGGCTATGCTCATCTTCAACACCATCAGGAACAAGTAACTGGATTTCTATGATATTTATCTCAAAAATGAGAAAATGATGTCTAAGGCACCCTTCTGAGAATTAAATGAGACAATAACATGTAAAGTACAGGTCCAATATTTATTAAGAACTTAATGAAAAACACCTATTATAAAATATGGTCAACTATTCATGCATTAAAGGTATTCACTATGGCATTATTCATAATAGAAAAATATTAGAAATTACCCAAATAATGAGAAATATGAAGAAACCTGAGATAACCACTGTTGACATCATTTGACAGTATTTAAAATATTCACACACAGAAGAGGGTCATACTGTAATAGAAAAAAAATTTTCTTCTGTCATGGTATTAATCTCGTTCCTAAAAAGATCTTCCCCATTCCGAACAACATAAAAGCATGCAGTTATACTTTCTTTCTATCAATGCTTTTATAGATTCATGTTTTTAAACACTGAACTCTTTAATATATCCTAATTTTACACTGATGAGGTAGGATCTCTCTTAATTGCCCCTGGACAGTGAGGAAGTAGTTAAAATATGGTTCATCAGCTGGGTGCAGTGGTGCACACAATGTAATCCCAGTGGCTCAGGAGGCTGGGGTAGGAGGATTGTGAGTTCAAAGTCAGCCTCAGCAATTTAGCAAGGCCCAAAGCAACTTAGTGAACCGTATCCCTAAATAAAATATTTTAAAAAGGGCTATGGATGTGGCTCAGTGGTTAAGCACTCTTGAGTTCAATCAGTGTTACCTAAATAAATAACATTCATCAAATAATATATTTTCCTTCTGATGATATGAAATGCCATCTTTACCATAAATAAGTACTTTATTACATTCTCAGTATTTTCTTGATTATTCCCAGACTTCAAGTGAAGACATATAATTTGCTGAAAACCACAGGATAAGGGTGTACAAAGGATAGAGACAATATAGAAGAGACAGGGAAGTCAAACTAAAGAAGTAAGTTTACAAGGCAGAATAAGCTTAAAAGCCTTCATCTGCACAATTACTTTCCTTTTATTGTTTCCATTGTTCCAACTTTAGAATATTTATGTTTCCACATGTCTAACTTGTGATCTAATAAAAACCAAGTCACTCTAATTTGAACGTTATAAGCTTATATCCTTAAAAAAAAAGGCCAATCCAAACTTTATTCATGAAAGGTGATTGCTACATTTATGAGATAGTACCATTGGATTAAATATAAAAAACAAATTCTTAAAAACTTTTACAAAGTTAATATGGGATAACACCAATGCTAACAAATTTAGTAAATGAACCTAGATATAAAACTATATGTGCAGACCTTACTGCAAACCTGTTTCTTTTACTGAAGATAATATTTGAACTCATTTTGTTTATTATGACAATTTTGTTATTGTCCCCATAGGGGCTATTTGGTCTAGGATTGCATAGTGTCTGATTTGGGCACTGCTAATATTGATCTCCCCTTAAAGAAAGGGTTTTGGAAACCTATAGGGCCACTATAAGCCTATAGGGGGAAATCTGCAAAACCCCAGATCTGCACTGCTAGAGGGGAAGATACATGAACAACATGAAAAAACAAGGGAAGAAAATGATCCAAACAATTCTAGATTCTATAGTAATAGAATCCAATGACAGTATGTTAGAAGAAATGTCAGAAAACTACATGTATCATGAGCTGATTCATTTAATGAAATATACATAATAAAGACTAAGAAAAAGTACCAAAATGATAAAAGCATGATTATAAATATTCTTCTGTGTATTTCTACATTTTTAAAATACTGACACATTTTTATTAGAAGAAAAATTTGTTTTGCCAGCAAGATGAATCTACGTAATGTTGATTATTCTAGGGTACTATTCAGAGTAACACAAGATATTACAGATTTCCATGATAATATTATAGATATTATCATTTCCATTTTACAGTCAGAGAAACCGATTTTAATTTGATTTACTGACAGAATTAAGTCTTGATTGTTTAACATGTAAGTAAATGCATGTGTACGCACAAAGCACAATGACAAAGGTATTCAGATCCAGGAGGCTGACTAAAAACTGGAAAGACATAAACCAGGATTTCCATTAGTATCATTGCTGTAAGAACTGGTGTTATATATCCAAAGACATGGGTAAGGCAGCCTGCATCAGAAAGTTATACTTTGAGAAATTCTATATTTTAGAAAACATTAATGTTCTGAATTTTAACTGGGGGGGGGTGTGAAATGTAAGTTCACTTTATGCTTTGAAAATAGTCCTCGCTGCTCGGCCACTGCAACTTATTTTCAAAACAGACACATTTTTCTTCCTCTCTCCCTGCTCCTCCCTAATCTCAGAGAAAACAGGATTATCTTTTTTCCCTATCCTAGACAGAGTTATCTGTCCTTCAGCACATACCCACCATAGGAATGAAGTAACCCAGACTTTGGGGATGGCACCAGACGAGTTCCAAAATGACTACGCTATCTCCCAAATTAAGGAGAATTACAACTCTAACAAACACGTGGAATGTAGCCTTAGAATCACCTCTTTAAAACACCTCTGCTCCTGCTGATGGGTGAATCACAGGCTCTGGGACAGGAGTTCCCTGTGTTTCTCCTTTACTAGAAAAGTAGTACCAACTTTTTCCTTTTTCTCAAAAAGTAAAAAAATTGAGGGGTACTGGTAATGGGAGCTACTTTTACTAAACCCATAGGATACTATCTTCCCCCAAACCTGCAAGATTCTTTTATCATATTAGCACACCAAAGAACCAAGAACACAAATATATTACAAAGGCAACAATGCACTACACCTGTCAAGATTCCAAATTGTCCAGGACTAGAAACCAACCTTGATCTATATACTCTCTGTTAGCCCAATTCAGAACAAAGAGCAGTACACCTGTCAAAGGCAAAAGTATTCCAAAATACAAAGGAACAAAAATCAATCATTTAAGTGATCTTTTCTGGTGGTACAATGATCTAAGGTAATTCAGGAAGTCTGAACTACCTCCCCACAAAGATTCGTACTTTAATATTCATGTATGTTACTTGAAAGTACATTCTGCACCTTAACCTTTACTTTCTGAATTGTCAGAACATTCAATGTAATGAAGATATGAAATAGTGATAAACAGTTTCTAAAAGTAGGCTGAATTCTGTTAGGTGATATTGTGGCTCTAAATGAAGTACAAAATTAATGTAGAGTCCTCTTCTATTAAATGTAAAGCTTACTCTGAAATCTCAAAAAGATCACATTGTGTAGCCCTTGGAAAGGATGACCTGAGTAAGCAAATAAATCAGGATTCAAATCAGTTTCATCAATTCCTCACTGTGATGATTTATAAGGAATTGCTTCACCTTGGGAAATCCCACACTCCTCATCTGTAAAATGGAGATAATCCTAATCTCAGAGTGTTAAGGAGCATATATTAATAAGTATGAAATAAGGTAATCATTTATTAAAAGAAAGTATGATGGAGTATAAGTCATTAGAATATAATATCTGCACAAAGTCACCACCAATTCTTATACATAACTGTCAAAGTAATGTAATATATACATTCTACCTAGAAAATATATTAAGAGGGCTGGGGATATAGCTCAGTTGGTAGAGTGCTTGCCTTGCAAGCACAAAGCCCTGGGTTCAATCCCCAGCACCACCAAAAAAAAATATGTATGTGTGTGTGTGTGTGTGTGTGTATAAAGAGAATTTAAAAAGTGAAACTATCTTCTCCCCAATGCATTTCCTTTTGTCTATGTATATATAGTTTTATTTTTAGACTTTGAAAAACTATAAATAGGTAACTTCAAATCACAATTTTTTTGCTTAGAGAGCATTTCAGTTAGATCTTGCCATACATGGGTGTATGCTACTTAAATTTAAACAGGTATCTCAAAGTGTTTTCAAACAAGGATACAATATGAATCCTTAAGCATATGTTTTTGCACATATTTAAATACATTTGTAACAGTTTCCTTAAGACGGAACTACTGGATAAAATAAAAAACATTTTAAAGTGAGAGATGCTGCCAAAAACTTTACAAAAGGTTATTCATACACCAACAGACTGTACTTGTTTCCCACAAACATAACCAATGAGATATTACTGCCAGTTTCATGGTTAAACATCACATCACTTCACTGTACATTTTCCAGTTATTTCTAGTGTAATCTTTTCATGTTTTCTTGACCAAATTTAAATACTGAATACTCTTCTGTGAACTATCTGTTCATATGCTCTTGCACATTTTTCTATTACTTCCATTTTATTTTTTGTAGCTGTTTACGTTATTCCCTCATTGTATTAACTATCTAATCATAAAGAAGTTCAAAATTTTCACAAATCTGTCAGCATTTTTAATATGGTTTCTACTTCCCAACTCTCCTAGAAACCTTTCCATATCAAAGATGTTAAAAAGTGATATTTACCTCTAAATAAATGTTCCTAGGATTTATGTGGTAGAAGAAAGGGTCTAAACACATTTTCCCCTCCAATAGCCTACTGCCCACAGTTTTCATCATAAGAAAGATGAGACTTACAATTTCCTTCGGAAGATGTTTGTCCATTTCTGTACCATTGTAAAACTTTTTAAAATAGCTGTGGCTATAAATTTTGTTATCAGATATAGCAAATAACCCTGATTCAGATATTTTCTGGTTGATAGATCTCCACTTAGTCAATTTGATTAAGTGCATTCTTTTGTTGTCTGTTCAACATATTCACTGATACAGTTTGATGAAGGCATTCTTTTGCTACTACCAGTTAACTAACTGTATAGGTATCAAGTTAGGTGTGTGTCTCCCCAAACTCATACTATGTCTGTTATATGTATCATTATATAATTTCTAGCACTTTGTAAAACAATGATTTAAATGAGAAAGAACTATTCTATGTAAACTAAGGGGAATTATTTCATTAAGACTTAATTGCCCAGGATCTGAGTTCAATCCCCAGCACTGGGAGGAAAAAAAAAAAAAACTAAAAGACAAGGTACTAAATGTAAAAAGAGTTGTCAAATTAAGGAGGAAAGATTCAGGGGCAAAACAAAAAAAAAAAAAAATAAAGGATTCTTTATTCAGGTTCATTTACAAGTATCTTTAGATTGTCACATCAGATTAAAGAAATCACAGGTAACAGACATTCTTACTCAAAGTCAAGTACTTGGTCCTAAACCAAAAAGATGAGGTAGGGAAATGGCATGTGCTTTAGTCTTTAAAAAGCAGTATACAACAATTACTTTTAAATAGTTAACCTACCACCTGTTGATTCTGATTTCATCAAAGAGGCCTTTTATTGTATTCAATGTTTCCATGCAAAAAATGTTATGTCTCTATTTCAATTATTTTTTAAATCAAAAACCAAATGTCTACTGCTGTAACAGAAATTAAATATTGCTGGTTATATTTATTTTCTTTTACTTATTTATATAACCATCTATCCCATTATTGCTCATTTGGATTACTTTTCCCTGCCATTGGCAACACTTTTAACTTGACACACACACACACACACACACACACACCCTTTATTTTTTTTTGAAAAGATATTGCTTCAGGTGCACACATTACAAGTTTCAGAAATAGTATTGAGCATTACACTTTTTTTTCCCACCAAGAACTGTTTAAAAGCTGCTGAGATTCCTGTGTGTATTATTTGGTTCACTGCTTCTATCTGCTACATATTACAGGGGCCATGTATCACTTTTTACTTATTTAATCTACTTATGACAGATCCTAGGAAGACTGCAACTCTTCCCTACTACAAACAATGACATAATATTCTGACAGATGTCACATTCATGGAATAAGATACCATCTTTGTGATATATACCCAGAAGTATCAGTCTACATTCCTATCAGCAATATATAAGGGTTCCTATAGCCTCGCATACCTGTCAATACTTCCCATTAAACAGTTTTCTAATTTTTGCTATTTGATGCTTTCATCTTGCTGTATTTTTAGTTCTCTATTAATGAGTTTGAGCATCAACTCACATGCTGGATTTCCTGATATCTAATACAAATTTAGATTTCCTAGTAACTTCCTTTCTGTATCTTCTGTTTACTCTTGTTGATTTGGAGGAATTCTTTGGATATACAATGTTAATGGTCCTGTGTCAGTTTTTAAACAGCGTTAAACACCTCTCAACCTATCATAAGTCTGTTGAAGTCTTTCGCAGTGCTGTTTAATTTTGTCTACAGAACAGGTGCTGTTCAACCAAATGTCTGAAAGTATTATGGGTTCATGATAAAAATGAGTCTGTACCACAATGTTATTTAACCACTTCAATAAGCAGGCTATTTAATACAACTGACATCTTTCTCAGTGAAGGTAGATGGTATTGATTTACATTCCAGTCTAAGTGCCTAAGAAGTAGCATTGAGCAATGATGTTTTTCACTGAAAAGGAAGTCTCAATTTTTTATTATAAAATTCAAAAACTTACCTTTTGGTTTATTCTTTAATGATTTAAATTCCTTCCACACCAAGAGATCACACATTATCTTTTCTTAAATTTATAAGTTTTATCAATAGGGCTTATTTCATAGATACTAGTTCATACTGTGATTTTTTTTCCCCTTTTGGTACAAGGGATTGAGCCAAATCCCCAGCACTTTTTGTCTTTTATTTAGAGACAGGGTCTTGACAAGTTGCTTAAGGCCTCACTAAATTGCTGAGATTGGCTTTGTAATCACAATCTTCCTGCCAGGGCCTTGAGAGTCTCTGGGATTACAGTCGTGCAACACCATGCCCAGCTGAATTTGGTCCTTTCAACCAATCATTTCTTTATTGATTATTACTAGTAATACAAACAGAAGCCAACTGTTTCTATATATTGATCTTTTTCATGACTACCTCATTGTACTTCTATTAGTTTGAATAATTTTTTATTGTCTCACCAGAAAACCAAAAGACTAACCCTATCACCTACAACTAAGAAATTCCCCTATTATATGCAGTCTTCATTTCTTTTCTCTTGTATTGGTTAGGACCTCTAATACAAATTTAGATGGAAGAAATGACAATAAATAAATTTAAAATTTCTTTTAATAGCTTCCTCAGAGTTTATATTACTATTTTATTAATGTGCTGAATTTTATCAAGTGATTCTGAAGCATCAATTGAGGTACAGATTCTTTTTCCTTTTAAATGTTACTTGGAGATCCAACGTTGAACTGCCTTGCATTTTTTAATAACGTAAGGAAATGTTTACCTACGTTAAGAAAACTGATTGTGGGGTAAGAGTTACTAACTCAGTGGCAGAGTGCTCGAGCAGCATGTGTGAAGCCCTCGGTTCAATTCCCCAGTCCGACTAAAAAAATAAGTAAAATTTAAAAATATAAAAGGAAACAGGGTCCATCTCCATATGCATTATTTATGAATAATTTTAAGACGTAAAAATGCTCAAATTTTAAAAGAGGCCCTACTGGAGTAAATTATAGGTGACTGGTATGGTGTTTACTCTATACTTTCTCTCATATGTCCTAGAATTTTTGCTATACAAGTTACATTTATAATCATACAAAAATGATTTTAAGTCATCATAGCCCCTAAAAATAGCCCCAAAATTATGTGTTGTTAATTATGTCAGTATTGAGGTAACCATTAAATTACCTTTTAAAAACCAGTCTTTACATTTTTCTTCTAAGAAAACATTCTATCAGTGGCTCAAAACTGGAGTATATATTATCAATGAGTCTCTAAGAATACTGGAAAATAGTTTGATAGAGTTGAACATTCCTGTAAGAGCTTCTGACTTACAAGCATTACTATTACAAACTAACTGTTAACAACAGCACTAATTACTATATACCTTGCTTTTACAGAGGCTGGCTTTGAACTTGTGATCCTCCTGCCTCAGCCTCCTGAGCTGCTGGGATTATAGTTGTGCACCATCACACCCAGTCAAAATTATTTCTTAATAACTGAGACCCATTAGCTTTTTTTTGTGGGGGGATTTGGCTATTGCCCCAAATAGCTCTGTTCCATTAAGCTAAGAAAGGTAACACAGAGAATTCTAATCTACTTTGAAACTACATGAAACACCTGTTGAAAGGACTGCACATTCTAAATTTTTTAGTTCTTCCACTCTTCACCCAAACTCACCTCTGCCAAATGTTGCAACCGTGTTAGCAGTGGGGTCCTCTTGTCAGATCCAAGACGTGTGATGTAGTTTGATCTTTTGCTAAATACATATAGAAGGTTAAGGACTGCCAGCACCACTTGCATATCAGAGGAAGCCAATAAAGTTGTCAAATGCTATAGGGACAAAACAGGGCAAAGTTCAAGGAATCAGGCACACACAACCCTGAGAACTTAAAATGTCAATGTAATGCAATTGTCAACATTCACAAAGCTATCAAGAACTTTATTCACAATATAAAAAAAATGTAATTATTTGAGAATCTGTATCATCCAACCTTGTCCAAAGGAGTTTATAATTTAGCAGCTGGCCACAAAGCTCAAGAAAAGTAAAAACTGTAAATAGCAATTCAAAATTGGACAGATATCCCCACAGGAAGAAAGAGATTACAAGAGAAAAATGTGATATAATACACATGTGGAATTCAAGAACAGTAAGTTTCCAACTAGACTGAAAGTATTATGAAAGATAATTCTATACTCCTATTATGATTTATGACAAATATTAAAGCATAGTGTCCTTCAAATAGAAGCAAAAGATACCAATAGCTGGTGGCAATTAAGTAAACTAAGGCTATTACATTTTAGTGTATGCTTAAAACTAGACCAAGAATAACTATTTTGATTCTTAAACACTTTATCCCAATTCTTTTCCCTAGATATTTTCTATTAATCAGATATTTTCTGATTAATTGCTGATTCTGATTCCTTGGGAAAATTAATACAAATTAATACACCTAAAAATAACAGGGTACCTAACTAATGGAGATGAAAAGTCCAACATTGATCTACAGTGAAAGAATTTCTTTCTATAGTGATTTTTGACCAAACCAAAATCTCACTGAATGCTTTGCCTACTTCAAGAAGATAGAGAATGCTATGAATATAGATGGCCTTTCATATCTATGGGTCTTGCATCCACTGATTCAATCAACCACGAATTGGAAATATTTTTTTAAATGTATCTGTACCAAACATGCACACTTTTTCCTTATCAATATTCCCTAACAATATACATTGCATTTACATTGTTAGGTAGTGTGAGAAATCTAGAAATGATTTAAAGTATATGGGAAGATGCAGTTGTAAGCAAGTATCACACCATTTTATACAAGGAACCGAAGAGACCGCAGATTTTGGTATATGCAGGAGGTCCTAGAACTAATACCCTCATAGACACTGAGAGAGAACTGTATATATTTTGGGGAGGTCATGGGAGAATAGAGAAATAATTGAAAAGCAGTATGAAGTAAAAACCTAAAAGAATAGTAAATACATTAACACAGTAACAAAATCCAATTATTCCTAATAGTTTAAAAGTAATCTGGAGTTTGTCTAATAAACTGGAACAAAGATCAATTTCTACAAATTCCCTAGAATACTTCAATACATGTACTATAATTCTCACTCATTCCTTGAATCTTGAAAAGGGAGGGCTGAAGGCAACATTACAGAACCTTTCAATCAACCCAAGAGGGGTAATATCTATACCCATGAAATATCATACCATTCTCTCTTTCTCTCTTTAAGAAGTGCTGGGGACTGAACCTAGGTAGTACACTACCACTGAGCTACACCTTCAGTCCTTACCATTACCTTCGATAATGAAAAACCCAGAGCTCCATAATGAAAAGGAAAGAAGTGAGCATCAGAGAAAAATAGCAATTACCATGGATATACACAATTCTAGTTAAGAACACATTACACAGACTTGGACCTTCCCTACCTCTATGGAACTGTACAGATGCCGGGAAAAGCTGTACTCGATGAGTAAGGCTGTGAAGTTCAACACAGCCAAGAGAAGCATTTTTAACTGCTCTCTTTCTGGCCTATCACATACAAGCATCCATGACATGTTTTCCACTGTTTGTCCAGCATCTGCCAGAATTCCATCAAAGCGGTCCAACAGGTCCACCCAGTGATATAACTCGCACTGGAGAGAGAGGAGAAAGAGGATTTAAAAATATGAGAAAAGCACTGCATGGGTACTTTGTTTACAAGAGACTACTAAGCATGATGCCTAGACAAGTTCACTTCCCACCTCTGCCCATGAGAACATCATAATCTGAGTTCATTGTTACATACCCATTGAAGTAACATACCACTGGTAAACATCACAAAATCCCTAAAGATACATCTTCAGAGGGAGAATCCTGACTACCTACATTCTGAAATCTATAATGACAAGGAATGTCCCCAGCAGAACCCATTTTATCCAAAGTTCACTTTTAGAGCTGTCTGAAGAATATTCTTTTAAACTAAAAGTAAAAATCCAAGGACTATCTCAAACTCTACACAATGTGCAAGCATTCCTCATTCTCAGCTATAGAATTTTCTTGGCAACCATTCAGGATAAAACCCACTAGTCTAGGGCTCTTCTACAAACACCCGAGATGCTACTTATTAAGTACTGAATCAGACTACCCCATTGTTGTTTCTCTTTCCATAGTACACACAAAATGATCAGTACAGTCTTTTGAGAGAATACATTCACATACCTTTCCAATGTTCCATGTTTTGATTTGTTGTAGTTCCAAGAGGAGTTGCTCATCATTACAAACTTTGAGCTTGTCTATTAAGGCTCTGCAGTCTGCAGGCTGAGAAAAACAAAAAAGAATACACAAAAGGTGCTTTGAAATGAGGAAGACACATGAGGGAGAACAGTAAAAGTAACCCTTGAAACCACACAGTAACTTTTGCTTACATGAAACCAGAGATTTGCCAGATGGTCACTTGGTTAAAATGGAACCCTTGTGAAGAAACACTACTTTCCTTTATGAAGAAACACTGTTTTCACCCCAACAACCCATCTATGCACTTTAAAAAAAACCTGGATAAACCTATAGATAAACTAGGTGGAAGGGTACAGACAACAGACAAAAGGAAACAAGCGAAACATCTACCTAAACAAACAAAATTAAGGAATCTGGACCATGGTCTGAAACGGAGTTTCTGGTGAAATATGTTGAAACAGAAAAGCCCAAAAGTTAAAGGAGAAGAGTGTCAATGGCTATATTTTTCTCAACAATAAATCCCTCCAACTGTAAGAAAGCAAAGAGCTTCTGAATTTTATAAAATTAAGACTCCATTCTTACTCAGGGTTCCCATTTACATATATTCCTATTCTCCTGTATTGATAAATGGGATTGTCAGGTAAGGAGGAGGGGATTGAGAGTTTACAGTAAATTTTCCAAAAATGGGAAGGAAAAATGAGGGGCTGGCAGGAAGAAGCATTCCATTAATGGATGGCAGCTGGGAGAAGTGACTACACTTGTTTTTTTTTGTTGTTTGTTTGTTTTTTGTGGTACTGGGGATCAAACTCAGGGCCTTGTGCTTGCGAGGACAAGCACTCTACCAGCTGAGCTATCTCCCCAGCCCTACACTTGTTCTTTAACTCTTAAAGGCAGTATGATGTCCTGGGAACATGCCCACATTTAGAACCAAACAAATCTGGGTTCAGTTTTTGTTTTATGTTTACGAAGCTGTTAGATCATGAGCAAGTCCAACCTCTCAGCCAGTTTTCTTATCAGGAAAACAGATTTACTAGCTACCTTGGAGATGAAGTTCAAGTATCTGCCACATACATAAAGTACTTATCTCATATAATAAAGAACTTATATGTTGAAAGGCAGCTACTATTTCAAAAACCATGGGCTCTAAGTCTCAGCATCCTTTTCTACAAAATGAAATAATACCACATGTATATTTAGCAATGCTACTGCACGATTTAAACTATAGTAAATTTATTTTTGGCATCTAATACAGAATGTGGAATACAAAAGGAACTTACAAAATGATGGTTTCCTTTAAGTCAAACCCTCCACCTTTCCTCCCCCTAAAGTAAACATTAAGATTTTATCTCAAATTTTTGTGATAATTAAACGTATATAAAGTGTATGACACAAAATTCTTCCATAAACCAGGCCTGCACTTTTACCTACAGGTTAGGGAAGAGGCAAAGCAGCAGAGATAATATGAGAAATGTGAACCATCTGCTGGATTTACTTTTTTTTTTTTTTTAACTTGCCTTCTGGATTTACTTCGGCCCAGTATCAAACATACTGCTTCCATTTCTAACGGAATGCAGCTACACAAATCACATTTTATGATTATGTGTGTCAAATTATATCCATTTCAGGGTGTATTATTCGTGTGTCCAGTAATCGAGCATTCAATAAGGCCCAGTAATAAGACAGAAGCTAACATTTTTTAAAGTGAACTCTAAGGGGTCTTAGCTGATTCTAGCATAAGACACTTGAAAGGCACTACATAGTATCATTGGCTAAGACTTAAGTCAAGCATAGGGGTCTACTCGGTCTTAATGCACAACTGGAAGGACAGCTTGCATCACAGCCTGAACCTTTGGACAGAATCATTTTTAGCTCCAGGTTTCACTAACATTTCAGCATTGTCCAATGAATTACCCAGTAAGTAGACCAGAACAGCAGGCCCACATGTTGGCTCCAAATCCAAAGAGGCATGTGTGTGTGCCGCAACTCGTCACTCATTTTTAAAGAGACGCTCATTTTTTTAGAGACATTCCAATGTTCCCCACACTCCTAAACTCTTACCAACTCTCCTACTGTAAAAGGCCCTCAAACTTTCAAAGGGTTCATATCTGATTCTAGCACACGTCTCAGCATCTAAGGTGCCTGTTTCTTCTGTTCACAGGATCCAGTTAGCACAACAGCATGTTTACCATCTTGTCCATGCTACATAAACGCAAACAAGTCAGGCACACATAGTGGCACATGCATGTAATCCCAGTGGCTTGGGAAGCTGAGGCAGGATGATCATGAGTTCAAAGCTAGCCTCAGCACCTTAGCACAGTCCCAAAGCAACACAGTGAGACCCTGTCTCTAAATATATTTTTAAAGGGCTGGGGATGTGGTTCACTGGTTAAGCACCACTGGATTCAATCCCTGGTACCACCTCCCCACACCCCCACAAATAAAAGCAAACGTGTGATTTTCCTTCCTTATGGTAATGTGAATGATAACTCTTGTTACTTTAATAGCTACACACCAGAGTTTATGTTGATTTATTCCAATAAATATCAAATCTAGGGGAAAATTATCTTCATTGTTGCCCATATACAAAGAGATCAATTAAAAACCTTTCTTAAAAATAATACCTAGTATTGGCCACAGTAAGGGAAATTGGGTCCTCTTGTATGCAGCTTGAAAAAATGGGCAACTGAAGCCTTAAAAACACAGTCAGTGACTTGAAAATTCCACTTCTAGGGTTTATTCTGAGAAATCTGCTGGTATCTAGGAAGTATGCACCAGCAATCTATATATAAATGTGACTCCAAGAGCAATCTCTTACAATCCACAAAGTTAAAAAAAATAAAATTTGCATATCTGATTATCTATAAGTTCCAACCTTTTTAGGTGCCACATATAAATAAATAAAGGTTCATCAATGACAAAAAAAATTTTTTTAAATGAAACACTGGCCTCAGTCCTAATAAGTCATATTCCTTGCTTGTATAATTTTATCAAAATGGATTCTACTATCAGGTATAATTAAGAACCAATAAAAAATAAGGAAAAAAATCTACTGACCTCAGAATAAAATTAGTATGTATTACCACTATCATCTTGAAAAAAACAAAACCAAGAATGATCCACGAGCTGGGCACAGTGGCACATGCCTATAATCCCAGCAGCTCCAGAGGCTGAGATAGGACAATCAAGAGTTCAAAGCCAACCTCAGCAAATACAAGGCACTAGGGGGGTAGGGTTATGTCTCAGTGGTAAAGCACTTGACAAGCATGTATGAGAGGCACTTGTTTCGATTCTCAGTACCACATGAAAACTAAATAAATATAATAAAGATTTTTGTTTTAAAGTGATGGCACTAAGCAACTGAACGAAACCCTGTCTCTAAGTAAAAATACAAAATAGGGCTAGGTGTGGCTCAGTGGTCAAGTGGCCCTATGTTCAATCCCTAGTACCCAAAAAAGAAAAAGATCCAACAGCTATAGTCAGAATTTGAATCTACAGGTACTTTTTCACTTTTTTCATTGTACCATACTGCCTTTCAATGCATAGGAATAACAGCTTGAAAATCTATGTCGGGTACACATGGCTACAAAGTACTATGCCAGTGGTCACATTCCATTGGTCACTTGACCATTCATTTTGTGGGTTTCTTTTTTTCTTTTTTTTTTGAGCAGGAATGTTGAACTGTGTCGCTGGCTCTTTGCGCTTCCAAAATCCATGGATATTTGTCACCGCCTGCAACAACAACTTGCACGGGTCTTATGGGTGGTGGAGTGGAAACTGAGGCACTTCTATCTTTCTCTTTGGTGCACTGCTTTCTTGCTTGTTTATAGAGGATAGAGGAAATGAGGTTTACTTGCTTTGAGAGGAGAGAGAGAGAGAGAGAGACTTTGTTTCTTGCTTGTTACTTGCTTTGAGAGGAGAGAGAGAGAGAGACCCCACTTATCAGAGAGAAAGAAACTTTGCTTAAGAGAGAAACTTTGAAAGAAAGACAGGCTTTGCTTAGAGCTTAGAAGGAGAGAGGCCTGCCACGCCTTAAAGTCCTGCATCCTGTGAACTAAGGGTGTGTCTACCTAAGGTCCCCTAGTGATGCGTCTCAGTTCTCCGTTCCGCAATCTGCCTTCCGCAGCTGCCCCTACTCGCTGCTGTGTTTTTCCCTCTGGCTGCTTCTAATGGCTGCGATAGCGTGTCTTCTTCTCGGGCTACTGCTGCGCCACGTGTCTTTCCCTCTGGTTGCTTCTAATGGCTGCTATAGCGTGTCTTCTTCTCTGGCTACTGCTGCGCCGCGTGTGTCTTCTTCTACTAGCTTTTCTGGTAATGGCTGCTGCTTCTCTGTCTCGCTCTGCCTATGCTTATATCACCTCCAGGACGCAGAGAGCAGGGCCACGCCTCTTACGCAAAGATTAGGCGAGACGCTGGAGCAGGCAATTAGTGCTTGAGAACACATGCGCGTACACTGTGTGCATGGACGAGAAAATCACCTGAGTGTGCTTATGTCAATTAACCTCCTTGCTGCTGATGTGATCAGGCGCCATCCTGGCGCCGCCAACATGGCACAGCCCCCAACAGAACTGGGGATTGAACTCTGGGGTGCTCAACCACTGAGCCACATCCCCAGCCCTATTTTGTATTTCATTTAGAGACAGGGTCTCATGAGTTGCTTAGCACCTTGCTTGGAGTTTGCAATCCTCCTGCCTCAGCCTCCTGAGTCACTCGGATTACAGGCATTTTAAGTTTTTTTTTTTTTTTAAATCAAGAAAAGTTCCGAATGAAATCTGTTTCAAAACAAATTACTGTTTTTTTTTCTAAAATGAAAAAAACAGGCAAACTTTTGGATACTTACAGCCTCAGTAGGTGTCTTTTTCAGTTTAGTCCTGTCTACTTTCATGTTTTCAATTTTCTGCTTTATGATCTGAAAAACAACAATTCCCAAAGAAATTAGAACTTAAAAGTTGCAATCCTGAGCTCTACAAGCTTACACATACGCAATATAGAATGAGGAGCATATGAAATGCTTAAAAGTAACAACACTAGGGTTGCAATGCTATGCCAAATCATAGACACAGCTATGAAGTTGTGAGGGTGAATCTCCTCAGGGGCCGGAACTATAGCTCCTTGCCTCCTATGTGTGAGGCACTGGGTTCTATCCTCAGTACAAGAAAGAAAGGAAAGAAAGACAGATGGATATTATGTCAATCTACAACTTAAAAATATTTTTAAAAAGGGTGTAACACACTGTATTATTCCACTTTAAAAAAAGAATCTCCTCAGATGAAACTAGCCCATATCCCTATGTTACAGAAGTCTGAAGTCAAATTAAGCCAAAACAATACAATTTTCTTTCTTTTACATGGATCTCAAGCAATTACTTGAAAATAAAAGTGTACAATATTTACAACTAAGGATGGAAGACCCCCACTATAGTCCTGCAATTTTAGCAATTCTACCTCTAGAAATTTATCTAAAAAACATAGAAAGGATGTACACAAATATTTGACCACAAGAATTTATACTGTATGACCATATATAATAGTGGAATATTGTAAAGGACCAAATATCCAAAACAGAATTGGTTAAAAATGGAATTGTTATGTAACTGTTAAAATACTGAATAAAATTTAAGAGATACTTGCAATAAAATAAAAAGGTTACAACATAGAATATACAATATAAACTTGGTTTAAAGAAAACAACTTAGGATGCAGCAAAATGTTAATTCGTTGCAAAACAAGGATTATGCATGCATGTTTTAGCAATATGCTCCTTTTACCGTTTTTACCAATAAAAATGTTAGTTGTGTCTTAAGAACAAAAGGCAATACATTATTTTT
The DNA here is from genome assembly GCF_902686455.1 of Sciurus vulgaris. Lineage (NCBI taxonomy): Eukaryota > Metazoa > Chordata > Mammalia > Rodentia > Sciuridae > Sciurus > Sciurus vulgaris. The sequence goes on along the minus strand of NC_136471.1, from coordinate 91,352,630 downwards.
TAATTCTGTCTTGAGCACAGAAAACAATCACTTTAGTAAAGTCATATAATTTGGAGGGATATAAGGCCTCCAAATAATAGCCTGATTGGATCCACACTATAATCTCTTAGTGATCTCTGAGAATGGACAAATTTTCATGCACAGAGGTAGAGGGACATTGCAGGTTCTTTATTAAAGGAAAGAAAAAACAGATTCTGCAAGTAAAAATGTACTTGTTATGTAGCAATCACCAGAGGTCAATGCCCTCCTACAAAGGTTACCATAATAAAAAGGTGGAAGAGTTTAAGTACAAATTTCTGGCAGTCTTTGGCCTAAATTCAGTCCAATATATTCAGTACTGTAAAAATAGCTTGCATTTGTCCATATAACCTGTGTCCATTCAATCGATGGGCATTTACTAAGAGTTGGTAAAAAATCCAGAATACATTCTAATTCTGGAACATTTCAGTTTCGTTCAATTTCATTTATCTATTTTGGTACCGAGGTTTGAAGCTGGGGCCACACTGACATCCCCAGTGCTTTCTTTAACAAAATTTTGACACAGGGTCTTGCTAAATTGCTCAGGCTGGCCTCTAATTTGCAATCCTCTTGCCTCAACCTCCAAAGTCACTGGGATTACAGATGTGCATCATCGACCCCAGCTAAACTAAAAAAAATTATTTTTAATTGAAATATGGTAATTGTACATACTAATGGAGTACACTGTGCTATTTTGGTGCAGGCACACAATTTTGGTGTAATCATCAAATAGGGTACTTAACAGTCATTACTTCAAACATCTATCTTTCTAAAATGTTTCTACAGAGAAAAAAAGATATTTTTCCTCTACTATTGGTATTTGGGATATTTAATTCAGGATTACATTAAAAAATTTACACTGGTTACACCTGTACACACTTGTAATCTCAGCAGCTCCAGAGGCTGAAGCAGAAGGATCACAAGTTCAAAGTCAGCCTCAGCAATTCAATGAGGCCCTCAGTAACTTATACCCTTTCTCAAAATAAAAGATAAAAAGGGCTAGGGATGTGGCTCAGTGGTTAGGCACCCCTGGGTTCAATCCCCAGTTTAAACACACACACACAAACAAAAACAAAAAACCTTACCTCAGCAACTAATACAAAATTAACAAAACACCTGCTTCCAACTTCATCCATGCAGGGAAAACTATAAGCTTTTTTTTTTTCTTTGCTTACAAAGCTTCGTACATCCACTGCTTATAGCAAGTGGCTATCACATTATTGGGACTACAGTCATTTGCAGGGAGGCAATTAAACTGCCTCTGCTGCATGAAATAGCAATCAGCCTCAACCCCACGCCACCCAAATAACTGATGCTTTCCCTTTAATATCAGGAATATGGCAATGATTATCTATTCTCACCACCTCTATTCAACAGTGTTTGAAGTTTAGCCATTATAATACAGCATGAAAAGGAAATAACAGGCATACTGACAAGAAAGAAACAAAAAACTGTCCCTATTTGTAGACAATGGATTATTTACATAGAAAAATCCCCAAAACATGTCCAACAAACTTCTGCAGTTAAGGAATGATCTCAGCAGTCATAGGATACAAGATAAAACAGAAAATGGATACGTGGCATCCTATTAAAAATACACAATCCGTGAAACAGACATTATTTCCTCATGTACATGTATGACTACATGACTGAGGTGACCCTGCAATATATATAATCAGAAAAAATGAGAAATTACTCTCTATTTATGTATGATCTATCAAAATGTATAAATACATTCTGTCATGTACAACTAATTAGAACAAATAAAATTTGAAAATTAAAAAAAAAATACACAATCACTCAAAAGTTATGAAACACCTAGTTGTAAATCTGCAAAACATGTACAGGAAAGACAAGCACACTGAAAACTACAAAGGCTGATTAAAAAAATAAAGATATTCTAAATATATGAAGATATCTAAGACACAACATCAGAGGAATGGCATCTCCCAAAATTTGTGTGTGTGTGTGTGTTTAATATCTTTAATATACAAAACCCCACTTTTTTTGGTAAATAAACCTATATTATGCTGAAGCGTATATAGAAAGACAAAGGACTGACAATAGCTGATACAATTTTGTAAAAGAAAATGAGTGGTGAATCACTTTACACATTTTGGGGCCTTAAAAATAGAAATTTATTATCTCATAGTTACTTTTAAAATTCAAAAGCTGGGTATGGAAATACAGAACTGTAATCCCAGAAAATCAGGACACTGAGGCAGGAGGATCTCAAGTTTGAGGCCAGTATGGGCAACCTTGTGAAACCCTGTCTTGAAATTAAAAAAATAAAAGAGGTATGGATGTAGCTCAGTGTTGACAAATAAAAATTACGTGTATTTATATGTTGCAAATTGTGTAAATCAAGCTAATTAATGTATGTATTGCCTTACATACTTTCTTGTAGTGAGGACACTTAAAATCTACACTTGGCAGTTTACATATACATAATACAGGAATATTAACTATAGTTACCATGTTGTCCAACAGATTTCTTTAATTCATTACTCCTGGCTGAAATTTTGTATACTTTGACCAACATTTCTCCATCCCCAGCAAATACTATTCTATTCCACTGCTATGTCACTCTACCCATTTTAATTATTTTATATACACACACACATGCATTTGTGTATACACACAAATATACATATAAAATCAAGATTATATATTATTATTGGGTGAGGAACAGATAACACATATCAATGCAACAGACCAGAGGACACAGGAAGAAACCCATACAAATAGGCCCAACTGTTTTTTCACCAAAGCAATTCAAATAAAAATATTTTACCAACAAAGGGTGCCAAAACAAGAAAACATCCATGGGCAAAAATGTTAACTTTCACCTAAGTTTCATAATTTGCATAAAAATGAACTCAAAATGGTTCAAAGTAAAATGAAAAAACTTACTGGAAGAAAAAATTTGCAAACCATACATAGTATCTAGAATATATAAAACACTCAAGATTCAGTGGTAAAAAAATAATCTCAGTAAGTTAGAAAAAGAGGTGAATTACCTCAAACAAATAAAGAGTATCTTTTAAAAAAGCACAACTAATACCATACTCAATGATGAGAAACTAGAAGTATTCCCCCTAAGATCAGGAACAAGGCAAGGACAATCCATCATCATGGCTTTTTGACACTGTACTGAAAGTCCTACTTAATGCATTAAGAGGACAGAAGAAAATAAAAGGTACCCAGATAGAGAAGACAGAACACTGTCTTTTCACAGATGACATAATCATCTATGTAGAAAACCCAAAAAGAGAAAAAAAAGAAAAAAGCAATGCTCCTGGAACTAGTAATTGATTATAGCAAGGTTTCAGGATATAACAAAAGTCAATTGCTTTACTAGCACTGAACAAGTAGAATTTGAAATGGAAAACATTATCATTTATATTAGTATCCAAAAATGATTAGGCATAAATCTACCGAACTATCCACAAGACCACTATAAAACTAATGAAAGAAACCAAAGAATAACTAAATAAAACAGATTTCATGTCCATGGATAACAAGATTCAATACTGTCAAATTATCAGTTCTTCCCTACTTGAGCTATATATTCAATGAGTCTCTGACTAAAAATCTTAGGAAGTTATTTTGTTGATACTGACAAACTGATTCTAAATTTACACGGAGAGGCAAAAGACCTAGAAGAGTCAACACACAATATCAAAGAACGAGGCTGGAGTACTAACATTACCTGACTTCACAACTTATTATAAAGCCCCAGTAATCAAGAATGTGTGGTATTAGTGAGAGAACAAACAGATCAATGATCAGAGCATAGAGCTTAAAACTAGACCACATAAATAAAGTCAACTATTCTTTCTTTCCAACAAATAGTGCTGGAACAAGTGGACATCCACATGCAAAAATAAAACTAGACCCTTAAACCTCAAATTATTCAAAAACGTTAACTCAAAGTGGATCATGGATCTGAATGTAAAATGCAAAATTAGATTTATCCTAGATTACAAGGTTAACAAAGAAGAAAATCTAGATGACATAGGGTTTGGTGATGACTTTTTAGATATAATCAAGGCTGTATCATCCATGAAAGCAAAAATTTTAAACAGGACTTCATTAAAATTACTCTCCTTTGCCGAAAAACACACTGTCAAGAGAATAAAATGGGGCTGGGGAGATAGCTCAGTTGGTAAAGTGCTTGCCTTACAAGCACGGGGCCCTGGGTTCGATCCCCAGCACCGCAAAAAAAAAAAAAAAAAAGACAGGAGAAAATCTTTTCAAAAACATATACAGGACTGTTACCCAAAATACACAACTCTGAAAACAATAAGTAATAAGCTAATCAAAAAGTGGGTCAAAGACCTTAACAAACATCTCAAAGACATACAGATGACAAATAGGCATATGAAATGATGCTCCACATCACAGTCATCAGGAGAATGTAAATTAAAGCAACAAAGAGATTTCACTATACACCTATTACAATGGGCAAATCCAGACAATGATACTAATAACATAGAATCCTGCCAAGGATATGGATCAGCTCTAATTCATTGCTGGTGGGAATGTTAGATGGTACAGCTATTTTGGAAGATAGTTTTTTTTACAAAAGTAAACAGTCTTACCATATGAGTCAGTAATCACACTACTTGGTATTTACCCAAACAAAATGAAAACTTGTATCCACACAAACACCTGTGTGTAACTGTTTCTAGTAGCTTTATTTAATAACTGCCAAATCTTGGAAGCAACCAAGATGTCTTTTGATAGATAAATGAACTGTGGTATATCCAGACAAGGGAATATTATTCTGTACTAAAAAAAAAAAAAAATGAGCTTGCAAATCAAAAACAGACAAAAAGAAACAAATTCATATTATCAAGTGAAATACATCAATTTGAAAAAAAGTCTACTAAATGCTTCCAACTACATGACATTCTGGAAAAGAAAAAGTCATGGAAACAGTTAAAACTTCAGTGGTTCCCAGGGGTTAGTGAAGAAAGAGGGATGAATGAGGTGGAGAACTGAGGATTTTTAGGGCAATCAAATTTATTCCATATGATACTATAATAGTGGATACATGTTGTTATAAATGTATCCAAACCCAAAAAAGTACAATGTGTAAACACTAATTAAACCGTTTAAACACTAATTTAAACTTTGGTCAATGTAGGTTCACCATTTGTAACAAACACATCACCCCAGGGGAGGAATGCTGATAATGGAGGAGGTATTCACATGTGGAGGCAGGAGGTACATTGTAAATTTCTGTATCTTCTGCTCAATTTTGCTGATGCAAACTAAAACCACACTTCAGATTTTTATCTTACTCCAGCTGAAATGGCAATCAACAAAGTACAAATAAAAAATGCTAGTGAGGTTGAGGGGAAAAGGAACACACATTGCTGGTGGGACTGAAAAACTGGTACAACCACTATGGAAAGTCCTCAAAAGACAAATAATGTGATCCTGGGCTCCCATTCCTTAGTATTTATCCAAAGGAACTAAAATCAACACACTATTGCAATATATGTACACTAATGTAACAGCAGCACAATTCACAATAGCCAAGTTATACAACCAGCCTGAGCATCAGTCAACAGATGAATGGACAAAGAAAATGTGGTATATACATGCAGTAAAAGTTTTAGCCATAAATAATAATGAATTATGGCATTTGCTAGTAAATTGATGGAAATGGAGAATACCATGCTAAGTGAAATAAGCACAGGAAGGTGATAAGGAAGAGGAAGAAAATAGTAGATGGGGAGGTAGAGGGGAATGAACTTGACCAAATTATGTTATGTGCATGGATGAAAGTCACAATGAATCCCACTGCTATACATAATTATAATGTACCAAATAAAAATTATAAAAGTAAAATCTATTAAAAACAATCCTCAATTCACTCAATCAAACAAACAAAAGCACTAAGTAATATATGCACTGAAATAAGCGAACCACCATTTTAATGGCTTTTAAAAGAACACAGATGAGATTACTGGTAAATCTTTACACAAATAAACATCTTGCTCTAGGTAGAGTTGTTCTGACTAAGCATACAGTACAAACAGTAAGGCTGGCTAAGGCAGAAAAGTAATTTACTAGGATATATGACAGCTCACAGAATTGAGGGGAGGTGAGAGATCCACATTCAGAATATGGGATGGAACCAAGGAAGTTAGGCAATCTGGAACTGCAGTCAAGCACCTCTCACAGAAGCAGCTTAGTTGGTGTTTCTGCTGCCAGCAACAGACTCTGGATGCCTACAAAGTACTGCTGGTCACCTAAGGATTTGCAGATTGTCTCAGGTTATTTGCATCAGTGGCTCTACACTCTAAGTACAAAGTGTGAGCATCTGATACACCCAATCAAAAAAAAAAAAAAAAACAGCCAAAACAAATGAATGAGCAAACACAAATGCCCCCATAACAAGTATAAAACTAATGTAGTTTCTATGGTTCTATTTCAAGAAATATTTATAGTTTCAAAAACAAAGATAGTATTGTCCTTGAGACATCAATTAAGAAAATTCAGACGTTTTATTCCCAGTTATTACATTTCTATGCTGGTTTCACAGTGGAAGGGGAGAATATTTTTGAGTTCCCACTATAATCCAGACAATACTGAGCTAGTTTTTTCCAAAGTGGTAGAGCATCTTGCTCTATCATTTGGGAAATGTTACAGAATTTCCTTTCCTTTAAGACAGTCACATGGCTGACTGACATTATTAATAGTTCCAAAAAAGCTTAGGTAAAGGAGGCTTATTAGGAGACAGAACATTCTTTCAAGTCTACCACTTCAAGTATTCCAAAGAATAAACTGAGATGTGTTGCTCAACAGGTGCATATGATATTCTGTCATGCAATCCTCAACCCTCAATCCACATTTTGTCCTGATTTACAGATAGCAAATTGAGGCTAAGAGAAAAGAAAAGTACCTTATCTGGTTAATAAATGCTGGCACAAAGTAAATATTTTCAGACGAAAATATAAATCTGTGAAAGATCCTTATACACTGTTAGATCCTATTGTGCAAAAAGTTATTTCAAGAGAAGAGGCTGGGGTACAAAGTGAAAAGCTAAGTTATCAATCTCACTGATGAAGAGGACTAATAGGACAATGAGCTACCTTCTAGTAGTTAAACAGGTGAAAACCCCCATTACAAAAAAAAAAAAAAAACAAATCTATAAAAAAAAAAGTAGTTTGAAACAAATCCCTAGGAATGGCCTGCTGCCTTTGGTCAGAATCAGAACTCTGAGCACTAAGCAATCTCTATGTGTAATAAATTTTTATTTCTAAACTTAGGTTAGGAGGAAACTTAACCAACTTTAAGAAAATGAAATATGATTCATCATCTATAACTATTTTACCATTACTTAAATATTTGTATTTAATTGAGCATTTATTTTTTCTAATTCCTCATCCCTCAACTTTCCCTTACCTTTTAGGTATGAATTTAATTTTGCAGTTTACATCAGGAACAAATGTGCACAACTCAAATATACTGAGGGAAGTCACTCTTTTAAAGGGTAACCTTATTCTGTAGTTATCACCTCCAACTGATAAAATTTAGAAATGACTTTCAGTACTGAATCAGAATAAGGGCAGAGGATACTCATAGTTCCCAAATCATGAGTGTAAAGGTTGACTAGCCTTACTACTCGAAGTGTGGTCCAAAGTTAGTAGCACTGACATTAGGACCCACTCACACCTGAGGATTCAGAATCTGCACTTTAACAAAATCCTTAGATGATTCATATACTAAAGTTTGAGAAGCACCAGATCAGGACACATGCTCAGAATCAGTACACCTGGGTGAGAATCCCTGCTCTATCATTTACTCACTACAAGACCATGGACAAATTCATCTGTGTGCTTGTTTCTTTAACTGTAACAGGAATAACTAATCTCACCCATTCCATTCTCAATCCATTCTCCAGACAGCAGCAAAAGTAATCTTCTTAAAACATAAATCAGATCATGTTACTTCTATGATTAAAATCTTTCAATGGTTTCCCCAACTGTATACAAACTCTAACCATGACCCAGGGAGGTCTGGGTATGATTTGGCCCCTAGAACTCTCTCCAACTCCTTCTCTCTATACAACCACATTAGTCTTTCTATTTAGTTCATGGAATGCTCTAAGTTCTTTCTGGCCTATACTCCACTACAAGTGCTGTTTCCATTGGACTGTTGTTGCCTCCCTCCCCACTAGTTCCATTTGTGGAACTGACATTCAAACTTAATTAACACTCAGGCTTCCCAAGGCAATCCACCTAATGCTGGTCCCATTGTTCTTTTTCTTTTACAGTACCCTGCTCATATCTTTCATAATATGTATCAACTGTGATTACTGATTTGACTTCTTACAATGTTAACCTCAGCAGCTAGCACCTCATTTTCCATATGATAGGTATGCAAATTTTTGTAGAATGGAGTTCAGGAAAAATTATGCACTGAAAATGAAGCCTGTGACTGTCAGCATATAGGACAGTACTTGAAGCCATGGGTCCAGACATAACTGCTCACAGAGAAGGAAGGCAGAAAGCCCACAAGCGAGTTATTTGTTTTAGCACTTAATGGGTAAGGCAAAGGAGGAGAACCAGCAATAGAGAAGCTGGTGAAGTAAGAGCAAAACCAGTTAATCATGGTATCATGAAAGACAATACATGGTAAAAGTGATTAACTGCATTAAATGTCAAAATGAGATAAATTCACAGAGAAATGTGCACATGGAATTGGACATAACCTGAGAAATGACAAAGGTATGGTAGAAATGGAAGCCAGACTGGAGTGGGGAAGCATAGATGGCATGTGTAGAAGTTTTCTGAAAAGGATGGCTATAAATGGAAACAGAATCCTTTGGAACTCATTGAAAGAAAGGAATGGGGGGGGGTTAAATGCTAGTACATCTTTTTAATTGGATTCAAATTATCTTATAGTGGAGATCATTGAAAAAAGTCCCTAAGAAACTTGGAGAGAAAAGTATTTAGCTTTTCATTATTTCTCCTTAAAATGGGTTTTGAATAGCCCAAACACTATCCAGAATTAGCACAATCTTCTCACTAACCTCTTAAATCTTGACTGGGTAACACTTCATATGTGCTTACACAGCACTCTGTACCTATCAGTTCCCAGATTATTAAAGAGAAAATGTCTGCCAAAGGGTGGAGATGAAAAAAACCTAAGGGCAGAAATATACATTATCAGTAGCTGCCCTCTAGGTGGCAGAACAAAACAGTTTTATTCATACTTCATGCTTTCCAGAGCCTTCCAATTTTTCTCGTCATAACCGACTTATAATCAAAATTTTCTTTTGTAAAATTTTTCTTAATGAAGAAAACAGTGCCCCCCCCTCAAGCCTAAGGAATACACCAAATTAAAAACAGCACCATCCAAACAAATGCCTTGGATTCGCTGCCATTAGTTTGTCCCACAGGAAGCACTCAATTTGTACAGATTTGATCAATTATTGGTATCACACAGATGCATGGGAATGGGGATGAATCAAAATAAGCCCAAAATTCCCACTGAAATTGTGGAAAAGCATTAGGAGACTTAAAAAAAAAAAAAAAAAAAACAGTGCTTAGAGGACACTAAACTCCAATGTCCCACATAGCAAAATACTTGATTTTTTTTTCCCCGCCTTACAATGATTCTCTTTGCTTCTTGCAGTCTCTGAAAGTAACTTCAGGTGGGAGCTATCCTAACCATCCATATGTCAGAAAGAAGTGAGATGAATCTTGAAACCCAGCCTGCTATTCACTATTATAGAGGCAAAGACAACTGACTTCTAATCACCTATATTAACATCCAGTCAGCAAGTATGATCACATTTATGATCACAGCAATAGGTAACTCTATTCTATAGCTACCATGCATTATCTCTAATCCTTATAACATGGAGATGAAAACTGTGCCCAGTTCACTAAGGCCAAAAGTGGCCACATAACTAGTTAAATGGAAGAATCAGGATAAAAACACAAATTTGTCCCACAATTCTACAGTGCACATAATATCTATTTACATAGCCAACCCTATGACTCCCCTCTCTCCTATAGAGGCCAGTCTCCCTATTCTCAGTCACATAAAACATGACTCTTATTGGTGCCCTGAAGATTGCTGACCCAGATTTTATTGGGAACTGATAGCAAGATGTAATAATAAAGCAACATTAGAATAACCTTAACTCACCCAAGACAAACTTGGAAATTATCTACAGAAATACTAAATAGTCAAGAGTCTCTCATTTACATTCCGAATATGAAGTGTGCATGCTTGCTCAGGGTTCTTTGCACTGCAGTATTATCATGCAAAGAAAATATGGGAAGGGATACCAAGAAAGTGGAATCAGAAACTTTCAACACTTGACTTTGGAGGTGACAATGTTAACTGAGAACACATCCCTCTATAGTCTGAGGAAGCGGCAGGTGCAGAAATTATCCTTCTGGCCATTTACTTCCAATTACTTAAAGAAACTGGCATCAAAACAACTAGGCAACAGAACACAGGGCTCACCCAAGTTTGCCAATAGAGAGGAAATGAGCATGCCAAGAAGTGCTTCTTAGCAATCTCAACAAAAAATAAGAACAATGCCCACATTTTAAGTTATGTATATGAAGGAGGTAAGGAGGTATTCTTGTCTACACAACTTTAAATTGATGTTCTGAAATAGTTCCTTTTAAGAATCTGTCTCCAATACCCTTCCTTATTTGCGGCCAGATTTGGTGTAAAAGATCAACTATAACAATTACTGGCATTTTTTATCTTATCATATCTGTTTCAAAGATAAAAATGCTTTCCCTGCCTTCCCCACTTCTAACAGAAAATTAAGAAATTAGGCTTTAAACCAATACTCTACTCAAATTTCAAGAACCCAAAGAAAAGCTGGCCCCATTCTAAAAGGTGAATTGTACCCAAAAGGCCATAGGCAGCATTCAGATACTTCAGAAAATCATCTTCATCTGTCAGAATTCAAATTACTTAAATATTGGCTTAAAACAGATTACTTCACCTGAGACTTATTTTGAAAAATAAAGATGCCTGGTGATATAAATATCTAACTCAGACCTAAGGTAGAAATTGTTTAAGTTTTTTTTGCAGTACAGTTTATTTGGCTACACAGGCCAGCCTTGAGAGTGAATGCATTAGGAATTTGTTTCAAAATAATTATATCAAAATGAATGTTGAAGCCAGGTGACAATACATGGGCATTCATTATACTATTTTCTATTTTGGGATATGTTTGGCATCTTGTAAATTAAGACTTTATCCTGTCAGACCTTTCCATTCCCATCCTCCACATTGTTGCCAGAGCAATCCTTCTAAAACTCAAATTTTACCTACATCAAATATAAATTCTTTACCTAATCCTGCATCTGAGACCTCTAGGACGTAGTTCCCTGCCTACTTCCTACACGCGACATACTACATTATACTCCAGGAGGCCTCCCTGCATCTTTAACTATGTCAAGTTTTTTAGTTTTTCAAACACTCAGAGTTGATACTTTGGCTCACTGCTCTCCACTAAAATGTTTACTTCCTGTATATCCCCTAATGTTAAACTTAAGACACCTCTCCTCTATGGAGCTTGTTGAGACCTTCCTTCCCCCAGAGTATAATTGACCCCCTCAATAGTGTACCCATGATATCCTGCAAATATAACCTCAATAACACACTACTCTTTACCTGAGTGTCTCCCCACTGGTATGAGTTTTACGTATGTGGAACTATGTCATATTTGCCTTTATATTCCTGTCACCAGCAGAGGAATTGTCACTTAAATTAAAAAATGAATGACTATCTAGTAAATGTTAAACAAACCCCAAAACACACACACACACACACACACACACAAAAAACCAAAAAAAAAACTCCAAGTTACATCTAACTCTCTTGGTGAAATTTTCAACTGAGGAAATCGACTTACAAGATTTATTTAATCCTTACTGTTTCCACTCAACGCTTAGTTATAAAAATATTATATGCAGGGCATTGAGATAGGTAACACTGAGATAGAAAACAAGCAGCATCTCTAAAGATATCCAGGTGTACAGAAATGTAGAAAATAAAGGGAAACAGGAAGACTGAAGACAATAGTAACACAAAGGAACAAAGTTAGCATACAAAAACACAAGCAAATTGCATCTTTCTTCTAGCAGCCAAATCTGAAGACCCAAATTGCAAGACTGACACAGTAGTAAGATAAACCCTTACCCAACACAAACCATGATCCTCTTGCCTTTTAATATTTTGAGGTGCTGCAATTCACAATAGCCAAATTATGGAACCAACCTAGGTGTCCATCAATGGATGAATGAATAAAGAAATTGTGGTACATATACACAATGGAATTTTTTCAGCCATAAAGGAAAATGAAATTATGGCATTTGCAAGAAAATGGATGGAAATTGAGACTGTTATGTTAGGTGAAATAAGTCAAACTCAGAAGATCATGGAAGTATATTTTCTTGTATATGCAGAAAGTAGAGAGGAAAAAGGAAAAGAATGGTGGGGGTGGATCTCAGGCAAATCCAAGGGAAATCAATAGGAAAAGGGAGTAGGAAGATGGAAGAAGGGGGAAGTGCTGGGGAGTTTTAATAGTCAAATTATACTGTCATATTGTGTGCACGTACTAATATGTAACAACAAATTCCATCATTATGTACAACTATAATCCACCAATAAAAAAGGTGGAAAAATGTTTGGGGTGTTGGGAGTGTAGCTCAGTGGGAGAGCACTTGCTTAGCATGCATGAGGCCCAGGATTCCAAATCCAGCACCACAAAGACTGGATTTTTAGAGATTAAATTTGCATAAAGCAGAACATACCTTTAGCAAAACAATAAGCCCAGCTTTCCCCCGGGGCCAAAGTATAGAAAAATATCTACTAGGAAATATAAGAACACACAACAAAGCAATTTGGACATAATCTTAATGTCACAGAAAAATAAGTGTAGAGAAATCTTTAGATTTCATTCTCCTTTATTGTAGGACCATTACCAAACCCCTGAAATTCTAAGGAAAATTTTGTGTGTATATTTTTCCCCAAGAAATGGTAAATAGTTTCACTGGCTTCTTAAAGGGATTAATGACTTGAAACACCTGAAAGAAAGTTAAAACATTATATGTATGCTTAGCCATTAAAATGTTTTCACTTGTTATTTCCCTTTGATTTATGAAGAACAGGTATACAGTATTTTCCCAAAAGTCACATAAGCTACTATTGAATACAATAAAGGATGGGGAACTAAAGAAACAGAATTCTAAACCTTTTGTAATATTTAACTTCAACTCTCTTACGTTCTTAGTTTTACAAAGAACAAGTAGCATCTCTAAAGATTAAATCTATATATAATGGGGAAATCTATATGCCTAGGTTAAGTCCTCTAGTCCTATATGCTTGAAAAAGGTGGATAAAAAGCAAAGGTCTTATATAAAAATAGCTGGATTAAATTAGATTTCTAAATATAGGTTTTATATGCCCTAATGGTTTCTGACAAAAGTTTTATCTATATGGAAGGAAGAGAACTTTCAGTGATGTATTTATTTGCTTCCATCCATGTGGATTGTTCTTTTAATAAATTGAAGACAGAGTGAGGAACACTACTGTAAAAAAATAAAAATGAAGGAGAAGACAATAGCACAATGAAAAGGCCTGGGAAGCAAACAGACCTGGGCTTTAATTCCATGTACTAGCTCTATGAGTTTAGACAAGATACTGTTCCTAACTCAGTCACTTCTGTAAAATAACACAGTATATTTCATAGGATTGGGCCTAGCAAAGAGTAAGACATATTTTTCTTTGTTCTGTTCCATTCAGCTCCACATTAATCTAAGGCCAGCAACCTTTTGTCGATATTCTATGGATTCATATTTATACATACAGATCTAATCAAAAGCAAAAGAGAGCTGTTTTTTTTCAACCTTTCTACACATTTACCACATATGAAGAACACACAGAATATGTAAATCTCCAGACTGTTATCCTTAAGTGCTCATATTACTAAAAAGTTAAACTGAAAACAATGAGATTGGGAGGCTTCAGTCTCATTCTCAAATTAGTTCTCCAAAGATTAAATATTGTCTACTAAATAATGTGAAAGCTTTGTGCTTGCTTCAGCAGCACATATACTAAAAGTGGAATGATAGAGATTTGCATGGCCCCTGTGCAAGTATGACACACAAATGTGTAAAGTGTTCCATATTTTTTAAATAAAAAAAATAATGTGTAGGCCATGTGACAATCAAAAATATCAACTGGATCAGCTATTTTGGGCTGGTACAAATGAATATGGAAGGAAAAAGATTCTTTTGCACAGTTTAAAAGAGCAAATTATTTTTAGTAATTATTAATGAGGCAGCAAACTCATTTTGATCAAAATAATTCCAACTTCTCAGGTTTGTTATGAGGATCAAATTAGTTCATTGATCAAAAAGCTATAGAACAAAGACTTTAAAATTAAACATACTGTCAAGTATTGTGGCACATGTCTGTTAATTCCAACAACACGGGAAGCTGAGGTGAGAGAATCATTAAGGCCAGCCTCAGCAACTTAGCAAGACCCTGTCTCAAAATGAAAAACAATAAAGGAATGGGGAGATATAGCTCAGGGGTAAAGTGCCTGTGGGTTCAATTTCTAGTACCAAAAATAAATAAGGATATATCCCAATATACAGTATAGACAAAACGGTCTCTATTACTTATTGAAACATCATGCATAGTGTAACACATAGTTATTTCACATTTTTTAATGAACTATGCAATGTGACCAATCTGTTACTTTAAAATATTTATATCTATTACATGAAAGGTGGTGTAGTATGCAAAGGTACTATAACTTTGTGACTTTAGAAGAATTTGGGGCCCAAGCAAGTACAAATAATAATTAAGATCCCTTAAAACAGTATCTATAAAATGTTTTGCTTTCAATCCAGACAGATGTTGAGCATTAAACATAAACAATCTGAATTATTCTCAAAAACTAAACAGCTCAAAAATAAGCAAGTTTTCTACGTGGCACAAATTCCAAATCTTTTAGAAAACTACACTTTTCTATATGATTGGTTTTAAGTGTAGCAAATTTTTGAAGATCAGTCTTTCCCAGAATAAAAAATTGGAGTTAATAGGTGACCATTTGGACCAAAAAAAAGTACATAACTAGTTTATGACAGTACTTAAACCTAAAAAGTCAAATCTGAGAAATATTAGAGAAGATAATACAGGAAAATCTTCTTATAATCTTGGCAGAGAAAGGCCTTCCAAGAAAAGTCATACAATAAAGAAATCATTAAAAATGAGATTTGATTATACAAAAATTTCAAATCATAAACAAAAAAAAATTTGCTAGAGGATAAAGAAGGGTTGTTTCTAATAATCAAAGGATTCTCCAAACTGAGACAGATAATTCAACTGAAAACCAAGTGAAGGGGCATGAATTTGCAATCTGCAGATGTAAACATTTGCTCATCCTCACTAGAAGTTAGAAAAATACTAATCAAAGTAAGGAGGTGCTATTTCCCACTCACCAGAATGGATAAAATTAAAAAGATAAAAAATACCCTGTTTAGGAAGGTAAAAGTAGAGAACGGAGCACTCAGAAATACTGCCAGTGGGAATGTCAATTTAACAGTCTTTTTTGAGGGTCATTTTGCAAGTACCTGTAAAAATTTAAATTGATGTCACCCTCTGATCCAGGAACTCTATCTTTGTATGACTCAACAACAGGGAATGATTAAATTACAGAGATTCATACTTTGGCATGCAATGCAGTCATTAAAGGAATAGAGTCAAGCCATGTGTTTTAGCATATAAAAATGCATGTAGTTCATAAATGGATATGCATAGTATATAGCAGATATAAAATCATACTACAAATTGTTAACAGAGATACTTCTGAAGTAATAAAAGTTGGCATTTTGGGGAAGGACTAATTTTTAAGTGAATTATTTATTGTTTGACTTTTAAAATAGCAAACATGGTATATTTGCAAACAGCTGAAAAGGAAAGATAAAAAGAGCTTAGAATTGTTTCTGGTTTTTCTGCTTGTGTGTTTTTTGTGGTACTGGCGAACTGAACCTAGGGTGCATGCTAGTCAAACCCTCTGCCACTGAGCTACATCCCCAACCCAGAAAACATCATTTAAATCTGAAAGTTTTACAAGCAAGAAATTCAATCCCATCTACTGGTTATAGTATCCATATTTACGCATGAAAACACAGAACCCCATCAAATTGTCCCAAGATAGAGCTCCAAATTGACCTCATGTTGGAAAGTTAAAACCATAGTCAAAAAGAAAAAAAAAATGAGCTTTCTTGGCACTTTTGCCTTTCTCATGTAACTTTGTACTCTTTTTAATTAAACTTTCCCCATTTGGGGAGTAACTTTCTTACAAAAATGGGGCCACTTACTCTACTTTTATGAACAACAACACCTAATGGCACATTTAGAAATAGAGACAAGTTCTGTACATTCATGTGTCATTTAACATTGGGACTATGGTATGAGAAAAATATGCCGTCAGGGGGGTTTCACTGATGTGCAAAACATCCTACAGTGTGTTTACTAATATGGCTATAATGTCAGAAGGCAACATAATCTTATGGGATCACTGTCACATATGTGCTCTATCACTGCAATGTTGCTATTCGGTACATGGCTATCATCAGTTTTGCTGGAGGTAGAGATCTGAATTCATCCATGAAGGCAGTATGCTTTTACTTTTTAAAGCACAAAAAAATGTTCTTGATGTAAAAAGTTGTTTTCAAGTGATGACGTCCTTTCTCCAAACTATTTTTTTCATGATGATGGTTTTGAACCTGGGTCTTCTCCCATGCTAGGGAATCACTCTAGCACAGAGCTACACCCTCAGTTCTTTTTTTTTTTTTTTTTTTTTTTTGAGGGGGGGGACCAGGAATTTAACCCGGAGGTGTTTTACCATTCAGACACATCCTCAGCCCTTTTTGATACTGGGTTTCACCAAGTTGCTTAGGGCCTTGCAGGTTGCTGAGGCTGGTCTTGAAATTGTGATCCTCTTGCTTCAGCCTCCTGAGCTGCTGGGACTACAGGCATGTGCCACTGGGCCCAGCCTGACTATTTCTTGATGAAACTGACCTAAACAAAATATTTGAAGGAATTTGAGGAGTAGGAACCTAGACTCCAGAGCATGTGAAAAGACTACAAGACATTCCACTCTGGAAGAGTCAAGATAGCAACTGTGAAATATGGAAATCAGATACAGTTGTATAGAGAGCCATTACATAGAAATGACATGGATATAGCCAGGTTTATGTTCTTCAGTACTAATTTATCAAGGTTTTTCTCTTACTTTTAATTTTTTTTTTGTAGTTACAGATGGGACAGCATGCCTTTATTTTACATATTTATTTATATGTGGTGCTGAGAATCAAACCCAGGACCTCACACATGCCAGGCAAGCACCCTGCCACTGAGCTACAGCCCCAGCCCCGAGGTTTTTCTTGAGGTACTATAATACTATAAATCATCATAGATCACATATTAAACACTGTGTAAAATGTAGAAAAACCTTTCTAAAGGGCAATCTAGCAGTAAGTGTCAAAAGCCTTAAGTTTTTACATTCCAGTTCTAGAAATTCTTAAGGAAATAAACCTGAATGCCATGTATTAGGATGCCCTAAGCTTTGCTTATTCATTCAAGACTTACTGAATGCCTACTGTGTATGGGGAAGCACTGTTTAAGATCATGAAAGACTAGAACTTAAAAGTTTGAACATAGGGAGCTGGTTAAATAAATTATGAATCACACATAACTCAGAATATGCAACCATTAAAATGCTATAGAAGTATACATAAAAGCATTGATAGGGAACAGCATTATTTTAACTGGAAACAGCAAATTTTAAAATTCTCTTTTGGGGGGTAAGAGTATAGCTCAGTTGTAGTGCACATTTTTCATGATGTGGTCCTGGAGTTCCATCTCCAATACATCAAAATAAGCAAATTTGAAAAATAAAAATACCATTTCTACAGTGGTTTGGATGAAACAGCTAATTTTCAGGATTTTCAGGGACT
This sequence comes from Sciurus vulgaris, assembly GCF_902686455.1. NCBI lineage: Eukaryota > Metazoa > Chordata > Mammalia > Rodentia > Sciuridae > Sciurus > Sciurus vulgaris. The sequence continues at coordinate 91,334,580 of NC_136471.1, read as the reverse complement.
ACCAAGAAAATCTGAATGTGGACTGGACATTACATAACATTAAGAAAAATAAATTCTCTAGGTAATAATGATATGTTCTTATTTGAAAGGATTTAAGGATTAAGTATCATGCTTACATCAGATGATTCAGAAAAATTAAAACATAATTTGTGCTTTTTATACTTGGGTTCAGCAACCAACCACAGATAGAAAATATTTGAAGAAAAAAATCTTGTCTCCACAGAACATGTGCAATTATTTTTCTTGTAAATATAACTATTTACATACTATGAAATATTATAAGTAATTTAGAGATGTGAGGATATGTAGAGTTGACATACAAATGTCACATCATTTCTTAGAAGGAACTTTGGCATCTGTGAATTTTGGAATTCCAAGGGGGGTATGTACTAGGAACTCCCGGCCCCCAGATACACAAAGGCATATTTTTTCATCATCAATGTTACGTTTATTTCTATGATCAAGAAGAACTTTACTTGTAAATGTGAGAAGTCTTTTCAAATAAGTAACTATAAAATGAATATACAAAGCCCCATTCCCAAAGCCTTCTTACCAACTGATTGTATAAACTCTAAGAACTATAAAAATGCAATGTTACTTAAGTAATAATAGATTTGTGAGGATACTACATAGTTCTTAAATTTTTACTTATATGAATAATCATATCCCCTTCCAACAGTATAAAACTTGTGGCAACTGATGGTAATGAATGCAGGGAGGAGAGGAAATACTGGATATTAAAAAGTATTCTGGGGCTGGAGTTGTGGCTCAGTGGTAGAGCACTTGCCTGGCATGTGTGAGGCCCTGGGTTCAATTCTCAGCACCACATATAAATAAAGTAAAAGACCCGCTGACACTAAAGCAAACTTTTAAAAAAAAAAAAAAAGTATTCTCCCTTCACCTATGTTACCTCTCCAAAAGACTTGAGGTGAAAATAATGTTAAAAATGACCAATTACTGGGGAAACTAAGGCAGGATGATCACAAGTTTGAGCCAGACTTGGCAACTTAGTGAGACACTGTCCTAAAATTAAAAAGGGGGGGGGGTTTTGGGTTGGGGATGTAACTCAGTGGTGGATCATTCCTGGGTTCAATCCCCAGTACCAGAGGGGGAAAAATCAATTCCGGAGGAAGAGTTATGGAAAGGGGTTTTTCTTATACTCCACTCTGTACTTTTCAGTATATTTTAAATTTCTCAGAAACAGAAAACAAACATTACAAAAAAAGATACAGTCCCCTTTGTCCACTCCTCCCCCTCAAAAAAAGTGTCAGTTTGCTCTTGTTCCCCCAGCCCTGGGTGCTGGGGATCAAATCCAGGGCCTCCTGCATGCTAGGCCAAGTAGCACTCTACCACTGAGTCATAATTCCCAACCCCCTGTTCTATTTTTGATTATATACCATCTTGCAACTTACCCAAACTACCTTGAAATTAGTTGTGCTCACTACTGTACCACTCGGGGGCAGCACTATAAGACCAAACTCTTCCCTATACTCTTTGACATGGCTTGATACTATCATTTTGCCAATCTAATGGTTTTTTAAAAAACCCCATTTTAGTTTGCATTTCTGATGCTTACTTTGAGTATATTTTCTTGACTTGAACATTTTCAGTTTTCTATTCTGAAAAAAAAAAAAAAACCTGTCCCTAATTTTCTACTGGACTATCTTTTATCCTTTAAATGTTACCCTGATCATTAAGAGGGAGGCATTATCAAAATGTTCATGTTGACTTAATATTGTGGAGGGATTATGGTCCCATGTTTTCTAGACTTGATCCAGTGATAGATACTAAAGAATGATGACAAAACGAAAGGAAAAAAAAGTCCTTTTAGAGAAGAGCATTATTTTCAGGGTACAACAGGACTACATTAACACCCTTAATGATAAATTTAGCTCAAAGATAAAAATGCATCTAAAGTATACGTCTTGTGACAAAATATTAGTTGATGCTATTGATTCATCTGGAATATATTTAATTTCATTTACATAGCATTTTTTCCATGACATATACCTTGTTTAAACCTAACAAAATCCTGTATGACATTCTCTGATACACTTCTGTAAACTGCTATAGCACATTCTGTTCATTCCTCACATTATTATACTGATCTTTTGAGTGTGATTTACAAGTCTCCTACCCCTAAAAGACCACCCTATCTGTCCATTCTCCAGTTGCTTATCTCTGTATTCCAGGTATATGACAGCAATTAGTATGTCCTCAATAAATATTTGTTGAATGAATCTCACCCTCATTTAAAGAATGAGGAAACTGGCACAGTGATGAAGTAATTTGCCCCAAGTAACATAGCTATTATATATTTAACATAAATTATAATGAGCTTATTTTTGTACTCTATCATTTCAATATTTTTTAAATACATCATTGTACTTAAATGCTCACAACAACCTATGAAGTAGGCTTTTTGAATATATTTTGTATTTAAGAATGGAAATTTAGCAATACATCCTAAGCCCACTCAAATCCTAATTTATAATATGAAGTACATATCTATAGTACAACTAGGCACCAACTAGGATCCTCTATAGGTAGAAAACATTTTTAGGGGACAGAAGAAGAGATAAAGAGGGGAGGGAAGAAGAAGGACAACAGTTAAAACAGAGCAAAGGACCAGGTATAGGTATATTCATCTAAAGACCATAAACTGCTCTTGTATCAACTGCACATGCCACTCTGAAATCTAACCTTGGCCCAGAGGTTTTTCTCAATATTACCTGTATTCATAGAAGACAACTGCAGGATTTCTCACATATCAACAGTCTCAAAGGCTGGGGAGGCACATAGAATTAAGAGAGCTGTGAGAAACAATAGACAGGCTATATCAATGCATGGACAGTTCAGTGGATGAAATAATGACACAAAGAAAAAGGTTAAGAAACTTTAAACACGATCTCACTTACAGTCCTTGACTGAACCTTGGTCTAAAGGGCCAAGACCAAGTTACATTCATTTAATATCCCCACGTCCTTGTACTTATAAACACTCAATAAATGCTTATTCAACTTAATGAAGAGAGGTAAGATGTGAGAAGGGAAAAGAGAGAGAAATTTTTAAAGTAACAATGGTTTCCATTTATTGAGCCCTTGCCATATGCCTCACAGTTATTTAGATACTATGTAAAATGTTAAAAGGGATAATATTTACCTCTTTTCTAATCTGCTATATGTGGTGCTACTCAAGTATGTTAATAGTGGTGACACTGATGACTATTGGGAAGACTCATTATGGGTTTCTAAGGTTACAGCAGAATCTTGAACACAAGAACCTTGAACAGAAGGGGCTATATAGATAGAGATCAAGGCAACCCACAGAACTGGATAAGACAACACTTCAGAGAGTATAAATGGGACTCCTAACATTTTGCCATATGAAAAACTACTCTGGTGGAACATTCAGCTATCACTGGCCAGAGACTTAGACTCAAACTGACTAAAGAACAAACCCCATTCCTTCCCACCACTACTAATTCCACACAGAACTTAAGGGTCCTGAGACATGCTTAGCTACTGGACATCATTTTATCACCCTGACTGCCCACCTGACCTGTTAGAGGAGTAAATCGAACTAGTATATTTAATAAGTTATCATTCACTTATCGTTGCCTACAGGGTATTAAATCCTTACATTTCCTCATTTAATTCCAATAGCCATAAAAATAAAGTATATCCCCAGATGAAACAATCAGCAGATTAAGTTAACTTACCCAAACTGATGGAACTATTAAGTGGCCAGTTCTAGCCAAATCTAGAACTGTCTGGGCTGCATGCTCCTTCTACTCTTATCAAGGCTTCTCAGACGTTTCTACCTAAATTCTAATAAAGATTTTATATTCACAAAAATAGGTAAGATACAATGAAGAAGAATTCTGGGGAGGTTAAGTGGAAAGAGATAAAGGGGTCCGAGTAAAAAGCTTTTACCAATGGCAAAGAGTTTCCTTTGATTTCACCCTTTATCTTAATTTCATTGGCTGGTTCCAGTTCTAGGACAGAAATGTACAATAAGAAGCCTGGAACATCCTGACATAGGAAGCTATCAAAGACTACTAGGGATCATGTCAAGAAGAATCGGGGGGCCAACTTTTAAGAGAGTCCCACATTGGCCAAAAGGGTGACAATTTGAACTTTAATATATCAGCTTTCAAATGTATTAAAACTCATCAACTGTTGATATCCACTAGTGCATGGTTTTATATAGATACATTTATATGTAACCTTTGTGATGACAGGCAACCAATTCGTTATACTGAAAGCAATGTTTAAAAAAAAGTGAGCATTTATCCTGTCCTTCCTATATAAACTGTATCACTGAGTAACCAAATAAAAGATGAGGGGAAACAAAATTATTCCATCTAAAAGATGAAAGCAAAATGACAGCATTGAACTATCACTATTTGGCAGCCCACAATGAATTAATGGATTTTTAAAAATCTAATCATAAAAACATAATATTGCTAATGAACACATCCCCACCATTATGCTTGCCAAAGAAAATGAACCTGAATTTATCAAGCCTCTGGATCCAGCTGCCAATATGCAGGAAATAGGAACACTGATTTAGGGACTACATTTTGAAAACCACTGCAATAAAGGATCTTAGATTACTTCTAGATGAAAGCAACACTGAACAGCATTGAAGAGTAAATTGTTTTATTTGGGTTGAGAAAGCAGAGTCCAAAAAAAAATAGTTAACACTGTGCCAACCATTGTTCTATGCCAGTGGAAGTATATTCAAACTTACCAACCTTTAAAATCTAAATTAAGTCATTCTAGAATAATTTAAATCCTCCCTACTTCTAGTTACCACTTAATGACTTTTGAAAAAGAAAAACTTTTTCAACTCTTAAGACTATACAACCGGAATCACAGGGTTGGATTTTAACACTTATCTAATTCAACCAGAAATCCAAACTGAATCAGACCTGCAATACCAATCTCCATTTAAAGATACTGTCATAAAGATAAACTCCAACTTTCTATGAAATCACATCCTGGGATCAATCTATGTTACCACTGTTAATTTTAAAAGCCAAATGATTTAATACCAGCAACTTGGGAGGCTGAGGCAGGAAAATCACAAGTTCAAAGCCAGCCTTAGCCACTTGGCAAGACCCTAAGCAACTTAGCAAATGTCTCAAAATAAAAAAGGGATGAGAATGGGGTTGTGCATCAGTGGTTAAATGCTCCTGGGTTCATTCTCTGTACCACTCTTCCACTCCCCCCAAAAAGTGAAATGACTAACAACTTCAGGGAACTCAAAGTTGAAAATTCTCAGGTTAACAGCCCAAACAAAAACTACAGTTGTTTTACTCATAATAAAAGCCACTCCTTCACTATCTGAAAGCATTTTTATAACCAGAAAACCAAGCTGGCCAACAAGTACATCAAGTTTTAGCAACTCAATCCCTATGACACATCAAATGAGGGCTTCCAAAGAATCTTAAGAGCTGAATTATCCCAGACATTAACATATATAAACATCTGGTAACCAGTCATTGAAGAAAGAGTCAGAGAACAATACAGGAAAATATAAAGAGTCCAAGTGCTTGCCATTACCTATATATGGTGAGGTGATTATAAAGCAGCCCAATAATACAGCTACATGACAAAATTCAACAACTTAATCTTACTCCAGGACAGGTAACATGGAATGCAAAGGGCAAAGATTTTCAAAGTTACCAAATTTTGCGTTTCAATCATACTTTGAACTCATGGTTGAAAACACAAAGCAAAAGAAAAAAAAAAAGCATTTCCATTGTGAACTTGCAGCTGTTACAAACTGTGGAAAACATTCAAATAATGGAAGATGGAAGGCTACTACATACAAAGTTCTATACAGTACTCTACAATTATCCTAGTTTCACAAACTCAGGCTGGCTTAGGTTTAAGTGATCTTATTTAAACTTTATAACTATATAGAAAAATGTAGATGTATCTAATCACTATACCCTTTATGCTTCAAACTGTTTTTGCTAAAAGCACAAGCTTGCAATAATTTCCAAAAACTTAACATTCAGTCAATTTTCAAGTAGTTACTTATTTTTCCCATCAATCAACATAGAATTGACAGATCTGAATGTATAATCCATAGACTGATGATTCAATTATTTCATCTAAAAACTTTAAAAACTTTCAACCATTACGACTTCTCCCTTTCTGCCCCATCAACTAGAAAATACTCTTATTTTAAAATAGAAACAAGTAATCTTGCTCCTCACACATTTTGTGTCTCAAACACTGGCTAGAGCCTATATGTTCAACAAGAAATGAACAGTTTAAAGGACTTTATGCTGGGAGGATCATTATTTCCAGATGAAATAAAATGAAAAATAACAAAAGGAAAAGTATAGTTGTATAATAGCTGAAAATCAGAATATTAAATGAGGGCTCTCAAATGTTGTTTTCTATTGCAATTTCACAAACAGTATGACAGCCAGAGGAACTCATCACTGTCCTAATAGCTTAGAAGTTATGGGTCAGAGAATTAGAGATAACATCATCAAAAGAATAAAAAGCAACTTTTTAATGTCATATAAAAATAACTAAATCACCTAAGGACACTGAAACCATGCATGAAAAACCCCAAAGGCATAATCAGGTCATTATCTATGAAACATTAGCTGCTACTACCAGGAGGCCTACTTTTCATGTGGAACAGTAAACAAAGCTAAGACATGGAACTGAAATCAGGTATCAAATCAGACTTTACCACAAAAAAGGAATCCATGACTAGTTATTTTAGGATAGTGATTAGGCCAGCAGTATCAACTCCAACAGGGATACAGGAGATTACTACCATTGTTTCATTATAATGGATCCTCCAGGGTCTTTAACAAGAATGGGTTAGACACCACTACTGGGCTAAAATTCCCAAATGTAGGGCAAACTCTACAGAATTTCTTCAAAAAATAAATCAGAACCACAAAATGACAGAATCTGCAGACTAAATCATATATAAGAGCTCTAGCAACTCTCTTCAATAAATGGACTTTTTCTGGATCTAGAGTCAAACAAACAAAACCAAAGCTGAGAAAATTGGGGAAATTTGAACACTAGTTTGCATATTTCTTATTTAAAAAGAAAACCACCATTTTTTTCAGTTGTAAAAATTTTGAGGTTATGTTCAAACAGCCCATGTCTTTTAAAGATACAAATATTTTACAAATAAAATGATATGACAGCAAGGATTTATTTCAAAGTAATCCCAGAGATGGGGAAAGTGGGTTGAATATAGATGAAATAGAATGGCTCCAAGTTGACTCATTTTTTTTCATGTTTGAAATGTTTCATAACTGCTTAAAATAATTGGTTAGATATAAGATCTTCCAATTTCATTTTTCGAATGATGCTTAGAGTGATTTAAAAATCATGTACAGGAGTCATTTAAACAGTTTTCTTTAATTCACTAATGAATTCAACTTAAACACAATTAGCAACCAGTGTCACATCACATCCAGACAATGGAAGAAACCAGAGTAGCTCAATCACAGAATGGAAATATCCCCACCATCTCGACTTCAAGAAGTAAAATACAAATACTACCCACGAAGATCTACAAAAACGAACCTAAAATCACAGCCAATCATACTCATCCTGGTGGGAAATCCCAACGCTGCTCCAACAGCCTTCTCAACCTTCTTGACCAAGTTGGTCCGCTGGTTCCTCTGGAGCACTAACCCTTCAGGTCAGGCTATTGAAGGACCTACAAAAAAGGTGGGGTGGGGAGGGGGAGAGATACATAATGCATTTATTAGGGTGTAGGGGAGTTAACCATTATATAAATGTTCAAACATAATCAGTTATTATTTCTGAAGCAATAACCCTCATATCAATTTGCATTTTTTAGGACCTGCTTTGAGTTATAACTGAAGTATTCAGAAACCAATAACTATAACAATACTTACAAACTGACACTTGGACAACACCTCTGAAAACTCAACTCAGTATTCAACCCAAATGAAATTACAGGGAAGTGTTTATCTTACAGACAAAATTACATCCTCCCTATAAACTGATACTAAGGAAATTTTAAACATTATTTCTGTGAAAAAAAAATTATACACATAAAAATTAATTTTCACCTTCATACATGCTTTTTGGCCATACTGGGAGACAAACGATAAACATCCTGGAAACTCAGGTTGAACTCTGCCATTGAACCTTAGACAAAGTTTTTATTTGGTATTGCCACTCCTTCCTGTCTTCTCAGAGATCTACCTAGAATAAATTAAACCTTTTAGGTCATGCCTAGATTATCATTCCCAGATTTATTCTCATGCTGAATGCCAAAGAGTCAAATTGAGGATTAATTTGTGATCACTGTTTAACCCACTGTAAAAGGTACTAAAGACAAAAATCTCAACAAAGTGATCTCTTGGAATCAAATGAAAATGGGGGAAATGTGTATGTCTCCAAAGCACTTCAAATTTAAGCCAACCTTGAAACTCAAAACTAGCATACACACAGCAAATTATCAGATGATCACCCATTGGATACCTTTTGCCACCATATTCCTACTTCACCCATAATCCAACCAAAACAATTGGAAATAACCACTCACTTTAATATTGGCCTAATAAAAATATTAATAGGAAAATTTCAAATCAAATACTTAATAAGTATGCTAGAAAACACAAAATGGCAAAAGCACAACAGGAAGTAATGTATTAAAGAAAAGCAGTGATTTCCTTTGGAAAAGAAGTTTGGTATGCAACTGAGCTTTCTAATATCTCTAAGGTAAGAATTACCCTGCTCAGGTAAGAAGATGACAAATAGCAGATGCCCACACTGATCTTTAGGGACAAATAAATGAGGCAAGAGAAAACAGCATAGATACCTGAAAAGTAACCATAAGTTTCCGTTACTACTGTAAATGGAATGGCACCAAATTTCACTACTTTTGCAGGGTGATTTACAGGACAGATTGCTTTTGAAGAAGTGGGAGAAAGGAGTAGGTAAGGGAGAAGGGACCTCTTCCAAAAGGTAAAACAGGTGGGTGTAGCACTTGACAAGAACCTCATTATGGCTGGTGGTCATTCCAGGAGAGTGATTTTGCACTGAAATTCCTATACTAGAAGAAGGAAAAGAGTGGAAATTACATTCAAACGTCACGAACCACTGATGATAGAATGCCTATGAGCCTTATTCTTTCCCAGGTAATAAAACTAGCATGATACAGATGCATGGATAGATATATCAGCAATACTAAGGACTGAACCCAGGGCCTTGCCCAGGCTAGGAAAGCACTCTACCATTGGGCTACATCCCCAGCCCATACCAATGTATTTTTACACCAAGAAAAAGTCATCACAATTTATTGTGTGCCTACCATGAGCAAGGCACATTACAAATTTTTTTCACTAATTTCAGCAACAACCCTTATAAATACTGTCCCCACTATGTAGATGAAGAAACTGAGAATCTGAAAAGTAATTTCCCAAGGTCACAGAGTTCAACGTGAACCCGAAGCACACAATATTTTCACCATACCAGGCTGCCTCCCATGAATGGGAAATGTTGGTGTCTCCTCAATTTATGCAACATTGGAGCTAAAAGAAAGCAATGCTGAACATGTAATCTACAACGGAAACAAACGATAGGAAATTAATTGCCTATAGTTACAGTGGCATGGAGGAGAAAGAAAATATAGCAGAATAGGGCAATGTTTAAAGGGCAAGACAGAATCTATCAATGCTATTTTCTAATACATGGAAGGAGGATAATGTAGTGGAGCCTGACCCCTCGTTTGGGGATTCCGTTCCTGGAAAAAGAGAATGGGTAGGGGACAGGGAAGAGAAGGAGAAGCACATAGAAAGAAGTGGTTAGCAGCAAAATAAATATCCACAGATGAAGAGGCTACAGAAACGCAGAGTAAGACAGGGTAAAGGAGTGGGTAGCAGGCTTGCAGGAGGACCGGGAGAGGGACAGGGAACAGAAAGTGGTTTACTGGAGGGTCTTTTTATGGGGAGAGTACAAGGAAGGGGATGCTAACAGCTGTGAAAGCAGCAGCAACGAAGACTGCAACCATCAACCACTGACCCCACTGAATATGAATGCATTGTTCCGCCTAGGAGCAGTCTAGCAGCATGCAGTTGAAGAAATCAGTACCCTATGCTTTGATCAGGTCATATAAGCGTGAGGATCCAAGGAAATGGAAGGCTACTATGACTCCATCCACAAAGATGGGAGTAAATGTAGGAAACTGGATGGGCCCTATTCAATACCTGCGCCAAGGAGACCAATGGAAGACGGGACAGTTTGGAGCACTCTAAATTATTAAGACTTGGGAAGAGGGTGACAGAGAAAAGCTTTGACTTTCCCCTTAAATACAAGCCCCAACTATTCACGTAGATGAGCGAGATTTGACAGGACGGCAGAATTTGTGAAGAGGAAGGAGTACGTCAGAGACTATACAGCTTGACCCCTAAACCTTAGCTTAAAGAACATGGGAACTGGGGAGGTAGACAGAGCCCACATCAACTCATGAAAAACTAGGGGATTCATCTAGGTCTTAGCAAGGGCTGCAAACGGAGGCGGGCTCGCAAAAAATGGTAGGTGGAGGAGACCAGTTGTTGTTGGTTTGCCCCCCATCTCTCCCACAGTCCAATCATACCCCAATCCCACTACCCAACCAACTCCAGACTAGCCTCCCACACTTCCCAATCGGCCCACTGCGGCGGCAACGGAGGCGTTGACCGATTGGTGGGGCAAAGGCAGGCCCACACGCGGCTGAGGCCCGGGAAATGGTGTCGCCTTAGCCGACAAGAAACGGGATGATCTTCGTCTCAGGTACGGTTTACCGGCACCTCGGCATTTCGCCATTCGTCACTTCCTTAACGTTGGGTACCTGAGAGGCGTCACAAGCGCGGATAGCCAACACCTCAGTCTCGGGTCCTAGCCGGACAGACATCAGCCTCCGCCGCCATCTTAACAGCAGGCGGACCGACCCTAGTCACTGCCCCCCCCCACTCCCGAGCTACCTCCGCCACCGCCAACGGATCCCACGAGGACCTAACCCCGCTCCCGCGAGAACTCACCCGCTAAAAACTGCACGAGCAAAAGACGCTGCCGCCGCCTCCGCGGCGGCTGCAGTCAGTAGCTGAACCGCTGCCGCCCGCGCAATCCCGCGAGAACCTCTACCGGACAGGGAACAGCCTGAGCCCAGCCCTTCCCAGACCCCTCCTCCCACCAAAGCCGAAGTCGCTACGGCTCCGCTCTCACCCTACGCGAAGCTAAAAGCAAATGACGCACAACCTCACGAAGCACCACGGGGCGGAGCCAATCTGCCGCCGCCGGCTCCCGCATGCGCTGTGAGAATTATCGCGATATTACGTTTGGCCTCGGCGAGACCTTCGAAATTCACCGCAGGATGCCGCCCGCGCCTCGCCTTTAGGAAACACGAGATCTCGCGAGATATGCCACACGCTCCTAAAAAGGAGAGAGGCGGGGCTCCATGAAAATGACTGGGAGTTTTTCGGGGAAAGGGAGGAAGCTCCGGTCCTGCAGGGATCTCGCCTACCACGAGGTTTCCGACCCACTGCGGAGCTGGCTGCCAAACCTCGCGATGACACAGCTCAGCGCCAAATCTCGGCCATGTCCTGAAAACTGCCTCCGCCCCCGATCTAGGTGTCTAGAGCTTGCCTAGTGCTTGAGGAAAATTTAAAAAGTCAACCTGTTTATTCTCAAGCTTCCGGGCAGGGTTGTACCAATTAGACAAACTCCATTCTGGAAGGGGAGCAATAGATCCCCCATTGTTACCTGCCTCCAGGAATAAAATATTATCGTGGACTAACACATAGAAGATGTTCAGTCTCACAATGAGCACGCAAATGCAAATGAAAACAATGACATAACATTTTTTGCACATTAGAGCGGCAACATTTCTAAAAGACCTATAATATCCAGACTCCTTCCCTCGCCGCACTGCAGGCTAACCTGAATCCATCTTAATCTAACTAAAGGTTCGTATCATTAGTTCTAGCTTCAAAGCCACCAATTTTAACTACTAAAGCTTTACCTTGGCATAACCAAAAAGACCCAATAAAGTGGTTTTCTCCAAACAAAGGAGTCTGCCCTCAAAGGCAGATTCAAGCTTGTGAGGGGGAGTGGAGGGTGACGGGGGGGTGAGTGCTTGAAGCTTTTAATATGGCAGTTTTTCCACGTCCAGCCCACAATGTTTCTCCAATAAATCTTGGGATCCAATCTGGCTCGATTTGTGGGCTATTTCATTCTAATGCATTGTTCTGTCCATTCTAATTTAAATATTATTCCCTCAGAGTACATTTTAATAGCCAGTAGTACAAATGCCCCCATCTTTACTTATGTTTTAAAATATCTTCTCGGATATTCTTAGCAATTTTCCCCTAGATGAACTTTAGAATCATACTAAGTTCCAAAAACTTGGTGTATTTATTGAAATTGAATCAATCGCATGTCAATATCGCAAAAATGGACATCACTACAAAATTGAGCCGCCTTATTCAGAAGCATGGTATCCCTTCTCCACTTACGAAAACGCTTTTATTATATTCCTCCATAAAGTTTTATAGTTTACTCCCAGGTATTTTTATTCGTTTTTCTTGCTATTGCGAGTGGGATTTTTTTTTTTTTAGTATTAAATTTTCAAAATTCTTATTGCTATAGATGGGAAGACTACTGATATTTGCCTATTCACTTTTGTAATATAATAAAAATGTTCTATTTTACTAATAATAAGGAAAATGCAAATGAAAACAAAGACATACAATTTTCATCCTTTAGATTGGCTAACATTATAAAGATTGATAATAATTCGTATTGGCATAGCTATAGAAAAATAGGCACTCTCACACAACACTGGAGTGTGTAAATTAGTAAACCCTATCAGAATTCAAAATGCATACACCCTTTGACCCAGCAATTACTCTTCTAAGAATTTCTTCTACAGAAATACTGATACATGTGTATGAAACACATACACGAACCCATTCATTAAAGCGTTGCTTGCGATAATCCCCTCCCCCCTAAAAAGGAAACAAGCTAATGTACATCAATCCGGAAATAGTTAAATAAACTGTAGTACAATCATACAATGCAGCTGTTTAAAAACTGGGATAAATTTCGATTCCCTGGTATAGAAAGATCTACAAGACATATCGTTAAAAAAATTTTAAGCAATTATCCGAAATGAATGTGTGCGCGCGCGCGTGCGTGCGTGTATGTGTGTAGTACCATTTAGATACCAAACATATATATTATATATATATATATGTAATATATATACTGGCATGCAACGCCTAGTAGTTACCCGCGAAGCCTGCCTGCCCGCCCCTCACCTTCCCTCTCCTTTGAGGCCGCCTTCCTCGAACCTGTGAGAGAAACGCCTAAGGCCTGGCCTCTACACCCTCTCTAGGGCCACTTGGCCATTGCTAACGCCGGTACCTCGCATCCCCACTGTCTGCTGCTCTCTCACCGCGCTGCCGGCAGCTGCCCCGCTGTCCCTGAAGATGCGGCTAGCTCTCTACAGGCGCCGGCTGGGGCCTGGGGGAGGGGAGAGGAGGCGGGGTTCAGGGAGGGTTGGGGCAGGCCACCCGGCCCCTTCAGCAGCCTTTCCCGCAGGCTCCCCAAGGCCGCCACCTCGGTGCCTTCTCGCAGGGTCCCGTGGGAACTGCCCCCCTACCCCTAGGAGCCAAAGACAGCCGCGCGAACAGAGCCTGTTCCCCTGCCCAGGGGTAGAAGCTCACCTTGGCCGCAACGGCTCCCTGGGGCCCGCAGGAGCGTGCGGGGTCCGCGGCCCTGCTTCAGCCCTGTTCCCCTCGCTCGCCCTCGGTCGAAAGCCTCCCCCCTGCGGCTCTGCTCACACTCGATTTGAGGCTCCACCCACCATAGTAGAAGCCCCGCCTCTGCCCCTGGGGAGGGTGCTCCCTCCGCGGTGAAGCCGGGTCTCCTGCTGGGGACCCCGCCTGAGTACTCACTGCCCAATAAAGGCAACCATAGAGGATAGTAGGGTCGCTACAGAACTGGGATTTGACTCAAGACACACCGAAAGCCGCTTAAGAGGATATGATTTGATTTGATTTACGTTTTAAAAATTAACGACCTCTTCAGCTGCCTTGAAGAATGAGGGATGGGGGGCAAGAGGGCAAACCCTGACTGTGGAAGGCAGGACATCAGCACCATAGTGAGATCACAGGGCAAACCCTTAAAATACTTCAGACACATAGTAAGCCCTCAAACATTATCTTTTTCTTCTTGGTATTATTTGGGATGGTAAGTGCAATTGGCCAGGAATCCATAGAGGATCTACATTTATAAATGCATTGGCATACAACGAATCTGGTAGGAGATCCCCTATTAACTATACTTCGGTGAAGAATGAGATTGGGCAGTAAGAAAAAAGGGGGCTTTGATTTGCAACTCTAGATACTTTGATAAGGTTTGAATTATTAACAAAAAGTTTGTGTTAATTTGATATCTTAAAGTATAAATTTAAAAAGTACTAACCAAAGAACTCTTGGACTATAAAGGAAATAAGAACTGTAATCATACCTTTCAGTTTTAATTCCAACCTTGCAAAACTGGTTCATACCTTCAATTGGGAATCTGTGGAGTGAATCCACCACCACCACCACCACCACCAATACCTGTGTATACTTTCATATTAAATTTTGTATATAAATCTCAGGAGATGTACAGAAGCCAATTGAGATAGATTATCTCAATGAATATACTTCTAATGTTATTTTTAATGAGTGAATGTAATTCCACTCTAAGGCTGATTATTCATTCAAATAAGACCCTATGTTTAGATCTTTTTTATTATAAGAAATGCAGACATGGCTTCTGGTGAGGCAGTCATCAAAGGGCAACAACCACGGCTCTGCCCTATCCCACCACCTTGGGCCTCATGAAGGACCATAAGGTAACCAAGACAAACACACCAAATCTGTGCGGTCTGTGATTCAAGGTGTGTAGCTTTGCCACATAGGAGGTGCATGAAATGGAACTGCTCCAGGTCTCCAAGGAAAAACAGGGCTTCCAATCCATCAAGAAAAGGGCGGGGTACACACACCTACGCTAAGAGCAAAGCTAGAGATGCTGAGCAGCATACTGGCTGCCATGAGGAAAACAGCTTCCAAGAAAGACTGAATCCCCTCACCCCTCTATACATAATAAAATCTTTATGAAAAAAGAAAAAAAGGAAGTACAGACATAAACTTGAATGGAAGTAAATGCATATTTCTTAAGGAGATCCCCCCCCCTTAGGGAGTTTTTTTTTTTCCTTAAGGAGAAATTTGTAGAAATGGAGTAGCTAGGGTCAAAAGGTCACTCCTCAAAACACAGAATAGGATTTCCAGAATAGTTGTAACAATATGCAATCCCACCAGAAATACCCAAAATCTCCAATTTATTCCAATATTTCTATACCATCACCCATATTACTAGTATAGTTTTAAATTTTTTTTCAATTTAATAAACCCTTCGATTCTAATTCCAAACTCTCATAGCATCTGCTTTAATTCTAATAAGTCATGATCTCTATACCTAACTCTAACCTCTACTTTTCTTAATTCCTAGTCCCATAAAATCTACTCATCTCTAATTCTAAAATCCCACAACCCTAGTTTACATTTAAATCTTCACCAGTGCTAATTCTCTTGCTAACTTCATTGATCCACTTCTAACTCCGACCAAACGCTAGCCCCCCCAAAACACACGCACTATTTCTCTTATTGTAGAATATTCAGAAAATATATGAAAAGATAAAGAAAATGACAAAAGAAAAAACGGTGGGAGAGGGGCTATAGCTCTGTGGTAGAGCACTTACCTAGCATGTGCAATGCTCTGATTTGATCCCCAGCACTGCAAAAAAAAAAAAAAAAAGTATAAAAAAATGCAATCCCATCACCCAGAGAGGACAACTAATGTTCTGGTTTTATGTCCTCCCAGCATTTTTCTATAAGCAAACAACACACACACACACACACACACACACACACATACATTTCTAAACAAAAATATTATCATGGCATGTTATTATTTAGTATGTTATTATTTAGTATGTTTAGTATTATTTAGCATGTTGTTATTTAGTAACCAAGTATTTGTCATGTCACTGATTATTTGTCTATAACATTTTAATGGCAATATGAAACCAAAGAAAAAGAACTACAGGTGGTCTATCTATAAAAACTGAATTCTTTTTTTGGGGGGGTGGGCAGTTACCAGGGATTGAACTTAGAGGCCTTCAACCACTGTGCCACACAGTATTTAGAGATGGTCTCATTGAGTTGCTTAGCACCTCTCTTTTGCTGAGGCTGTCTTTGAAGTTTCAATCCTCCTGCCTCACCCTCCCTGGGATTACAGATGTGGGCCACTACCACAGATAAATTTAAAATTCACCTAAGATTCATACACATAAATAGAAATATATTGGTTAGTATTGTGTTGTACATTTTCTGAAATATAAATAACATTCTCTTTGATGTACTGTTCTGTTACTTGCTTTATTCACTTAATATACCTTAAAGATCTTTCTATGTCAAGATATAAAAATCAATTTGATTCACTTTACCTACTACATAGTATTCTATTGAATGAGTGTTTGTACTTAACCATTCACCTGTTGATAAACATGTCTTCAATCCTTTACTTTTACAGAGCTTTTTATTATTAGCAGCCCTGTGGCAAATATCTTTTTACATGTTTTCCATGCATATGCTTCCTTCTGGAAGGTCAATACATAAAATTGAAATAGTCAGATCAAAGATCACATTTTGAAATTTTAATATATAATGCCAAATTGTCCCGTAGAAAATCTACTTCAGTTGATATCTCCCCAATATTCTTTCTGTTTTTTTAGTTACAATGTTGTTTTATTTTTTCTTAGGAAGAAAGCTCCTTAATTGTCCTAGATTACCTTTCTAGTGTTAGAGGCATGTGGCCCCCACTTTCATGTATTTGAAATTGGATATTAATGAATGATTTTAAATTTTTGCCATTGTAATGGGTGAAAAATCTCTCGTTTCCTTTTCCCTGATTAATAACTTTAAGGAATTTTTTGTGTTTATTTGCCGTTTATTTATCTTATTTTGTGGCTTCCCTATTCACATACTTTATCTATTTTCCGACTGGATTGTTTGTCTTATCATTGAATCTTAGGAGCCAGGATGTAAATCTTTGTGACATGGGGGAAATTTTGTTGCAGCTTTTTGCTTATACTTAAATTTTGTTTATGAGGTCTTTGGGGGTATAGATGCTTTAAATATATAAGCCAGGCATGGTGGCCCCACTTGTGGTCCCAGTGACTTGGGAGACTAAGGCACGAAGACGGCAAGTTGGAAGCCAACCTTAGCAACTTAGCAAGACCCTGTCTCAAAATCAAAAAATAAAAAGACCTAGAGTTATAGTTCAGTGGTAGAGCACCCCTGAGTTCAATCCCCAGTATGAAAAATGTATATTGATGTTTACACATTTATCAATAATTTCTTTTATGACTTTTACATTTTGGAATCTTGCAAAAGAAGGCCTTTCTACTCTTAAGATTAGAAACTTTATCCTGAATTTCCTGATAATATTTTAGAATGTTTTATGTTTAATTCTTTAACTCATTGGACGTTTTATGTGAACACATCTTAAGTCAATAAATATTCTCTTGATATTATCTTCTGTAGATTAATATTATTCCATTACAATACTAATTGCTTATTAGGGTCTTAAACATTTACTCAATGGTCATTCTTTCCCTTTACCAAAAACCAAATTCCTGGGACTGAGTGTGTAGCTCAATGTTAAAGTGCTTGCCTAGCACGTTTGAGGATCTAGATTCAATCCCTAGGACCAAGAAAAAAAAAAACTGGAAACAGGAAATATAGCACAGTGGCAGAGCATGTGCTTAACATGTACAAGGCCCTGAGTTTGATCTGTAGCACTATAAAAAACAAAAAATAAAAATTTTCTGAGTATATACATGGGTTTAAATGTAAAACACCTATTTAATAGTCTTAAAATCCATACCAGTACCAACCTCAAACTATTTTTTTAAGTTGGCAGGTAATAATTATGCATATTTATCAACACTATATATTGATACACATAAATTATGTAATGATCAAATCAGGTTCGTTAGCATATCCATCACATGACACATCTATCATTTCTTAATAGTGAAAGCATTCAAAAGTTTCTCTTCTACCTATTTTGAAAGACACATTATTGTTATCTATAGTCTTCCTACTGTGCAATAGAACACCATATATATATCACATTTTCCTTGCACATTCATCTGTAAATGCATACTGAGGTTTATTCCATATCTTGGCTATTGTGAGTGCTGGGAGTGCATTTGACATTTGTCTGTTTTTGCTTTTGTTTCCTGTGTTGTTAGAATCTTGTCTAAAAAATCCTTGCCCAGACCAGTATCATGTAGTATTTCCCCTGTATTCTTCTAGAAGGTTCAGTTTCAGGTGTTATATTTAAATGTTTTTTTCTTGTGCATTAAAATTACACAAATAGTGGGATTCATTATGATATATTCATACGTGCACATAGCATAATTAAGTCAATTTCATGATCCAATATCTCCCTTTTCCATTCCCATCTCTCTCCCTTTAATACCCAGCATCTACACTACTGCTGTTACTTATATTTTCATGAAATTCCTTTTATTTCTTTTTTCTCTGTAGTTTCCATATATGAGAGAAAACATACAGTTGTTAACTTTCTAAGTCTGGCTTATTTCATTAACATGACGTTTTCTGGTTCCATTCATTTTCCTGCAAATTAAATAATGTAATACTTCTTTATGGCTGAGTAAAACTCCATTGTGTGTATATACCACATTTTCTCAATTCACTCATTCATTCATTGACAGGCACCTTGATTGATTCCATAACTTGTCTATTGTGAATTGCACTGCTATAAACATGGGTATGACTCTACTGAGTAATTTTTTTGGATGAACACTAAGTAATTTTATAGCTAGGTTCCTTTCCTAGTTTTTCGAGGACTCTCCATATTGATTTCCATAGTAGTTACACTAATTTACATTCTAACCAACAACGTGTAAGTGTTCCTTTCCCCCAACATTTTCACCAGCATTCGTTGTTATTTGTAATCTTATTGATTGACTTTCTAACTGGAATGAGATGAAATCTCAATGTAGTTTTGATTTGCATTGACCTGATTGCAAAGGATCTCGAAAAGTTTTTCATTTATTTGTTGGCCATTTGTATTTCTTCTTTTGAGGATGTCCATTTAGTTCATTTGCCCAGTTATTGAGTGAGTTATTTGGTGGGCTTTTATGGAGGGTGTTAAGGTTTTGAGTTCTTTATATATTCTGGGTAGTAACCCCTTGTCAGAAGAGCTTCTGGAAAGGGTTGGAGTATGTACAAGACATTAGGTCTGATTCTCAGCACTGCATAAAAATAAATAAATATAATAAAATAATTATTAAAAGAAGAACAATTGGAAAAGATTTTTCCCCGTTCTGAAGGCTTCCTTTTCATGTTCTTGTTTGCTGTGCAGAAAGTCTTTTAATTTGATGTCATCCCATTTATTAATTCTTGGTATTATTTCTGAGCTTTATGAGTTCTATTGAGGAAGTTGTTGTCTGTGTCTACATTGAAGTGTTAACCTATGTTTTCTTCTAGCAGTTGCAAAGTTTCTAGTCTAAATCTTAGGTCTTTGCTCCATATTGAGTTGCCTTTTGTGCAGGGTGAGAGATAGTGATCTACTTTTATTCTTCTATATATGAATATCCAATTTCTCTAGCACCATTTGTTTAAAAGGCTGTCTTTTCTCCAATACTAGCACCTTTGTCAAGACTCAGATGACTGGATCTGTGTGGGTTTGTCAATTATTCTTCTATTCTATCCCATTGGGTAATGTGTCTGTTTTTATGCCAGTACCATGCTGCTTTTGTTACTGTAGTAACAAAATTTGAAATTGAGCATCATGATGCCTCCAGCATTGCTCTTTTTCTTTAGAATTGCTTTGGCTCTTCTGGGTCTTTTATTGTTTCCATTGTAGAGGTCTTTCATCTCCTTGTTTAGATTTATTCCTAGGTATTTTTTGAGAATATCATGAATGGAATTGTTTTGATTTCTTTCTCAGCAGATTCCTTAGTGGTGTATAGAAAAATTACTAATTGAGGCTGGGGTCTTAGCTCAGTGGTAGAGTGCTTGCCTAGCACATGTGAGGCACTGGGTTCAATCCTCAGCACTGCATATAAATAAATTAAATAAAGGTATGAAACAGAGAAGTTATTGATTGTTCCATGTTGATTTTGTTCTCTGCTACTTTGTTGAATTTCTTACCTCTAGAAGTCTTCTGGTAGAGCTTTTTAGATCTTCGAATTATAGGACATGTCATCTGCAAACAATGATAATTTGGCTTCTTTTCCTATTTGTATCCCTTTTATTTCCTTCTCTTGCCTAAGTTCTGCTAAAATTTCAAGTAGAATGTTGAATAGGAGTGGTGAGAGTGAGCATCCTGGTCTTATTCTTGATTTTAGAGGAAAAGCACCCCTGGGTTCAATCTCTGGTACAAAAACAAAAATAATTTTTGTGTCTATGTTCACCAAGGATAATGGTCTGTAAAGTTCTTTCCTTGATGAATCTTTATCTAATTTAGTTACTAGGGTGATACTGGTCTCATGGAAGGAATTTGGGGGTGTTCCACCTTTATATTTCATGGAATAATTTGAGAACAACTGACATTAGTTATTTATAGGTCTGGTAATATTCAGATGAGAATCAATTTATTCCTGGGCTTTTCTTTGTTGGAAGACTTTTATTAATGTTCCAATCTCACTGCTTACTATTGATATGTTTAGGTTTTCTACAGCCTCTTGGTTCATTTTAGTAGGTTATATGTGTCCAGAAATTTATCCATTTTTCCTAGATTTTCCAATTTCTTGGAAAATAAGTTTTGAAAATAGTCCCCAATGATCCTCTGGATTTCTGTGATGTCTATAGTAATATCTCCTATTTAATTTCTAATGTTATTAATTTGAATGTTCTCTCTTTTGATTAGTTTGGCTAAAGATTTATCAACCTCATTAATCTTCTCAAAGAACCATCTTTACATTTCATTGATTCTTTGCATTGATTTTTTTAAAAATAGCTATTTCATTAATTTCAGCTCTGATTCTAATTATTTCTTTCCTTCTACTGGTTTTGGAATTGTTTTGTTCTTGTTTTTCTAGAGCCTTGAAATGTGTCATTATGCTTTTTTGGGGGGTCTTTCTGATTTTTTTTTATGTATGCACTTGTAGCTATAAAGTTTCCTCTTAGAGGAGATTTCCCAGTGTCCTAGAGATTTCAATACATTATATCTCTATCCTTTTTTTTTATTCTAAGAATTTTTAAATTTCTCCCTATTTTTTCTATGACCCATTTATTGTTCAATCTCCATGTGTTTCTATAGTTTCTGTAGTTTTTCTTGCTGTTGGTTTCTAATTTCTTTCCATTATACATAAAGAATTATAACTTTTTTTCATTTGTTAAGACTTGCTTTGTGACCTAAATGTATGCTCAATTTTGGAGAAGGTTCAAAGAGTAACTGAGAGAAAAGTGAATTTGGCTGATGTTTGATAAAATATTCTAGAGACATCTGTGAAAGTAATTTGATTTATAATATGTTCTAAGTCTGAAGAGTCTTTACTGATTTTATGTCTGGATGACCTAACTATTGTTGAAAGAGGAATGTTGAAGTCACCCAGTATTACTGTATTTGTGTCTGAGTCCTTATGTTGTGTAGTGCTTGTTTTGCATAATTAGGTTCACTGATTTGGGTCATAAATATTTACTGTAATTATAATTTCTTGTGGGAGTATTCCCTTTTGCAGCATGAGGTTAACTTCTTTGTCTCCTCTGATTAATTTTGACTTGAATTCTGTTTTGTTAAATATGAGTATTGCTACTTCTATTTGTTTTCAGGCTTCATTTGCATAGAGTATCATTTTTCATCTTTACACTTTGAGTATGTGACTGAATTTGTCTGTAAGATGAATATCTTACAAATGACATTAAGTTGGGTCTTGTTTTGTAATCTATCCCACCAGTATACATCTTAACTGGAGAATTGAGACCATTTACATTCAATTTTATCATTATTTATTTATATTATTTATTTTTAATATTAATTGGGTTCTGTTTCTTATTAGCTCAGTTATCCTTCTGATGAAATTCACCCATTCTTGAGCTCTGTTTATTTAATCCCTCCTGTGTGTGGTATTTCTTTAAGTATTTTCTGTAGTGCTGACTTTGTAGTTATTAATTCTTTTCATATATGCTTATCTTTTTTTGTGGGGAAGTACCAGGGATAGAACCCAGGGGTGCTTAACCACTGAATCACATCTCCAGCACTTTTTAAAATATTTTATTTAGATACAGAATTTTTCTGAGTTGCTTGGGGCCTCCCTAAGTTGCTGAATCTGGCTTTGAACTCATGATTCACCTGCCTCAGCCTCCCTAGTCACTGGGATAATTTGTACTTATTTTGGCAAGTTTTTATTTATTCTTTAATCCTGAAGGATAGCTTTACTGGATATAGCAATCTTGATTAGCGTTTATCTTCTCCTGGATTTTAGAGCTTGTACTGAGAAATCTGAAATTTTGATTGGATTTCCTATAAGTATAACTATCTCTTGAGGCTTTTAAAATTCAAAACTTGCTCTCTATGTCAGACATTTTAATTATAATTTTTGTGGAGAGGTTTTTTTTTTTTTATCTTGTCTATTTGATGCTCTGAACACCTCCTGTATCTAGATGTCCATCTTATTCCCAAGAAAATCATGCATTTTTAGCAGTATTTTCATGGAGTCTTTAGGGTTTCCTATACATAAGGCCATGTTGTCTGCAAACAGCTACAATTTTTCTTCCTCCTTTCCAATTTGAATGCCTTTAATTTTTCTTATCTAATTATTCTTGATAGTATTTCGAGTAATACACTGAATAAAAGTAGTGAAAGTGGACATCTTTGTCTTCTGTCAGATCTTAGATAGGAAGGGTTCCCTGTTCAGTGTGATGCTAGATGCTGTAACATCATATATGGCCTTTACTGTGGTGTAATATATACTTTATATAGCTAATATTTGAGAAAAAAATTGTCATGAAGGGATATTGTATTTTTTCAAATATTTTTCTGTCTATTGAAATAATCATATGTTTTTTGTCCTTCTTCAAGTTGATATATCACATTTATTCATTTATGTATGCTGAACCATCCTTGCATTCCTGGGATAAATTCCATGTAGTGAATGATCTTGTTAATATGATGTTGGATTTAATATTCTAGTATTTGGTTGAGAATTTTTCCATCTATATTCATCAGGGTATTGGTTGGTAGTTTCCATTTTGCATGTGTCCTTGTTGGGTTTTGTATTAGGGTAATGCCAGATTCAAGAATTAGTTTGGAAGTATTCCCTCCTCTACAATTTTCTAGAATAGTTTGAGAAGAATCGACAGTTTTTCTTTAAATATTTAATACCAAACTATTTTAATCACTTAAACTTTAAGATATATTTTCATATTTTCTGTGAAAAGCCCTTCTTTTTATCCCCAAAATTTCTTGACTATTCATGAATATTCTTTTCCAGATGGATGTGAAAATTAGCTTGTTTTTTCTATGAACAATTCATATTGGACTTTTGGTAGCATAATTATTTCTTCAAATGGGTATAATGTATTACATTTGACCAACCAATCTCTTATTGTCATGCATTTATGTCGCTTCTATTTGTCCACTGTTATAAGCAACTTTGTGATGAACATTAAGAAAATTCTTGCTTACCACTATGATTATTTAACTAAATAGATTTCAATAAGTCAAAGCATATCCACATTTAGAGAAGGATTGGTATGTATTACTCAATAATAAAATTGAGTAAAATTTTTACCAATGTACACTCCTATGGGGCATCGTGTGTCATTTCCCATAATACTACTGTTCATTAACTGGTATTGGAATTTGAGATGCTATACATCTCACTGTTTTGCTAATGTATTTTGTATGTTTTTAACTGGTGCACAAAAATTATCACAAACTCAGTAGCTTAAAACCCATTTATTATCTGCTATTTCTGTAGGTCAGAAATCTAATGAGCTAGTTTGAGTTCTCTGTTTAGGGTTTCACAATGACTGAAAGTAGGTGTCACCAAAGTAGGCATCACCAAAGTAGGCTTTTATCTGCAGGTTCTGGAGATGAACCTACTTCCAAGCTGATTCACATTTTTGGTAGAATGCAGTTCCTTATCATTGTAGAACTAAGGTCCGCCACATCCTTACTGCTTGTCAGATGAGAAGCTACTTTTAGCTTCTAAAGTTTACCCACATTTTTTCTCATGTAGTTACTTCCATCTTCTAGCCAGCAACTTGAATTATTCTCTTGCTTTAAATCTCTCTGACTTATTATTTTGCCCCTAGCCTAAGAAAACTCTCTACTTTTAAAAGGCTCACGTAATTAGATTAGAATCATTAAGACAATCCTAAATAATCTGCCTTTTTAAAAGCGAACTGAAGTGCTGGCGATATAGCCCATCACGTAGAGTGCCTGCCTCGCATGCTCGAGGCCCAGGTTCGAGTTTCCTGCACCGTGTGATTACGGAAATAACAAAAGTGAACTGATTAGTGACCTTAATTACATCTGCAAAATTCCTTTTGCCAGATAATATAAGTTATCATGGGCATCATATATCATCACATAATCAGAACTGGAAATTAAAGCAGGAAATCTTGTCATTTCAGACTTCTGCCTACCACTATTTTATTTTCCCTTTTTCAAGAAACTACATGAATACATTCTTGTTGTGCAAACATCAAACATCAAACATCACAGAAGTACTGTATGTGGAACTAAACAAAAGCTATCTTTCACCAGCCTTCCCTTCACTTATCACTCCTTCTTATAAGTAGCCCTCAATATTTTTTGTGCATAACAAGAAATCTTTTTGTAACTGGTCACCCAACTTTCTTATCAGTTCTAATAGATTTTCTATTCATTTTCTTTGGTTTTCCAGATAGATAATGATATAGTTTACAGCTAATGATTTGTCTCTCCTTATCATATATATTTTCCTATATTTATTTACTTGATGTGTTATGTTTTCTTGAACAAGAAAAATGGGCAACAGTCAAGGGAATAGTGAACATCTTTGTCTTTTTCTTATTTTGATTGAAATTTCTAGTGCAATGTTTCCAAAACTGATCTTTTGGATGATAAGGATTTTATATATCTTATTATGAACATTTTCAAACATACACCAAAGTTGAAAAACTTTACACCTGCATGACCCGTTCTATTATACTTGCTTTATCATATATCTAGCACCTATTTACCCATCAATCAAACAATATTATTTTTCTGATGAACTTTTTTCACATTTAACTAGACTTTCTAAAGGATTCTCTATCTTGTCAAAATTTTCAAAGAGCTATTTCTTGGATTTATTTTTCTATTCTGCCATTTTCTTCTTATTCTTGACTTAATACATTATTTTTTAGCTTTCATGTTTATTAGCATTTTTTCAGATTTTGTTAGCTATTTTTGCTATTTTTTGTGATGGCTGGTATAAAATGCTTGACTTTAAATTTTTATTCTTTTATTTATTTCTGAAAATATATTTTTTCTGTATTTGACCTTAATGTGTAGTGATTTCATTCTCTAGATTATAATTTTAGTTTAGATTTGTTCTTTGACCATTAGGTATTTAAAAGTGTATTTTATTTTTGAGGTGACTTGATTTTCATTTTTGACTATTTTTGTGAATAGAAGTTAATTGTGTTGCACTATGATCCAATGCTGTGACTTTTATTAATTCTAGTATTGGAGATGTATTGTGCTTTATCTTGTGACTCAGTACATGATCTATCTATTCAAGGGTTTTATAGCCATTTTAAAAAATTTCATAGGGTACAATTTATCTTATTTTTACATTGTTTATTTATATGTAGTACTGAATGAAATATTGTTTGGTATGTGTGTTTAAGACAGAAGATAATGCGAAGAGAGAGCCAACAGAATGGGAGAATATCTTTGCCTCTGATACTTCAGATAGAGCACTAATTTCCAGAATATATAAAGAACTCAAAAAACTCTACACTAAGAATACAAATAATCCAATCAACAAATGGGCTAAGGAAATGAACAGACATTTCACAGAAGAAGATGTACAAGCAATCAACAGATATATGAAAAAATGTTCAACATCTTTAGTAATAAGAGAAATGCAAATCAAAACTACACTAAGATTCCATCTCACCCCAATTAGAATGGCGATTATCAAGAATACAAGCAGCAATAGGTGTTGGAGAGGATGTGGGGAAAAAGGTACACTAATACATTGCTGGTGGGACTGCAAATTAGTGCAGCCACTCTGGAAAGCAGTGTGGAGATTCCTCAGAAAACTTGGAATGGACCTACCATTTGACCCAGCTATCCCACTCCTTGGCCTATACCCAAAGGACTTAAAATCAGAACACTGCAGAGATACAGCCACATCAATGTTCATAGCAGCTCAATTCACAATAGCCAGACTATGGAACCAACCTAGATGCCCTTCAATTGATGAATGGATAAAGAAACTGTGATATATATATATATATATATATATATATATATATATATATATACAATGGAATATTACTCAGCTATAAAGAATAATGAAATTATGGCATTTGCAGGCAAATGGATGAAATTGGAGAATATCATGTTAAGTGAGATAAGCCAATCTCAAAAATCCAAAAGAGGAATGATCTCACTGATAAGCGGATGATGACACTTAATGGGGGGTGGGAATGGGACAGGAATGGAGGAAGGAGGGACCGTATAGAGGGAAAAGAGAGGTGGGAGGGGTAGGGGGGAAGGAAAAAAATAATGGAATGAATCAAACATCTTTACTCTATGTAAATTTATGAATATGCAAATGGTATGCTGTTACTCCATGTACAAACAGAAACAATATGTATCCCATTTGTTTACAATAAAAATAAATTTAAAAAAAAGACAGAAGATATTCTTTTTTGTGTGGGGGGGCACTGGGTGTACCACTAAGCCATACTCCCAGACTGTTTGATTTTTTATTATGAGACAGGCTCTCACTTAGTTGCCTAAGCTAGCCTTGAACTTGTGATCCTCCTGACTCAGACTCCCACTGGGATTACAGGTATATCCCACCATGCGTGGCTCAGAAGATATCCTTTATAGATTCTTTGTAAATAATATCTTTTATCAATCTCTCTTTATACTAAATAATTTTGCCTCAAATACTAATTTTTCTAATATTTATGCTGTCATATATGTTTTTTATTGATTGCAGAATGTCAGGTAAGCCCATAAATTATTCAAATAAAGTTGACAACAGTTAATGACATAGTGAATATTCTTCCAGGTAATTTTCTATCTGTACATTTATAAATATATGTATTAAAATATAGATTTTAATTCAAAAATAGGGGACATAAAGATATATGTAAACTTACATTTTGTTTTATATATATATATATATTTTTTTTTTTTTCAGTGCTGGGGATTGAACCCAGGGCCTTGTGCTTGAGAGGCAAGCACTCTACCAACTGAGCTATATCCATCCCCAGCCCACATCTTGTTATATTGACTGCAGTGTTTTGTGCTTGGTTTTGTTTTGTTTTGTTTTGTTTTTGTGGTGCTGGAGATAGTTTTGTTTTGTTATTTGATTTTTGTAGTGCTGGAAATTGTGTCCTCATGAGTTTCTAGGCAAGTGCTCTACTACTGATCTACATCCTCAGTCTTAGATGGGTTCTTTCATCTAGCGAGAGTCCCTGGCACAAAATAAGTACTTTGCATCTTTTAGTTTTTATTATTTAAATTTTTTATTTGCTTTATCAGTTTTCACAGTACATGATCACATTACAATGATACTTTTATTGTTTTGTTGTAGAATTACTCCTAAGCAACTTGAATAATTTAAAAATGACTTATAACAATTCTACTTATCCCTCACCCTCATATTTTATCCAAAGTAGGCATCTTAACTCTAGGCAATTAGGAAGGGATAGGAAAGTAGAGGAGCAGACAACAAAATAGAACCATTCTTACTCACAAATGGCATAAAAGTTTACACAAAATATCTCAAATACCACACATGTGAACACACACAGACCCTTAGTGAATTAAGCAAGGTTGTAGTATGCAATGTCTATATGCAAAAATCAATCACCTTTTACATAATAGCAACAAACAATACTATTTATAGTATTTCCAAAAATACGAAATAGATAAAAATCTAACATAACATGTACAGAATCTTTATGCTCAAAAGTGCAAAGTGTTGATGAAAGAAACCTCCAAAGAAGTGAATAAGTGAAGAGACACACCATGTTCATGGATTGGAATAGTCAACATATTAGAGATTCAAGTTCTTCCTAAATTCATCTATAGATTTAGTGTAATTCCTATCAAAATTCAAGCAAGGTTTTTTGTGTGTGTGGATACAGACCTGTCAACACTAAAATTTATATGAAAAGGCTAAGGACTTAGAATAACCAATATAATTCTGAAAAGATTAGTGAAGTGGGATATTAAGATTTGTTAGGAGCTGGGGTTGTAGCTCAGTGGTAAAGTGCTTACCTAGCATGTGTGAGGCACTGGGTTCAATCCTCATCACCACATAAAAATAAATAAATTAAATAAATGTAAAAAAATTTGTTAAACAGCTACAATATAGTATTTGCAGAAGATAGACATATAAACCAACAGAACAGAATAAAGGATGAAAATATAGACCCACACAAATCTTGACCAAAATCTTATAACATATAAAAATTTACTCAAGATGGGGGCTGGGACATAGCTCTGTGATAGAACATGTGACTAGTGTGCATGAGTCCCTGGGTTTTATTCCTAATACCTAAAAGAAAAAAACAACTCAAGATGAATCATAGATGTGAATGTAAATCACAAAAATATAAGATTTTTTTCAAAGAATGCATTGAGAAAAATCTGAAACTTTCATATGTTGCTGGTGGAAATGCCAAATGGTACAATATTTCTGGAAAGCAGTTGGGCAGTAACATAATACTTATTATGTGACCTGCCAATCTCAATCCTAGGTATTTACCCTAGAGAAAAGTTATAATTAAACAAAATCTGTACATAAAAGTTTATGGAGGCTCTATTAAAAATTGCGAAAACTCAGAAACAACTCAAATATCCTTCAAGGGTGAATGGATAAACAAACTGCTATCTATATACATGCAATGGAATAATACTCAGCAATAAAAAGTATTGAACATGCAACAACTTAGCTAAATGTCAAAGGCATTATACTGAGTGAAAGAAGATGGTCTTGAAAGGTTACCTTGTTTCCATTTATAGGACATTTTTCTAAAGACAAAACTAGTGATTGAAAACAGATCAGGGATTAGAAGTAGGGAGTATGACTTCAAAGCAATCGCATGATAAATGGTTTGGAGGTAATAGAACTGTCCTGTATGCTGATTGTGGTAGTTCTGCAAATATATGCATGTGTTAATATATATGAAACTACACACACACCTACACACACACACACACACACAATCAAATTTGCTAGATATTGATAAAAATAAAATAATGTAAAATTTAAAAATGATCCTAGAATTAGAATGATACCTGTTATGACTGGTGGGCCAGTGCACAATACAGCTTTGTCTAACCATTTCTTCTCCTTATAACTTCTTCTGGGAATTCTAAGCTCACTGTAAAATAACTTAAATTCAAGTAAGTCTCTGTGCCCGGATTAGTTAACCCTGTCATGTTCCTCAAGGTATATATCACTTAGAATTCTTTCAGTGGCAAAGAGTAGCACACACACACAAAGAGAATCAACCAATAGGCCATTTTACTACCTTCTATAAGTGCAGATATTGAGGGACTCCAGAGTAAGTAATTTACCAGTCTAGCAAAATCATTAAGCACCTAGTTTCCCTTCATCCTGTTCACTCTATTTAGTCAGTTGGTCCTTCGCTTTATGATCACAAGATCATCACAGCTACTCAGGCATCCCATAATCATACAATAACATCAAGAGTCTGGAAGAAAGAATTTAACTGCCCCTTATTAAGACTAAGAGAAACTTTTCCCTATGCCCCCAGTAGAGATCCCTTCTTATTGAATAGAAATCATGTCTCGTGCTTATGCCTAAACCAATCATCAGGCAAGGGAAATGGAATCAGCATGAGTACTTACCGCAGAACGGTGCCACCACTTATCGTGCATTCTCTGAACTGGTGTCAGTCTAGAAAACTGTTGATTACCTGACCTGAGACAAACTAAGTACAGAAATTGGGAAAACACATTTAGAAACTTTTATAACAAGTCGACTGAGTGATTGTTATGTCTCTTTAATCTGATAAAAATTTGAGGCTTATATTTTGTAGATCTTCTTTAGAGAATTCCAGTTGCCTTGATGCACAGGGTTGCTATGTATGACAACAAAATTCAGGTCTCTATTAGGGAGAAAGAAAGTAAGGGATGGCCATTAGGTAAGACATCAGCAGTGTGGGCCATTTAAGAACAAACAAAGAAACAAATATGGTGGAAATGGTGTAATGTAGTGGTGGACACCTGCATGATGGCACACACTTGTAATCCCAGCAGGTCCAGAGGCTGAGGCAGGTGGATCATGAGTTCAAAGCCAACCTCAGCAACAGGGAGGTGCTGAGCAACTCAGTGAGACCCTGTCTCTAAATAAAATACAAAATAGGGCTGGGGATTTGGCTCAGTGGTTGAGTGCCCCTGAGTTCAATCACTGGTACTCACCCCCCACCAAAAAAAATATTGGGAATGATGTTGCTTCATGAAACCCTGGAAATTTTCTGACAAGAATGAATTTGAGTTGAGCACTGAGAAGCAGGCTCTCCTTTTGGCTCTATTTGCACTTACCTACAGTTCTACCACTCCCAGATAATACAGTCACAAGAAATCGAGTGGAGTTGTGCCTCTTTGAGAAGCCACACCCCCAAACCTGTTTCCCAGTTGGCCCAACATTACCTGTGGTTTTTCTTGATACCAGAGAGTTACTCCTTAGAAAGGCATAATTGGCCTATATCTGTGCATCGTGCTCACAAAAACAAAAAAACAAAAATATTCACTAGACATGCCAAACTAGGCACAACCAGTCAGCTGGCCATGGTGACTGTGGCCTGAAGCAGCATCTTTCAAATGTTTTTGAGCTCAATACACAGAATAAGAAACATATTTGACATCACAACTATGTATAAGGCACACACACATGTATACCTGAAACTAATGTTTCACAAAACAATATTTACCTTTATTATGTAAATGAACTGCATTTTTAAAAATAATTCTACCTTTGCCCAGCATATGTGAGGTTCTGAGTTTAATCCCCAGTACTACAAAATAAATAAATTATAGTTATCTGTTTTCACTTTTCTATTCACTTTTTAATGTTGATCTCATACTTCTAAATTAATTTCACAGCCAACCAATGCTTTACAACCTGCAGTTTGGAAAGAACTGCCCTAAAGGGTGAGGTATGATGATTCCCACTTCCAGAGGCCTTTAGAGTGGTCACCAGTAGCCCTGTGTGGGATGTTGTAACACCATTTTCATCAGCTTCAGGACTTGAGTCCCAACCCACAACAATGCTTCTGCAACCTTATCTTTTTCCTCATCAGCTTCCCTGACCTCAGAGCTAAGGCCAGAGGCCCTCCAGGCTGTGCATGGAGCCTGAGTTGCCCTAGCAACACTTGGCTGTAATTGACTCCTGCAGTCACCTGCTCCTGCCTAGCCTGCTTCTCTGCACTGTGGGATGTGGCCCCTTTTCTCCTGCTTTTCATAACAATTTCTTCATCCTTGTCATATAGAAAGATGTCTCCTTATTCCTCAGTCCCCACCCCTATGAATGGTCAGTTTCTTGGTACATACCTCCATGGTACTCTCCACATTGCCAAAAACGCACTCTGACATGATTAAACACTAGTAGAGGTGGATGATTTGCATTTCTTTCAGATCACAAACAACCTCTAGTGTTGGTCAGTTTAACTCAAAGATCACAAACTCAAATGTAGGCAAAGGGCTAAACAGGTCCCAAAAACCCTAGGTGGGAACTGTACCCCTTACCAAGAGGCAGTGGCTACTCTGTCCTGCTGATTTTGCCATACAGAAAGGCATATTCACATGACAAGTATCTTTGAACTTCTCTAGACAAGTCATAAAATCTGCATCTTTATGTGAACTCCACCAAATTTTATATGCTGAAAATAATTGCAAAAATATTTTTGAAAAATTTTATGGGCAAAATCAAACACATCTGTGGATTGGATCTGTTCACCAGGCTACCAGTTTCCCAGTTCTGTTTTAAGCCCTCTTTTATCCTCTGTCTTGCATTTGGACTTATTGTCCTCTGCCATCTGGGGCCAAGAAAAACAAAAACAAAAACAGTAACTGGGTTTAAATTAGCTCTAAAGTTCTTTCCCTCTCAGGTGGATGGCCACATTAATCATGCAGGACTTTTAAGAGATGTTCATGGGGCAAAACCAGTTTGATCCACTGTCTCTGTTGGGTACTGCAGAACCCAATTCTAACCATTATTCCATTCCAGTTTGTTCTACTCATACAATGAAAATGTAAGGCCTACCACTGCAGAAATTCCTGCCCTCTTGGGGAAGGGATTCTTTTGGTTCTTCCCTTTGACCACATCCATCAGTTAAGTGATATTTCATTTTTTGTATTCCCACTTGTCCATGAAATAGAAACTTCTGCCCTTTCAGAAGTATTGGGAAGAGAGTTTTCCAGCACCCACCTCCCTGGCCTTCACACCCCACTTCCTCTCCACAATGACTTGATTGGTGAAAGCTCCAAAATGCAACTGAGTGCTTATTGCTCAGCCTCTTCTGAG
The DNA here is from genome assembly GCF_902686455.1 of Sciurus vulgaris. NCBI lineage: Eukaryota > Metazoa > Chordata > Mammalia > Rodentia > Sciuridae > Sciurus > Sciurus vulgaris. Next base: position 91,301,706 of record NC_136471.1, on the reverse strand, counting down.
TTCCCTTGCCCTTAGCACACCTGTGTTTCCTCTCCACTCCTCCTTGTGGTCAGTCAACAAGGGTAGGGAGACTTGCAGGTAGATAAGCACCCTTTCTGCCATTGGAAAGGTGAGAGATTCTCATGAATATCCCGAGAAGGGTGCAGAAGTTGAGGCTTGGAATGAATAGGTTGGACACCTGAGTCAGGCTTCAGGCCATGGACCTATTCTCTAAGCCTGCCTTGTCAACAGATCATCTCAATATTCTGATTCTTCTTTGATTTCTGTGCCTATTTCTCAATTAGTTCAGAATTCAGGGGAGATGGTGGAGACTACTGTGTATGGCTGCAGAAACCTTGAGAAATGGATCCAAAGGCTGGCATTTGAGGGAGACAATTGTCTTTATGGGAATGTGGTAACTAATACAAACAGGTGTTATGGCTGTCGTTTTTCCCATAAGGGCAGGTGCCTTATAAAGTACTGACCACAAACACCATTGATTTTTGAGAGTTTACAGCAGTTTAAATGATGATTAGTGTCTATGGGCACTTACCTATTTTTGTACAGATGCAGGTCTTCACTATGTTGCCCAGGCTTGGTTTGAACCCCTGGGTTCAAGTGGTCCTCCTGATTCAACCACCCAAGTAGCTGGGACTACAGGTGCACAGAACCACACCCAGTTAATACCTACTTTTAATAGACAGCCTTAGAAAGCACAGTCCTCATACTTTTTTGGCCTTATACTTTGGTTGTTGTTTAAAAGCAGTCAGGCCTATGTGGACCCAAAGTAAGAACAGATTGTGCATGCTTTTGTGGCTAAGGCAGGGCTTGGAGTGTTAGGAAAATAATATTTTAGTCTTATTTAAGGTTCACCTCAAAAAAGAACTTCAAAAATCAGGACTTTTCACCACCAGATGACTGAATCATTTTTTTCCCTGTTTCCTTATATCTCAGCTAGGATTATAGGTTGGAACTTTAAACTGCCAAACTAGCCAAATTCCATGTGAACCACAGAATATTAAAGAGTGAGATTGTATCTTCTACATTCTAATAGGTAGCATTCTACCTCTATCTTGTTCTGAATTGCAACCCTTTTTGTTCAGTGCTGGGAATCAAACCCAAGGCCTTGCACATGTTAGGCAAGAGCGCTACCACTGAGCTACATCCCCAGGCAGCTTATTCTTGAGGAAAGCAAAAAACCTATGAAGAAGCCACCTTCCTGAAATTTTGTGGCACATCCACAGAATCCTAGAATCACTCCCCTACCATTACCTTCACATGGTCACAGGTTGGTTCTAGATTTATTAGTTACACAAGCCATGGCAATGACTTTGGAATTTTAAAGACCCAGACTGTGGGCTTAATTTAGTAAGGTGGGTGATTTTTATCATTGTGCAGATAATGGAATGGGAGCACTTATCATACAAAAGATATATCAACTTCTTGCATCAAGGTGGAGAAACAAGTCATAAAATTATTAAAATTCCAAAGGCTAAGCAAGAAAAAAACAGAAAAAACTTTAAAAACCACCTTCTCTAGGAATATGGTTTGCTCATGAAATCAAGAAAGTACTAGATTTCTTTCAAAACAATACTTTGTGCTAATTTATCTGCAAATGAGATGATATAATGTCTGAGATTTGCTTTAAAATTCTCTAGAAAAATTCATGAATTAAAATTGGCAAGGTGCTGATAATTGTTGAAGCCAAGTGAATGATTCATTTTACTACACATTATAGTAGTTCATATAGTATCCTCCTTAATTTTGTGTATGTTTGAAGTTTCCCATAATAAAATATTAGAAAAAAAAAAAAGCTTTGGTCTCACTGTCAGAACAAAGAACAGTGAGAGAATGAAAGGGAAAAGTACAGGAAGATATGCTGTTTAGATTGGAGAATAAGAGGGGTTCTCCTCTGAAAATGTGATTTTGGAGAACAGCCTAAACAGAGATGAAAGGCAAAGAAGATATGCCAAGGTCTAAAGGTTCTTAAAGATATAACTATAAAATGAGGAGATATTTAATTTGTTACCAGGTCATAGGAGGTTTTCTGGGTCTCAAAGGGACCAAGAAAAGATAGGGAGAAATGGAAAAATGCCCAATTTTTCTACTATTGAGAATCCATATCTATAATGCTGTTGAGCAGTAGCCTCCTAAAGGTGCCATTTACAGAGTCCACACTTAAATCAATTGGGCAAAACCACATGGCAGGCAAAATGCACCCCACTCACAAGATGTTCAAAGTTTAATCCTCAGAACCTGGGAATATGCTATATTTCATGACAAAAGAGATTCTGCAGATGTAATAAAAGATAAAGATCACAGTTTTCCAATCATTCAATCCTAATTTGTCAATTAGTAATGATTTTGTTTCCTTCTTCCCAAGTTTTTACCTTTGATGCTTTCTGTTCTATTAAATCAACATATCTAAAGAATGTTAATAACTTCACTGGTAGATGCCCACGACTTATTTCCCTGTTAATGGAAATTCATCAGTTTTCTCACAACTAAGAACAATGTTCACCTGTCTTCATATATTCACATACATGTTTTATGTATGTGTTCCTACATGTTATGTGTGTATAGATACAATGTTAAGAAATACCACTATCTCCACTTTATTAAACATATTTGAAGTTGGAAATAAATGTCAATATTTTCAAATGTTAAATAAAGGTACAGACTTTTAGAGAGATTATCCTGGATTATCCACATAGGCCCAGTCTCATTTTAGCGTGAGCCCTTAAAGGTAGAGAGAGTGATGTGGTAGAAGGAGAGATTCCAAATGTAAAATGAAAAGGTCAAGTGCAATGATGGAAGAGAAGTTTCTAGGAGTTAAGAATAGTCCCCAGCTGAAAGCTACCAAGAAAATAGGGTCCTCATAAAGATCGAATGTGGACAACAACCCAAATGAGCCTCCCCATGAGAGCCCAGATGGCCAATGTGTTGATTATTGCCTTGTGAAACCAAGAGTAGAGAAACCAGTCAAGCCATATTAGTCTTCTGACTTACAGAATAGTGAGAGAACAAATTTAAATTTTTATGTATTTAAGTTTGTGGTAATTTGTTGCAAGAGCAATTGGAAACTGCTACATATCATATTGAGTGGGTACAAAAGATTTAGACTTATTTAGGAAGGGATGTTTTTTCAGGATTCAGAATTTCTTGATTGCATAACTGTCACTATGATTAACCTCACAAGATAAAATATAGAAGAGTTTGTTAGGAAAACAAATGGCTGGGTCTGAAAGCAAAATTAAAGAAAAAGTAAGTGTATGGAGTGTAGTCAGTGGTAGAGTGCATGTGAGCACGTGTGAGACCCTAGGTGCAATCACCAGCACCCAAAACAAAGAAAGAAAAAGAAAGGAACACACTGTGATCAAAAATAGTAGAAGTCATGAGGTCAGACACTGCTAATTATTTTTCTGATATCTGTTCTCATCTTCTTGCAAAGTACAGATGGCCCCTGACTTATGATTGTTAGAGTTAGGGTTTTTTTTTTTTTAGCTTTATGATAATGGAAAAGCAATATACAGTAAAAACTATACTTGAAGATTGCACTTTTTATGAAGCTAGGGATTGAATTGGGGGACTTGGTCATGCTAGGCAAGCACTCAACCACTGGGCTACATCCCCAGTCTTGAATTGTAAATTTTGATATTTTCCTGGGACAATAATATATGATATAATACTCTTGCCATACACATGATCACAATGATAAACAATCAATACTCTACAGTATATTGTGTTACTAGAAATTTTTGGATATTGAGTTACGTGTTTTCTCATCCTATCATGTCTACAAGAGGTCATTTGGGTCTCCTGCTTCTGTTCAGAAGAGGAAGCTGATTATTCTTCAGATGAAACTCAACATCATTGGCCAGCATGAAGGTAAAGCTGGGAATGATTATTGCATGAATTAGGACATTCACAAATGATGATCTCAAATATCTTAAATGATAAGAAGTGAATCCTTCCTATGAATGTGATGCAGTGAACTAATCAGTATTGGTTAAATCTGCTGTCATCTTGAAGAGCTAGGGTGATTGGTAATATATAAAAATCTTGTGTTACATGGATGAGAGACCAGATACATAACAGCATATCACTTAGCATACTGATGATCCAGGCAAAGGCAAGTTTTTGAAATGCTAAAAAATCATGCTTATGGTCCCACATTTAGAAAATGTTTACAGCAAATTATGAGTGGATCCAACATTTCAAATCACATTGTAATTTTCATAAAGTAAAGGTCAGCTGTGAGCCAACAAGTGCCAGTACTCAAGGTCCTGAGCCTTTTAAGGAATAGCTGAACAGGTTAATTGTAGATGAGAAATATTTACCAGAAGAACTATTTAATTTCAATGAAATGACCTTGTTGTGGAAGCATATGCTAGAATGTTCATACATTCATGAAGAATCCAAGATAACGTCAGGATTCAAAGACAGTGTAATACTGCTTTGGAGTGAAAGTGTTTCAGTGTTCAAATTAAAACATTTCCTAATCTACCTCTCAGAGAATTATATAGCATTTAAAGATGTGAGCAAGTATACACTTCCCATTTATTATCATCATAACAAAAAAGCCTGATTGACATCAGCCTCCTGCAGTCAAGAAAGTATTGCAGGCAAAACAGCATCCCCTTCAAGATTCTTCTGCTCTTTTACAATGCTCCAGGGCATACACAGCATCAGTGACATGCATCCTATGTAAAGACTGTGTATTTACCACTGAACACAACTACACTCATTTGACCAATGGACAAATGTACAATAGCTGTGTTCAAAGGATGACAGACATTTGTACAGGCTGTTGAAGAGGTTGAATCTTGCTGAATGCTCTGAGAGTTTTGGAAAGGTTTTAACATTCAAATTGCTATCTGGAACATTGCTGCAGCATAGGAAGAAGTCATACAGCATTACATGAACAGAATTCGGAAGAAAGTTTGAAGACACGTGAACACATTCAAAGGTTTTTAACAAAGATGCTGTTGTTAATTAAATAGCAAACAAGACAGTAGTGCTTGGGAAACATCTAGAGTTGGACTTTTAAAAAAGTTTTAATTGTAGATGGATAAAATCCCTTTATTTTATTTATTTTTATGTGGTGCTGAGGATCGAACCCAGTACCTCACACGTGCTAGGTAAGTGCTCTACCACTGAGTCACAATCACAGCCCCAGGAATATTTCTATCAATGTCCAACTCTAGGGACCACCATTGTAGCTCAGTGACTGAACGCATGCCTAGCATGTGTGAGGCACTGGATTCGATCCTCAGCACCACATAAAAATAAATAAATAAAGGTATTGTGTCCATCTACAACTAAAACAAATTTAAAAAAGAGAAATATTCATGAACTTACTGGCATTGAAGTTAACAAAGATTTCCAATGAGGAAACTGATCAACTAGAAGAAAAAACAGGCATGGTGGTGCATGTCTATAATTCCAGGTACATAGGTGACTGAGGCAGGAGGACAGCAAATTTGAGACCAGCCTGGGAAACTTAGTGAAACACTGTCTCAAAATAAAACTTTTAAAAGGGCTAGGGATGTAGTTCAAACCCTCAAAAAAAAAAAAAAAAAAAAAAAAAAAAAAAAAAAAAAAAAAAAAAGAAAAGAAATAAAGAAATTAAGAAATTAAAATATTGAGACCAAGGAAGAAGTTATACTGGAGGCATCAATAAAAGCTTACAGCAAACCAGGTGCAGTGACACACTCCTGTAATCCCAGTGACACAGGAGTCTGAGGCAGGAGGATGGCATGTTCAAGCCCAGCCTGAGCAAATTAGTGAGATCTTATCTCAAAATAAAAATGAGAAAGGGCTGGAGATGTGTAGCTAAGTGGTAGAGTGCCCCTGGGTTCAAGTCCCAGTACCAAAAACAAAAACAAAAGACAAAAGAATTCATACCAAAAAAAATGGTGGAGATATTTGTTACTATGAATGGTGGACTACAATGTTACAAGAAGAGGAAGTCAATTGCAACAGATTCACAAGAGCTGACAGATAGATACAGTGTTATTTCTTGATATTGAGAAATATATAATGAAAGGAAGAAACAAACTGCTCAGTCAAAACTTGGTATCTTCTTGAAAAATATTGTACTTATATCCATCAAAAAGTGTTAATGACCCTATGCCTTCTCAAGGGTCATCTGAAGAGTAATTGATGACCCTGTCACTGTAGCATCCTTGTCCTCCAGCAATTAATTTTAGTTCAATGCTTCAAACATTCTTCAGAATCAGTCTTTCACCTGTGTATGTCAATGATGAATACCCACACAACCATTCTGTTTTTCACTTCAGTACATTATTCAATAAAGCACATGAAATACTCAATGCTTTATTACAAAGTAAACTTTGTGTTAGATAATTTTGCTCTATTGTGGGCTACTGTAAGTGTTCTGAGCACATCTGTGGTAGGTTGAGCTATGATATAGGAGAGGTTAAGCATATTGAGTGCATTTTCAACTACTATCAAATACAAAAGAATCATGATTCCTTACATCTTATCAGATCATAATGGAACAAAGTTAAAAATAAACACAAAACCATATAGAAAGTATATAGGCTCATGGAGATTGAACAACACACTTTTGAATGATGAATGGGTTATAGAAAAAATCAAGGAGAAGTTTAAAAATTTTTAGACTCAAATGAGAATAGTCATACAACATCCCAGAACTTCTGGGACACTATGAAGGTAGTTTGAAGAGGAAAGTTTGTAGTTATGAGTGCCTACATAAGAAAATCAGAAAGATCAACCTAATGATGCATTTTAAGGTACTCAAAAAGGAACAAACCAATTCAAAATCAGTAGAAGGAAGGAAATGATTACGATCAGAGCCAAAATCAATGAAATTGAAAATAAAAAAAAGTACAAAGGACCAATGAAACGAAGAGCTGGTTTTTTGAAAAGATAAACAAGATTGATAAGTCCTTAGGCAATCTAACCAAAAGAAAAAAACAAAACCCAAATTAATAAAAATTAGAAATGAAAAAGAAAATATCACCACAAACATAAAAAAAAAAAAATCCAGAGGATCATTGAGGACTACTTTGAAAACTTATACTCCAATAAATTGGAAAATCCTGAAAAGTGGATACATTTCTACATACAACCTGTCAAAATTGAATCAATAAGACAAAAAACTTAGACAAATAACTTGGATTGAGGTAGAAGCAATAATAAAAAAACTTAAACAAAGAAAAGACCAGGACCAGATGGATTCTCAACTGAATTCTACCAGGTCTTTAAAGAAGAGCTAATGCCAGTACTCCTTAAATTATTCCATGAAATAGAAAGGGATGGAAAACTTCCACATTCATTCTATGAAGCCAGTATCACACTCAAAACAAACCAGAGAAGGATACTCAACAAAGAAAACTACAGATTAATATCTCTGGTGAACTTACATGCAAAAATTCCTTAATAAAATATTAGCAAGTCACATTCAACAACATATTAAGAAGATTGGCTGGGGATGTGGCTTGGTAGTAGAGTACTTGCCTAGCATGTATGCATGAGGCCATAGGTTCAATCTCCTGCACCACAATAAATAAATAAATAAATAGATAAAAGATTGTACATCATGACCAAGTTGATTTTATTCCAGAGATGGAAGGATTATTTAATATATACAAATCAATAAATGTAATTCATCACACGATATAAATAGAATTAAGGACAAAAATCACTTAATCATCTCAATAAATATAAAGAAGACCTTCAACAAAATTCAGCATGCATTCATGATGAAAAAAAAAAAAAAACACTGAAGAAACTAGGGATAGAAGGACAATACCCCAGAATCTTAAGTCTATATATAAAAAACCCAAAACCAACCACATAGTAATTGGGAAAAACTGAATACGTTTCCTTTAAAATCTAGTAAAAGACAGGATTTTTGCTCTTTCCACTCCTATTTAATATAGTGCTAGAAATTCTAGTCAGAGTACTTAGGCAAGAGAAGGAAATAAAAGGGATAAATATAGGAAAGAAAGAAGTCAAATTATCACTGTTTGCAGATGATATGATCCTATACTTAGAATATCCAAAAAACTCCACCAAAGACTGCTAGAGATAATAAACAAATTTGGCAAAGTAGCAGATTACAAATTCAACATACATTCATTCATTTCTATATAACAAAAATGAATCTGTTGAGAAAGAAATCTGGAAAACAATTACATTCAAAATAGCTTCAAAAAAAAAAACCCACCTAGGAATAAATCTAACCAAAGAAGGTGAGAGATCGCTACAATTAAAATTATATAACAATGAAGAAAAAAATTGAAGAAGACCTCAGAAGATTGAAAGACCTCCCATATTCACCGATAGGCAGAATGAATATTGATAAAATGGCCATACTACCAAAAGCATTATACAGATTAAATGCAATCCCCATCAAAATATCAATGACATTCTTCACAGAACTAGAAAAAAATAGTCCTAAAATTCATTTGGAAGACCAACCCAACAAGCAGATTAAAATGTTAAAAACAGCTGAGCTTCTCGTTCAAGATGGTGATTTGACCATTTGCCAAAACCTGCCCTGTTTCTAATACCTAGGAATCTAGTGTAAAATGTCCCCCCCCCCCAAAAAAAAAGTTCCTAACTTTTTTATTGTGAAAAATCTTAAACACATAGAAAAATTCAAACTAGTACAATGAATATCATTATGCCCACCACTCAGTGTCAACAATTGTTACCATTTTGACATATTTTCTCTAACTCTATTGAAAAAACAAACCACTTTTCCCTTGCTCTCACACCAAAATTAAGACTTCTGTGACCCTAAGAGTTGTGGGAATTTCTCTCCACCAGCAAGTAAGCAATTCTGAAGCAGAGGATACAAACTGGATGTTCTTTAATTTAATTCTGATTCTGTCTACCTAGAAATAGCATCATACCCTATTTGAAGATTGCATTTTGAGGGCTTAATCCTGAAGATCACCCTCTCCCTTTAGATGCCAGTTGAAAGCTCCAAGTTGCTTATCTGTGATTCTGGGCAATGCAATATAAGTCAAGTTTCTCACAGCCACATCCTTGGATTTGATTAATTTGCTTCAGTGAGTTATAGAACTTGAGGAAACACTTATTTAAATTTACTGGTTTCTTATAAAGGGTATTACAAAAGATATAGATGAAGAGATACATAGGGCAAGTTATGGGAGAAGGTTGTGGAGCTTCCATGCACTTTCCATGGGTGCCACCCTCTAGGAATTTCTGCATGTTCAGCTTTCTGGAAATCCTCTGAACCCCAGAAGCCTCCATAAAATTCATAAAAATCAACCATCACTTATGTCTGATTGATTAAATCATTGGCCATTGATGATCAACTTAACCTTCAGTCCCACCCAACTCCCAGAGTTGAGGGGTGGGAATGAAAATCTCAACCCTATAATACTGCCTTGGTCTTTCTGGTGACCAGCCCAGATCCTGAAACCACCTAGGGACTACCAGTCATCAATCAGCCCATTACCATACAAGACACTATCACTTCAGAGATTTTAAGGGTTTTAGGAGTTGTACACCAGGAAATGGAACAAAGACCACATCTACATCATGACAATTTCAATCTACTTTTTAAAAGTACTCTAATTTTTTGAAAGAGAATTGACTGTATCACTCCTAAATACTCCAATTTGCATCTTAAAAGGACATTCTCCTACATAATTACAAAACCATTATCATATCTAAACATGAACAATGTTATCAATGATATTTTAATATCATCTCCTATTTTCCTCCAGACCATATTTAGACTTCTGTAATTGTTCCCCAAGTGTTTTCTTATAGATTTAAAAAACATGATTAAATTAAGGTTCATACATTGAACATTATGAAAAACATAACTATGGTTTTTAGTTTCTTTGAATTTACAATGGTTGTCCCATCTTTTCATGAAATATTTTTGAAGTTAAAAAATGAACAACTGTACTGGGCATGATGGTGCACACCTATAATCCCTGCGACTCCGGAGGCTGAGGCAGGAGGATCACAAGTTCAAAGACAGCTTCAGCAATGGGGAGGCACTAAGCAACTCAGTGAGACCCTGTCTCTAAATAAAATACAAAATAGGACTGGGGATGTGGCTCAGTGGTTGAGTGCCCCTGAGTTCAATATCTGCCCCCTCCACCCCTGCCAAACAAATGAACAGCCAGCACTTGAAAATACACAAAGAAGGAGTTATCCAGGAGTCAGAAACAGAAAGAGAACAAAAAAAGGAGAAAAAGATTTGGGCGGAGATAACAAGGGAGTTGGAACTGACATGGGGTCTAGGGGTTTGAGTTTCAGTTCCTGCTTAGCCAGGGAAGCCAAGGACCTACATGTGTCAGGAAATCAGTTTAAAGTGAACAATACTTCCCACATGAACATTAAAACAATAATGGTGTATCATTTATTACCCATTAGACTGGCAAATATTTAAACTGTCCCAGGAGTGTTGGGGAAAATGGGGTGAGCTAAGCATATTCCTACAGTGCTGGTGGAAATATCAACTGGTTCTACCATTGTGGAGCCCAATTTGTCAAAATGTTGTAAAAAAGTAAAATGGGATAATACTAAAATAATGGAACGTACATAGAAGTGGTGCTGGATCTACATATAGCAATATGAATAGGTATCAAAAGAAAGCATAATATTGAACAAAAATGACACAATTATGTAAATGGATATGCACAAAAATACCACACATAGTTTATGGGTGTATATATGTTTATAAAGTGCAAAAATGGATGAGAATATGCTCAAGGTTACAGTGAATGCCTGAGGAAAGGATGACAATGCAGATAGTGGTTAAATGGGAAATTTAGCTTTATCTCTAAGATTTTTTATTTGTAGGAAGAATATTACAAAATATGTATAATTCGGGGTAATGGGGATATGTTTGTTATAATATTCTTTGTGCTTTTTCAGTAGCTTTCACATTTCTGACAATTACAAAGAAAGAGGAAACAGCTGAGCCTGTTTCAGAGGAAAATGGGAGCCACAGAGTGGACAGAAAGAACTGTTTCTGGTATTGTTAAAGTTCTACTTAAGGCCTGGAAAATTCAAAGGGCTTTCGCAAGGGCAACAAGCCCAAAGCAGAGGCATTATTCCTCACCAGGACCCAAGGGCACAAGCTTCCGAATGTCAGTTTAGGACTCCACTGAGGGTAATTTGTCAAGTAAACTACATTGGAAGTAGAGAGAAAACTACCACTAAGATTCAGGCTTCAAGAAATTCCAGAGCAAGAAAAATTGGCAGCAATCACTGAGGCACAAGACTGAATGTGAGAAATGTTGATCCAAGATCAAAAGAAGACTATGTGCAGAGAATGCAATGTAGCAGGCAAAATAATGATTCCCCAAAGTTGGTCAAGTCCTAATCCCTGGAAACTGTGGATATATTACCTTACACAGCCAAAGAGAATCTGTAGATCTGAATTAAGATTAAGGACTTTGAGAAGGGAGAGATTATCGTGGGTTAGTCCAACCTAAACACAAAAAGTCTTTAAAAGTGGACAATGATGGAAGAAGAGTGGGTTGTGTGAGAAGCCATGTGAGAGGATTCAACCCATGGTTGTTGACTTTGAAGATGGAGGAGGGAAACAAAGATGAGGAATGTAGAGTGCCTTAGTTTCTAGCCAGAAAGAAAATGGGGACATTGGTTCAGTAATCACAAGGAACTACATTCTGGTAATGGCCCAAATGAGCACAAAATAGATTCTTTGGAGGAAGACCACCTTGATTATTGCCCAGTGAGACTTGTGTCAAATTTTTTACCTACAGATGTGCAAGACAAGAAATGTGTGTTTTAAGTCATCAAGTTTGTGATCTTTTGTTATAGTAGCAATAGCAAACTACTACAGCAGGGTTTTGAACCATGCTTGGAGCCATGTCTACTCTGAAAGGATGTGAATGCTTACAGGAGTTTGTGAAGGTTGTGTCACCAAATCAAACCCATCTTCAGGACAGTGTTTGGATGACAGGATCACAGAGTTCAAGATGGGGATTTAAGAGATTTTAAATAGACTGGATGTTGAATAAGGAAGCTTTGAGGATGACCTGAAAACTAGGGGTATCTCCTCTCTAATCTTCCAAGAACACATAAATGTTCCCAGTTCCCCTCTCTGAGAGAGGGAACAGTAATAATAGGTAGAAATCCCTCCTATCCCCCATATGACAAACTGAGTGACAAAACTAGTTTCTTGATAAATTTCAGCATACACAATGGAGTATTATTAAGCCATAAAGAAAAATGAAATCCTGTCATTTGTAGGAAAATGGTTGGAAGTGGAGGACTTTGTGTTAAGTGAAATAAGACAGTTAAAAAGACAAATATGGCATATGTGGAAACTTAAAAAAAAGACCTGAAAGTAGAAGAGGGATTACTAGGGATTGGGAAGGGGGCCAAGGGAGAGTCTCAGAAGAAGAGTGGATGGACATGATAAACTCACAATGTATGCATGTGTGATGTGTGGAAATATCAGAATGAGTTCCATTGATTTGCACAATTAATAGGTATTAATAATTACACTTTTAAAATAAAATACATAAAACTCAGAGATATTTCTTATAACATAAATAAACAAATCCTGGCAGAGTTAAAACTTAGAGGTTGCAAGCCATTAGACAACTAACACAACCTAATTTGTCTCCTGTCAAAGCTTGCTATCCCCAGTTTGGAGATGTTGGGAGGTGGTGGAAATTTTAAGATTTGGGTCCTAGTGCAAGGTCATTGGGGACGTTGCTCTTGGAAGGAATTAATGCTGGTCTTGAGGAGTGAGTGAGTTTTCATGAGTGAGCTGTTACAAAAGAGGGAGTCTGACCCCTATACTCTCTGGCTTCCTGTCTCACCATGTGATCTCTCCCATTCACTTATCCTCCTGTCATGATGCCATCCACCATGTGGCCCTCACCAGAAGCTGAACAGATGGGGCCTCCAAAGCCTGGACTTTCAGCCTCTACAACTGAGCTAAATAAATCTCTTTTCTTTACAAATTTCTCATTTGGGGTATTTTGTGATAGCAATGGAAATATGACCAAAGCAAAAATGAAAGCAAGGCAATTTCCTCTCACATTTGCTATGTTTTCCCTTCTTTTTTAAAGATATCATTGCATGCACTATAACCTTTGTTTTCTGACAGAACCACGGGTCTGGACTATATTATATACTAGTTTCTAGTAATACAATTTTGTTTGTAATAACTGCTTCAGGGAGTGAGGTTTGTTGGTGACTTCTAAGAATTTTTAAAATAACCTTTTATTAACACAAGAGCAATACATATTCATTGTAGAAAATTAGAAAACATAAACAAGCAAAAATACAATAAATAACTAAATGAGTAAAATTTCCAACATCCAGAGATCACCACTGTAAGACCTTAGTGCATAATTCACTGTGTGTGTATATGTGTGTGCGCATGTGTGTGTGCCTTCAAGCTTTTATTTTATTACCAAATGGAAAACATACTATGCACAATGTTCTTCAGCCTGCTTTTTTTAGTCATCAACCTTCATTTTGCTATTTCAGTAAAATTTCCACTTGTCTAACACCCAGCTTCTATTCATATTTCTCCAAATGACCTAAAAATGTCTCTCACAGTTTCATCCAAATCAGCACCCAATCCAATCCATGCATTGCATCTGGTTATTATGTCCTTTAAATTTCTTTTAATCTAGCACAGACACCATTTTTAATGATACTGACTTGCCAAAGATACCAGGCTAATTGTTTTGCAGAATGTTCTACATACTGGATTTGTCTGGTTCCTTATTGGACTTATTTTCTTCTAAGTTCTGTACATGTGGCAATGGTGCTGGGGAAAGATTATGTGCACAACTAACTTTTTGAACTCTTAGAAAGTGGGATATATGAGAATATTAGTGTTGGGTTAATTCTGTCTTAGAGGTCCTGTAATAATATACCAATTCCAGTGGGCATCAGCCCAGGTTGCAGTTGCTAAGGGAACCTCTAACTCTCCCCACATCTCAGAGCACGACCCTTCTGAGATTGAGCAGAAACAAAAATTGGGGAGGAAATAATTTTGGACTTAAATTTCTCTGGAATTTTGGAATTAACCTTTCTCTTAAAAATTTCACAAGTGGAGAGATGTCATATTGCTCAAATTTTGGACATTTATATATTATTTGGAACATGGTATGTTATCATTTGGGTGGAACTTGCAGCTTCTACTGAACTCCATTTGGATAATGTGGCCAGGCATAATTTAGCAAGAGAAATACCATGGGGATAGAATTTATAGCCTGGAATGCAGCAAGGAACTTCGAGTTAATTTAATTAATTTCCTATTATGATTCACTTTAGAGCTTTCTGGAGGCAAAACAGAATTACCCAACAATGGCCCTAAGAGGAATGATAATTGGTATGGGGAGAAGAGTCTCATGAAGGTGGAACTTGGGCTGCTCTGTTGAACTCTAGTCTCCTACTTCTGACCCAAGCAGCTACACCCCATGAGTTTGGCGACTAAGCCTGATAGGTTAAGATTTAAAAAGCTTGAAGAATATGAGGAACTATGATTTGCCTCATTATTGGTTGAATTATGTCCTTCCAAACTTCATATACTGAGACCCGAACCCCAGTACCTCGAAATAAAACTGTATTTGGAGATAGGACCTTTAAAGTAGTTCTAGCCAGATTTCATTTATACCAAAAATCAACTTTGAAAGCCTTCCTGCCAGCACACTCTGGAGCAGCCAATACCAGGCAGTTATTGCATCATCTCAAAAGAAACACTCATAATCAATTAAATTCATTATATGTGAATATTCAGTTCCTGCCAAAGAACAATTTAAATCCTCATTTCAAAATAATATGTTCACAGAGATCAAGTCTACTATATAAAGAACATCATGAATCTATTTATTTCAAGAATCATTACAGAGTCTTTTACTAGGGCAAAAGCTCTTTGAAAGGGGCTTTCCAGCATTGCTCAGAACATACGTGCTCACTGGTCCTAAATTAGATACTGCGGGAAGATAGTGGGTAACCTTACAGTCTGTAAGTTTAGTATTCACAACAGAATGGACATTTGCAAAGAATCCCCTTCAATGTCATAAAAACTCTCCCCACGGACAAAGTCCTTCAGAACTTTTCAGAAGTAAGCCAAATTCTTAAAGGAGGTATAGCTGTGCAGCAGTCTAGATCCTTGATTGTAAGCAACAGAATTAGAATCTGGATGATTTAGGCAGAAAAAGAATGCATTAAAAGGATATTGGGCAGCTTCCAGAATCAGTAGGCGGGCTGGAGAAGCAGGTTTATAGCCAGGAACAACACTCAAACCACGCCGTCGAACTTGTCTGGTGAGGAGCCCACTGTAGCACCTCAGAGCACTCCAGTCTCCAGTTTTCACTGCTGTCACCTTGCAGGGAGCTCTATCTTACTGAAGATGCTAACACTTCCTCAGTAAGACTTTCTGAGTGCTCAATTCTTTGCCTCTAAATCCTAAGACAAAGTCTAGGGCGGCTTGACTAGGTTGTATTCCAGAACCCTAACTTTGAAGAAGACTGAATGTGGCACTCTTGCCTGTAGAGAGAGATGGCTCTGCCACCTTCCAAGAATCATAAAATGGGGAAGTCCCCAACCAGAGGAAGTGGGTTCAAATACACACCCAAAATGAATAGCAAATGACCTCACACAGGCTGACAGTTAGGGGCTACTTGGTGTCACATGGCATTAAGTTAGTCATTGCTACCTCATTTGGAGCAAAGCAGAGGATGGCAAAGTGGGCTGAGCAAGAACTGAGAAAAGTGATCAAAGAAAGAAGCAAGAGCACCATTTCCCCACAGGGCCCTACCATTTTTCTGCAAGATTGGAGTAAATTAGAAATGCCCAAAGAGTGGAGAAACTCTATTAGGAACTTCAGGGACCTGTACAAGGCAGAGAAAAAAATTGGTGTTGTTCTTGGAATACATCTTCCTTGTCTAGAGAGCCTGGTATCATGACCTGTGTGATCTGTGGGCAAGTGGGTAGTAGTGGTGGTTGGAAAGAGAAATTTTTAGAGTGACTTATACTTTTCTCAGCATGTTCATTGCTTTTAATGTCTTGATGAGCTACACCTGAACATAGTTAGGGACAAAGTCAGGTACCAGAGTGTATTTTCTGACTACAGCCATTTGGTTCCAAAAATAAGAAGTCTAATGAAGGTCAACATTCTATAGAACTTCTGCCTAAAAATTTCAGTATATAATTCTCCCCTAAATTTACTTTGTTTTGAGGTGCTGGAAATCAAACTCAGGGCCTCATTCATGTTAGTCATTGGTCTATTCCCAAATTATATTTCAGTCCTGCCCGAGGTTTACATTTGCTGGCAATAACTGAGTTTCATTCAACATATTTGGAATGCTCAAGCTGAATCAGAAATGGTGATGGAAACAATATGAGATATTCTTGGTATATATCAGAAATATGAGCAGGATGAATGAATGTAGGTTTTGTCACTGCTTCTTGGTGTGTGAATATTACATTTAGCAGTTCACTAATCTCTGATTTGGAATGGGTGAGGGAGGCAGGACTATAGGAACTTCAACTCAGTATTCTGCTACACTGACTCCTACCAGCTAGCCACCCCTACTGCCCATTGTAAAAAATAAGAGGGAAAAAGACCCCAAAAGTGACAACAGGATAAGGGGACTGAGTATTGCTGTGAAACTTGGGGTACCTCTGAGCCATCACTGTAGAAAGGAAACTTGGGACCCTCTACTGTACACAAAGTGTAGTCAGAAAATGGGACAAGTCCAGATAAAGTAATCTACCAAAATAACTTTCTCATAAGGAATTAGTTTGGAAAATTATTCCCACGTACTCCAGGGTAGATAGGGAACACCCTTCCCCACAACCCACAAAGAAAAGAAGGAGAACAAATCCCTTGGAGGATTCAGATTTGTTCAAAGTGGAACCTGAAAGGAAGTCTCTCAGGTGACTTTTGGGAAAGGTCTTTCTCAGAAATAAAAAGAGATGTATGGGAGGAAATTCCCCTCTTCTTAACAGGTTGTCATGTCTGCATGCAATGCTGGCACTGCTAGAACCATCTTTCAAGCAGGAAGCAAGACCTGCTGTAAGCAGAGGAAGGCAGTAAAAAAAAAAAGAATGAAAGCCCCTGTGCCTTTGATAATGTCATTTGCTGATTCAATCAGCCCTGAAACCACCAAACAGAAATTTTCATTCCAGTTTTAGAAAATGACCCATTCCTTTTGATCTTGGAGAGATTTGTGTGATGAGGAGTGAAACTTTGTGTGTGTGTGTGTGTGTGTGTGTGTGTGTGTGTGTGTGTGTGTGGGTGTAGACACATAGAGTGGTAGTGGATTATGAGAGCTCAAATTGTGACACATACATTATGACAAGAAGTTCTTAGGCTGAGATTCTGGAAAAATAAAAACATTTACTAGTTCTTTAAGGTAATGAACACCTGCCACTGAATGTACTAATATAGATTGTTAGTGGCCTGAGAAGGACTAGGCTGATGAACCAGGAGGGTGAGTGCCATGTGAAGCACTGATTTGGACCAGAGAACCAAATCCAGAATCATGGGCAAGCACTAAGTCTCAAGGTCATCCATTTCACAAATGGAAATATCACCTTACTTGTGCTTGAAGACCTTCCCACCCTAAGCATCTGTCATTGTATGAGGGAACAATTGTCCTGACTATACCCCAGGACTTGTCTTCTCACTACCCTCTTGTCACATGAATGGAAATATCCTTTTTGTGCTTCAAGACCTTATACCACAATCAGCTAACCAATGTGTGAGAACCTTCATCCATAGAACTTAAAAGGTCACTTTCAGGTCACCCTAGATATTTACTGGTGTCAGAGAGGAGCTCTTATACCTATACTTTGAGACAAGGACTGGGATATGTTAGTACATCACTAGCTAGAGACAGAAGGACATAGACATTGTTATACCTCTAACAACTGAAATAATATGCTTTGGTACCAACCTTATTATAAAAAGCAACAGCAATGTGGGTACTAAAATTATATGGCTGTACTGGATTATAAGGTAGCCATCCAAATCTAGAATATGCTAGTAATTATTGTATTTAGATTATCATTGAAAGAAAAATACAAAATTAAAATACTTCATGAAGAATTTATGGACAGCTGAGATTACATTTTTGAATCCCCAAAAGACCATGGATCCTAGTTTGAGAGACATTAGGTTAGGGCAGTCTCTAAAGAGAATATCAATATGAGACGAAATAATATTAAAGACTAAATTGGACTTTTCTTTATATGCCATAAGGCATGATTTATAATTTCAAGGATTAATCCATTGTTATTTTAACAAAAGTATGCCTTAACAAAAGGATCTCCAAAAATGCTTGGCAAAATTTAGATTCTCAGGCCCTACTCCCAGTCATGCTGATTCAGTAGTTGAGGAGTGAGGACCAGGAGTATGTATTTTATTTTATTTTTTAATTGTTTATTCTATTTAGTTATACATGACAGCAGAATGCATTTTGATTCATTGTACACAAATAGAGTACAACTTTTCATTTCTCTCATTGTATACAATGTAGAGTCACATCACTCATGTAATCATACATGTACATAGGGTAATGATGCTTGTCTCATTCCATCATCTTTCCTTCCCCTTTTTCCCTCCCCTCCCCTCATTTCCTTCAACACAATCCAACGTTCCTCCATTCTTTCCTTACTCCCCTCATTATTTATCAACATCCACTTATCAGAGAAAATATTCTGCCTTTGGTTTGGGGGAATTGACTTATTTCACTCCAACTTCATCCATTTACCTGCAAATGCCATAATTTTATTCCTCTTTATGAATGAGTAATATTCCATTGTGTATATATGTCACAGTTTCTTTATCGGTTCATCTGTTGAAGGGCATCTAGGTTGGTTCCATAGTTTAGCTATTGTAAATTGAGCTGCTATGAACATTGATGCGACTTCATCACTGTAGCATACTGATTTGAAGTCCTTTGGGTATAAACCGAGGAGTGGGATAGCTGGGTCAAATGGTGGTTCCATTCAAAGTTTTCTGAGGAATCTCCATACTGCTTTCCAGAGTGGCTGCACCAGTTTGTAACCCCACCAGCAATGTATGAGTGTGCCTTTTCCCCCACATCCTCGACAACACTTATCATTGCTGTATTCTTGATAATAGCCATTCTAATTGGAGTGAGATGAAATCTTAGGTTAGTTTTTTTTAAAATACTATTTTATTTAAACTCATGTATGAAAAAAGACTATACTGTCATGTTTATATACATACTGATGTTGGAAACAATTCAGTAATAAATCACATTTAAATTTTATAAGATACACAAACATTAAAACACTGATTGGTTATAGAAAGCAAAGTAGGAAAAAATACCATAAGCTATAATTTTTCTTTTCATTAAAGAGCAGCACCCTCTGAGAAGAATGAAATCAATTAGTAATATTCATCTACTCTGTGAAATAATATATCCAAATGAATGTTAGTGATTGTACTGATTTTATTACTTTTACTAAGCCATTTTGTCTTCCTCACACTCAATGAAAAGAAATAAAACACAATATAAAGAAAAATATGTCATTATTATTCACAATAAAAAGGGTCTGCTGCATTCTTGCAGGCCTGGGAGTATTGTACAACAGGGAGCACATAATGGCTCAAGTGGATCAATGTACCATTTTGATTCTGATCCACTGAACAGAATCTCATTTATATCTGGTGACTGGACTAACCCCATGGGAGCTGTGATAGACTGAACCATTTCTGTGGTATCCCAAGATCTCACTAAATAAGAAAAGACCTTATGCAAGTAAATATAACAATTGATCTGTCTATACATTATAGCCTCTTTCTTTAGTATAAGGTGGGGAAAAGGGGGCCTTTTTGAGTACATAGATAAAAGTATTATTGTGTTCTAAAGATTGCTGGATTGATATTGTGTTGTTACAATGAAGACAAGATACTCGCCAGAAGCCACTGTCACATTAATAAACTTCCACAACTTTTATCAATTCTTCAAATAATGGAGCAAGTTCCTTTTCTAGGCTGACAATCAGTCCTGTATTGGCATTGCTGCTGGCTATGAAACTCACCACCAAAGGTAAATGATTGAACTGAACCTAGTAGCTGTTATAGTAACATATAATGCTTTTATTTTTTGAAAGTCCAAGTTTGCTCCTTTGATCAGTAGCAAGGGCAAAAGTAGATAAGAAACCAGGTCTCAAAACATGTTCTGGAGTATTATCATTGGCCACTTTAATAACAGGTACTCCATCTCTACCTGACACAACAATAACATGGAGTCCTTCAACACTCGGTAACTTCTTATACAGGAATCGCTTCAGGTCCTCTGCCCATTCCACTTCTGCCCCCGCACCCCAAAGTCTAGGCCCAAGGAGGCGGAGAAGTGGCGACCTTTCCTCTTCGAACTCACCACCTGCTTCACCCCGGGACCCATGCCTGAACCTTAGGTTAGTTTTGACTTGCATTTCTCTAATTACTAGAGATGTTGAACATTTTTTCATATTTCTGTTGATTGCTTGCAAATCTTCTGTGAAGTATCTGCTAATTCACTTAGCCCATGTATTGATTGGGTTATTTGGATTCTTGGTGTAAAGTTTCTTGAGTTCTTTATAAATTCTAGAGATTAGTGCTCCATCTGAAGTGCATGTGGAAAAGATTTTCTCCCACTCAGTAGACTCTCTCTTTACATTATTGATTGTTTTGCTGAGAAAAAGTTTTTTAGTTTGAATCCATCCCATTTACTTATTCTTGCTTTTATTTCTTGCACTTTGGGAGTCTTGTTAAGGAAGTCAGGTCCTAAACCGACAAGATGATGATTTGGGCCTACTTTTTCTTCTATTTGGTTCAGGGTCTCTGGTCTACTTCCTAGGTCCTTGACCCATTTTGAGTTCACTGTTGTGCAGGGTGAGAGATAGGGGTTTAATTTCATTTTGCTGCATGTGGATTTCCAGTTCTCCCAGCACCATTTGTTGAAGAGGCTATCTTTTCTCCAGTGTATGTTTTTGGTACCTTTGAGTAGTATGTATTTTAATCAGGTGATTTGGATTCAAATTTCAGATCACATTTTCTGAAATTCCGAATGTGCCAGGAAGATACAGGTCAATAGTGCTGGGTGCAGTGGCGCAGGCCTGTAATCCCAGCTGCTCAGGAGGCTGAGGCAGGAGGGTCTTGGGTCCAAAGCCAGCCTCAGCAATTTAGCAAGGCCTTAAACAACTCAGCAAGACCCTGTCTCTAAATAAAGTATTTAAAAGGGCTGGGGATTTGGCTCAGCGGTTCATTGCCAGGACAAAAAGAAGAAAGAAAGAAAGAAAGAAAGAAAGAAAGAAAGAAAGAAAGAAAGAAAGAAAGAAAGGAAGGAAGGAAGGAAGGAAGGAAGGAAGGAAGGAAGGAAGGAAGGAAGGAAGGAAGGAAGGAAGGAAGGAAGGAAAAGAAGGAAGGAAGGAAGGAAGGAAGGAAGGAAGGAAGGAAAAGAAGGAAAGAAAGTGATATAATCCCAAGGAGGGGAATTCTCCCCGACAATCATTTCCCATGCAGTCAAGGGGGACAACAGACCAGAGAAATTCTTCCAAGATAGACTCAGAGTTGGGAGCAGATCTATTGATTGACATACTCATTCTACCACCAGGGAAGGGAGGTTCAATTTTTTTTTTTTTTTGTGGTGCTGGGGATTGAACCCAGGGAGGTTCAAATTTAAGTGCATCATTTAAATATTGTTTGCCTAACATGAAGACTGCATCTGTTTATTTTTTTCTGCTAAAAGTGAAAGAAATCCCACAAACTTTTTTAAGCAAAATTTGTTTTCAGTACTTGGAACTGAACCCAGGACCTCATGCATTTAGGTAAGCACTCTATTACTGAATTTTTTTTCATATTTTGAGACAGGTCAGTCTAGGCTACTTATTTATTAAATTTATAATAAATTTATCAAATTTGCCATCCTCCTACCTCAACCATCCAAGTAGCTGGGATGACAGGCGTGTGGCATCATACCCAGTACAGATTTTATTTTAAATTTAACAGTGTCCTTGATATCTAATTAACATATAATAAACTATACATATTTTGAGTGTATGATTTGTTAAGTTTTGATATATACATACATACCACAATAAAAAATGAATATATTCATTACCATTCAGAGTTTCCTTTTACTGCTTTGTAATTCCTCCCTCCCACCTTTGCCACCCTGCCCCCACCCACAGGCAATAACTGATCTGTTTCCTGTCACTATAAATTAATTTGCACTTTATAGACTTTTCAATAAGTGGAACCATTTGGCACGTAGTCTTTTTTTATCTTCTTCCATTCAGCATACTTTGAGATTCATTCATGCTGTTATATCAGTAGTTCATTATTGTTATTATTATTATTTTTTGCCGAGTGCAATTCATCATATGTATGTATTACAATTTGTTTTATCTTTCACCATTTGATGGACCTTTAGATTATTTCTAATTTGGAACTGCTGAAAATAAAGTGCCTATAAGTATTCTTGTACAAGACACACAAATGTGAAAATATACTTTCATTTTTCTTGGGTCAAATGGTGGTTCCATTCCAAGTAAGATGGATGAAAGGAGTAAAATGGTTGAATCATATGGCACTTGTATATTTACGTTTTTATTTCACCAGGCATAGCTGTTTATTATTAGGTTGTAGAAAAAGTGGTAGTGTTTGTTTCTTCAACAGATTTTTTCTAACATTCTGAGTGTATTCATTCAACATTTTTATGGTGCTGGGGATTAAACCTAGGACTGTATGCATAATTTAACTTTTTTTGTCTATTTACTCATGATTTAACTTTTTAAAGAAACTACCAGGACTGGGGTAGTGGCTCAGCACTTGCTTAGCACGTATGAGGCACTGGGTTCGATCCTTAGCACCACATACAAAAAAATAAAATAAAGGTATTGTATACATCTACAACTAAAAAAAATTAAAAAAGAAACTACCAAACTCTTTTCCAAAGTGACTATACCATTTTACATTCTACCAGCAAAGTATGAGAGTTCCAGTTCCTCTACATCCTCCAATAATTGCTTAGTCTTTCTAACTTTAGCCATTCTAGTTAGGAAGTAATAGGCTCCCTTGTGGTTTAAGTTTGCATTACCCTAATATCTAATGAAGTTGAGTACCTTTTCATGTACTTATTTGCTATCTGTATATCTTCTTTGGTGAAGTGTCTGTTCAAATTGCTTATTTTTTATTTTCTAATTTTTAATCAAAATGTCTTCTTGCAGTGCTGGGGATCAAATCCGTGGCCTCATACATGCTAGGCAAGTGCTCTATCATTGAGCTATGCCCCAGACCCCTTTTTAATTTTATTTAGGTTATTTATTTTTTATTGAGTTTTGAGGGTTCTTTATATATTCTGGATTTAAGTCCTTTATCAAGTGTATGATTTACAATATTCACTCCCACTCAGTGACATATCATTTTGTTCTTTTAACAGTGTCTTTCAAAGAGTAGAATTCAGGCTGGGAATGTAGCTCAGTAGTAGAGCACATACAATTGTGAGGCCCTAGGTTTGATGTCCAGCACAGTGGGGAAAAGTGTCTTTTTTGTTGTGGTGAAACTGGAGATTGAACTCAGGGACACTCTATCACTGAACTGCATGCCCAGTCTTTTTATTTTGAGACTGGTCTTGCTAAATTGACCTGGTGGCCTCGAACTTGAAATTCTCCTGCCTCAGGTTCCAAGTAGATGGGATTACAGGTCTGTGTCAACATGCCTGGCATAAAGAAAGGTCATTTCAGAGTGCATAATTATTTTATTTTGTTGAAGTGAAAGAGAATTTTTTTTTACTAATTATTTAATGATTAACTTTTTTCTTGTGGTGCTGAGTGACTGAACTCAGGTTCTTTTTCATGCTAGGGAAACCCTTTATAGTTGAGCTACATCCCCAGCCCTTGACTCATTATTTTAGTTAGAATGCCTTGTGGAAAAAAGAAGACAATAATTAATGATGATAAAATTTTATTATATATAACTTATTACAGAGGTAGGATGGCCAAAGTGTTTGTTAATATAGCTGCTCAAAAATGTCATAAAGAACCCAGATTCTTTTCATCTTTCTACACTGCCATTCTCAGCTTCCTGGCTTCTTCTGAAGAGAACTTCACACTCTTTGCCTCATCATTGCAAGGTAGGCAGCTGAGGTTCTATGTATTACATCCAGAGAGACAACACCAAAAGGAAGAATCTGGACTGCCTTTTCTAAGTGTCACTCATTAAGAATGAGGACACTTGTTTGAAAGATCCTCAGCAGACCTTCCCTGGCATCTCATTGACCACCACTGGGTCATAAGCACGAGTAATTTGCAGAAACTAGCGTGACATCAGGGGTTGGCAAACTACTGTTAGTGGGCCAAATCCAGCCTCCTGCCTGTTTCTGTACAACTCATGAGACAGCAAAGTTTTTCACCTTTTTAAGTGGTTGAAAAAAAGTCAAAAGAAGAAACTATTTTGTGATGCAAAAATTGTATGAAATTCAAATTTCAGTGTTTGGAGAACTTCCCATTTCAACTTGGAGATGTAGGGAGCTAGAAAAATGTTGCTCCTACTGTAATAAGAAGTAAAAACTGGACAGACTGTTTATGAACACTTCTGAGAACTGAGGTCACAGGTCAAATAACCTAGAGAGATGAGCCTTAGGGGAGACAGAAGACTCAAGCATTTGCTTACCTGGGGCAGATTCTACATTAAACTAGAATTTTTTTTTTTCTGTGCTGGGGATTGAACCCAGGCCCTTGCTCATGCTAGGCAAGCACTCTACCATTGAGTTACATCCCCAGCCCCTCAATTAGAAATTTTGACGAATTGCCAGAGGCAGCTGGAGTGTGAGCTAGCTCAAGAGTATGAATCTGGGAGCTGAAACAACAGGGACATTCCCAACCTCTTGTTGTATGTTCCTCCAGGAACATGTTCCCTCCAGGCCCTTTCAGGTAGGATGGGAAGAATTCTGAGAAAGTTCCCTTCCTCCTCCCTCCCTCTCCAATGTGCTAACTGTGATAGGGGGACAGCAGTCACTGGGAAATCTGAAATCCATCCAGACTCTTTCCACGATCTCCTTTATGAATAAAATAAAAATAAAATAAAAGCTTAATCTGCAGTGGGAAGGGATCCAGTGGAAGGCCCTGAGATGGGAATCACAGCTGAGATATTTTTAAGGTCTTAGAGAAAAATCTGTGCTCTTTTTATCAAGTCCTGATCTCCTTTTGTAGTAACGTATCTGGGTTTGCTCTGATGGGGATTTAATGCCTACCACCAGAACACTTTTAGGCATACAACCTAAGATACCTCTCATTAATCTTTTCTGATCTACCAAGTGATAAAACATATCATTCTCATCTGTATACCATAATGAAAGGGGAGTAAATACAAGATTGGACTCAAGCAGACCCTGGAGGCACAAGTAAGTTGTATGAACAAGTAGTTCCCTGGATCCCATACCTACTAGATCATGAAGAATTGCCTCTGTCCAGATTATGTGGGAATTTAGATAATCTACTAGGCTGGGTGCAATGACATGCACCTGTAGTCCCAGCTACCTGGGAGGCTAAAGTGGAAGGATCCACTAAGCCCAGGAGTTTGAGGTCATCCTGTGCAATATAGTAAGATGCTATCTCAAAAACAAAACAAAAATAAATTAAACAAACAAACAAGGAAAATGGATTGGGCCAAGTTTACAATTTGTTGCTGGCATCAGTCAGAAATAAAGTGCTACAGTATTACAGTTTCACTCAGGCATGTCTGAAGGACATTGGTGAAGGGATGTCTTAGTGGGCATAAAATTAAGGAACAAATCTGGATGTCCATTTTGCCAGAATGAGAAATAGTCAGAAATGTGGATCTACACGGAATTATAGGCAATTTCTACTGGTTTGGTTTGAGGATCAGGAACTGGAAAGGAAAAAGATTAGAGGTTTGATGCAATAGAGATCTGGGGATAAAGCATGAATATAGAATTATCACAATGATCCCAGAGTTTGGGACTGTTTATATATATATATATATATATATATATATATATATTTTGAGACAGGGTCTTGCTAAGTTGCCCAGGCCGGCCTCAACCTCCCAAGTCTCTGGGACTGCCGTTGTGAGCCTGTGTGTTAGGCACCTGAGATTGTTTCTCTAACTTGAGTATAACTCACAAAACCCCTCAACTATGGAAGATGTTTTCAGTAATCAGGTGGACAAGATGACCCATCATAAGATGACCCTTTCCTAGCCACCCTGTGCATGCTTAATGGGCCATGAACTAAAGACCAACTTCTCCTAGGGCTGAACTGGTTTTTGCTGAGTGACCAATTTGTTAATCATAGTCACTTGTCATGAGCTTCCAATGAGGGATTATGGCTTGACAGGATAAACCAGCTCTATGGTGGCATGTTGATTATATTAGGCTCCTTCACTCATGGTGAAGGCAGTGATTTATTGTCACTGGAATGTCCCTCATTATTCTGGGAATGAATTTACCTTTCTTTCCCATCACACTTCTCCAAATATCATCATCTGTGAACTTATTGAATAAATCATTCACCATTATGATATTGCAGAGAATACTGCTCTGACCAAGGAACTCCCAGCAGAAAAAGGCAAGAAATAAACCAATGTTTACAGAATTGACTGGTCTTGCGACATATCCAAGCATCCCAAAAACAACTGGTCTTATGGAATAGAAATGACAGTTATGACACCAACTGGGAGGGAATACCTTGATAGGTTGGGGTTGCTGTCCTACAGTAACTGATAGATGCATGGTGCATTTTCATTCATAGCCAAAACATGTGGATTGAGAAATCAAGGGATAAAATGAGGAGTAATCCCTCTTACTATTATCCCTAATGTATCACTTGGGAAAATGTTGCTTTCTATGCCTGTAAGACTGAACTCCTCCAGTTTAGAGGTCTTAGTACTTAAAAGAGGAATGTTCTACGTGAAGTACATTTGACAACAGCCATCTAATTATTTCAACTTCTCATGGTACTCAGAAAATAGGCCAGAGAAAAAAGAGGGAGTTACTGATTAGATTGGGTTAATTGGCTCTATAAAGGGGAAATAGGGTTGCTACTACCCAGTTATTCAGGACTGAGTATGGAAGTCTCTGTGTTAGTCATCCTTTTGTCACTGAGACCAAAATACCTGACAAGGACAACTTGGAGAAGGAAACGTTTATTTCAGACATGTGATTTCAGAAGTCTCAGTTAATGGATGGCCAACTCCATTACTCTGGGCCTAAGGTGGGGCAGAACATCATGGTGGCATGGTAGAAGAAAGTTTTCAGCTTATGGCACCTGGAAAGGGGAGAGAGAGAGAGAGAGAGAGAGAGAGAGAGAGACCAACCAAGGTGCCAGGGTCGGATATAGTCCAAGATCATACCCCAGTGACCTACTTTCTCCAGCCATGTACCACCTGCTACAGTTACCACTCAATAGTACATTCAAATGATTAATTACTTCATCAAGTGGATTAATCCACTGATGAGATTACCTTTTCATAGTCCAATCTTTTCAGCTCTGAACATTACTACCTTGCCTAACAACACATGAGCTTTTCAGGGACATTTTTAGATCCAAACCATAACAGGAAGTCACTGGAGAATCAATCCTCTGAGGTACTTCCTGTTGCTACTGTGTTTGTAAGTAGAAGTTAATGGAAGACTAGAACAACACCTTATAGGCAAGACCACTAAAGACTCTGAATTAAGAATGGATAGTGGAGGACAAAGTCATAAATACCAACTGCAACCTCCTAGCCAGTTATAGAAATGAAGATTTCCACTTGAATATTTTCATTTTATGTGTTAATTATAAGTGAATATATATTTATGCTTTTAAATTACTTTTCTTTTATGCTTCCCATTGTCCTATTAAGAAGTGATGAATGTGGTGGTTAACATTATCATTTAGTTCGTAAATTATAGAAAATAGGAATCAGAATGGAACTGGAGAAGGAAAGGACATCACCCAAAGACCCTGGACTTGGGTCTAGATGAAGTAACAAATGAGAATGTTGTTGACTCTCTATGGTAAACAGGTGAGTGTTCTTTCAGCTGTATGTGGAATTGTTGCATTAGGGAGTATTTTTGAAATTGTATGTATAAGAAGGTGACTATCAGGCAGAGAAGGAATGGCCTATGGTAGACAACCGTTGTTTTTGTCTGTGTGAAATATGTTCTTCTTTTAGTAACAACTCCTTTTTCTTCTAAGAACTATCCACTCAGAAAATTGCACACACTCTTGATGGATCTGCGTGGTAAGTCCTCTTATTTTCCATAGTGAAGGGATGAGCATGTGACCCAGTTTAAGCCAGTAAGAATCTCTCAGTAACTTGAAACTTGAGTATAATAATACAAAGAGGGGAAATGGTTAGAACTGATTCATTGCAACAATGGTATCCTTTCTATTAGAACTGATTATCTAGATTACCTAGATCCTAGAAGTTGTCTTGTTTCATAACATTTCTAAGGTTCATTTGTTCATTTTTTTTGTTTGATTCTGTGAGTTATTCCATACTGGAAGAAGACTTCCAGTAAACACCGTTTGTTCCTTCATTAGAATAAATCAAGTTTTGTTTCTTACAATAACTAATATCCCAGTATATATTTATGAATGAAAAAAGGCAAGTCAAAAATACTATGGAGGAGAGGAGATCAAGATGGAGGACTGAGCATATGCTCTAACATCTTGCTTCTACTGAAATATTTGGAAGTAACAGAAATGGCATATTTTTAGAAAGGTAGCACACCCCATAATTCCAACAACTCGGAAGGGCGAGGTAGGATGACTGCAAGTTCGAGGACAGCATGGGAAACTTAGTGAGACCCTGTCTCAAAATATAAAAGAAATTTTTAAAGGCTGGGGATGTAGCTCAGTGGTAGAGTGCCCCTGGGTTCAATCCCCAGTACTGCAAAAAAAAAAAAAAAAAATAGAAATAGAAATACAGTGCTTGAAAACTAGAAGAGTTACTCCAGTTGACTTTGAATTGAAAGGAATCTATGAAAGAAGACAAAGGCGGATATGATTGAAAAGACAAAGGAAATGAAACCCTTAAAGTATACAAGTAGGCAAAATAAGTTACAAAATGTGGAGGCATCTTGAAGGAGAAGTTGTTCCAAGCTTAGAGATAATAGAAATATGTAGCAAAAGAGAGCTCAGGGTTTTCCCTTAAAGGATAAAATAAGGGCAGTCATGTGGAGAAGTCCTCAGACTGCAGAAACAAGGTGGTACCCAAGAAACTTACGGCCCCTGGAACAAAACTAATTCTCCCACCTCCAGAGGGCTACTTACAAGTGCACTCTGCCTAGCAGTACATCTGTTGTTAACACCACTCCCAATACAGGGCACAGACTTTAATTAACACAATGAAGCACTCATACAAGGCTCAGAAAAAAAAAATCAGTGTTTAGTACAATTCCTCTATTTGATCATTGTGAAAACGAATTAAACCTCACCAAATTTATTCATCGAGATAATATACACATTCTGCAAGCATAACAAAGGGTCTGAAAAAACGTATAGCAAACTATTAGCAGTAGATACTCCTTAGAGGTGGGTCCAAAAACTACTTCTATTTTTTAATTTATGGGATCTTTATTGTTTAGATTTCTCCTCCTCCTCCTCCTCCTCCTCCTCCTCCTCCTCCTCCTTTTTCTCCTTCTCTCTTTTTCTCTCTCTCCCTCTCTTGGAACAAGCATGTGTTTTAAAGTCTTCTTTCACTATTAATTTTTTCTCATACAATTTTTTATTCAGATATAATTCTCATCCCATAAAATTTACCCTTTTAAAGTGTATAATTCAATGTTTTGGGTGTATATACAAGGTTGTACAATAATCACCAATACTTAAGTCTAGCTATTGAATGTTCTAGAACATTTTTATCATCCCATAAAGAAACTCCGTATCCCTTTGAAGTCACTCCATATCTCCCTTCCTCCAGTTCCCGTCTACCACTTCTTATCTCAATGTATTTCCCTCATCTGAACATTGCATACAAATTAAATCTTACAATATGTGGCATTTTATGTTAGTTTCTTCTTATTTTTCTTCCAGTAGTGTTATTGAACCCAGGGACATTTTACCACTTAGCCACACCCCAGCCATTTTTTTCAACACCATTCATGTAATCATACATATACGTAAGGTAATACTGTCTGTCTCAGTTTACTATCTTTCATTCCCCTTCCCCTCTTACCCCATTTTCCTCTACACCATCCAAAGTTCCTCCATTCTTCTCTTGCCCTCCCTGCCACCCTCCATCCCTGTTATGTATCATCCTCCATTTATCAGAGAAAACATTTGGCCTTTGCTTTTTTGGGGCTTGGCTTATTTCACTTAGCATTTTATTCTCCAATTCCATCCATTTACCAGCAAATGCCATAATTTTATTCTCCTTTACACCCCAGCCATTTTTATTTCTTATTCTGAGGCAGAATTTTGCTAAATTGACCAAGCTGGCCACAAATTTGCAATGTTCCTGCCTCAGCATCTTGAATCACTGGGATTATATATGTGCACCACCCCATCCAGTTTAAGTTGGCTTCTTTTACTTACCATATTTTCAAGAGTTATCCAATTTGTGGCATATATCTTTTTATAGCTAAATAATATTAAATTATTTAAATATACACTTTATCTATTCATCAATTTATGAACATTTGGCAGTTCTGGGAATTGAAGTCAAGGTGTCATGCTAGGCAAGTGCTCTACCCTGAGGTACATCCCAACTGTTTCTATTTATTTTATTTTTATTTGTTCTTTTTAGTTATACATGACAGTAGAATGCATTTTGACATATAATACATATATGAAGTATAACTTCCCATTCTTGTGGTTGTACATGATATGGAGTTACGCTGGTCATATATTCATATGTGAACATAAGAAAGTCCAATTAATTCTACTATCTTTCCCATTCCCATCACCCCTCCCTTCCTCCCATTTACCCCTACCAGTCCAATCCAGTGAACCTCCATTCCTCCCCCAGCACCCCCCTTTTGTGAGTCAGCATCTGCATATTAGGCCTCGGGTTTTTGAGGGATTGGCTTATTTCACTTATATGATAGTCTCCAGTTCCATCTATTTACTGGCAAATCCCATAATTTCATTCTTCTTTGTGGTTGAACAATATTTAATTGTGTATATATACCACTGTTTCTTTATCCATTCATCTGTTGAAGGGCACCTAGGTTGGTTCCATAGCTCAGCTATTGTAAATTGAGCTGCTATGAATATCGATGTCTAGACATTTCTTTTTTTTATTTTGAGAAAGGATCTCTCTTACATTGAACTTACAATCCTCCTGCCTCAGCCTCCCAAATTGCTGGAATTACAGTCATGCACCACTGCACCCAGTCATCAATTCATAAACATTTTGAGCTATTTCTATTTTGGGGCTACTCTAAATAATGCTGCTGTGGGCTGGGGTCGTAGCTCAGTGGCCGAGTGCTGGCCTAGCACGTGTGAGGCACTGGGTTCGATTCTCAACACCACATATAAACAAACGAATAAAATAAAGGTCCATCAACATCTAAAAAAATGTTTAAAAAAATAAAAAATAATGCTGCTATGAACAAGTATATATGTGGGAATATGGTTTTTGTTCTTTTGGGAATATACCTAGGAGTGGAATTGTGCGGTATTTTTGAGGAACTGTCAAACTACTTCCCAAAGCTGCTACACTATGTACATTTCCCTTTTTTTAATGTGTGTGGATTTTTTTATTTGTTCTTTTTAGTTATACATGATAGTAGAATGTATTTTGACATATCATACATAACATGGAGTATAACTTCCTGTTCTTTTTTTTTAATTTTTTTTTTGCAGTTGTAGATGGACAGCAAGCATTTATTTTATTTGCTTATTTTTGTATGTGGGGTTAAGGATCAAACCCAGTGCCTCACACATGCTAGGCAAGTGCTCTGTCACTGAGCCGCAGCCCCATCCCCAAACTTCCCATTCTTGTGGTTGTACATGATATGGAGTTACACTAGTCAAGTATTTATATTTCCACCAACAATGTATGAGGGTTCTAATTTCTCCATATCATCACCACATTTGTTATTGTCCAATGTATTCAATTTTGTAACTAAAATAATCTCTAGTAGATACCTGCTATGGTTTGGATATGATCCCCCAAATGTATGGTTTGAATGTATCCCCCAAAGTTTCATCTGTGGAAACTTGGTCCTCAGTGTGACTACGTGGGAGGTGGTGGGACCTTTAAGAGGTGGGGCTTAGTGCAGGGTAATCAGTTTACTAAGGGTGCTGCCTGCAGAAGGGATTAAGCTAGCTTTTGTGGGATCCCTGAGTTCTCTGGAGAGCAAGAGTAAGGCTGACCCCTGAATCACTCTCTGGCTTCTTTGTTTTGAGATATCCTCCTACTGTTTTAATGCTACCTACTGTGAAATCCTTACCAGGGTTGAGCCAATCAATGCTGGTGACATGTTTTTAAACCTCTAAAACTGAGACCTAAATAAACTTCTTTTCTTTATGAAGTTAGCCTGCCCGAAGTATTTCATTTTAGGAATATAAAATGGACTAATACAACACCTCTTAGGAGAGCTTTGGACCTGCCCTGGATACACAGGTGTGTCATCCCAGACTCCAAATTTGTATTCATGTCCTTGTTCCCTGAGCACAGATGATTTGGAAAGGGAATGAGCATCTAATCCAAACAGAACCAAGAAGCCCTTTCTCTGGCGCCCTTGGAGTTGAGCCTATTAGATTTCAATCTTTTAGTTTGAGAACTGTCTTAAGTGATGGAGGAACTGAAAACTCTAAACCTGTTGATAATAATTTGGTAATCACCTTGTGGACCAGGAAGCATTGTGAATTGACAATAAGAAGTAGAAGAATAAAGAAAACATCTATAGAGAAGCAGATATTGGAAATGGAAAAATGGGTCTTCCTGAGTTCTCTACAGTGTTTAAAAACCCTGGTCCCTTCCTGAGGCCCAGTTTCTTCCTGTATTTGGATTTCCCAGGCCACTCATGTATACATACATATCCTTTTTTTCATAAATGAATATGAATTTGTTTCTGTTACCTGTAACTTTAACATTAACTAATACAGAAATAAAACATGAAAAGTGACAAAAAAGGGTTTTATAAAGCAACAGACAACCTCTGTAGACGGCCAAGGACAAGACATAAGTATTGTCTCTTTTCTTTCTGTCTATGGATTGGCTCTATTCTGCTTCTTTCTGCAAATCAGATTTTTTCTCTCTCAGAACTCCACTGTTCCATTTTAATTTCAACTTTCAGGTTGAGTTGGAAGATCAAAACTAAACTCACAACACAGATCACTTCTGACACCAGATGGGTAGGGGGTTTTCTCCACAAACCTGTCAATTAATTCAGAAGCAGTGGACACAGTCAGGTGTCCTCTTATCTAATTCAGTTCTGGCACCATCTATAGCGTCAGATCCCACAGGTTGAGGGCTCAGTCCCCAATACTACCTCTCTCTTCACTTTAAATGCCAGTTATAAGCCACTGGTTGTTTTTCCTGTGCATCTGACCCATCAGGGTTCTCACAAGCCCCTCCTTGTATTTGATTAATTTGCTTGAGAAGCTCATAGAACTCAGGGAAACATTTACATTTATTAGTTTATTGTACAGAGTATTAAAAAGGCTACAGATGAAGAGATGTGATCAAGAAATGTGTGAAGGGGTGCAGCACTTTCATGCCCTCTCTGGGCATGCCATCATCCAGGAACCTCCACATGACTATCTGGAGGATCTCTTAACCCTGATTTTTGGGGTTATATGGAGAATTCATTGCATGTCTAATGTTGGTAGACTGGGTAGGGAAACTCACAAAAGCTATCTATTCAGATTCTCCTTATCCTCTCTGTACAGCATTCCTTCCTCCCAAATATGGGAAAGAATTTCTGAAATGGGGGTCTTATCATCAGCTATCAGATAAGGTAGCTCAGAGAAGGGTGGGGAAGATTAGAGTTTCTGTGACCTGCCTTGAGGAAGGAGTCATGAGCCAGGAACCAAGGACAAAAAATACATACATATACACACATATGTATGTAGATATATAATCTCACAGATTTACAATGCAGTGACTCCCACTCTGACTCTAAATAACCTTTTTAATTTAAGGGCTCAGAGTTATCTTCTTCATCAGTCCCTCAGGTCCTGTTTCCAGTTCTCAGGATATTCTGACTTAATTCAGGACATGTATTGGCATTGGTCCTAGAAACTGTAGCCAGGTATTTGGGGATACCTTCTATGGTATGTGCCCAGGAAAGTTTCCCTACAAAGGAGGATTGGGCACAGTGAAAATGAATGTGTATACTCCCTGAATCCTTGTATGTGTGAGTGACATCTTGGTGGGATATACGATTCTTGGGTCAGAACCTTGGATTCCCCCCCAACAACTCCTATATATTGCTCAATTATCTTTTCACATTTAGTGGCATAGAAGAGAAATCTGAGGGTGAGCTGATTTCTTTTCCTTTGTGGCTAACATGTTTTTTTTTTTTTTCTGCCTAGATTTGTGTGGGACTTTTTCCTTACCCATGAAATTCTTTAATGTTACTTTTATTTTGGCTCATTATCTTCACCTCTTTGTTTTTTAACTCATAAAATAATTTCTTGAACCTGTATTCTACACAATTGACTTGTTTTGTGTCAGTATCCCATGTACTGCTCACTATCTTCATGGAATTTTCCAATTCAGTAACCACATATTTCTTGTGAAAGTAAGTTCCCTCTTCAGAGATGAAATATTCTCTTAAATCTCATCAAGAATATTGAGTTACAAATTTCTAAAAGTATCACCTATTTATTGAAGCAAGTCTATTTTAAAGGTAAATATTTCCTCAGACTGGTCTCCTCCCTTAAATTTTTATCTTTTTATGAACTTATAATTTATCTTTGCTCATTCTGAAGAAGGTGTTTATATTTATCTGTTACTGGCATTAAAGACAGGTTTTCTCTGAGATGGGATTATATACAAAGGGGAAAAAAGAAATTTACATATTCTGTTTTATTTTGCCATGCTGAGGAATTCGACTGAGACATGAGGAATATAGAATGAGCATATGCCAAGGTAGGCATATGCCACGAAGTTTAAACTATTTTGTCAAATAATCAGTACCTAGTCCCTTACATTTACTCCATGTGCCAGTGCCATGGTGTGTAGTTGTCGATGTCTGTCATGATTTGAACTTTCTTAGGAAAGTGACATTTCATTCCATTCTTGCTTCAGGCTCCTGCTGCCTGAGGTTTGGAGCTCCTGTATTAGGTCATAAATGTAATTGTGCATAGAAAACAGAAAGCCCATAGTACAACAAGAACGTTCCTGATGTTCTAATGTTTATTATGTTAGCCTGCAGTAAATTGGGGCACAACACCACTTCTCTACCTGGTTCAATGATCTCATTTAGGATCTTGCTGTGTTGAAGCCTTCCACTTTTTATACCATCTGCAGCAAATAGGAGTGGGGTCAAACTTCAGTCAATTGGTCCACATGTGGAAGCTGGGACAATTACTATAGTCTTTTGGTTTACTCC
This sequence comes from Sciurus vulgaris, assembly GCF_902686455.1. NCBI lineage: Eukaryota > Metazoa > Chordata > Mammalia > Rodentia > Sciuridae > Sciurus > Sciurus vulgaris. The sequence continues at coordinate 91,266,208 of NC_136471.1, read as the reverse complement.
CTGGCATCTATATTCTGACCTGCTTCTGACCCAAATCCCTGCTGCTGTCTTTGGACATTTTCATATCTCTTCTGGGGAATACCTCTTATTTCTTAGATGCGTTCCTATTTTGCTTCTATTGAATTGTGGGCTAATCACTGCTTTTACCAAACTGTCTTGTACATGTTTTAAAGTTTCTGATCTATTAATTGTTAACAGATACTTTCCTTATTTCATAGTTTAGTCATTTCAATGGGGTTATGACAAGAAGGGGCTTAACATGTACTAAAATCATTACCTTTTCTGCATGAGGAAGTACTTAGGGATGAAGTATATTGACATCTCCAACTTACTTTGAAATGCATAAAAAATTAAATGGGTTGATGGGTGGATATGTGTGATAAAACAAATATAGATGAATATTAGTTCAAGAACCTAGGCAGGGACTGGGGTTGTGGCTCAGTGTTAGAGTGCTTGCCTAGCACGCATGAGGCACTGGGTTCGATTCTCAGCGCTGCATATTAATTAAATAATAAATTAGTCCAGCAATAACTAAAAAATATTAAAAAGAATCCAGGCAGTTTGTTACCTCTCAGAACTAACAAACTCTAAATAGAATACAACAAGCACAGGAAGATTCTGAAAAGAGGAAAAAAGAAAGTAGATGGCTGAGGGATCTTGGGACTTGAGGAATGACACAGCAGTGGGTTACTATGGATTCCTTAGTGTTTCCCATATGTCCTCATTGTCTAGGACACTGCTGAAGGCTCCAAGTCTGAATTGTCAGCAGGGCCATACAAAAAAGCTCCAAGAAAAGCCTTTTTCCCTACCCAAAAGGCTAGGAAAATGGTGGCCTAATAGCAGAAAATCTTTTGGACTTTGTCCTCCACTTGGACTTCTTAGGTGTTTGCCAAAGCATCACATATCAAATTCCCATACAACCATACCCAATATAGGAAAGACAAAACTTAACTTTGCATTTCTATTGGGAAAGACCCTTACCATGAAGACTCACAACAGAATTCTCAGAATCCTTTGGCCAGTATTGGGTCATATGCCCACCCTCCTATTGCAAGATAGGCTGGAAAAGCGAGTGCTTAACTTTCTCAGTCTCTGTGGTGAAAAGTGGTCTCTGTCAAAAAGGAAAAGGGATGAGAATGGTTGGGGCAGAAAACCAATAGTGATTGTCACACCTTCTAGATGAGGTTCTCCCATGTTATTCTGAATCATGACTATTTGTTTCCTTTGTGAAATTGATCTCAGTTTTAAAGTATTTCTTCGTTTGCTTCTTTACTTATTTGTTGGAAGTTGACCTCATAAGACTTTTGGGGGGCTTCATAAGGTCAGAAAACATATCTGCATTGATCATTGTTTTATCCTTAGCATGTTGTCTGGCTTGGAGTAGGAGTTCAAAATATCCTGTAGCATAAACAAATGAAACTGAACACATCCTATTTCCTTCACATATGAAAGACAATTTTTTTATAAAACTCTTGGGTCACAACCATTTCCATTCAAAACAAAGGACAGGGATCTATTGTCTTTTGGAATTTAGTGTTACAGGAAAGGTCAATTTGATTCATAAGCAGCCTGTTTTTTTTTAAAGAAATTTTTGTTTTGAAAGAACTGTAGATTCATTGGAATTTTAAAAGATAGAACAAAGAGATCATCACTCAGTTTCCCCCATTCACATTGGCATAAAATATGTAGATATGTATAGCCATCACTGCAATCAACGTACAATACTATTCCATGACTACAATGGCTCCCTGGTGATGTTACTTTTTAGTCACACCCAGCGCTTCCCCTCACCTTAACATCTCATCTGTTCTTCATGACTATACTTTTGGTCTTTTCAGGAAGATTACATAAATAGAACCATAATGGGTGACCTTTTAGAACTAGCTGTTTTTCATTCAGGCTAATGATCTTGATATCCAACAATTTGTTGTATTTATCAATGATTTATTCTTTTTTATTCTTGAATATTATTTCATTGTATAGATGTATTAGAGTTTGTTCAGCTCTTCATTCATTGAAAGATGTTGGAATCATTTCCAACGTCCTTGCCATAGAAATAAAGATGATATGAACATTTGTACACAGGTTTTTGTGTGAACACAAATTTTCATTTATTTGGCATAAATGTCCAAGAATAAAATTCCTGAGTCATATGATAATTGCATGTTCAGCTTTTTAAGAAAATTTCAAACTATTTTCCAGAGTGGGTACTTTACATTCCCACCAGCAATGTATAAGTGATTGTTGTTACACATCCTTGCTAGCTTTAGGTTTGTCACTATTTTTAATTTTAGATGTTCTAATAGGTAGGAGTGCAGTGCTATCCTTTCATGGTCTTAATTGTCATTTCCTAATGGCTAATAATTTGAACATCTTTTCATATGCTTATGTGCCCTCCACACATCTTCTTTAGTGAAATGTCACTTCATATCTATATTCTTTTTTTTTTTTTTTTTTTTTTTGGTGCTGGAGTTTGAACCCAAGTGTGCTTTACCACTAAGCTTAATCACCAGTCCTGTTATTTATTTTAGTTGTAGATGGACACAATACCTTTATTTAATTCATTTATTTTTATGTGGTGCTGAGACTCAAACCCAATGCCTCACACATGCTAGGTGAGCGCTCTACTGCTGAGCCACAACCCCAACCCTATTTTTTAATTTTGAGACAGTGTCTCACTAAATTGCTTAGACTGGTCTTGAACTGGTGATCATCCTCCTGCCTCAGCCTTCTGAGTTGCTGGGATTACAGGTGGATTCTGCTGTACTTGACTGTCTCTTCATTTGTTCTGGCTATTTTGGAGTTGGATTATCTACTTTTTACTATTGAGTTTGGAGATTACTTTATAACTTCTAGATATGTCTTTAGCTGATATATAGTTTGTAAATGTTTTCTCCCAGTCTATAACTTGTCTTTTCATCCTCTTAATAAGGTGTTTTGAAGAGCAAAAATTCTTAATTTTGATGAAATCCAATTTGTTGATATTTTTCTTTTATGGATCATGTTTTTGGTTTCAAGTCTAAAAATACTTCATCAAGCTCTAGGTTTTGAAGATTTTCTACTATGTTTTCTTCTAAGATTATTATTTTATATTTTATATTCAAATATATGACCCAGTTTAATTAGCTTTTATGTAAGATTTGAAGTTTAGTTTGAAGTTCATTTATTTGCTCATGCATATTAAGTTGGTCTGGCACTATTTGTTGAAAAGGCTCTTTCCATCATTGAATTGTTTTTGCATCTTTGTCAAAAATCAATAAATAGGAATTGTGTGGGTTTGTTTCTAGGTCCTCTTCAATTTTTTGCATTTGGTTCTAGTTCTAGGATCTCTGGGAAATGTTTGGTCCTTCTCTACTTTTGATGCAATACTATGTCAATATTCTTCTAACTATGGAATAAGTTATAAAACATTCATCCTCATTACCAACATCCTCTACCTGAAGTAATGAGCAAGAAAGAATAAAAAAAGGATTTTAGTTAAAACATACATGGCATAACAGAAAGCAAATTTAGGTAGAGCCTACAATTCTGGTTTTTACTTATGACCACAAGACTGTAACTGGTATGTTTCTTCCTTTTCTAGTCATTTCATGTTCCTTTTACCTTTGACCAGCAAATCAGCTGGCAGGTTTCTTCAAATAATAGGATGACTCAACTTTTATTCTTTGGTGGTCCTAAACTTATTGGGTTGCTGTGGTTTATTTATTAACTTTTACATCTGAATATAACAATTCCAGGGCAAACCCAGATATATCCATCTGCTTTTGATAATCAAGACTGATTATCTGAGTGAACACCATCAACTGCTCTTTTTTGGATCTGCTTGTTCAATAGCATACAGAACCCAAAATGGTCAGGGAAATTCAGCTTCTAATTGGTAGAAGCATCCCTTTTGGGAATTAACATCTCTACAAAAGCAGAGCTTCAAGCCTCAAGGAACAGCAAGTAAATGCTTTGGAAATGCTATTAAGTAAAATTGTAAGAAATACCACTTCCACTTAGGTCTTATTCCTTGGTTCAAAGACCAGTTTTGGAGATTGTGGGGAGAGGAGGGATACTGCATCATAAGACAGCCCTCCAGCAAATTGTTCCAGAGCATCCAATTGGTAAAACTAGGTCATGTGCCTGCAACTTTAGCTTCCAGGGGATAGGAGAGGGAAAAAAAACTGATCATTCTTTTAGCTTTTGATAGTGGTGCTGATGATGTCCTGTCTTGGTAGTGGTGGTGGTGATGGTGGTGGTGGTTGCATCTAAAGGTATTGTCTGGCAATGATGCTAACTGTTTGGCATCACTGATATTATAAAGTATCCACTTATCTGCCCCTATCTATCTTAAAAGTTATCAATAAGGGGCTATTGAAACTTGTGAGCCTAAGAGTTGAGTGAAGTTTGCAGAGAGAAGTGGGCTAATCTCACCTTATTACTCATTCACAAAAGCTTCTTTGTTCTTTCTCACACTAATGTCAGATGTTTCTGAAACCCAGATTTTAAATAAAAGGATAAGGAAAAAAGGGCAAACTTGCTCTCTGATGTTTTAGACTAATCTTGTAGTTTTACTGTTGCATCGTCTGGTGCCAACTACCTTTCAAGAAACCAGATTCTTTTTGGTGGGGGACTGTAGAGTTGAGCTAAAACCTACATAGGAAATTATACATTAAACATAACTACTGGTTGTAGATAGGACATAGAAGGGGCTTCCTCTGATGTGTTGGTGAAGGAATAGGAGCTGATTAAAATGCTTTAATGTTGATGTTTACATTTTTCCCATACAGAAGATATTCCATTGATTTTTTAGAATTTTTTTTGTCATAGATGGACACCATAGCTTGCTTGCTTGCTTTAATCATTCATTCATTCATTTATTTATTTATTTACTTACTTATCTATTTATTTATTTATTTATATGTGGTGCTGAGGATTGTGCCTCACGTGTGCTAGGCAAGGGCTCTACCACTGAGCTACAACCCCAGTCCCTCCATTGATTTTTAAGGACTCTATATGTGTTTAAAACACAACCTGCCCATTGCATGTCATATATGTTGCACAAGTATTTTTTACTTTATAATCTTTTTGGTATAGACAATGTTTTAATTTGTATGTTCTAATTTGTATTTGTATTGAAAATTTTCTTTTTTCTCATTGCTTTTGAGAAGCACTTTAGTGTGAAATATATTATACATATAAAAGATATGTAAACCACATGAATGGTTTAAAAATCATAATAAAATGAATATCTATGTGCCAACAACCCATTTTTGTGTGCTTATTATGAAGACCATATGACTACTCATCTTTCTACTGACAGTGTAGTTAGCTGTACTATAAACTATCTAAAACAAAAACAACGTTGCAGATTTACATTCCTGAGATAAATGCTGCTTGGTTTATGTATTAGTCTGTTTTGTGCTGCTATAGCAAAATATCACAGACTGTCTAGGTGCGATGGCAGCTCAGCAACTTGGAAGGCTGAGTGTCTTGTCCACAGCCCAGTTGTGTCAGGGCAGTGGGATAGATTGCTGGAAGGCTAAAGAAAGTGCCTGGAGGTAACATGGGTGACATACGATTTATTGAAGAAATCTTATAAGAGATCAGAGATTGCTTCAAGAAGAATTTAGTGTCAACCGACTGACAGCACCTCTGTCCCTCCAGGTATTTTACCAAGCAGTACCTCCTCTCCCTCACATTATTTTGTCCTGTGGTGGCCAGATGAATGAGTGACATGTATCCTTTACACAGTGCCCTCAGTTCTGCATCTATCCCCCCTCAAAGAGGGGTTTTTACGTCTTAGACTGCAGAAATAGTGGCATCCTCAGCATTAACTTGCTTGGTCTGCTTGTGCGATGAGCATAGCATCCCAAGGAGCAATTTCCTGGTGTACATGCAAGACAGTTGCTTTCTACAGATAACACTAACTTGCCCTATTTCCCAGTGTGCATAAGAGAAAGCCAATGTCCTTCAAGATAATATGTATCTAGAATTTCTGGCCCAGACTTGCCCTCATTGTTGCCTTAATTTGGCTAGGATTGGGCAACAAAAATGAGGCATTTAGGGACATGGCGTTTTACTGCTCCCCCCTACTTTGCTTTTGGGACAACATACAGAATTAAAAGGATCACAAATTTGAGGCCAGCTTGGGCAACTAAGGGAGACCTTGTCTCAAAATCAAAAATAAAATGGGCTGAGGGTATACCTCAATGGGTTCAATCTCCCGTACCACAAAACAAACAAACAAACAAACAAACAAAAAACCCAAACAATCCCAGACTGGGTAACTTATAAAGAATCAGAAATTTAGTTTCTAATAGTTTTGAAGATTAGGAAATAAAAGATCAAGTTGCCAGCAGCCAGCAGGTTTGGTTTGCCTGGCGAGGGTTGCTCTCTGCTTTTAAGATGTTGCCTTATTGCTGCATTCCCTGGAAGGGAGGAACACTGTGTCCTCACATGGCAGAATGTGGAAGGGCAAGCTGGCTGAATACTGTGTGAAGCCTGTCTTATAAGGGTTTTGACCCTATTCACAAGGAGTTGAAACCATCATGGCCATCTACTCACCTCTTAAGGCCTCACCTCTTAATACCATCACATTGGCCATTAAATTTCAATACCTGAATTTTGAAGAGAAGACATTCAAACCCTAGCAGTTTCTTATACTGATTAATCATGTTATCTCTCTACATTTTAAAATTTTTGTGTGCTAATGTTTTGTCTAGGATTTTTGTACCTGTGTTCATAAGCAAAGTTAGTTCATAATTTTCCTTTCTTGTCCTGATTTTGTTTGGTGATCAATATTATTTTGGCCTCATAAAAAGAATTGGGGAGTGTTTCTATGTTTTTATCCTCTGTAAGAGTTTCAGTAAAATTAGAAGTATCTTTTTTCTTGAGTGTTTATTAGTACTTCCCCATAAAGCTGTCATGACATAGAATTTTATGAAAATTTTTAAACAACTGTTCAAGATTTTCAATGGTTTGGTACTATTTATGTTTTCTATATTTTCTTGAATGAAGTTTGGTAAGTCATGTTTTCCTAATGATTTATCTATTCAATTTAAGTTTTCATATTTATTGTCAAAGGTTGTTCATAATATTATCTTTTTGCTCTCTGAAGCCTTTGAGTCATGTTCTCCTTTTTATTTTTCCAGTGGTACTGAGGATTGAAACCAGGGCCTCATGCATGCTAGGCAAACACTCTACCACTGAGCCACATCTCCAGCCCTCCTTTTTCATTTTTTTTTTTTTTTTTTGGCCGTGCTGGGGATCGAACCCAGGGCCTTGTGCTTGCAAGGCAAGCACTCTACCAACTGAGCTATCTCCCCAGCCCCTTTTTCATTTTTAATATTGTTTATGTCTCACTTCTTTTTTTTTCTTGATCAACTGTGTGAGAAGTTTGCATATCCTTTTAGTCTTTTCAAATTATCAATTTGTGGATTTGTTGAGCCTCTCAACTGTATCTTTGTTTTATCAATTTTTGCTCTCTAACATTTTCTTTCCATTTCTTGCTATATTATTTTTTCCTTTGGTCTTTGTTGTTCTTTTTTTCTGTTTTAGCCTTTTAAATATTCCAGTGTAAGCATTTATGGCACCGATTAATCTTTCAAGACTTACATCCGCAATTTTTTTTTTAAGTACCAGGGATTGAACCCAGGGGTGCTTAACCACTGAGCCACATCCCCAGTCCTTTTTATATTTCTTATTTAGAGACAGGGTCTTGCTAAGTTGCTTAGAGACTTGCTAAATTGCTGAGGCTGGCTTTTAACTCACAGTCCTTCAGCCTCAGCCTTCCAAATGCTGAGATTACAGGTGTGGGCCACCATGCCTGGACACACATTTTGATACACAGTATTTTCATTATTATTCTAAACATTTTCTAATTCTCATTATAATTTTCTTTGATCCATGGATTGTTTGATGGCTTGGTTTTAAATTTCCATATGTAGCTCAGTGATAAGAGCTCTTGTCCAGCACATGCAAAGCCCCAAGTTTGATTCCCTGCACCAAAAATAAATAAATAAATAAATAAAATAAAATCTACACATGTGTAGGGTTTTTCTAATTTGCTTTTTATCAATTTCTAACCAAAATTGTGCCCACAGTGTGTGCTTGTATGATACAAATCCTTTAAGCTTTGTTAAGGTTAGTTTTATAGCTTAGAATTTGGCCAATTTTTGAAATGATTCATGTGAGCTTGAAATGTGTATTAACTAGTGGTTGGATGCAATGTTCTAGCTAAACTAATTAGATACAGAATGTTAATTGTGATGTTCAAATTTTCTATTTCCTATTGCTTTCTTGCCCATTTTATCTACAATCACCAAGACATTATACCATTCTAACAGAGTACCATCCCACTATGACTGGAAATTTGTCTATTTCTTTTAGATTTTGTCTATTTAAAAAAAATTTAATTTGTTCTTTTAGACATACATGAGAGTAAAGTATATTTTGACCTATTGTATTGCTTTATGTATTTGGATCAATGTTGTTAGAAGCAAACAAGTTTTGAATTGACCTATCTTCTTCGCAAATTGAAACATTTATCATTTTGTGTGATCTACTTTAAATCTAGTGTCATGGTCTATTTTCTTTTGCTACAACTGAATGCTACAGAATAAGTAATTTATAAGGAAAAGAATTTGTTTGGCTCATGTTCTGAAAACTGGGAAGTTCAAGATTGGATAGCCATGTCTGGTGAGGTCTTTCTTGCTGGTGGGGACTACTTTTAGAATCCTGAGGAAGTATCACTCTGTATTATTTTCCTACATATATGTGCCTATGATCCAATGATAAAATTTAATGTATAAATTAGGCACAGTAAGAAATGAACAATAATAATTAATAAATTAGAACAACTATAATAATATACTATAATAAAAGTCAATCTACCACCAGTTATGTCTACTAACTGACTGATAGACTGCATAAACAATGTGGATACACTGGGCAAAGGGATGATACATCTCCTGGGTAGGATGAATCTGGATTTTGCCAGATTTTATCACACTATTCAGAACATTATGTAATTTAAAACTCATTAATTGTTTATTTCTGGAATTTTTGGTTTAATATTTTTACACTGTGATTGACTGCGGGTAACTGAGATTTCATTAAGTGAAACAACAGATAAAGGGGGTCTACGGCATAAGTTTTTCCATCCTTGGATTTTCAATCATTCCATGAGCTTAAGTTCTAGATAGGACTTTTAGGGACTTCAAAAACTTGAGTGTGATTTATGTTCTTTAAATGGAGGGCTTATTTTATATTTCAGCCATTGATTCATTTACCTTCTACTTGTACCGCTTCTTTTTCTTTGTCAGTTTTGCATTCTTTGTATTGAGGTTTTTTTTTTTTCCTCTAGCACTGGGAATTAAACTCAGGGCCTTGTGAGAGTTAGGCAAGCACTCCTCCACTGAGCTGCACCCCAAATACTGTGTTTAGTTTTTTTCAGTCTTTTTGGTATTTATTTTCCCTGTACTTGTTTAGAAACTATACATTCTGTGTCCATCCTTTCAGTGGTTATGCTAGGTATTTTTAAAATCTGAATTTTAACAAAATCTGAAGTTAATAGTATCTTTAATCCTTCCCTAAACATACAAAATCTTAGAGCACTTAGAATCCCAATCATACTTCAGTGTAAATGCTATATTTTGTGTGGTGATCTGTTTTGTATTTACTTCGTTTTCTCCCACAAGTTAGGCATTGTTTTGTTTTATATAATCAATATTTATTTAACTTTAGCTTTATTCATATAGTTAACATTATCTTTATCCACCATTCATTTTTCACTCTAGTCCCTCCATGTAGTATCATCTTTCTTCTATCCAAAGTATATCCCTTAACAATTTTTTAGTGAGAATCTGTTGGTGAAAAATAAAACAACTCAGTTTTGGTTTGTCTTAAACTATCATTATCTCATCATTTTTCTATTTCAAAAAATTTTAGTTGTACATGGCCACAATACCTTTATTTTGTTTATTTTATTTATGTGGTGCTGAGGTCAAACCCAGTGCCCCCACGCATGTGAGGCAAGTGCTTTACCACTGAGCCACAACCCCAGTCCATCATTATTTTTCTTGAATGACAGTTTTGTTGAGTTAGAATTCTAGGTAGCCAGTTATTTTTATTCAACCCAGTGAAAATATTATTTTACTTTTCTGTGACTTCCAATCCTGCTATTAACAGTGTCAACAGTCAACCTAATTGGCATCCCTTTGTAGTTGGCTTATCTTTTCTCCCTGTTTTCTTTTAAGATCTTCTCTGCTTGTTTTAAGATTCTTTTTACTTGTCCTGCTTGGAATTTGTAGAGCATTCTGGATCTGAATGCTAATGTTAATCATCATTTTTTTTGCAGTACTGGGGATTGCCCAGGAGTTCTTTATCACCAGGCTTCATCTCCAGTCCTTTTTATTTTATATTTTGAGACAGGAGCTCTCTAAGTTGCTGAAGGTTTCACTAAGGTGATCAAACTGGTCTCAAACTTGCTTATCTTCCTGCCTCAGCCTCCTGAGTTGCCAGTATTACAGGCATGGTGGCACATGCCTGAATGTTTATCATCACTTCTGGAAAATTCTTAGTTATTATCTCTTCAGATATTGCCTCTTCTGTAGTTTTTTCAAGTATCTCTTTCTGGAATTCCAGTTAGAAATATGTTAAACCTCATTGTCCTTCAGGTCTTTTAACTTTGTAATATTTGCAACCTCTTTGTCTCTCTGTACTACATTCTAGATATTGTCTGCAAATCTCTTTTAATATCCAATTCACTAAACCTCTTTGAGCTGTGTTTAATAAGCTGTAAAATTATATAATTGAGGGTTTTTGTTTGTTTGTTTGTTTGTTTTTTGCAGTGCCAGGGATTGAACCCAGGTCCTTGTGTTTGCCAGGCAGACACTCTACCAGCTGAGCTGTATCTCCAGCCTGAGGGTTTTTTTTTTTTTTTTTACTTTTCTGGTATTGGGCATTAATCCCAGAACCTTGTACACGTGTTCTACCTCTGAGATATGTCCTCAGCCCTATTATTGAGTTTTTAATTTTTTATCTTGATAAAATAACAGAACTTACAGAGAAGTTGCAAAAAATAAAAAGAATTCTGTGTACCCTTCACTAAGATTCCCCAAATGTTGACATTTTACCACATTTGCTTTATCTTTACTACCTCATGTACCTGTTTATCTAAAATCAGACACACACACACACTCTCTCTCACACACCCCTGAAATGTTTGAACATAAACTTCTGGCTGGGTGCAACTTTATCCCTAAATAGGTCAGTGTATATTTCCTATAACTGAGAACATCCACAATCTACTTAACCAAAGTGCAGTTATCATAATAGAAATGAACATTGGTATAGTACTATTATCCAATCAACAGACCTTACTCAAATATTACCAATTATTCCTCTAATATTATTTATGAGAAAAAGAAAATACAGGACCAAAGATTACATTCAATTATCATCTTATTAGATTTAAAATTTTGTAACAGTTTCTCAGATTTTCTTTGTTTTTCATTGACTCTTTTTTTTTTTTTTTTTTTTTTTTTTTTTGGTACTGAGGAGTCAGCTCAGGGGCACTCAACCACTGAGCCACATCCCCAGCCCTATTATGTATTTTACTTAGAGACAGGGTCTCACTGATTTGATTAGTGCCTCACTTTTTACTGAGGCTGGCTTTGAACTCCTGATCCTCCTACCTCAGCCTCCCGAGCTGCTGGGATTACAGGCGCCTGGTGACATTGACATTTTTAAATAAATAAAGGTCATAATTAATAATAAGGACTTTCTACTGCCATTTTGTTGTTTTCTGGGTTTTATATAGATCTTTTGTTGCCTTGCACCAACAGCAAGGCCCCTCTCAGCTGGGCTCTGGGGCCAAGGAGAAGCACATTGACTCAATGACTTTACTCCTTGGGGAGGGGTTTGCCTCAGCAGCTTAGACTTCAAGGAGCTAGTTCATTTCAGGGAAGTTATTTGGCTTGTAGAGTGGGTTGTCTCAGCTCAGATAATATTCCATTTCCCTGGACTTAAGTTAGAATGATAGTTCAGTCCCAGGATGCCTGACTGTTCAACTTAGCCAAGGCACCAATTTCTCAGGAGGCAATGTGCCATTTCAGCTCAGGATCAGGAGAGCAAGACTGCTTTGGATGGCCAAGGCACCATTTTCCTCAGATGTAAGGCTCAACTTCACCTTAGGCACAGGGAAGTGTGACTACTTTGCATGGCCAGGCTATTTCTGGGAGACAGGGTGCTGCTTCAACTCAGGCACTGGGAGGGGCATGATTGATCAAAGCTGTCTTAATTAATATTAGATTAACTAATTCTCTACAGCTTTTCAATAGAAACACACCAAATGATGCCTCTAGTGTAAGAAATTCTCACAGCTATTAGGCTTCTCTCAAGTATGCTCACACTTCTGCTTTCATGAGATAGATTGCATGATTACCAAGAATCAATTCTGTTATTCCCAAAAGTGTGGGTGCCATTGGACTTGTAATTATAATAACATTATGTAGTTAAATAGTACATAAACTGATAAACTACAGATATGAAAGGAATGAGAATGGTAGTTTCTATGAAAACTAAAGTTGGCTGCTTTGGAAACACTTGACAAAAGCAAATTCATTTTTAAAAAATGGGGTCATATTAAATGTGGGTTAGACAAATGCAAAATTTATAAAGAAATCTCAACTCAACAGGGAAAAATCAACAGTTCAATTAGAAAATAAGAAAAAGAAGAGACACTTCACTGAAGGGGGTGTATAGACAACACATAAGCATATTGAAGACATTCAATATCACTAAACATTAAGTAACTTAAAATTGTGAAAGGATTCTGCTCTCAAATTGCTTTAGAATCCTTGCTAAGTTTTTTCCATTTTGAAGAAATAAAAACTATAACTCATATTTAATCCATCATGAATATGATTTATGTAAGCAAAATGAGGCCAAAGGCCAATCAGTGAAACCATACAGAAAGAAAAGGCCTTGATCTTTAAACAAAGATTGATGAATGATTTACATTTATATGTTTTAACAAAATGAAAAATATAATTTATTAATGTGTCATATCTATTACTCCATCCTTTGTTGACTTTTCCCATTAGCTATATCACATAACAGGGCTTCTAATTTACCAAGTGCCCCTTTAGAAATTGTTTAAATATGCAAGGTTTTCAATAATTTTTTATGTATGTATTTTATCTTCCTAAATTTGACATTTTTATACAGTCACTGCCCAGAACCTTATAATTTTGTCCTCACAAAACACATAGGAATATTAATGATGTATTAGTCATCTCATCATATCATTTTGAGCTTTGGGAGGACTAATATGATTTGCAAATAGAAAAGAATACTTGAGAAGCGTGTCCATGGGAACAGTGTGGTGATTATGCATATCATCTTCTTTTCCTTTTGTTCCCTTTACACTTTTGGTTGCTGCTTAGCACAAACATCCTGCAATTGGCTCCAAAATGTGACCCTCTCTGTCAGCATCGCTTGGGAAGAGTCTCTAATTTTGCCTTCTATGACGTATTTTATTTTATAATTTAAAAATACACAAAAATACAAAGAACAATATAAATAACATGCATACAAACCACCCAGGGTTGTCACTTATTATCTTATCACCTTTACATCAAATCTGGGTTTTTAAAAAATGAAAAAGCAATTAATTTGTGTGGTGAATGCCTGTAATCCCAGCTACTGGGGAGGCTGAAGTAGGAGGATCACAAATTTGAGGTCAGCCTGAGTAACTGAGTAAAACCCTGTTTCAAAATGAAAAAAAATTTAAAGGGCTAGGGTTGTAGCTCAGTGGTAAACCAACCTGCCAGCATGGGGCGAGACCCTGGTTTCAATCCCCAGTACTGTAAAAAAAAAAAAAAAAAAAGAGTGATTACAGTAACCCCCAAATTTCCTGGAATAAACAACTCATAGGTTTTAAATTACATGCCATTCTGTGTAACATGATGAAATCTTGCACCACCCTTCTCCCACTGGCCTAGAACAAGAATCATCCCATTGTCCAGCATATCCACCCTGTCTACATTACCTGACCCTTAGTCACTTAGTAGCTATCTTGGTTATTAGATTAGACTGTCACAGTATGACAATGTTTGTGTTCAAGTAACCCTTATGTTACTTAATAATGACCCCAAAGTGCAAGAGTAGTGATATAAAGGAGGAACCAGGGCATAAAACATGGAAGGACAGATTAAATCTGGTACTATATGGCAACACTCCAGGGCATATAGGGAAAACATAGTTTATATGGGGTTTGATACTCTCCATGATTTCAGCATTCAGTGGGGATCTTGGAACATAACCCCTGCAGATAAGTTGAAGCATTCATTTCTCCATCTTTAATACAATTCCCCTTTTTCTATCCTAAGGCAAACACTACTGTGAATTTAGTGTTCGTGTTTTAACACTATTAACACACATGTATGTATCTAGAAGCAATAAAATATTTCATTGTGTGCTTTTTAATTATACAGGAATAGTTTCAGACTATACAAACATTATTGCGTATGTGTATATATTAATACATGTTATTGTGAAACTTACTTTTTCCACTTAAATGATGATAATACAAAGATCCATTTCATTTTTAACTACTGTATAGTATTTGATTATAGGTTTCTTCCACATTTTTATTAATTTCTTCACTTATTGAAGAACATATAACACATTATCCAATTTTATACTATTACAATACTGAAGTGCACATCTTCATATATTCTCCTTGTTCACATCTAGAAGAATTGATTTAGAGAAAGTAATTGGGAGCAAAATTACTGGGTAATATGCTAAGTAGACCTTTTATGTTAATAAATAGTGGCAAACTGCTCTCTAAAGTGATTCTCAATTTCTACTTCTATCAACAGTACATGAGGGTTTCTGTTGTTTCACATATCCTGATACAGAAGACTTATTGTGGCCAATGTGATGGATATGAAATGATGCTTCATCATTTTAATTTATATTTTCTTTTGGTATTGGGGATTTAAATCATGGGCACTTTAACACTAAGTTACATCCCAGTCCTTTTAATTTTTTTCCTTTGGAGACAGAGTTTTACTAAGTTGCTGAGGTGGGATTCAAACATGCAAAGACTTGGGCTCCCAATTTGCTGGGATTACAGTCATAAACCATTGTACCCAGTTTAGATAGTTTTTTTGATTCCCTTTAATAATGTTTCATAGTTTCCTCAAAAAAATGTCTGCACTCTCTTTGTTATCTTTATTCTTAACTATGTAGACAGAATTCTAAGATGCCACCAAGATTTCTACCCTCTCGTATCCATCCCCTGTATAATTCCCTCCCCCTGAGTATGGGTATGAGTATTCCCTTTATTCAATTACATTATATGGCCAAAGTAATGGATAATCACTCCTGTGATTATATTACATTATATAGAAGATTCTGTTAATGTTGACTGGACTGAAATTCTCCTGTTGACTTTTGAAGAAGTAAGCTTCCATGTTGTGGGAGGGGTACATAGCTAGGACCTGAGAATGGCCTTTAACTACTTAAAGTGGGGCTGGGGATATGGCTCAGTTGGTAGATTGCCTGCCTCGCAAGCACAAGGCCCTGGATTCAATCCCCAGCACCACAAAAAAAAAAAAAAAAAAAAAAAAAAAAAAAAACTACTTAAAGTAAGTACCTGGCTGATAGCCAAAAAGAAAACAGGGGCCTCTGTACTCTAACAGAAAGGAACTGAATTCACCCAACAACTAAATAAGCCTGAAAGAAGACTCTGGGCCTGAGATGAGACCACAGACCCTGCAAACACATTGATTAAGGCCTGTGAGACTCTACTTCTAATCCATGTGTCATGTGATAAATGTGTGGTTTTTTTAAGACTATTATAACTTATTATGCAACATAGAAAACTAATATATGAGTATCTATTTTTCTTCCTTATTACTTGGAATATGTTTGTTTTACCACTGTGAATCAGTCCTTACAAAAAAATTAATCTTTAATTGCTTATTAGTGGTTACAGGGACACTATTTTTATATACTGATTTTTATCTAGTAACCCTGGTGAATTATATTATTAGATCTAGTAATTTGTCTGTAGATTCTATTGGGTTTTCTACATGAGCAATCATATCAAATAATAAGTGACAATTCTTTTATTTTCTGACTCTATACCTGTTATTCCTTTTTCTTTTTGTTTTGTATAGGTCAAGCCCTTTACTACAATTTCAAGACAGAATACAGAAGCATACATATTTTGGTTTTGACTTAGTGAAATAAGATTCCATTAATTTTCCATTAAGTACGTTTTTGGAGATCACTTTATTTGATTAGGGACTTCATTTTTTATTTTGTTTTGTTTTGGGATTTTTGTTTGTATGTTTTATCCAGATAATTTCTATCTCTTAACTGGAGCATATAAATCTATTTACTTTTAAAGTGGCTACTGATATGCTTGGATTAAATCATCCATTTTATTTTGTATGCTTTCTTCAGGAACAATTGTTTCTTTTACTCTCCCTTTTTGCCTTCCATACCTTTTAAATTGAATTTTTTTTTTTTTTTTTTTTTTTTTTTTTTTTTTTTTTGCGATGCTGGGGATTGAACCCAGGGCCTTGTGCTTGCGAGGCAAGCACTCTATCAACTAAGCTATATCCTCAGTCCTTAAATTGAAATTTTATGACTCCATTTTTCTCTTTACTTGTTTGGAATTAATGTCCTGTTTCTGTAATTTTACTGTTTACCTTGTATCTCATCAAAGCCAAAAATAGAACTAAAAAAAAACAACACCAGTAAAACAAATAACCCAATCGATAAATGGGCAAAGGAACTAAACAGACACTTTACAGAAGAAGAAATACAAATGGTCAACAAATACATGAAAAATGTTTATCATCTCTAGCAATTAGAGAAATACAAATTAAAATTACATTGAGATTTCATCTCTCTCCAATCAGAATGGCAATTATCAATAATATAAGCAACCATAAATGTTGGCAAGGGCATGGGGAAAAGGCACACTCATACATTGCTGGTGGGACTACAAATTGGTGCAAACATTCTGCAAAGCAGTATGGCAATTCCTCAAAAAACTTGGAATAGAACCACCATTTGATCCAGCTATCCCACTCCTTGGCATATATCCAAAGGATTTAAAATCAGCATGATACAGTGATGCAGCCACATCAATATTTATAGCAGTTCAATTCACAATAGCTAAACTATGGAAACAACCTAGCTGCCCTTCAACAGATGAATGGATAAAGAAAATGTGGTATATATACAAAATGGAGTATTACTCAGCCTTTAAAATGAATGACTTTATGACATTTGCCAGTAAATGGATGGATCTGGAGACTCTTATGCTAAATGAAATAAGTCATTCCCAGAAAACCAAAGGTGAAATGTTTTCTCTGATATGTGAAAGCTAACCCACAAGGGCTGGGGAGAGGAGAAATAGAAGTTCATTGGATTACAAAGGGAAATAAAGGGAAGGGAGGGGGATAGAAATAGGAAAGACAGTGGAATGAATCTGACATAATTTTCCCTTGTACATATATGAATACATCACAGTGAATTACATCATGTACATCCACGAGACTGGGGTCCTAATTAGAAGAAGATACAGTCTATGCATGTATAAATATATCAAAATGGATTTAGTCATGTATAACTAAAAAGAACCAATAAAAATTGATCAGACCTTTACCCTTGTCCCAGATCTCTCCCATTATTCCCTTCCAACCTACATATAATTATCTGGTACTTTAATTTTTAACTCCACTAGATATTGTTATTACCATTTATTGTGGTCAAGGTTTACATATATCTGTTCACATATTTGCTACTTCATTTGATTTTACTTCTTTCACCTCAGACTTTTCCATTGGTATTTATTCCTTTCTTCCAGAAGTACATTCTTTTTTTTTTTTTTTTTTGCGGTACTGGGGATCGAACCCAGGGCCTTGTGCTTACAAGGCAAGCACTCTACCGACTGAGCTATCTCCTCAGCCCCCACTTTTTGTATTTCTACAGTTACATTTTTCTTTGTTTGAAATTCAGTTTAGTTTTTCAAGTGTGCTTGTTCATTGCTTATTGATTTTTATTGTATGCTTATCTTTGCAAACATATTATCTAAAAAATCACATACATTATTATGACTCAATAGTTCCAACTTCCATTGTCTTGAGGATTTACATGCATTTTTCTTTTGCTTTGTTTCTATTGATTCTCACTAATAGAGGGGATTTGGTGTTTGGTAATCGTTGTGAGATCATGTTCCATTTAATCTGTATGAATTCTATGGGCCTACCTTTCTTCCTCAGTTTCCTACAAATCTTCTGGTGAGAGTAAGTATACTCATTCTTGCATCACCTTAACATCTCTCTCCCACGTTGCTGCTCTGAGGTATTTTCAGACTTAGTTTTCTTATGTATCACTGTTCCAATAATCAATATCTATAGAAATCATTGCTAGAGTACTCAGGCTTCATGGCAACTGAATCCCTCCTAGTTCCCTGCCACTCTAGCCCCATAGCTGTTGTACTTCTTGTTCTGACCAGGCTCCCTGTCACTGAGGTTTACTGGATGACTCCTAGATATCCCCACTACTCACATAATATTACCACCAAGAATGCTATATTCCTGACTTTATACCATACCCAGCTTACATTATTTGGCAGTGGTGGTAGTGATAGGGTGTCCTTGGAAAGCTCATTTACCTATTGTGAGAGGCACAATGCATAGTATCTGGAGTCTTTTTTTTTTTTTTTTTTTTTGAGGAGGGCCACTCAAGAGCTTGTAGTCACCCATGCTACTGAAAGTGTAAGTCTGTCCATTTGTTTTTGTATAAAAATGTTAATGTTCATTTTGAAATAGTTTCATATTTATCAAAAAGTTGTAAAACCATTACAAAGCATTTCAAAATACATTTCACCCCGTTTTTCCAAATGGTAACATCTTACATGACCACAGTACAATTCTGGAAAACAGGAAATTAACAATGATACAATACTATTAACTAATCTACAGCATTTATTCAAAATTTTTTAATGCCAGAACCAGGATCCTATACTGTTTAGTTGTCATGTATTCTTAATCTCTTCTGGTCTTTGTATCTCTTTATATTTCATTATCTCTTTATATGCACAATCTTTATATTTTTGGAGTACTGGCTGGTTATTTTATGGATTGTCCCTAAATTTGGGTCTGTCTGATGTTTCTTCATGTTTAAATCTAGGTTACACACGTTTAGCAATAATTCCACAGAAATGATGTTATACCCTTCTCAGTACATCATTAATAGAGGTTAAATGCTCTCCATATGCCGAAATCTTTTGATCACTTGATTAAGCTGATGTCTGTCAGGTTTCTCTACTGAAAAGTAGTTTTTCTTTGTTATTAGTAAATATCTTGCAAGATACTTTGAGGCTACTTAACTGTCTTGTTCTTTATCATACTCTCACTAATTTTAGCATCCATTGAGGAACCTAGCATGAAATAATTATTCCTGTAGTGTTTGGCAAATAATGGTTTCATATTTCTGTCATTGTGTATGTATTTATTAATTGGAATTCTAATGTAAGGAAAAGCTTTCCCTTTACCCCTATTTTTTTGTTTTATCAATTACTTATACCAGGATGAACTCATGGACATTTGATTTATGTACGTATGTATATATGTAAGTATTTTCTCAAATTGTCCCAGATTTGGGCATTGGGACCTCTTTCAGGTCAGTATCTGAGGGTTTTTTGGGGGGCAGGGGTTCTGGGGATTGAAACCAGGGGCACTTTACCACTAAGCTACATCCCCAGTCCTTTTATAAATTTTGAGACCAGGTCTCCCTAAACTGCTCAGGGCCTCACTAAGTTGCTGAGACTGGTTTCAAACTTGTGATCCTTCTGCCTCAGCCTTCTAAATTGCTGGAATTACAAGCATGTGCCACCACACCCAGCTCCATAAGACCTTTCTCAAAAATCAACAACTGTTTTACATTTCACACGCCTGAGAATGTGTTACCACTCATGCCAAATAAGAGGGTGGCCAAAAAACTTAAAAGAAATTTCTGGCAGTCAGTGGAAGTGGCATGAACCTGTAATCCTAGCTAATCTGGAGACTGAGGCAGGAAGGTTGCAAGTTTGAGGCCAGCCTCAGCAATTTAGCAAGACCCTGTCTCAAAACAAAGCCAAAAAAAGAGCTGATGATGTAGCTCAATAGTAAAGTAGCCCTGGGTTCAATCTCTAGTAACAACAACAACAACAACAAAAAGAAATTTCTGGTGAATGAGATCTCCATAGTTTCAACATACTTCTGGGGACCTAGTGGGACAAGTGCATGTCCAGGAGAAGGAAGCAATGGATTAGGTAGAGTTTTAAAAATTGCTGGAATATTGAAAACATCCCAACATGCTCAGATCTCCTTAGCAAATGATAAAAACCTGCAGTCAACATCATTTTTTTTTTTTGGTACTGGGTATTGACCCCAAGGGCACTTTACCACTGAGTTACATCTGCAGTCCCTTTTTATTTTTATTTTGTGACAGGGTCTTGCTGAGTTGCTGAGGCTTCTCTCGAATTTACAGGTGTGTACCTCCTGCCTCAACTTCCAGAGTCACTGGGATTGTAGGCATATGTCACCACATGTGACTATTAGCCTTAAAAATGAAGGAGATTCTGCCATTTGCCACCATTTATGGACCTGGAGGACATTATTCTAGGTGAAATAAGCCAGATACAGACAGAAAAATACTGCATTATCTGACTTATATACACCAATCTTTAAAGGTCATATATATAGAAACAGAGAATCAGTGGCTATACCTGATTGGGGGATGGAGGGAGGAAATGAGATGTAGGCCAAAAAACTACATAGTAGCAAATATGTAGGATGAGCAAATCAAATGAGTTAATATGCAACATGAGGGCTATAGTTAATAATTG
The DNA here is from genome assembly GCF_902686455.1 of Sciurus vulgaris. Taxonomy (NCBI): domain Eukaryota; kingdom Metazoa; phylum Chordata; class Mammalia; order Rodentia; family Sciuridae; genus Sciurus; species Sciurus vulgaris. The sequence continues at coordinate 91,245,300 of NC_136471.1, read as the reverse complement.
TATTGCATTTAGAATTTTGACTAAAAGAGATTATACCTGGTCCTCCCACATGGAGGAAAATAAGAAATTATGTGAGATGACGAATATGTTAGTTTTTTCCACTATAGTAACCATTTTACTATATGTGTTTTTTATAACATCATGCTGCATGCCACACATATATTCAGTATAATATATTCAAAAATAAACTTCATATGTAAATGTGAAAAGTTGAGAACAGCAAAAAACAATTTTGCAATTATGAATTTACACATCTCTACTTCAAAACTTACTACAAAATTACAGTAATCAAGATTATGAGCTACTGGTTAAAGGATAAACATATAAGTCAATAGTATAGAATTGACAAATCAAAATTATAGCTGCTCAATTCACAATAGCTAGATTGTGGAACCAACCTAGATGCCCTTCAGTAGATGAATGAATAAAGAAACTATGGTATATATACACAATGGAATATTATTCAGTCATAAAGAAGAATAAAATTATGGCATATGCAGGTAAATGGATGGAGTAAGAGAAAGTCATGCTAAGTGAGATAAGCCAATCCCAAAAAACCAAAGGTCGAATGTTTTCTCTGATAAGTGGATGATGATACATAATGGGGGCGGGAGAGGGGTAAGGGAAGAATGGAGGAAGGGTGGATTGTGCAGAGGGAAATGAGGGGTGGGGCGGGGATGGGGGAAAGAAATATAATTGAATGAGTCAAACATCATTACCCTATGTACATGTATGATTACACAAATGGTGTGACCCTACTTCATGAAAAAAAATATATAAGAAATGCATTCATGAAAGTAAAAAAATAAAATAAAATAAATTTAAAAAAATAAACCCTTGGCCTGGGGATTTAGTTCAGTGACAAAGCACTTGCTTAGTGTGCATGAGGACCTAAGTTCAATCCCCAGAACTACAAAGAAAGAAAAAGAAATAAGCCTTTATGTGGTCAACTGATATCTTTTTCAATTTTATTTTTGATCCACACATAATTGTTTTACATATTTATGGAGTACAATATAATGAATACATTATGAAAATGATCAAATCACAGTAAATAGCGTATCCATAACCTTAAACTTTATCATGTCTTTGTAGTGAGAACATTAAAAATCCTTTCTGGTGCCAGGCATGGACATGGTGGCATATTCCTGCAATTCCAGCAACTTGGGAAGCTGACATAGGAAGATCATAAGTTCAAAGTCAGCCTCAGCAACTTAGTGAGACCATAAGGAATTTAAAGAGACCCTGTCTTAAAATAAAAAAAAAAAAAGCAGGGGATGTGACTGAGTGGGTAAATTGCCCCTGGGTTCAATCTGCAGTACTAAAAAATAAAAAATTCTCTCTACTATTCTGATAGGTATTTTAAAATATACAATAAATTGTTGTCTATAATGACCCTACTGATTAATAGAAAGTCAGAACTTATTCCTCCTAACTGTAATTTTGTAACTCTTGACCAACCTCTTGCCATCCACCCCTCCCATCCTTACTCTCCCCATCCACTGGTAATCACTATTTTACTCTTTACTCCCATGAGATCAACTTTTTTACATTCCATAAATGAGTGAGTCCATGTGATTATTGTCTTTGTGTGCCTGGCTTATTTCACTTAAAATGAATTCACTTTGGTTCCATCCATGTTGCCACAAATAACAGGATTGCATTCTTTTTTTGATGGCAGAATATTTCATTGTGTTAAATACTGCATCTTGTTTATCCAATTATCCATGGTTGAACATTTTGATTTATTCCATATCTTGGTTATCATGAATAGTGCTGCAATAAGCATGGGAGTTCAGCTACTGATTTCATTTCTTTGGGATATATACCCACTAGTGGGATTGCTGGATCATATGGTTGTTGTGTTTTTAATTTTTGAGGAACTTCATGCTGTTTTTCATAATGGGTGTGCTAACTTACATTCCCACCAACAGTGTATTAGAGTTCCCTTTTCTTCACATCCTCTCCAGGATTTGTTATTTTTGTACTTCTTTATTGGTACATAGTAATTATATGAACAGTAGTAGCCTTTCTAACTGGGATGAGATGATGTCTAATTTTGGTTTTGATAGCATTTTTATAAACTTGTTTGCCATTTGTCTATCTTCTTTGAGAAATGTCTATTATCATTTGCTCATTTTTCCAATCACATTATTATTACTATTATTATTATAACTTTTGATATTAAATTGTTTGGTTTTCTTTATATATTTTGGATACTGGTTCCTTGTTAGATGGATAGATTGTGTTTTGGGCATCTTTTTCTGTCTCTGTGACCAAAAGACCTGACAAGAGCACCATAAAGGAGGAAGTTTATTTGGCACTCATAGTTTCAGAGGTCTTGGTCCTTAGAAAGTCAACTCCATTGCTCTAGACCTCAGGTGAGGCAGAATACCATGACAGAAGGGTGTGTAGGAGGAAAGAAGCTCAGAACATGGCAATCAGAAAACAGAGAGAGAGTGCCACTCACTAGGGACAAAATATAAATCCCAAGGCACACCCACAGTGACCTATCTCCACCAGCTACACTCTAACTGCCTTCATTTACCACCAGTTAATTCCTATTAGGAGATTCATCCACTGATTGAGTTACAGCTCTCATCATCTAATCATTTCACCTCTGAACCTTTCATTGTCTTACACGTGAACTTCTGGGGTTACCTCATATCTAAACCATAACAGTTAGCAAGATTTTTCCCATTCCAGCCTGTGATTTTTCTAATGGCATTTAATTAAGAGGAGCAATCGTTTTCTACTGTCCTTAGTCTTTAATTCTTCCATAGTCTTCTTCAAATAAAGTTAGTTCCTTTGGGGAGAGCTTTGGAGCTCCTTTTCTTATGAATTGACCTTCCCTTTAGGAAAAAAAGCTCCAAGCTACTACTCTGGGTATAGAGCAGGACAGAATATTTGTCTCCTCAGCTTGCCTCTCCCAGTGTGAAACCTCTGCCCCATGAGTGGGTCCCTGTGAAGCTGAATGGTTCATTTGTAGTCCTGGACTTTAATGCCTGGAAGATAGGCTCTACACTATAAGTAGGGGTCTGGGTGGAAGAAGAGAGCCCCCTTGCCTTTTGACTACATGTACCTCTTCAACTCAGAATTAGAAAGGATAAGAAATGTTGGTAGCCCATCTCTCTGGGTGAGATATGTACTTTTTAATTAGATGTGGTAATTTTTGATGGTTGCAACCATCTCCCCTCTCCCTGACCAGTGAATCTTCCTTCAAGTTAAGTCAGGGAAAAGGGGGAGGTGGGAGTGGATAATAGTTTAAAAGATGAAGACTCTCACTGTTCCTATGTAATCTTAGATTTTCTTGAATAAATGCATCTTCATTTACTGTATATACAATTGAAGGACAATTTCTAGAGATTTTAAATGGTCTTTTCGTCAGGTTTGCTTATATGTCCATTGAACTCTTCACCCTACTGTCATAGAAACAGACTCTAAAACTTGCAATTTCTTTCTTTCTTTCTTTCTTTCTTTCTTTCTTTCTTTCTTTCTTTCTTTCTTTCTTTCTTTCTTTCTTTCTTTCTTTTTCTTTCTTTCTTTCTCACATTAGTCTAACACAGAGTGTGGAATTGGGTCAGTTCTTTGTCTTGATAATTCAGATAAAGACGTTGATGAATGGCGGTGGAGTGAAAGCGAAGTATAAAAATTTATTAAAGTAAACCAAAACAAAGCTCCCACAACTGGGAGGGAACTGAAGAAAGTTACCAGTGAGGGGCTGGGGATATAGCTCAGTTGGTAGAGTGCTTGCCTTGGAAGCACAAAGCCCTGGGTTCAATCCCCGGTATTGCAATTAAAAAAAAAAAAAAAGCAAAGAAATTTACCAGTGAATAGCTATTGTCTAGGGGTTTATATGAATCTATAGGCTTAAGGAAGTCTGTTCCTGCCCAATCCTAGGTAAGCACTCAGTGTCCACAAGGTACTCATGCAACTTTTATTGCAATCAAAGTATTGATCAGGCATTTTCCTTCTTTGGAAAGAGATTCCAAATCTCTTTTTTTGTAGTCACTTTATTCTTTTTTTATTTTTTTGCTTTTTTTAAATTATTTTTTGATTCATTGTACACAAATGTCATGAATTCCTATGGACTTCAGGACATGTAGGTCCTGATTTTAAAATAACATTTTTGTAAGTTTCTCAGCACAGACTTAAAGCTGCTGTTTGTGCTCTGCTGCCCAGGAACCCACTTTTCTATATGCCTAGCCTTATCTCTTCCTTTGTATTTCTCCTGACCTGACTAGTGATTGAACCTAGGGGCACTCTACCACTGAGCTATGTCCCCAGCCTGTTTCTTATTTTTTTATTTTGAGATGGTCTCACTTAGCTGGCCTTGAACTTGTGATCCTTCTACCTCAACCTCCAGAGTAGCTGGGATTACAGTTGTGTACCACCATGGCCAACTTAGTGGTGATTTTTTATATAATTCATTTTTTTTTGCATTATCTCTATTTTTCCATATTTTATTGATACATTATAATTATACATAACTGTGGGATTTGTTGTTACATATTTGTACATACACATGATATAACAATATAATTTGGCCAGTATTATTCCCCAATATTTTCCCTTTCTTCTTCTCCCCCATCCCACTTTCCTCTACTGGTCTCACTTCAATTTTCATCGAAACGCTCTTTGCCTTCTTCCTCTCTAGCTTCCACATACAAGAGAGAACATACAATCCTTGATTTTCTGAGTTTGGATCATTTCGCTTAACATAATGCTCTCATGTTCCATCCATTTTCCTGCCAATGGCATAATTTCATTCTTCATTAAGGCTGAATAAAACTTCATTTTGTACATATATACCACATTTTCTTTATTCATTCATCTGTTGCTGGATACCTATTCTGCTTCCATAATTTGGCTATTGTGAATTGTGCTACTATAAACATGGGTATGCATGTATCACTAATAGTATGTTGGCTTTAATTGTTTAGAATAAATACCAAGGAGTGGCATAGATGGGTCTTATGACGGTTCCATTCTTATTCTTTTGAGGAACCTCCAAACTGATTTCCATGGTGGTTATACAAATTTACAATCCTACAATTTAAAAGTGTTCTTTTCCCTCCACATCCTCTCCAGCATTTATTATTGTTTTTATTCTTGAAGACTCTCATTCTGACAAATGTGACATGAAATATCAGTGTAGTTTTGATTTGCATTTCCTTAATTGCTAATGATGTTGAACATTTTCACATATTTCTTGGACATTTGCGTTTCTTCTTTTGAATAATGTCTGTTTAGTTCATTTTTGGCAATGGCTTTTTTTATGATGCAAAATAAATGAACATATTTAAAGACTGGGTCCAGAGAAAAGGAGCCACTGAAGATATAGGAGTGAGAGACATCAAGGATCCTGATAAGGTAGCAGGGAATAGGACACAGAACACTGATGGAAGGATTAATCAACAGGTAAAAGGGCACCTCTTCCACTGTGTCCAAAGGGAATGAGTGATAATAGGACAATGAGGCATGCTCATGAATTTGTATGTGGTTTATGGTAAGGAGTTACAGACATTACTGTCCCTTGTCTTTCTATTCTCAATGCAGTAGGAGAAGAGGTGATGGTGAGGTGTAGATACGAGAGGGCTGAGGAGAATGAGGATTTGGCAAAACTGCTGTGGAGACTTGGGCTACAATTTCTTATTTCCTCTGCTTTCAAAGTGAGGTGCTCAGAATCATGTGCTTGAATAAACCTTTTGCTGTCTCATGAAATCACAGATGAATTTGTGCTGCAGGATAGGTCCTGACTGGTCACAGGATCAATTTCCCTGGAATTTTAGTCCAAGACAAATGTCCACTTAGACATATCTGTGTGCTTCCTTTTATCCAGAAAATGTTAACTTGGGAATTCTGTTACCCTAACTGCTGTCAGGAAGCTTAGGGGAAACTGAGCCCCCATACTCTCTGAGGCGCCTGCTCACATACATTCCCTGGGCTTCCTTCCTTTCAGAGCTCTTTGTTCTGCTTTATCCCCACAGGATTGGTTCTATCCTCTGCTTTAACCTTTAAGGGGAAGGGGGAGGGAGCTGCCATTTATAGCTTAGGGCTGAAGAGTCCAGGCAGCAACACTCAGATGGCCTTTGGGCCCAGCTCCCTGTTGCTATCCTGTGTCTTTAGACTATTAATCTACTCTTTGCAAGCCTCAGTCTTCTTATCTTTAGCACAGGGATAATTGCCCTGGTTCATAGACTGTGTTTATGAGAATTAAATAATAGCATTTATGTAAAGCATTTGCATCTTCATAGCGCTAAATAATGCTGTTTACAATTATCTTCAAATTTCTATCACTGTTCACCAAATAATTTGGAAGGAGAAATTTTCTCACGTTCACACCAATAATCCTGAACTTTTGCTATGGTTTGGGTGTGCTTTCAGTACTGTTCAAGGGTTTGTTGAGATTGAAGTCTTGGTTCCCAGGGTGGTAATATTGAGAGATGGTTGAAACTTCGGGAGCTAGAGGTTAGTGGGAAGTTCTTAGTTCATTGGGCATATGCCTTGGAAAAGGTTAGTGAGACCCCAGTCTCTCTCTCTCTCTCTCTCTCTCTCTCTCTCTCTCTCATCTCTGGCTTCCTGTTTGAGATGTGCTCCTGCATGTGCTCCCAATATCGTGAGGTGATGCAGTCAAGGGGCAATCCTTGCCAAGTTATACCATTTGAATTTGAACCTCCAAAACTGGGAGCTAAATAAACTCTTTTCTCTTTATACGTTAGCTGTCATAACACAACACATACACACACACACGCACACACATACACACCAAGTTAGCTGCCATAGGTGTTTCACTGTAGTAATGTGAAGCTGACTCATACAGCTGTGGAAAGCATCTCCTCCATTTTAAAGATGGGATAGTAGAAGTAGAGCATGGAGTGACTTGCTTTGGGAAACATCATACCTAGGATTTGAATGCAGTCTGTTTTCTGTCTCTCTCCACTTTGTCCCCCACTCTGCCTCTCTGGGTAAGCAGGGTCAAATCTGCCAGGACCTCCAATGCTAAGCACATCTGTGATGGTGGCCACCTGGGCTGGGGACTTCCCTGTGCTTGTCCATTGTCCTCTCAGTAGAGCCATACAGGCTGGTTCAGTTGTTCTCCAGCTTGGCTGGACATCAGGTCCAGAAACTGGCAAAGGATGCAGATTTGTGGGCCCAATCACATCCTACTGAACCTTGTACCAGAGGTTTGAGGCCCAGGAATCTGTTTCTGAACGCTCACACAGTGATTCTGATGTAGCCAGTCAGGCCTTCCCAGTCCTCTGGTGAAATCTGAAGCCAGACTGGCAGCCAGGTTGCCTCTCTGCTCTACAGGTCCTGCAAAGGCACCCTCCAGAGTGGCTGCAGCCCCTGTCTTCCCATGGTTCTTCCACTCTCAGCAGTGATGTCAGGGAAAACAGGGTTTGGCCAGTGTGGCTTCACTGCCCTCAGAGGGATAAATAGGGAAAGTTTCACACATTGACTCAGTCATTCCCTCATTCACACTTCTTTACTCATCCATTCATGCATTTACTCACATTTCATTCACCCACTGTTTCCTCTACTCACACATTCACTCATTCCTTTTTCAGTGACATTCACTCGCTGTGGAAGTCAGAATGCTATTAAAAGCAGATGGCCTTCTCAATGGGAAAACTGCAGATACATTAATGAGGATATAATACACAGAGGTGAGCAGTGCTAAGGAAGTACAAGGGTATGTATGGTCAGATACCCCAGGACTGCATCTGCCAAAAGATATTAAACCTCCCAGAACTGATGGGTCAAGGAGCAATAGAGGTTATTAGAATGTGGTGAGTCACAGCTGTGGAAGGAGGTTACCCACAGCAGCTTATAGACATGGTTAGGGAAGCTTTGACAGCCAGAGCACAATGCAGCATCTAGGGAGGCATGGGAGTAAATCCCCCCACATTCTTGCTCTGCCCACAGTCCATCTCATGCCAATACCTATTTGCAGAACAAGGAAACCCAAATGATGCAATCAACCTGGCTTAATCAATTGAGATGCAGAGTGAGGATCTAGAGGAGCAAGTGGGCACCGCAAAAGAGCCGCATCTCCCTCCCTCTCCACTCCCCCCCCACCATCAGCACCTATGATGCCTTTTCTCTTTTCTCAGCTTAGTTCTGGCCCAGCCATCTAACTTACATCAAGATCTTCAATGCAGCTGGGCAAAGTGGTGCGTGCCTGTAATCCCAGCTACTCAGGAGGAGGCTGAGGCAGGAGGATTGCAAGTTTGAGTCCAGCCTCCCCAAATTAGCAAGACCCTGTGTCAATATTTTTTTTAATTAAAAGGTCTAGGGATGAAGCTCAGTGGTAGAGCACCCCTAGATTTAATCCTCATTACCACACAAAAACTTTGGTGTGGATGCATGCTACAGAGTGAACCAAGTTCAGGACTACACCCAGAACCACATAGTGTATCACCTTATGAACATCCATGTCACATCATTCTCCGTCTACCTATGCCAGCACAGTAAGAGGAAAATCAACCTCAGAGGCTCCATTGGAGGTGACACTGGCCACTGGAATTGGGGCAAGCAAGTAGGGAGGGCCCCACACATTAAGGGAAGATGACTGAGCTAGCCCAGGCAGGGTGGCCACTGCCCGTGTTCTGAGTATGTAGAACCCAGTGATAGGTTATAAGCAACTCTGAGCACCCCTGCTCTTCTGCACTGCCAAGCACTTAGTCTTGACCCAACCACTTGATAGTTCCCACAGGCCATGTGCTCCTGCAACCTAGTAGCTTCATTCTGGTCCTCCAGACCTGCCCAAATCTGTTCACTTCTCCAGCACTATCACATGATCACCCTTTGCCCTTGACTGACAGTTCCTTTCATCTTTGTCATAACTCTGTGCCTTTGCTCATATCCACCTTACTGCCCTCCTCTGTCCCTCTGTCATCTGGCAACTATCATGTGCACAGACAATTCCCCTGAGTGACCCACCCTGAATCCCTATTCTTCCCAACTCAGGGTGAATGCTGCCACTGACCCTGCACCCATGGCAGGAATCACACTGGCAGCATGTATCCCCACCCCTTACTGCATCTTTCTGTCTCACCAGCTTCCTTCCAAAACCCAGCTCCTACTCCAAGATCTTGTCCAGGAAGCCCTCCCCATCCATTCCTCTTTCTAGTCAAGTCACCAAGCCTGGACTCCATCTTTCCCTGTTCTGGCCAATCTCTGACTCTCATAGGGCATGAGTCTCTTCCCAGCAGCGAGGAATAGTGACCTGCACGTTCTGGGTGCTGGTTGCATAAAGGGATACATTTCTCTAGCATCTGGTCCTTTGTCTGGACTTGTTAGCACAGGTATTGCTTGCTGTGAGGATCACTTGGGAAATGGAGCGCAGGAGAGACATTCATTGTTATTATTGTCATTTATTAGACTACCTATGCACAGTCACGGTGCCATCTGCTTCCCCATGTGTAGCTTCATTTAATCTTCACAATAGCTGAGTGGAGTGGCCATTGTCATCGCTGGGTTTATGGATGAGGAAGATGAAGCCCAGAGAGAAGCAGAATATTCCCAGACAGATCACGCAGCTGGTACAAGACAAAGCTGAGACTGAAAATATGCCTTCCTGCCTGGCTTCAGTGTCCCTGGCACAATGCTGCCCCAGAAGGCTGGTACTTCCACACTAGCAACCTCCCCTTGAGGTAGGCACTGATCTGACTCTGACTTCTCAGAGTAGAGGCAGAGGCCACTGGACGGGTTACCTTACCCCATGGTACCACCTGCACCTAGAGTCTCTTGGCTGAAGCTGACCCCTGCCCTATCCACAAATTCAGAACCCAGATTGATGTGTGACCATCTCTACATGTGTGCATCCTGTATACACAAATGGGCTCATATAGATGTACATGCCAGGCTCCAACTTTCATGCTTATGAGCACAGTGCACCAGGTCTGATTTAAAAGCACTTTTCCATTATCACCCCACTCCCATCACTGTAGCTCTCATTCATGAAGCACCTACTATGTACCAGGTATGGCCTGTGTGCTCCACACTCACCATTCAAAGTGATGCCCTCAGAGACCAGGCCAGTGAGTGAATACTGCTTGAATCTTACGAGCAGGGTACAAGACCATAGAGGGACAGCAATGTGTCTGAGGGCACAGGAACCATGTAAGGGAGCCAGAAAATTAAATCATGTCTCCTACCTCCCAGGCAAGGGCTCCTTCCACCCACACACACTGACTGCTGACTCATAGCCATCATTAATTGTATACATAAAGTGCCTATATTTGTAGGTATAAATGCACCTGCATGTATTTGTGCAGAGTTTTCTAGCATACAGCATCTGATTAATTACACACCTATTCATAGAGGGAGAGCTGACCTCTTGCTCTTCTGGGCTCCCACAGCCATTTGTCATTCTTCAGTGCTTTCATTGCTTCCCTCCCTGAACTGGCCATGTCTTGGGAGCAAGAACACCCCAGCACCCAGCACAGGGCATGAAGACTGTAGTCACTAAGACATGTTGGCTGAATGAACAAATACACATCTGAATGTGTTAAGAGACAGATTAGGGTGCTGTATGGAGCCCCTGACAAGCCCCAACTGGCACAAGCTCCTAGCATTTTGGAGCAAAATCCATCCTCTCTTCATCAAATAACTACTGTCCATTTGAGAGACAGTTCCTGGCACCTGACACTTAATTCAACAACATTAAATTACTAAGTCCTGGTAGAATTTGGACAGAAAATGATAGGATCCCAAGTGACCTTGCAACCTGAGCCACCCATCCTAGGCATGTGCCAGCAGATCAAGTTTGGCAGGCAATGACAATGTTCTTTCACCAAAGGACAAAGTGAATTGCTTACCTCCCCAGGCTCATCCCTCAGGCCTTTCATGGAGTTCCCAGATAAACAAGTTCTTGAGAAAGAAAAAAAATCCCAGAGCATGCATGATAACCAGGAACTAGCTAGTAGTTGATCTCTGGTGCTACAGCCCCGCTGATGTGACCCTGATAAGAAGTAAAGATCTCTATCCAGAAAGCAACCTAGCCTGGGGCACTGATCAATATCAATTAAGTCAGGCCAGATGGTTAGAGACCAGGAAGAAACAAGATTGGAGAACTGATAGCAATAACAATAATGCAATGAAATACATAGTGAGTACACAATGTGTTCAGGGCACAGTTCTAATTGCTTTGTCTGCATATATATTGAGGAATAAGTGAACAGATCTCACAGAATGGGCTGTGTGAGAATATTTGTGTTCCATGTGAAATGCTTACCAAAAAAGACCATGATGACCCAGCATGTGGAATTCTGTTAACTTTGTTCTGCAGACACCACAGTGCCTGTTTAATGAGCCAATGAGCCATAGAAGTGATGCCATAGAAGTGATGAGTGTTATGCATGAGTTGAACATGGATTTACCTTCTATTAGGTTGACTTGATTACCAGCACCACTGAGTGCCCAGTCTCTCAGGAGTAGAAACTCCAATATGTTACCATTCCTTGTGAGACCAACAAGTCCTTCAATGTCATGGGCATTAAATTGGACCCCTTCCATCATGTTGTTAGTAAAATTTATCTGTGCTGAAATAAAAATGCATTCTGGACTAGATTTGCTTTCCATGCTTGCAAGGTTTCTACCAGCACCATCATTCTTAAATTTTCTAATTACTTTATATATCATTGAAATATCTCATGTATTTTTTTCAGATCGAGGAACATATTCACAGTGAAATAGATAATGGTCTCATGACTGTGGAATTCCTTGTTATTATCACATACACAGTCTACACAAAACAGTTGCCCTTACAGAAAGGTGGAATGGCCTATGGAAGATTTAGTGATGCTGACAGGGAATAACACTTTATGTGTTTTGAGGGTCATTTTAGAATTCATTATACTCCCTGCATTAATGACCAATACATGATACTGTTTTTTAATTTTTTTATTTGTTCTAATTAGTCATACATGATAGGAGAATGCATTTTTGACACATTATACATAAATGAAGTATAGCTTCTCATTCTTCTAGTTGTGCATGGTGTAGAGTTATACAGGTTGTGCAATCATATATGCGCATAAGGCAATGATGTCTGATTCATTCTAATACCCATCCTACCCCCATGTTACTCCCCTCCCTTCACTCTCCTCTGTCTAGTCCAAAGTAACTCTATTCTTCCCTAGTCCCCCCTTATTGTGAATTAGCATCTGCTTATACATGATACTGTTTCTTTCATAAACATAAACAGAACTTATAGATCTAAGAACCAAATAGAGTAAATGGAAGTGACACCTTTCACCACTTAGCAAAACTTTGCAAACATTTTGATTCATAGCAGGCAAAACTTCCACCTGGCCATTTGGTGCACATTGATTCAATGGCAGGTTTGGGACCTAGGAGATTCATTGTATGATCCTAGCATTGCCATTTCCAACAGCAAAACTTCATGGCAGATTACCACAACCCAAAAAGTTAGGACCTCTGAGAGATCAGATCCCACTAAAACACTGGGGTCCCTCAGGAGCATAATGCACAACTTGTCTAAAAAGGCATGCTTGCGATTACTGGACTTGTTGAAGCAGGGCTTAATTTACATTCCATCTGAGTTCTAGGATAGGACCTGGGTGCTTTCATCCCCACAATGTCCTGTAATAAATGTTAAAGAATACAGTAACCATATACATGCAGAACCTTAAATGTCCTCACCTTACCACAAAAGTGACTATGACCAGCTATTGCCGAAAACTTGGTCCTTGTCCCTGATGCCAATCCAATAACAAGGACACAGTTTTGAGAGGAAAAAAAAGAAGGTTTATTGCTTTGCTAGCAAAGGAGAAACACAGGGAACTCCTGTCCCAAAGGCTGTGTTTCTGCCTATCAGTAGGAACAGGGAACTTTTAAAGAGGTGATTCAGAGAAAATGAGATTAGGAAGGAGAGATCAGGGAGGAGAAGATCAGGGAGGAGAAGGTTAGGGAAAAGAAGATCAGGGAGAAGGTCAGGAAAAAAATGGTTGGGGAAAAAAAACATATAAGTTTCAAAGTGACAAAGGATATAGTCAAAGCATCAAGTGAACCCCCTGTTACACAGCTAAGTGCTTATTTTAAAGGCAAGAAGGCACACATGCATTAAGTAGAGAGAAAGGGAAGTCATAAATACAAACTATGTTCTCTTAACTGTTTTTTAAATTATTTTTAGTTGTTTATGGACCTTTACTTTTCATTTATTTATATGCGGTGCTGAGAATTGAACTCAGTTAGGTTAGTGCTCTACCACTGAGCTACAACCCCAGCTATCTTAACTGGGTTTTGTAACAAGAACTATAACCATTCTTAGTATCCCTTTGCATATAAGTAAGTGTGATTTTATATGCAGATATATACATTTATTTCCATTCTCTTCATTTTCACCCCATAGTAGAATATATAGTGTTTGAATGGTGGAGAAATGTATAATTTAGTTCATAGATTGCAGCATATCTGGAAGGGGTTGCAAAGAAAGTATAAAAGGAAATTCCTTGCCTCGGAGTGGCGATGATATGTAAGATTTAGATAATATCATTTTTGAGGACTGAATAGTGATCATACATGCTTTAATAGCATTATGTGGGACAAAGACATTTTTGAAATTGTTAGTTTAGGGAAAAGCTTGCTATCCATTTTGTCCTCAAAAAGGGCTGATCTCTAGTAAATACTTCTTGTTATCTTCCCCACCCCTAGCCCCTCAGCATACCAGCATTTATTCTACCTTGTTGTATTCAGTCAAGACTAAATTTGTATAGGGCAAGGATTCTCAACAGAGGTCATGTTGCCCTCAAGGGCAGAGGGTGAAAATTTTTCCTTCATGAGAAAGAAAAATCTTAACTATTACAATGGTATGTGACCCTCTAAAATTCAAACTTACCCAGAAAAATCTTATTTTTCAGTATTTCTTTGTCTTGCTGGATTTTTTTCGGGCATCACATGAATAACATTGACATTGAATTTACAGAAGACACCTAAAATGTATTCAAGATCAGTGCTATAAAGCCAAGATTAATCAGGAAGGAAGTTTCTTTCTATTTTTGTTGGGGATAGAACCCAGGACCTTGCACATACTAAGAACATTCTCTATGTTGGTGCAGTACACATGCCTGTAATACCAGTAATCAGGAGGCTGAGGCAGGAGGATTGCAAGTTTGAGGCCAGCCCCATCAACTTAGCCAGGCTCTGAGCAACTTAGCAAGACCCTATCTCAAAATTAAAAATAAAAATGGAAAGAGGTGTGGCTCAGTGGCAAAGTGTCCCTGGGTTTAATCCTCACTACCACAAACAAAAAACAAAAACAAACAAATGAAAAAACCCTCTACCACTGAGCTACATTCAACATTCCTAGAAGCCTGGAAGACTTTTTTTTTGATTGCTCATTCTCAAAGTCCCATTAAAGCATTGGCCTGTGTGTCCATTGTTTTCCATTAAGTAATTTGTTTTATCTTCATTGCCTTTTTGTGTTACTCAAGCTTTGAAAATTATATACATCTAGTTTAAATTTAATTCTGCAAAAGTTACTCAGCTCATCATTAATTATGTCAAGTGCTAAACTGAAAGAATTTCAACAATACCAGCAGTTAGTTATGTTAAAAGATATTTTCTCATATCAGGTAAAACTTAAGTTTACTAAAAACAACTTTTAAGAAATACATTTTAAAATTGTTTTATTCTTTCTAGAAAAATCACAGTTGGATATTTCTAAAACTTTAGATTATAATGCCATTATTGTCATGTGGTTATATAAACTGCTAATTGCATACTTTATTGATATGCTACACTTTTTATGTATAAACAAATTACATTAAAAGTTGCTCAGCAAATACAATTGTAAAGCTAAATGTTAATCATTTTAAATTTTTTTAAATTAAATTTTAATGGAATTTTTATATAGTAATTCTTAACCTTTATTTTATAAAAGAGTACATTTTAACTTACTCTTTCCAGATATAAAACATAAGCATACATGAATTTATTTTGAAAATATCCAATATACTTGTGATATTAAAACCTTTGGCAGCAACAACAAAAATTTTGTGGAGGAATCACTTTGGTGGAATTAATTAACCTTAGCAAAGGTGTAGACACATGATGTAACCTAATTACTTGGAATTTAATGATTTACTAAAGGAAAGGCAGAAAATTGTGGGAATCCATTTATGACAGTAATGAAAACCAGGCCAATAAAGAGGGCAAAAACTTGAACAATAGTTTGTCTGCATTTCTCCTTTCACTCCTATTCTGGTCACTCTCTACTTGCCTGAGACCAGACTTGCCCTCCTCCTCCCTTCCCCATCTGCCTCAGTCCTGATTTCAAGAGAGTAAGGTTGCTGGGCACAGTGGTGCACATCTGTAATCCCCGCGGGAGGCTGAGGCAGAAGGATCATGGGTTCAAAGCCAGCCTCAGCAACTTACTGAGGCACTAAGCAACTCAGGGAGACCCTGTCTTTACATAAAATATATAAAAGGGTTGGAGATGTGGTTCAGGGGTTAAGCATCCCTGGGTTCAATTCCAGATGTGTGTGTGTGTGTGTGTGTGTGTGTGTGTGTGTGTGTGTGAGAGAGAGAGAGAGAGAGAGAGAGAGAGAGGTGCCAGGTACAGTTCTCAGTGCTAGCTACTGTGAAGAAGATCCTTTCTTCCTGTAGTTCACATTTTAGAGAAATGATGACAAGCAACCAAATTGATGAATAAAAATACATAAACAAGATAATTTCAAAATGCCACAAGTGTTAAGGAAATGAATGGAGAGAGACTGGGGAATGAGATTAAATAAATTGGTCAGTGAAGGACTCTCCATGGATGTGAGAGTTGAAGAGAAATTGAATGATAAAAATACACCAGTCATTTCATGAGGGTTTAGAGGCATGGCATCCCAGGCAGAGGGAACCACAAGGACAAATGCCCTGGGGTAGGTGGGAGCTTGGTATAAGAAAGAAATCTGACCAGAGAGAATGAGAGGAAGACTTATATGATATAGGAGAAAACCTCTGAAAGAAGACCATGTAAGGTCATGTTAGTCATGGAAGGCATTCAGATATTATTCTAGTTGTGGTGAAACGTCATTGAAGCATTTTGAGCTGGGTGTGGCATGATCTTATATATGATCATTCTACCTTATATGTGAGAGTAGGTTGTAGTGGGGACAAAACTGGAAACAAACATCAGGGAAGAGCTTTGTTATGGGACCAGTATGAGATCAGGATGGCTAGGATAGTGATGGTGAAAGATGATAAGTGGACAAATTTGAAATATATTTTTACTTAAATAGCATTATTCATCACCTTGATCTAATTAGCATCTATAAAACACTCCACATTCTTCTCAGGCTTGCATGGAACACTCTCCAAGAAAGGCCACATTCTAGGCCATCTTAACAAATTTAAAAGAATAGAAATCATATAAAATATGTTCTCATACCAAAATGGAATTGAAATAGAAATAAATAATTTCTCTAAGCATTTTGAAATTAAACAACACATTTCTAAACAATACATAGATCATAGAGGTATCAAAGAAGTTTTTAAAATAATTGAACTAAATTAAAATGAAAATACAATTTATCTTTTGGATAAATACTGAGGAGTAAAATAACTGTCATATGGTGGTTCCATTCCTTGTTTTTTGTTTGTTTGAAAGTTTTTTTTTTCTTTTCCATATTTCCATTCCTAGTTTTTTTTTTTTTTTTTTTTTTGGTGGGGAGGGTACCAAGGATTGTACCAGGGGTGCTTAACCACTAAGCAACATCCCCAGCCTTTTTTTTAAATTTTGAGATGGGGTCTTGCTAAGTCGCTATGGCCTCACTGAGTTCCTGAGGCTGGCTTTGAACTTGGGATACTTCTGCCTCAGTTTCCCAGGTCACTGAGATTACAGCTGTGTACTACCATACCCAGTCCATTCTTAGCTTTTTAAGGAATCTCTAGACTGCTTTCCAGAGTGGTTATACTAATTTGCAGTTCCAAGAAAAGTGTATGAGTGTATCTTTACCCCCACATCCTTGTCAGCATTTATTATTATTTATATTCTTGAAGATTGCCATTCTGACTGGAGTGAGATGAAATCTCAATGCAGTTTTGATTTGCATTTCTCTGACTGCTAGGGATGTTGAACATTTTTTTATATATTTGTTGTCCATTTGTATTTTTCTTTTTGAAAAGTGTTCATTTATTTCTTTTGCCCCTTTGTTAATTGGGTTATTTGTTCTTTTTGGTGTTAAGTTTTTTGAGTGGTTTATAAATTCTGGATACTAATCCCTGTTGGAGCAGTAGCTGCAAAGATCTATTCTGTAGGCTCTCTCCTCCTGCTCTTGTTTCCTTTGTTATGCAAAAGCTTTTTAATTTGATACTACCCCCACTTATTGATTCTTGGTTTTATTTCTTGCACTTGAGGAGTCTTGTTAAGAAGTCAGTCCCTGCACTAATATGTTGGAGTGTTGACACTATGTTTTCTTCTAGCAGTTGCAAAGTTTCCAATCTAATTCCTAGGTCTTTGATCTACTTTGAATTGATTTTTGTGTGGGGTGAAAGAGAGCATACTATAGTGATACAGGCACATCAATATTTATAGTAGCATAGTTCACAATAGCTAAGTTATGGAACCTGTCAACAGATGAATGGATAAAGAAAATATGGTATATGTACACAATGGAATTTTACTCAGCCATGAAAAAGAATGAAGTTATGGCAGTTGCTGGTAAATGGACAGAACTGGAGAACATCATGCTAAGTTAAATAAGCCATACCTGGAAAGTCAAAGGTCAAATGTTTTCTCATATGCAGAAGCTAGACCAAAATAAGGAACAAAAGGTCAGGGAATCCCATTAAAATAGAAGGAAGATCAGTGGAGCAGAGGAAGGTTATTGAGGGGGAGGGAGAAGGAATAGGAAAACAGTGAAATGAAATTGACTCAACTATGCTATGTACATATATGTGTATACCGCAGTGAATTACACCTTTCTATATATTTATAAAGCACTAATTTAAAAAACTGGGCTGGGGATATAGCTCAGTTGATAGAGTGCTTGCCTTGCAAGCACAAGGCCCTGGGTTTAATCACCAGCACTGAAAAAAAAAAAGAAAAAAAAGAAAAACTATAAGTAAATAGAAGAAAAATCAGTAAAGAAATGGGAACAGGGAAGGAGGAGGGAAGGGAATAGGGAAGTACTAGGGACTGAATCAGAGCAAATTGTATTCCATGCTTTATGATTATGTCAAAATGAATCCAAATATTATGTATAACTATAATGCACTAATAAAAAAATTACAACTTTCCAGGTATAGTGGCTCATGCCTGTTTTCCCAGTGACTCAGGAGGCTGAGGTAGGAAGCTAGCAAGTTTAAAGCCAGCCTCAGCAACTTAGCAAGACCCTATCCCAAAATAAAAAAGGGCTGGGTGCAGTAGTGCCTGCTTATAATCCCTGCAGCTTGGGAGGCTGAGACAGGAGGATTGCATGTTCAAAGTCAACCTCAGCAATGGCGAAGTGCTAGGCAACTCAGTGAGACCCTGTCTCTAAATAAAACATAAAACAGGGCTAGGGATGTGGCTCAGTGGTAAAGCACCCCTGAATTCAATTCCCAGTACAAAGAAAAAATACAACTTATCAAAATTTGTAGGATTGAACAAAATCTCAAACAAAAGATAAAAAAAGAAAGAAAAAGAAAAAAGAAAAATCCTCCTGGAACTAATAAGAGAATATGACAGGGTTGCAAGATACCAGTCAATACACAAACTGATTGCTTTCCTATGTACCAGCAACAAGCAATCAGAATTTGAAAATTTAAAAATTTCTCCTAGCCCAGTATAGCTATGTTTGGGGCCAAGGTCTCCCTATTTCTGACTCCACACCTTCAAGCTCAGGCCTCCTTTCTTGCTTAGAGGGGGTATCAGAATTTTGCAAATGAGATTCAATGAGCAGGGTGATTTCTGCCGTTAGTCTTACCTTAGTAGTTAAAATAAGACCAAACAATTAAATACTTAGGTATAAAGTTAAAAAAATATGTATAGGATTTGAATGTGGAAAACTACAAAACACTGTTGTAAGAAATCAATGATCTAAATAAATGGAGAGCTATTCTATTTTCAAGGACAAGAATAGTTAATATTGTTAACATGCCAATTTCTCCCTATATAATGTATAGAAAAATTCAACATAATTTCAAAATCCTTGTATATATAGAAAAAGAGTCTAGAATTTATGTGGAAAAACAAACGACACTGAAGAAAAAGAACAAAGCTGAAGGATTCACACTACCTAATTTCAAGACAGTTACAGCACTGTAAAGTGACAGTAAACAAGAGAGAGTTGTATTGAAGAAAGAATGGACACATTGATCAATGAAACAAAATAGAATATATTTTTATGTAGGGCTAACAGAACTTGATGGAAATACATGTTGAAGAAAAGATAGGAATTGAGGCCCATTTGTGAGAGGTGAGAGGAAGATTGGGTTAGATAACTTAAATTTTCCAAACTTATGGTTTTAATCATAGATTTTTTAAATCTGTCATTTATTTTGACCTGCTTCATATATTTCTCCTAGCCCGGTACAGCTATTTGGGGGGTTAAGGTCTCCATACTTCTGACCCTACACCTTCAAACTCAGGCCCCCTTTCTTACATACAAGGGGTATTAGAACTTTGCTGAGATTCAATGAATAGGGTGATTTCTGCCCTTAGTCTTACCTTTAAAAGTCTTCAAGTTTTATGTGTCAAAGATCTGATTACCCTATTATCTCTGTGTTAATGAAGCATGAGGCTGAAGCTGGGAAAGGATTATAGAAAAAGTTAAAGAGACTAGAAGATGGAGAAAGAGGGGTGGGGGAGGGGAGGAAAAAGAAAAGCAGAATAAATGATCTCTGGGCAGAAGAGGGGATAAGGAATTAGGCCATGATCAGGAGCCCCCTGAGCAGAGTACACCTCGCACTGCTACATTTAGTCAGTCCATGACCTCAGCAAGATCTTCTCCCAATTTGCAGCTCTAAGAGAGCAGGAAGGCTGTTATAGGGAGAAATAGTCCATGTAGTAACTACATCTGGTCAGTGTGATAGCGTGTTTAAAGAAAAATGATTGGATTTAGAAAAAATTTTAACTTTTTCTGAGTCATGAGCCTGAGCATGTGATGAAAGCGGTGGCCTGCACTCCCCAGAAAAATGCTACTATACATACCATACCAAATTTTTCCTGCAATTCGGATTATTCATGTATGATCTGAAAGCTTCCAGGGTCCATCAATCCCTATGTTTGAAGGGCTATGGAAAATAATATTCCTACGAGACAGCTCCCCAAGAAAAATGGGGGAATGGTGGGACTCGGGAGGAGGGAGGGGAAATTGGCCAAACATTAAACCTCTCCCAGCGCACCCTTTCCTAATAACAGTGGGCCCTGGGGGAAAGGGGCAGATACTGAATTAATCCTAAATGGAGGCACAGCAAATACCAATGGGTAAGATTTGAGTACTCATCCCTCAGGGTCTGGACTCTTATCTCCCCAGACAACAATGAGTTTCAACCTTTTACAACCACCCTCCTAAATTAAAGTTTAACCTGTACAACTAGCCCCTGACAGTCAAAACTGCACGTGCACAGCTTCCAATGATTGCATCATTGTACCCTCTAAAACCAAAATCCCCTCTGAAACTGACAGCCATTTTCCCATCCAAAAAATGGGCCCCAATGGCACCAGAGTCTGCGAAGGAATAAAGGCTTCTCTGAATCTGTTGAGGTTTGCTTTCCATCCTTTTCCACTTACAATGTTGAATCTCTGAATTAGATAATATTTAAAAGATTTTTAAAATCAACATGATCAATAAATGGATTGTATGTGTTGTTTAACAGAGTGAGTCAAATGAAGCCTGGGTCTATGGCTGAGGTACCTGGGTTGATGATGGAACCATTCACTGAGACAGGGAACACCTGAAGAGAAATAGGTTTCAGGTTGGAAAACACTGAATTCAATTTTAGATGGTGTGTGGGAGGGAGGAACACAGATAAGATGATTAATGGATATGGGGTATAGTTGGACAGGAGAAATAATATTCTATAGCATATAGTAGTATAACTATGGTTAACAACAATTTATTGTGTATTTCAAAATAGCTAATAGAGATGATTTTGAATGTTTCCAACACAAAGAAATGACTTAAGTTTGAAACAATAGATGTAGGAATTATCTTGATTTGATCATTACATGCTGCATACATATATTGAAATGTCATGCTCTGCCCCTTGAATATGTATAATTAGTATGAGTCGATCTCTCTCTCTCTCTCTCTCTCTCTCTCTCTATATATATATATATATATATATATTTAAAGAAAAAATGAACCTTTGAAGTTTTAAGTGTCAGTGTGATGCCCAGGGAGGCATCTAAGAGAACATCCAGCACCTGGACACATGGACTGTAATTCAGAAAAGAAAAGTAGGCTGGAGCAATAGAGTTGAGAGCCATTAGCAAATAGATGGATATTAAGTTCATAGAATGGATGAGATTGCCTATCAGGGCTGTACAGAGTAAGAAGAAAAAAAAGCTTAGACATAACCTAACCTAACCTAACTTAACCTATCAAAACATTTAACGAAAGAGCAGAGGAAGAGGGGCCTACAAGTGACTTCATAGTAGTCGCCCAAGAGTAGAGTGTATGTCACCAAAACCAAGAGCAAATCATGTTCCAAGTGGAGGGAGTGGTCCACAGTGCCAAATATGCCATAAGACAAAGTCTGAAAACCATCCACCAGATTTAGCAACAAGATCACTAGGAGTCTTGCAGAGAGCAGTTTCCATGGTGTAGTAGGAATCGATGGCAAATTAAAATGTATTAAAGCAGAAGGAGTAAAAGGCGAAATGAAATGAGTTAATATATAATAGAGGAAATGGGATAAAAAAGCAGGATGACAGGTGAGGAAGTGAGGACAAGAGTGATATGATGTTCTCAAACTGTTTGCCCAAGACAGAGAGGAGAAATAGAGTGCAGAAGCCAGACAGTGATGAGGCACTGGGGTAATATTTTGTTTTTAAATATCTTTATTGAGACATCATTACATAGCATAAACTTTATCTGCTTTAAGTATACAATTAAACTAATTTTACCTTGTTTACAAATTTGTACAACCATCACTATAATTCACTACAATTTAGAACATTGTTGTCGCCTCCAAAGCATCCTTTGTGTCCATTTCACTCATGTCCATCTCACCAGGTGATCATGAATCTACTTTTATCTGTAGAGATTGGTCTTTGAGGGGAATTTTAAATAAATGGAATCATATACTATGTATTCTTTGATGTTTGATCTCATTTACTGACACTGGTTTACTCATAATGTATCATATAGAAGTACTCTATTGTTTTGAATTGTTAAATTGCATTTTGTGTAATAGATACAACATATTTTGTTTAAATGCACTCACCAGTTGAATGGCATTTGGTTTGTTTCTGCCTTTTGGCAGTTCTGAATTTTATTTTTATGATCACTAGAGTACAAGTATCTTTTTGGACATATTTCCATTTCTCTTGGGTAGATACCTAGTAGTAAAATTGCTGGGTCACATAATGAATTTAATTTTGACCTTTAAAGAAACAGAGGCAATGCTTTTTTTTTTGGGAGGGGGGGTTCAAGAAACTTCATCATGTTCAAAGACAGAGTAAAAGAAAAGGTGAGCTGGGTTGTAGTTCAGTGGTAGAGCGCTTACCTAGCACATGTGAGGCACTGCTTTGATCCTCAGCACCACTTAAAAATAAATAAGATAAAGGGCTGGGGAGATAGCTCAGCTGGTAGAGTGCTTGCCTTGCAAGCACAAGGCCCTGAGTTTGATCCCCAGTACCGCAAAAAATAAAATAAAGCGCCCTCAACAACAACAACAACAACAACAACAAATATTTTTATAAAAAAGAAAGGGAAAGGTTGAAGATACAGGAGGGAAGGAGAAAAAGAGTAAATATATCAAGTTTCCTGAGAAGGTAGAGGAGAATGGAGCATAGAACTCAGAGGGAAGGATTAGTCAACAACAACATAAAAGACACCTCTTCCACTGTGACAGGAGGGGAATAGTGAGGAATGATTAGGTAGGGATGTTCATGAGTTTGTAGGTACTTTATGGCAAGGAATTAAGGACACTGCCATCTGGAGTCTTCTATTTTCAGAGTGGTAGGTGGTGAGGTCATCTGGTGAGGGTGAGAGTGAAATGGAATTGTGGGAAGAATGAGGATAATGGAGGTTTCTAAGAGCTGTCATAAAGACTGGGAGAACAGCCAGGTTACACTGCATCGTGAGACAGTACAGAGTAGAGGTTGGGTACCACGAAATCTTAGTGGCTTCCAATCTGAGCAATTGTATGATCCCAGGATTGGCACAGGGAAGGTGGGGAATTGTATCCATCTGGGGTAGGGACTGTGATGGAAGGACAACAAGGCACATGATTTGAGGATATTATTGGCTAAAAGAAACTCTGGTATATATACACAATGGAATACTATTCGGCCATAAAGAAGAATAATATTATGGCATTTGTAAATAAATGGATGGAATTGGAGAATATCATGCTAAGTGAAATAAGCCAAAAAACCAAAGGCCTAATGTTTTCCCTGATAAGTGGAGAATGATATATAATGAGGGCGGGGGAGTGGGGAATGAGAGAAGAATGGGGGAACTTTAGAATATGTAGAAGGAAATGAGAGGGAGGGGGTATGAAAAATGGTGGAATGAGATAGACATCATTACCCTATGTACACGTATGATTACACGAATGGTATGAATCTAATTGTGTACAACAATAGAAACGAAATGATGTACCCCATTTGTGTACAATGAATCAAAATGCAGTCTGTAAAAAATTAAAAGCTAAATTAAAAAAAAAAGAATTGGCATATTAGTCAGATTTCCTCTTTTCATGGGAGATATGAGTTTCAGTTAAGTCAAAGAGATGAAATATTTGCCTGTGAAGGAGATGTAGACTGGAGTGGGCATTACTATTTTGGATGCTCAGCATTCAAACCTAATTCCAATTTGGGAAGAATCCCAAGGCAGGCTTAGAGGCAGGGCCCCACCATGCACTACCCAAACCAGAAAGCAAGGGGCACGTGCTTCTCTCCATCCCCTGTAGCTAAGACATGGACATAGGGACTCAGCATTGCCAATCACATGATCCTGCCTGGAAATCTGAATGTTAAGGGAGTGGCACAAAAATGTGTAGGGTCATTGAGTTATTTTTTTCAAGGCAGCTGTTGCAGAATCAAGAATCTGGGGCTGGGGAGATAGCTCAGTTGGTAGAGTGCTTTCCTTGTAAGCACAAAGCCCTGGGTTCAATCCCCAGCACTGCAAAAAAAAAAAAAAAAAAAAAAAAAAATCTGACAGTATAAAGGGAGAGTGGGGACTAGGTGCATAGTGGCAAGTGTTTGGTGAAAACTCAGGGTGACAGCATCATACTACCAGATCATTCATGAAGTTATTATTTTACCTGTCATGCCACCCTTAGGTTCATGTTGTTCTATCCTGGATTCCTGATCTTACCTGGTTCTCTAGGAGTTTCTCATGGATTTTGTGGATTACCTGATATTCTTTTCTATTAGGATAGGTTGACTTATGCTTTGATGATTTAAAAAAAATTATCAATGACTTGACACAGTTCATTTATTGCTTATATAAAAATTTAATGCAGGTCTAATGTGAATACAGAATTCTCCCTTCCAAGCATAACTCAGGGATCCAGGCTGATGGAAGCTCCACTATCTTGTAGCTGACTCATCTGGCACATTAGGCCTCCATGATTGCCACAGAAAAAAACAAGAGAGAGAGTGGGAGAATTGCTCATTATTTTTTACACACACACCCATTAATCAGAACTAGTCACATGACCCAATCTAACTTCAGGAGGACTGGGAAATTCAGCAAAGAGTAAATGATGCTGCCACATCTCCCAATTCCAATAATCTCATTTTCTACTAAAGTTAACCAGAGTCATTTCTGATGTTTCCATTCAAGAATCATGACTAGTTAAGGATATGGAGGTGAAGATATTTAAAAATACATGTGTTCAATTTTTTTTCTGCTTACAAAATAATACATATGTTATAAAAATTGAACATTATATAATCAATGTAGAAAGTGAGAAGTCCTCCATAATCCCAAGATAACTATTACTACTAGTTTGGTATATGTCTTTTTGCTATATATTTTCTCTACTAATACATTTTTATGGAAAAATAAGATCACACTACACAAAACTGTTTTGCAAGTGCTTTTTCTCTTCACACTTTACTTTTTAAAACATTTTTTAGTTGTTGATGGACCTTTATTTTATTTATTTATGTATTTATTTGCAGTGCTGAGGATCAAACCCATTGCCTCACACATGCTAGGCAAGCACTCTACCACTGAGTCAAACCCCACCCCACACTTTACTTTTTAATTCTAGTACAGAGAATCAAGCCCAGTGCTTGTGCATGCTAGGCAGAGGGTTACCACTGAATTTCATTCCTATCTCCCCTTATATTTTGTTTTGAGATGGGGGTCTCTCTAAGTTACTCAGGCTGGTCTGCAACTTGAAATCCCTGGGCCTCAGACTCCCAAGTAGCTAGGATTACTGGTGTGCACCACTGCACCCAGTCATTCTATATTTGTGATAACTTTAAAAGGTATATAGATACATACTTTTTCTTTTCTCCTTTTCATTTTTAATAATTTTAAATTATTCAAGTGTACAGGAATAAGTTCTTAAATTTCTTTCAAAGTTTTAAGGTCAGGCTAAAGTTCTCTTAGACTATCATCCATTTCTAACTTCTTCTCTGCTTTTCACATGCATTCTTCATTATATGGATGCAACATAGTTTATTCAAGCATTTCCCTATTGATGGAATTGTTGTGGATAACTTTGGGGATAATGATTCAGCTTACCACACCCTATAAATTTATTACTTATTCAATAGCATAAGATAATAAGACAAAATAAACTGAAAACTACATACATCTTCTTTCATAGTTTTGTGTCACAATGAGAAAAACCTGTCCCACTGTAGACTATGAAAATACTTATTTATATTTTCTTCTATAATTGATGAGTGTTATTTTAACCAATCTTTTAAAATTGAGGTATAATTTACATACAATGAAATGCTCAGTTCTTAAGTGAAAAGGTCAATTCATTTTGACAAAAGCATGAACCCATGTCACCCACATCTCTATCAAGATATAGAACATTTCCATCATCCTAATGACCCTTCAACATCAGCTGCTCCCATGCAATTCCCAAGAGCCAAATTATGAAACCAGTCAAGGTGCCCATCAACAGATGAATGGAATAAGAAAAGTGGTATATACACACAATGGAGTTCTATTTAGCCGTTAAGAAGAATGAAATTATGGCGTTCACTGATAAATGGATGGGATTGGAGAACATCGTGCTAAGTGAAATAAACCAGAGGCAGAAAGTCAAGGGTCTAATGTTTTCTCTTACATATGAAAGCTAGAGAGAAATAAGGAATTGAAAAAGGGGGAAATCTCACAAAAGTAGAAGGGAAATAAAAAGAGTAGATGTAGGGAATCAAGGAGGAAAGGAGAAGAACTGGGGAACAAAATTGACCAAATTATGCTATACACTTGTATGAATGTACAACAATGAATCCCACTTTTATGTCTAATTATAATGCACCAATGAAAAAAGTAACATGTAAATAAATCAAAGAAAAACCAGAAGAGTAGAGAAAGGGGGTAGGGGATGGAGAAGGGGAGGAAAAGGGGAGGTACTGGGGGAATGAATTGGAGCATATTATATTATGTGCAATATGAAAGTCACAATGAACCCCACTATTATGTATAATTATAATGCACTAATGAAAACATAAGTTTCATCCTGATCCCCAAAATGCCACTGTTCTTACTTCTATCAGTTTTACATAGTTTAGCTCTGTTGAACAATATAAAACTAGAATCATGCTCTTTTTTATCTGACTTCATTCTCCTGGTGTAATGATTTTGAGATTCATTCCAACTGTTGCTTATATCAAGAAATTGTTCCTTTATATTGCTCAGTCATCCTCCAGTGTGTGGCTGTGCCATAGTTTATCCATTCACCTACTGATGAACACTTGGTTTTTCCATGTACAGCAATTACAAATAAAGCACAGGTGGTTTTTGAACGAATTATATTTTTGACACACTTTAAATTTATTTTGAAGTAAGGAATGAGACAGACATCCAACTTTATTTTTGCCAAATCATAAGCCAATGATTTATCATCGTTTATTTACATCATTTATTGTATAATCTACATTTTCACCAATGAATTAAATATCATTTCAATGTAGAATATTTTTTATAGGTTGAATTTTTTTCTGAATATGCTACCATGTTCCATTAATCTAGTTGTCAGTTTAGAACCAGTACTGTGTTTTAATTCCTATAGTTTCACAATGTCTTTCAATAATGGTAATAAGACTCATTATACTTTTTTCAGAACTTTCCTCATTATTTCTGGATATTTATTCTTCTAAAGAGATACATTTTAAAATATAACATCAGTTAAAATGATCTTGGGTTGCATTAAATTTATAAGCTGATTTGGAGAGAATTGATGTCATTATAAATATTGCCCCTGACCCTCTAGGAACCAGATGTGTCTCTCTGTTTTTGCAAATATTTTATATTTCTTAAGGGTGGTTCTGAATTATGTATTAAGGTTTCCAGAAAGTAGAGTGGAAAGGTTTTGGAGGAAGACAGGCAGTTGAAGTTTGGCTCAAGGGAGGGAAAGCACAGTGCTGTATGAAATTCTGGAGCAAACAGGGAATTAAAGGAACTTATATAAAATGCATTTGCTGTATTAGTTATCTAATACTATGTAACAAATGACTGCAAAATTCTCTTAAAATGACATTTATTCTCATATTTCTTTGGGTTAAGCCTAGTTCTGGTTAATCTGGGTTCACTGCTTCAGGGTCTCTCACAAGGCAGGAAAGTGTCAGCCAGGGCTGTGCTCTCATCAAAAGGTTTGAAAGAGAGAGCAACCACTTCAAAGCTTACCTGGTTACTGACAGATTTTCAGCTCCTCATTGGAACTGGATTTGGATTCAGTATTTTGATTCACTATTGAATATTGAATTGAAGGTTTCAGTGTGTAGCTGGATACTGGTTTTTAGTTCTTTGACACATGGACTGCCCCAACATGGCGACTTGTTTTTATCAACATGAACAAGGGAAAGAGTCTACTAGCAAATTGGAAGTCACACTCTTATGTAGCCAAACCCCCATGTGATATCCTATCACCTTTGCCATATTCTTCTGGGGGTTATGGTAAGTGTGGTAGCATTAACTAACTTAAAAATTACCAAAGGGAGCTGGGGGGTATATCTCAGTGGAAGAGTGCTTTTCTAACACACCTGAGACCCTGGGTCTAATTACCAGCACTGCAAAAAATAAAATACAACTAAAAAAAGCTTACCAAAGAAATATTATAGAAGTTCCCTAGCATGTGGGGGGAAAGCTCTACTTTTGCTTCTCCTATAATCTATATCAATGGCATGTCCAAAGAATATGGCCAGGCGTGGTGGTGCATGCATGTAATCCTGGTGGCTCAGAAGGCTGAGACAGGAAGATTCCCAAGTTCAAAGCCAGCCTCAGCATCTTAGGGAGGCCCTAAGTAAATTAGCAAGATCCTGTCTCTAAATAAAATGTAAAAAAGGCTAGTGATGTGGCTAAGTGTTTAAGTACCCCTGGGTTCAATTCCTGACAACCCCTCCACCTACCACTGCCAAAAAAAAAAAAAAAAAAAAAAAAAAAAAATTACAGTTTCTGGTCAAAGAGGAGACTACAGGCTCATAAGGTCAGGTAAATAGTAACCACTTCTGGGCTGAGGTTGTGGCTCAGTGGTAGAGTGCTTGCCTAGCATGTATGAGGCACTGGGTTCAAATCTCAGCACCACATATAAATAAATGAATAAAATAAAAGTCCATCAGCATCGAAAAAATACATTAGAAATAGTAACCAATTCTATTCTGGAGTCATTATTTAATTTGATTCTCTTAACAATCTTGTGAGGTATCCAGGTAATGAAACTAAGGTTCAAAAAGAATATGGAACTGCCACAGACCTCACAATCATGAGTAACAGAGCTGGGGCAAGAGCCTCAGTCAAATTCCTAGCCTATGACACCAGATCGCCTGCTCCAAAACTCAGAGATACATTATTTTTCCCTATCAGTGACCTCTCCCACCATCTTCCTCCCTAAGTTCTTACCTTGGCTCAGTTTTTACTAGCCAGCCAGTCAACTTCACTCTGTCTTCCAAAATGACTATAGGGATCAGATAAAATGTTTGTAAAACTCTCAGCACACTGGCAGACTATAAATTGTCACTAAATGTAAGTTATTAACTGTTATTTTCCTTTCAAATGTTCCATCCCAGACTCACTGTCAATCATCTCCAATTCTGCTCCTTCCCCTTGATCTCTGTGATACCACATCCCAAGTTCCACTTGCTTTCAGAAGACACCAGCATCCAAAAATTTTTAAAGGTAGATCTTTTCTATCTTCCAATACTTCCATCAAAGAGCATTTTGTTTTCAGTAGTGTGGCTTCTTTTCCAAGTTATAAGAAATTTCTTAAAATATAATTTTTTCCCCTCCTCTGAGGCACCAGGGACTCGAACCGTGGCCCCTGAGTGTGCTAGGCGAGCACTTTCCAATATGATCTATTTCTTCAGCTCTAAAATATAATTGTTGATGAGAAAATCTTGGTTTTAAAATTTTACTCTCTACACAGGATCCCATGAAAAAATTAGCTGATTCTTGCTGAGCATGGTAGTATATGCCTGTAATTCCAGTGACTCAGGAGGCTGAGGCAGGAGGCTTTCAAGTTTGAAGCCAGCCTCAGCAACTTAGTGAGATCCTGTCTCAAACTAAAAAAATATAAAGGGCAGGGGATGTAACTCAGTGGTAAAGCACCCCTGGTTTCAATTTCCAGTACCAATAAAACAAAAACGCACAAAAAGACACAAAAAATAGCTGATTCTAAGGCAAGACGGAGAAAGTGCAAGATGGACCTGGAGCGTCTTGTGACAACAGAAAACAATGAATTGTTCAAAAAAAAAAAAAAAAAAAAAAAAAAAAAAAGGATGGAGGCACAGGACCAAAAGTACACAAGATCAATCTATAGAGTTTCATGCTAGTTCAAATATGGGACATTTAAGGTGGGCATGGTGGTGCATGCCCTATAATCCCAGTGACTTGGGAGGCTGAGGTAGGAGGATTGCAATTTAGGAAAACGAGATCCCAAAATTTAAAAAAAATTAAAAAGGCAGGGAGTACAGCCAGTAGTAGATCACTGCTAGGTTCAGTTCCCAAGACTGCAAAAAAACTGGGACCTTTAAGCCTCAAAATAATTATATTAAAATAGGCAGTCATGAGTCCATGAGAATAAAAATAAATGCATGTAGGAGAAGGGAAAACTCTCTTTTTCTAGAAAGCCAATACATGTAAAAATAATGGAGGCATTTGAAAATCACCATTTGACTACCATTCCCATAATCATTTCTGGTGAGAATTTTCTGTGAATGTGAAAACAATTTTGAGTAACAGGATACTTACGTAAGTGCAGTGCAGCTTTCCACAGGATACTTACTAATGACAATAATTACAGTGACGAAACCTGGTGCTCACTGCCTTAACCAGTTGATCAAAGTTAGTGTCACTAATAGGACAAATAGATATTGAATGTCTCCTTGTATGATGCACTGAAAAGGACACAGATCACTTTCCATGCTAATCCTACCTGTGTCAGATTTCTATTACTGTGATAATATACCTGATAATCAACTTAAAAGGAAGAAATGTTCATCTTGACAGAAGAAATTGTTCACCTCATGGCAACCAAGAAGCAAAGAGAAAGATAGCAAGGGTCTGGGGTCTTGAAATATCCTTCAAGGACACTCCCCCAGTAACCTAAATTCCTTCTACTAGGCCTCTCCTCTTAAAGGTTCCACAACCTTCCAATAGTGCCATGGGCTGGAGTCTTTAGGAAACATTCAAAATCCAAGCAATAATGTTGCCAAAATGCATAAACTGAATCTAATCGTGAGGAAACATCAGACAAATTCAAATTGAGGCACAATCTAAAAATCGTTAGCCTGCACTTCTCAAAAAATGTGTTTCATGAAACACACACAAACTGAAGTACTTTCCATGTTGAAGAAGAACCGAGAGATACAACTACCAAATACACATTATTCAGAGGATTCTTTTGCTATAAAGGACACTGTTGAAGAAATTGGTGAGCTCTGATAAGGTCTATAGGTTATATATTTAATAGTATTATACCTCCAACTTTCCTGATTTTGATACTCTGCTTATGTAAAGTAATTCCTTGATTTAGAAAATATACACTACATTATTTCTGGGTAATGGGACATCATCTCTGCAACTGACCCTCAATGAACTATCAAAAGGTCAAAGGGTACTTAAAATCAGCATACTACTGTGATGCAGCCACATCAATGTTTATAGCAACTCAATTCACAATAGTAATATTGTGAATCCAACCTAGGTGCTCTTCAATAGATGAATGAATAAAGAAAATATGGTATATATACACAATGGAATATTACTCAGCCTTAAAGGAGAATGAAACTATGCCTTTTGCAGGTAAATAGATAGAACTGGACAATATCATGATAAGTGAAATAAATCAATCCCAAAAAACCAAAGGCCTAATGTTTTCTTTGATTAATGAATGCTGATCCACAGTGGAAGTGGGTAGGGAAGAATGAAGGAACTTTGGATGTGCAGAGGGGAGTGAGGGGAGGAGTGGAGCAGTGGGGATGGGAAGGACAGTAGAATGAGATAGACATTATTACCCTATACACATGTATGAAAAATTTTTAAAAGTATTTATCATTGTCCAAAAAAAAAAAAAAAAAAGCCCAAGGGTAAAAAGAAGCACACACATATGAGAGAGAGGAATAAATAGAGTAGGAAAAAGCAAATGGTACATCTCACTCACAGTGGATTTTTTTTTAAAGCTGATCTCATGGAAATAGAGAATAGAACAGTAGTTACCAGTGACTGAGAAAAATATGGGAGAAGATGGAGAGACTATTGTAGTTTGATAGAAGGAATAAGTTCTCATGTTCAATGGCAAAATAGGGTGACTATTCTTGGAACTTTTGAGTAAACCTGAAAATTTCAAAGTGAAACTACAAAAGGGGAAAATGCTAATTTGAAATTTTTCCATGTTTAATATCAGATTGTTTCTCCCACACCCACACACACACGCACACTAGTGAGTTGCAGGAGTTCCTTATATAGTTTGGTATAGCACACCAAAAGGTATAGTATACCTTTTACCAGATATGTAGTTTGAAAATACTTTTTCCAATTCTGTAGGTTGCCTTTTCACTCTGTTATTTTATTTGCTGTGCAAAAACATTTTAATCTGACATGGTTTCACTTGTTTAATTTTTCTTTTATTGCCATGCTTTTGGTTTTATAGTCATAAAAAAGTCATTGAAAGGAACAATGAAGTTGTCCCCTATGTTTCCTTCTAGGAGATTCATGGTATGTTTAATTCTTTAATCCATTTTGAGTTGAATTTTGTGTATGGTATAGGATAAAGATAAATTTTTTTCACATGGATATACATTTTTTCATAACACCACTTATTGAAGACACTATCTTTCCCTCATTGGGTATTTTTTAGTACCTGTGTTGAGGATTAATTGACCAAATATGTGTAAGTTTATTTCTGGGATGTGTAGCTTTGTTGTTTCATTTGTCTATTTGTTTTACGTTTTGATTATGATAGCTTTGTAGTACATTTTATACCCAGGTAGTATGATACCTCTAGCTTTGTTTTTTTGCTCAAGTTTGCTTAGACTATTCAAGGTATTTTGTGGTTCCATATGAATTGAACTATTTTTCATATTTTTGTGAAAATACCATTGGAATTCTGATAGAGATTGCATTAAAGGTGTAGGCCACTTTTGACCATATGGACAGTCTAAAATATTAATTCTTCTATAAGGAACTTTTTTTTTTCCATTTTTGTCTCCTTAATTTCTTTCATCAATGTTTTATAGTTTCCAGTGCACAGATCTTTCAACTCCTTGGTTAAATTTATTCCTGTTTTGTAGTGATTATAAATGGGATTAACTTCACAATCAATTGTGAAGTGGTGAGTGTGGTATCCTGTCTTATTTTTGATCTTACACAAAAAGGTTTGAGTTTTCACTCTTCAGCATAATGTTAATTGTGGGATTGTCAGATGTGGCCTTCATTGTGTTGAGGTACATTTCCTCTATATCTATTTTGCTGAAAGTTTTTGTCATGAAGGGATGTTAAATTTTTTCTGATGATTTTTTCCGACCTATCACAATGATCATATTATTTTTCTCCTTTATTCTGTTGATATGATGTATCACATTTATTGATTTGCTTATGTAAGAACCATCGTTGTTTCTCAAGAATAAATTCCACTTGGTCATGGTATATGATCCTTTGAATGTGCTGTTGGATTCAGTTTACTAGTATTTTGTTGAGGATTTTTGCATCTGTGTTCATCATGGTTATTGGTCTATAATTTTCCTATAGTGTGTTTGTCTTGTTTTGATATCAGTGTAATGCTGGTCTCATAAAATGTGTTTGAAGTGTTCCTTTCTCCTCAATTCTTTGGAAGAGTTTGAGAAGATTGAAATTACTTCTTTAAATACATGGTAGAATTTACCAGTAAAGCAATCAGGTCCTGTTCTTTTATTTATGTGAGATTTTCAATTATCAATCCAATCTCTTTACTCCTTATTTTTTTGTTTAGATTTTGTTTCTTCATGATTCAGGTTGTGTGTTTCTAGGTATTATTCATGTCTTCTAGGTCATCTAAATTGTTGGCAATTTTTTGGTATCAGTGGTAAGGTTTTCTTTTTGTTTTGGATTTTATGAGTCTTCTCTCTTTTGTCTTAGTCTAGCTAAAGGTTTTTGTTGTTGTTGTTGTTGGTTTTTTTTGGTGCTGGGGAATGAACTCAGGGGCACTCAACCACTGAGCCACATCTCCAGCCCTATTTAGTATTTTATTTAGAGACAGGGACTCACTGAGTTACTTAGTGCCTCACTTTTGCTGAGGCTGGCTTTGAATTCTCGATCCTCCTGCCTTAGCCTCCACTTGGGATTACAGGTGTGCACCACTACACCCAGCCTAAAATGCTTCATGGTTGGAAAAGATGCTTGATATGATTCGAACGTTATTAATTTGTTAACACTGGTTTTGTGGTTAACATATGATCTACTCTGGTGAATGTTCTGTGTGTGCTTGAGAAGAATGGATGGAATATTCTGTGTAGGTCCATTAGTCCATTTGGCCTAATATTTAGTCTACTCCAATGATCCCTTATTGATTTTCTGCCTGGAAGACCTATATGTTGTTGAAAAATGAGTATTGAAGTCCTCTGGGATTTTAGTACTACTTCTCTCCTCAAATCTGATAATATTCAGATAATATTTCTTTATGTATCTAACTTCTCCAATGTTGGGTGCATATTTATTTCCAGTTGTTACATCATTTTTGATTAATTGAACCCTTTATCAATTTATAATGACCTTCTTTGTCTCTTTCTACAGTTTTTAACTGAAAGTTGATTTGTCTAATATAATGTTCTTTTTTGGTTTTCATTTGTATGGAATATAGTTCTCCATCCTTTCACTTTCTGTTTGTCCTTAAAGTTGAAGTGAGTCTCTTTTTGGTAGCATATAATTGGATCTTTTTGAAATCCATTCAACCACTGTATACCTTATTGAATAATTTAATCCACTTACCTGCAAGGTAATTTTTGATAGGTAAGGACTTGCTACCATCATTTTTTAAACATCTTAGATGTTTTTCTCTAGTGGTATGCTTTGGTTTCTTATTTTTTATCTTTTGTGTATGTACCATAGTTTTTTGCTTTGTGGTTACCATGAGGTTTATATAAAACATTTTATAATTCTAACAAGATAGTTAAACAATTTGATTGCATTAAAAACAATTTTACTCCACTCCTCCACATTTTATGTTTTCGATGTTATAATTTATATATTTTTATATTACATATCCCTTAGCAAATCATTGTAGCTATTATCATTTTAAATAGTTTTGTCTTTTAGCCTTTTACTAAAGATACAAGCCATTTTAACATCTCCATTGTAATATTTGGGTATTCTAAATTGGAATGTGTACTTTGTATTACCAGAGTGCTTGTATGTTCATGTTACTATTTAGCACCCTTTTCTTTTTAATTGTTGAATAGATTATTTTATTTTATTTATTTATGTGTGGTGCTGAGAATTAAACCCAGTGCCTCACATATGCTAGG
Source organism: Sciurus vulgaris (assembly GCF_902686455.1). Classification (NCBI taxonomy): domain Eukaryota; kingdom Metazoa; phylum Chordata; class Mammalia; order Rodentia; family Sciuridae; genus Sciurus; species Sciurus vulgaris. Next base: position 91,209,998 of record NC_136471.1, on the reverse strand, counting down.
CAAGTGCTCTACCACTGAGCCACAACCCCAGTCCCTAGTCCCCTTTTCTTTCAGCTTGAGGAATCCTATTTAACATTTCTTGTAAGGCAAGTCTGGTAGTGGTGAACTCCTTGAACTTATATTTGTCTGGAACTATCTTCATTTTTCATTCATTTTTTTCTTGGTGGTGCTGGGAATCAAATCCAGGACCTCATATACACTGGGCAAGCACTGAATCACTGAACTATACCCAACCCCTCTCATTCATTTCTGAATGATAGCTTTGCTTGGTATTCTTGGTTGGGATAATTTCCCAGCACCTCATTCTCTCCATTCCAATAAAGTGTCTGTTGACAATTTTTCTCATAACCTCATAAAGCTTTCCTTATATGTGATGAATCTCTTTTCTCATTCTGCTTTCAAGTCTCTCTTGTGATTTTTAGCAGTTTGATTACAATGTATCTCAGTGTATTCTTTGAGTTGAAACTGATTGAGGTTATTTGAACATGTCCATATATGGATGTTCATCTCTCTCTTCATATTTGGGGCTTTCAGACATTTTTTTTGTTTAAAAAACAAGCTTTCTATCCCCCTTTTATCTATTCTACTTCTTAAACTTCCATAATATAAATGTTAGCTCTACTTTTGGTCTCCCATAAACCCCACAGACTGTCTTCATACTTTCTTCTTCTCTTACTGGATATTAGAAAAGGCCTATCTTCTAATTAACTGATCATTTCTTCTTTGTGATCAAATGTGCTATTGATGGTAATGTATTTACTTTTCATGTATTATATTCTTTAGTTCCAGGATTTCTGTTTTGTTCTTTTAAAATGAGTTCTGTATCTTTATTGAACTTCTAGTTTTGTTCAAACATTATTTTCTTGTATTGTCTAACTGTGCTCTCTTAAAACTCACTGACTTTCCTTAAAACAATTATTTTTAATTCTTTGGTGTTAGTTGCTGGAATACTATTGTATTCCTTTGGCAATGTCATATTTCCTTGATTTTTCCCATTCTTCAGTCTCATGTTCCTTTTTTTTCATATCTGAAGAAGAAATCACATCCTCTAGTCTTTGCTCCCTGACTTTGGGAGGGAAATACCTTCACCAGTCAGTCCAGCGAGGAATTCCTAAGTTTTTTCATTCCTTTGCTTTGGATGTGTCTGCTCCAAACCTCTTCTTCCCTGATCAGAGGTAATTCTTGAGCTTGTATCCCTTCTATTGATCTTACATGCTGTCCAGTTTCTAAGAGCCTCCTGTTTGTTTTCACAGCACGGTGCTCTGAAGTGCTCAAGCTCATGTGCCTTATCGCAATTGTGTAGAGTTGAACTGACTGTCTAAGATACTTCTACTTGCCATGTGTGGGAGAGTGCTTGGGGAACTGGCCTTGGATGGATAACATATGCAGAGCTTTGGGTATATCCATGGGCCAGGGGAGGGTGTCTATATGTGAGCTCTCCTTTGAGGTTCATGTTCTGACTTCCTGATGGAGTCCAAGGAGTGGTTAGTAATGTTTGTGGCCTTTTTTTCCTGCTCCTATCTTTTGCCAACCTCTGAGAGGTTGGCAATATTATCACCTCAGTAATATTGATGAAGGAAGAAATAAGTGGGCATCATGGGCAGCATCTTGCACATGTCAGGGTTCAAAGCAATTTAACTCATTTTGTTCTTACTTTCCCATGGAGGGAAATTGTGGACCAAAAGGATCTCTATTGCTCTGAACTATGCTGCCTTAGGTGAAGAATAGGTGAATAAAGTCATATCAGTCTTCTTACTTTCTTCAATGCATGTATACCCATGTTTTTTGCTCTAACAATATACCACTGGACTCCTAGACTCCCACAAAGGTATTCTCATCCATAAGTAATTGTCTAACTCAATGCTTCTGCATAGGAATGATGGTGGAAAGCTCCTCTTCCACCACCTTGCTGACCTCACTTTTCTTTCCTACATATTCATAAATGAACATGTATCACTATTGGGGAAATAGTACTTTTTGATATTTTGAGACTTCTGGAAAGAAGGTGAAGTTACTCATACTACTCCTATCAGGCACATTGCCATCATTAGTTCATTCAAGGATCTTCATTTCATCTTTGTGTTTCTTCATTTTATTTCTTCTCCAGTACCCCACTTTCATTCTTATTCCCCCTCAAAAAAACATTTTAATGTACTTAGTCAGCTTTAATTTTAGCATCAGAAAATTTTGTCTATGTAAAGACATATATAGATATTACTATTTTTAATAGAAAATACATTATCTGAACCTCAAATTCTAGCTCTAGGTCATCCACTAACAAACCTTACCCTTCCTTTTCAGGCATAACTACTACCAGTCCTTTCTGTGAGCAAGGACCCTCTTGACCCAGGCAAAATTTTCCCAGTTGCTTGCATTATCTTCTGAGTCTTTCTTCTTCCCCTGCTACTGTTGAGTCTGACACACTTATTCAAGTTTGTCCTTGCCATATACTGGGTGCCTAAACTTATATAAGCTTCTTCCTTTCTATGAGCCTCAGATTTTTTCCAAAGGTAAAATAGATATTAGTAATTTCTACATAAAGGGTCTTCTTTGAGTGTTAGAAGGAGATTTACAGAGAAAACTAAGCAGGTAATAGAAGGTTGAAAAATGTTCTAGCTCCATCCCCATCCTGCATTCTTCTTGGAACCCCACTCTGTAAAGTCTTAGCAGGTCTCTAGGATACAATTTCTTTTTTCTCCTCTATATTGATTTGTTTCTCTAAGACCTGGGTTTAAGGCATGATTATATCATTAACTACCACCATCCCGATGTTCAAAGGGAATGTTGTAAAAGGACAAGAAGATGTACAAGGTAACTTGGAGTTGACCAGAGATGGGGTCCTGCCACACCATGCTTCTCTGTGTGGCTTTGTAAAGTCACTTAAGTGTCCTTTTGTCTGTTTTCTTAGCTATGGGGGAGGGAAAATAACACATAGCACAGAAGTCCCTTCAATTTCATCCCATATGCCTTTTCTTCCATTATGCCTCATTGCTCAAAATCTGGTTGGCTTAGACAGGAAAACTCACCCTGTGTCAGCTAACCTAAGTTACCCTCTTTTTTGGAAATCTATGTAGAGAGGGAAATTTCCATGATAGAGGGAAGACTGCCAGACAACAAGTGATATTATGAAAGTCCTTTTGAGTGAGTGTAATCACAGAGCTGATCCCAAATTTCATTAATTATCTAACCATTCATACATCTGAATTCATGCAATGAATGGCCAGTCTGGAAGGAAGGGACTAGGAAGTAGAGTTGGGATCATTCACATGAGGGAGGTTGAGGATGGAACAGGACAGTGGCAGAGGATGTGGGAAGAAGGTTAATTGAAAAACAGAATGGAGAAAAATCAAGTGGACTTGGTGAGAGAGACAGGAGTGTATTCTGCATATACAACAGAGAATACAGAGTAAATGTATCACACCAACTCAAGAGGGTAAGACAAAGATTAGTTCAGGAGGAAGGCTGAGAAATCTGTGTGAGACAGAATGGGCAGAAATACCTTTCTGAAGGAGGAATTCAGGCTAAGACTCATTGTGTGACTCTTGGCCAGTCATGTAATCTTTCTCTGAACCTTTAGGTTTCCAGTGCTAAATTGAGAGACAGAGGTGATAATTGTGAGGACTGAATTACCTATGAGAATGCACAGGAAATGCCAATTGCTCTGGGTGATTTAGAGAGGGAGTGGCAGTTGTGTTTAGGCCAAGGTGGGATGGGACCCACCATTTGTACAATAGCATCACCACAGGCAACAGAACACACATACATTCATGCAATGGAGGGTTATGGAAGGGGAGATGTGACCTGAACACATGGATATTGGATTTGGGGGTATCGGAGGCCAAAGGAGTCAAATAAGTCCTTGCCTGCGAGGCCCTATCTTGGCAGTCAACAGAGAGGGGTTTCTCTGGATTATGAATCCCAGACTGCCACTGCCTCAGGAAGTACCCAGGCCTGGATGGTGCAAAGCCTTTTGATTCTGATTTCAAGTCAGCATCAATTTCTGTGTGATACTGAATCAGTTCTAAACCACCGTGGGTCCCAGGTTTCCCATATGAACAACAAAAGCAATAAAAATGCACGTGTGTGTTGATGGGAAGGTGAATGAAATGAAATCCAGTTGTGCCAAAGAGGTCCTCCAGGTGTGCTATACTTCAGCTTCATGAGACTGAGCCCCCCCCCAAAACAACAACAACAACAACAACAACAACAACTCTAGTCCTGTCTTTGTCCCTGACTTGCTGTGTAGCTTTGAGTCAACCACCGGACCTCTCTCAGCCTATTTTTACATCAGAAATATCTCTAATTTCCTGGTTGGACAGAAAAGTCTTCAATGTCCAATTATTTTCCCTGAGGGACTCTCACCCTCACGTAGAGCTGAAAGCTTTTCTGGTCATAGATGACCCCCACTTCCAAATCTTCCATCTGCTCCTGCTGCCCTTCCCTCTTCACTGTCAGGAGCTTGCCGCACTGGCTGGCTTGCCAAACTCGTTGCTATGACAACGGTTACAAATAACTCAGATGCAGACGAAAATTTTAACCCAAGAGTTGCTGGGCCAATGGCTTATTGCTCCATACCCAGACCAGACTGAGGGAAAGATCTGGCAAATTCTTTGGGATCAAGTCACTCTCCTAGTCACAAGCCTGCCAAGGCTTGTGCATGTCAACAACAATAAATTCTGATATTCAAGGACTTCAAAAAACTGATTCAAATCTTTCTAATCAGGGGCTGTGGCTGTAGCTCAGTGGTAGAGTGTTTGCTTAGCATGCAAGGCCCTGAGCTCAATCCTCAACACTACAAAAGAAAAAAAAATCCAGAAACGTTTCAATCACATTTCTCACCTACTCCCATTAAGTGATCACTTTTTGACACTTACCATCTGCCACCTCCTGTGTTGGATATCATATGTATAGTATCTAAGGGAATTTTCTAAGAACTCTATAAAGTAGATAGTATTCCCACTTTACAAAGGAGAAAATTGAGGTCTATAGATATGCTTGAGTTGAATAAGAAGAACAGGGAGTCAAAATTCAGAATTAAATCTATCGAATTCCCAAACCTATGCCTTTTCCATTGTCAATTATCCACAAATGTTGATCTGCAGACTTGAAATATGCAGATAATCTGAGGCAGGTTTGAATTTCCCATGAAGAGATCTCCTCTAACAACTGAGACTCCATAAAATAAGAGTAAAGGAATCAAGAGTATAAACCCAAAACTCCAGAGTTCCCATCAATTGTGATGGGGGAAGATTACAACAATTTTCTGGCCATCAGAAAGAGACCAGAGGAGTACTAACTGAGAAAGCAGGGTACAGAAACAAAGTCCACACCTGGGTAAGGACCCACCAGGAGACAACTGATCTACATTGAAAAACCCTGGAAAGGTACAGAAAGGATACTCTGATGGTGAAAGCAAGACATAGAGCCCCAAACAGGCAATAATTTAAAGACCATGTTGGAGTCAGGATAAGGTGGCACACACCTATAATCCAAGCTATCTGAAAGGTTGAGGCAGGAGGACTCCAAGTTTGAGGTCAGCCTCAATAATTTAGTGAGACTCTGTCTCAAAATAAAAAGGGTTGACATTGTGGTATGATACCCCTCGGCTCTGTCTTCAGTACTGCAATAAATAAATAAATAAATAAATAAATAAATAAATAAATAAATAAATAAATAAAATACATTTGGAATCACTGACCTTCCCTACCTTGCCTTTATCTCCCCCATGTTCTTGGGTAGAAATTTCAAGAGACAAGCACCTGCACTCCAGCAAAATATCAGAGGATTCTTCAAAGAAATTAAAAAGTCTCAAAAAAAAAAAAAATGTCTCAGAACGAAAGCCTCCATCTTCTGTGCTTAGAGTTCCCCACCCAGTGACCATAAAGGTAAGTCAAACAGTGGTCTTGACAAAGCTCTGCCCCTTACACAGGGCTTGAAACTAATCAAAATTTTTATTGATTTCTTTAAAAATCAGTGGATTGATAGGTTTGAACATATGTGAAAAATATGCTAATAGCTTACTTTTATTTTTTTGAGGTTCTGGGGTTTGAACCCAGAGATGCACTACCACTGAGCTATATCCTCAGTCCATTTTTTATTTCTTATTTTGAGACAGGGTCTCACTAAGTTACCCAGGTTGACCTTGAACTTGGCCATCTTCCTGCCTCAGTTTCCCACCTATCTGGAATTATAGGTGTATACCACCTCACTGGGCTGCTAATGGGCTTATGAATGAACTGATGAAACAAACGTTGAAAACTAAGACCAGGCACATTTCAATTGGAAAAAAAATCAAGCGATTATGAAAAGCAGGAATCTATGTAAATGCAACAAAATGTAATTAGGGTACACTTCTTCACTTTATAGTGACTGCTGATTTACTAGGAATTGGGATATAAACATATCAGGGAAAGGAGGGAAAATAGGAGCATGTGTGGAAGGGACAGAAAAGAGGCAAAACCCCTTCTACTGTAATGAGATGTCAAGAGACAATATCTTAAACTGATAAATTAAGAAATGGTAGTATATGCATATTATGAGGAATCATGACCATTCATTAGTTAAAAATCCTTTTCAGTTAAAAGTAACAAAAACCTCAACTGCCTGTGGTTTAAACACATATGGCTTTATTTCTTTATTTTTCAATTAACAGGAAGTGTGGAGTGGGTTCAGCTGCTCAATGATAACATCAAGTAATCATGCTCTTTATAACTTTTTCTTCTTTAACATGCCTTCATTCTCGTGTTAATTCTCTTTTAGTCATAGGATAACTGTCATAGCTCCAGACAGCATGAATATATTCTAAGGCAGAAACAAGGAAGGTGACAAAGTCAGCTGTGTATGTCCCTTTGCTCAGGAAACCAAAAGCTTTTCCAAAAATCCCCAGGAAACATCTCATTGACCATAGGTAGGTCATATAGTCATCATTAGCTGCAGGGAGGCTATGAAATATCTGGCTCTTCAGCCTCTGTGTGGGAGGTGAGAGTGATAAATCCCGGACGAAACAGCCACAAAAGAGCTGAAACAGTTGAAAGTAGTTTCCTCTAGGAAGTATCACCTGTAGCCGGAAGGAATAGAACAGGATATTGCTGGGTTTCATTAGTTGTCCTTTAGCACTATTTTATTTTTTAAAATTATGTGAATGTATTATTGTGACTAAAAATAAAAATGAAGTATTATGGTTTTTATGAAAAAAGTTTTAAATTAAAAGTTGATAATAGTTTCCTGTCTCCAGAGCAATGGGCATCGGTTCACCATGGAATCAAACTTACCTGATTACTTAAACTCTTTGCATAGACCAAAGTATCTTAGGTATCCACCCACCAATCTAGAGAAAACTGTGCTGTCACCATTAATCTGAATGTGGCTGGTGGAAACCAGGGCAGCTCTGTGTAGCAATTACGTGGGTTGACTGTGGTTAGACTGTCCTGGTGCAATTTCCTGTCTGCCATTTATTAGCTTTGTGACCCTGGGCGAATGACACCTGGGAGCCTGACTTTCTTTCTTTATGAAGTGAAGGCAATTCAAGTGCTTTGTACAGAGTAAGTAAATATTATCCACTACGATTAAAATGTCAAATGTTCCATATAGTGACATAGTCTGAGTTTAATAGTATTCTGCTTCCACTTAAATTTTTTTTTCTCCAAAACGTGAGTTTGGACTGGACTGTCACTGAAAATTATTTTTCAGAGATGTGTATGCATATTTTTCCCAGGTGATTTGCTCTGTTGGGACCACATCAGAAGATGTATAGGTTTGAATTACTTTTGACTTCTGTTGTAGGAAGCACTGTAAAAAGGAATGAGACTGGATTTTAAGACAATCTACTCTGTAAATGTGCTGCTGACTATTGTGATTGCCTTGTGTGGTCCACAGGAATGAGGTCAGCACTGTGGGGCAGGAGTGAGAATGTCTCAGAAAGGAAACAAATACATTAAGTGTTATGCTGGAGCCAGAAATACAGTTGTTCTAGGAGTAGGGAATGGAAAAATTATCTCCTTTCTCTGATGCCAAGGTAAGAGCTATGGCTCTGGATTGCAGGTAGGGTGCACGTGACCAATATAGTTGTGGAAGATAATCTTACCCACACATAATTCAATGAATATCAAGCAACAGTATGCAAGATGAATAAGTTGTGGATATATGCTGTACAACATTGTGCCTATCATTAATAATATAGTATTATACACTTAAAATTTTGTTAAGAGAATAGATATCATTACATGTTCTTACCACAAAGAAAATTGTTTAAATAAATATATTCCATGCACAGTGACCAAAACAGAGCAGAGGTGGCTATACAAATATAAGACAAAATAGACATTAAGGCAAAAAATGTTACAAAAGACAAAGTAGGACATTATATAATATTGACAAGTCAATTAGACAGACCAAAGAAATTAAAGGGATATAAATAGGAAAAGAAGAACTCAAACTATCACTATTTGCTGACAATATGATTCTATATTGAGAAGATCCAAAAACTCCGCCAGGAAAATTCTAGACCTAATAAATGAATTCAGCAAATTAGCAGGATATAAAATTGACACACATAAATCTAGTGCATTTCTATTCACAATTAATGAATCTTCTGAAAGAGAAATTAGGAAAACTACTTCATTCACAACAGGCTCAAAAAAAAATACTTGGGAATCAATCCAACAAAAGAGGTGAAAGACCTCTACAATGAAAACTACAGAACACTAAAGAAAGAAATTAAAGAAAACCTTAGAAGATGGTAAGATCTCCCATGTTCTTGGACAGGCAGAATTAATATTGCCAAAATGGTTATTCTACAAAAAACACTGTACAGATTTCAATTAAAATCCCAATAATGTACATCATAGAAACAGAGAAGGCAATCATGAAATTCATTTGGAAGAATAAGAGACCCAGAATAGCCAAACCAATCCTTAGCAGGAAGAGTGAAACAGGAGGTATCACAATACCAGACCTTAAACTATACTACAGAGGAATAGTAACAAAAATGACATGGTATTGGCACCAAAATAGACAGGTAGGCCAATGGTACAGAATAGAAGACACAGAGACAAACCCACATAAATACAGTTATCTCCTACTAGACAAAGGCGCTAAAAACTTACAATGGAGAAAATATAGCCTCTTCAACAAATGGTGCTGGGAAAACTGGAAATCCATATGCAGCAAAATGAAATTAAACCCCTATCTCTCACCCTGCACAAAACTGAACTCAAAATGGATCAAGGACCTCAGAATCAGACCAGAGACCCTGCACCAAACAGAAGAAAAAGTAGGCCCAAATCTTCAACATGTCGGCTTAGGATCAGACTTCCTTAACAGGACACCCATAGCACAATAAATAAAAGCAAGAATCAATAAATGGGATGGATTCAAACTAAAAAACCTTTTCTCAGCAAAGGAATCAATAATGTGAAAAGAGAGCCTACAGAGTGGGAGAAAATCTTTTCCACACTCAGTTCAGATAGAGTACTAATCTCCAAAATTTATAAAGAACTTAAAAAACTTTACACCAAAAATACAATAAACCCAATCAATAAATAGGCTAAGGAACTGGGCAGACACTTTACAGAAGATATATAATCAATCAAGAAATATATTAAAAAGTGTTCATAATCTCTAGTAATTAGAGAAATGCAAATCAAAACTTCCCTAAGATTTCATCTCACTCCAGTTAGAATGGCTATTATCAAGAATACAAGCAATAATAGGTGTTGGTGAGGATGTGGTGGAATTGCAAATTGGTGCAGCCAGTCTGGAAAGCAGTATAGAGATTGCTTAGAAAACTTGGAAAGAACCCACCATTTGACCCAACTATCCCACTCCTTGGTTTATACCCAAAGGACTTAAAATCAGCATACTACAGTGATGCAGCCACATCAATGTTTATAGCAGGTCAATTCACAATAGCTAGATTGTGGAACCAACCTATATGCCCTCCAATAAATGAATGGATAAAGAAACTGTGGTATATATATGCAATGGTATATTACTCAGTCATAAAGAAGAATAAAATTATGGCATTTGCAGGTAAATGGGTAGAACTGGAGAATATCATGCTAAGTGAAATAAGCCAATCCCAAAAAACCAAAGGTTGAATGTTTTCTCTGATAAGTGGATAATGATACATAACGAGGTGGGGAGGGGGTAAGAGAAGAATGGAGGAATGATGGATTGTGTAGAGAGAATTGAGGGTGGGGAGGGGCGAGGGGAAGGAAAGTTAATCGAATGAGACAAACATCATTAACCTATGTACACATATGATTACACAAACATTGTAACTTTATATTGTGTATAACCAGAGAAATGAAAAGTTACACCCCATTTGTGTACAATGAATCAAAAAATAAAGTACAATAATGAAAAAATAAAACTACATACCAATATCCTTGATAAATATTAATTTATAAACTTCAACAAAATATTAACAAAAGAGTTCAGCAACACATTAAGAAAATCATGCATCATGACCAGTGGATTTATTTAGGGATGCAAGGATACCTCAACATACAGAAATCAATCAATGTAATAAATCACATTAACAAAATGATGGGGAAATTCCAGATTATCATCTCAATTAATACAGAAAAAAATTAACAAAACTCAATACCCACTTAAGACAGTTACTCAATAAATCAGGAACAGAAGGAAACTATCTGAAAATAACAAATCTGTATATGAAAAAGGCACAGTTAAGACCATATTTAATAGTGAAACATAGAAACCTTTTCCTCAAAGATGCCAACTTTCTTTTTATATATATATATATATATGTACATATATATATAATTTATTAATATGCACTGGTGAGAATTGAACCCAGCACTTTGCACATGCTAGGCAAGCACTCTGCCACTGAGCCACAACCCCAGCCCAGGATGATAACTCTCATCACTTCCATTCAACACAGTATTAGAAAGTCTAACTAGAGCAATTAAAGAAGAAAAAGAATGAAAGACTTCCAAATATGAAAGGAAGAATTAAAGTTACTTCTGTTCACAGATAACACGGTCTTATATGCAGATAATACTAAAGAACACATGCACACGTACACACACACTTGTTAAAACTAGGAAATGAATTCAGCAAAGTAATATACAAAATCAACACAAAAATCAGTTGCATGTCTATGCAATAACAATGATTAATTTGAAAAGGAAATTTATTTTTAAAAATTTTAATTTAAAGTGGCAACAAAATAGTAAAAGCTTAGAAATAAACTTAACCATCATATTTTATATTTTAATTGCAGTCAACCTTTTGAAATTGAGCATGGAAAACAATGTGAAATTACCAGAATCAGGATTTTGTATCCATCCTGATAAATAAGAAGAAAATTAGAGGTGATTAAAATTAATTGCCTTATGTATTTGTACATTATAATGTAATTAATTTTCAACATTTTTACCTAAAATATCTTGTCATTTCTTGAGACAACATGGTTTTCTTTCCAAATAATATTGTACCATTGGTGTATTTTACTTGCTCCCTCCTAAATGACCTTGACATCTTCAGTGTAACTTTTAAGAGACTATGTTTTGTTTGCAGTGCAATAAGTTTTTGCGGAAAGCAGTGTGGAGTAGTGCCACTTCAGATAAGAGATGAATGAACTGTAAATAATTTAAAAGCTGGGGACTTTGCTTGTTGTTCAGAGATGCATCTATCTCCCCTTTATAGAGTCTGATTTTATGTTATCATATATTATGACTAATAGCATTATCTTCCACATTTAAAGGATGTGTGAGTAATTGGAAATGGTTTCTTTTATACAATGCATTTGTGAATTTAAGTTAGACTTTCCTTACAGTAGTATATTTCATATGGCAAATATGGTTCCAATAAAAATTTAATTGAAAAAAAAAGAAATAAACTTAACCAAGAGATGAAAAACTTGTACCCTAAGATCTATAAAATGTTGTTAAAAAAGACACAAGTAAATGGAAATACATTCTGTGTTCCTGGAATGGAAGATTTCATATTGCTAAGTTGTCAATAGTACTGTTATAGCTTAGATATGAGGTATCCCCTAAAGTTCTTGTGTGAGACAATGCAAGAATATCTAGAGGTGAAATGATCAGATTATGAGAGTTGTAACCTAATCAGTGGATTAATCCACTGATATGGATTAATTGTGTGGTAATTGCAGCCAGGTAGGGTGTGGCTGGAGGAGATAGTTCACTGGGGGCATGGCTTTAGGGTTTGTGTTTTATCCCTGGAAATCAGAGCTCTCTTTCTCTGCTTCCTATTGCAAAATCTTAAACTGCTTTCCTCTACCATGTCCTTTTGCCATGATGTTCTGCCTCACCTTATGCCTAAAGCAAAGGAGTCAGACATCTATGGACAGAGTCCTCTGAAGCAGTGAGCCCCAAATAAACTTTTCCTCCTACATGTTCTTGTCAGATCTTTTGATGACAGTGATTTAAAAAATGACTAAAACAAGTACCCAAACTGATCTACAGATTTATTGGAATGATTATAAAAATTCTAACAGCTTTTTTTGCAAAAACAGAAAAAAAATCATCCTGAACTCATATCTCAAGGGACCCAAATACCACAAAAAATTCTTTTTGTTATTTTATATGTTTATTTATTTATTTTTATTTTTTTTAATTATATATGAAAGTAGAGTCCATTTTGATATATTTATGCAAGCATGGAATGTATCTTTTTCTAATTAGGATCCCAGTCTTGTGTAGGTACATGATGGTGAGATTCACTGTGGTGTATTCATACATATGCATAGGAAAGATAGGTCAGATTCATTCCACTGTTCTTCCTTTTGATATCCCTCCTACCTTCAGTTCATTCCCCTTTGTCTAATCCACTGAACTATTCTTCCCCATCTTCCCACTTTTTTGTGGGTTAGCTTCTGCATATCTGAGAAAATATTTGACCTTTGGTTTTTTTGGGATTGGCTTATTTCACTTAGCATGATAGTCTCCAGATCCATCAATTTACTAGCAAATGCCATGAAGTCATTCTTCTTTATTATAGCTAAGTAATACTCCATTATGTATACTACCACAATTTCTTTATCTATTCATCTGTTGAAGGGCACCTAGGTTGGCCTCATAGCTTAGCTATTATGAATTGTGCTGCTATAAACAATGATATGGCTATGTCTCTGTAGCATGCTAATTTTAAATCCTTTGGATATGTACCAAGGAGTGGGAAACTGGCTCAAATGGTGGTTCCATTCCTAGTTTTCTAAGGAATCTGCATACTGCTTTCCAGAGTGGTTGCACCAATTTGCAGTCCCACCAGCAATGTATGAGTGTATCTTTTCCCCCACATTCTTGCCAACATTTATTGTTACTTGAATTCTTGATAATTGCCCTTCTGACTGGAGTCAGATGAAATATCAGTGTAGTTTTAATTTGCATTTATCTAATTGCTAGAGATGTTGAACATTTTTTCATGTATTTGTTGACCATTCAAATTTCTTCTTCTGTAAAGTGCCTCTTCAGTTCCTTGGCCCATTTATTGATTGGGTTATTTGTTTTTTGGTGTTAATTTTTTTTGAGTTCTTTGTATATCCTGGAGATTAGTGCTCTATCTGAGATACAGGTGGTAAAGATTTTCTTCCATTCTGTAGGCTCTCTGTTCATGTTCTTGATTGTTTTCTTTGCTGTGAAGCTTTTTAGTTTGATGCCATCCCATTTATTGATTCTTGATTTTACTTCTTGAATCTTTTAATCAGATATACCACATTTTAAAAATAATACTTTCAAACGTACTTCCTCAACTGTATTTCCTTAGGACTTTTGTGAGAATTTCTCTGAAATATACACATAGGAAAAAGATTGCTGGGTTCTAGGATATATAAATATTTAATTTTGTGAGGTACTGCCAAACTCTTCTCTGTACAAGTTCACACTGCACCCATGGTTGTCCTCATCAGCACTTGATGGTGGGGTCAATCCCACTCAAATTGCACAGTGGTTATTCAATGGGGGAGGAGTGGAAAGGATGTTGGAAAATAACCACAATGTCCTCTACAAGGGAGTAACTATGAAAGAGGAAGATATGGGGTCCAAGAAAGATTGGGTCCAACCCAGAAGAGTAATGAAGGGACGTCCCAGGATGACAGCTGTGCCGCAGGCCTACAGAGCAATCAGTCCAAATTGGAGCAGGAAGACGGAGGCTCCAGGAGGAAGGTATCTGGGGAAAAAGGGGATTCAAATGATTTTATACTTTCCTTGAAAATTTGAAATAACTTGAGAAGATGATAAGTCAGACAACACAAGGGAAAAAAGAAAGGCACTTCAATTTACAGGAGAATAAACCACCTAAGAAAGAAAATATAATTCTAATACATTAAGTGAATCTTTTTGGAACAATATTTGTATAATGATAATAGTATAAGCTTTTAGAATGACTGTTGGCAATATATGAGTGACTTATTTATGGTTATAAATAAATAATGTAAGCAACACTAATTTTGCTAATATAAAAGTAAAAGAACACATGACAAAGGCTAGGAAATAGTATAAATGGAGAGACAGTTTAGGTACAGTAATTAAAGGTACAAAGGTAAGGAATAGAGAATATCTAATTATTGATATGGATATATTGGTGGCATGGGAGGAGGGCAGTTTGTCGGTATAAATAGTAGGAAGTCAACAGATAATATATAAAATTGATAAGTAAGCTGATAGAAAAGCCTGCATATTATTTCAGGAAAAGAAAATATAGTTCAGTGTTCAAGGTAGACTAGAAGATTTGCAGGTCATGATGGCAGACATCACAATTCTATTTCTTCCTGAGACCCTGCTACAATGATTATAAAAGAATAAAAAAGAGGTATAAAAACAATATGAAGAGAAAGGGAACAGGCCTGTCACCAGAGGGCTGAGGAGTTCCTGAAGAGGGGCACCTTGACTCAGGACAACTGGGGTCGTTGGCATATGTGACAGAAAAGAATTTCAGCATGCACCATTCAGAGACAATGGTTTATTTAGGAAAGCAGAGGCACATTCAAGGGAAAATGTGGGCTAACTTGAGAGTAAGAAGCTTTGCGGGTAAGGCAAGGAATACACATTCAAGGGAGAATGTGGGCCATCTCTAGAGAGAGAAAGACAGCAATCCCTTGCTGTAGGGTGTGGATATTTATAGAGGGACAGTTGCTAGAGGCTAGGTAGAGCCAGGATGGAGTTACACAATTTCACAACAGTTTTCTCAGTACTTGAGCATTGCCCTGATGTTACTTATTGTAGGCAATGACGTGGGTCAAGAACTCATGCTAGGTTGCCCAGGAGTCGTAATGGTTTATATGCATTTCCTGCATTTCAATGGTTCATAGGCATTTCCTGCATTTCAATGGTTCATGGGTGTTTCCTGCATTCCAATGGCTCCTGGGAACTTCTCTTTTAGACTAAGTCTATGTTTCCTTTTCTCTATCCCCAAATTCCTATCTCAGGTCTATCTACAAGAATTTTAAAAATTTCTGGAAGATAAGAAGTAAATGGAGGAATGGTGACTGATGAAGCATGGTGGAGGGAGCCATAGCCTGGAATATGCATGGAGGAAATGTCTCTGAGTTGGTCTTTCTGTGCAGAAGCCTGGAGAGTCTTGGGTCTTGACAATGCCAAGTATGATGAAGGGTTGGGAGTGAGATGTGGGGCTGAAACCATCAACCCATTCCCTTATGTACAATTCACAGCAGCCAGGTGTCAACCTAGTAAACAAAAATAGAGGTTTCTTTCTTTGGCTTCAATGTGTACCCCAACATCATATATTGAAATCCTGATCATCCATGCCCAGTGTTGGGAGGTAGAGCCTAATTGTAGGTATTTTGATCATGAGGGATTGCACTCTCATGAATGGATTAGTGCTGATTATAAAAGGGCTTCAATCTGTGAGTTCCATCTCTTGCTTTGTATCACCCTCTCTTACCACTCAGGACCAGTGGGGTTCTTGGCATGCTGACAGAAAAGAATTTCAGCACGTGCCAGTCAAAGACAAAATCAGGGTTATTTATGAAAGTAAGTACACATTCAAGGGAGAAATGGGGAGCGATCTCAGCAGAGAGAAGCCTTTGTGGTAAAGCAAGGAATATGTAATTAAGGGAGAATGTGGGCTATCTCCAGAGGGAGAAACAGCAACCCACTGGTATGGGGTGATAGTATTTATCAATGCTAGAGGCTGGACAAGAGGTGGAAACTGGGTGGAGCTATGCAATTTCATGCCTGTTTTTCCTTTGCTTGCGCATTTCCCTCATTTTACAAGGGCATGTTGTTCAAGATTTACAACTATGCTTTCTGCATCTCAGTGGCTCGTGGGAATTTCCTTTAAGATTAAGTATATCTCCCTTTATCCTAAATCGTTCTCACCACCAGTTGCCTAGTCCTGTCCCCACACATAAAGCTTCTGGTGATGTTTTTATTGCTGCATTCTTAAATATCAGTCAATGATTGTCTTTGATCACCAGGCACTTCAGAAAAGACTGGAAAATTAAAGAGACCAAAATAAGCAAACAGGACAATCCCAAAAGACTCTAAATATATGATATTCTGGAAAAGGCAAAACTATAGAGACATTAAGATCTGCTTTCCAGTCATTGCTCTTAAGGGATATGATGGGTGGCGCAGCCCTAAGAAGCTCTGAAATGCCTTAAGGGTCATTCTTCCTTTGCCTTGATGAATAGTACCTTGTTTTCCTTATGATGGGGAACTATACAATACTAATCTCCTTATTGAATAATCACTTAGACAAGTCCTTGCTTCCTCCAATCAGGCTTTTTCATTTTTTTCCATATGGATAAGCCTAGATTTTTTTTTAAATTTAAGTTGTTTCCTTTCTGATTAACAATTTAATTAAACGATTTCTCTCTCCTTGCATTTTACCATAACCAGCCAAAAGGAACCCTACCACTTCTTTGACACTTTGTTTAAACATAGCTTTAGCTACTTGTTGAGGCAGAGAGTAAAATGGTGGTTACCAGTGGTTGGGGAAAAGGTGATGTTGGTCAAAAGGTATAAGATTTCAGCTATCAAGAGGAACAAGTTCAAGAGGTCTATTTTACAACATGGTGACTTTAGTTAATAACAATAATATTGTATATTTATAAATCACTAAAATAATAAATGTTAGGTCATTTTTTTTTCTCACAGTGCTGTAAATTGAACCCAAGTCCTTGTGCATGCTAGGCAAACGTCTAACAGTGGTCCATTTTAGGCTTTGAATATTAGTCCTTGCTACTCTGCCACTGCAACTTATTTTTAAAATAGACATTTCTTTCTCTTCCCTCTCGCTGCTCCTCCCTAATCTCTCCCCCTTCCTAATCTCAGGGAAAATAGGATTCCTTTTTTTTCCCATCCTAGGCAGACTTATCTCTCCTTTGAGTACATACAACACCATAGGAACGAAGTAATCCAGACATTGGGGATGGTCTCAGAAGATCTCAGAAATGACTGTCTCCCAAATTAACAAGTGAATTACAACTGCAATAGAGAACACATGGAATGTAGCCTTTGAATCACCTCTACAAAAGCCCTGCTGATGGGCAGAATCACAGCCTTTGGGACAGGAATCCCCATGTTTCTCCTTTGCTAGCAAAGCAATAAACCTTTTTCCTTTTTCTCAAAACCGTGTCCTCGTTATTGGATTGGCATTGTGGACAAGGACCAAGCTTTTGGCAACAAGTGCTCTACCACTGAGCTATATCCCAGCCTAGTTAATACATATATTAATTTTCAGGATTTAGCTATTCCACAATATATACATATTTCAAAACATGTTATACCTTGTAAATGTTTCAGTTTTTGTCAATTTAAAAAGATATGGCTTCAGTGAAACATACAATTACACAGTTTACAAGTTGTACCTTCCCCAAAACACTAGGACATGAATATTGTGGAATGATTATGTCTAATTAACATACCCATTGACTCACATACTTTTTTTTATTGTAGGGAAGGAATTGAACCCAGGGGTACTTAACCACTGAGTCATGTCCCCAGGCCTTTTTTAATATTTTATTTAGAGATAGGGTCTCACTGAGTCGCTTAGGGCCTTACTAAATTGCTGAGGCTGGCTTTCAATTCAGGATCCTCCTGCCTCAGTCTCCCCAGCTACTGGGATTACAGGTATGTGCCACCTTGTCCGGCTCACATACTTTTTAATTGTGAAAATATAACAGTGGCCCACTTTATGCTTTGAATATAACCTTTGCTGCTCTGCCTTCAAGACTTAGTTTAAAAACAGACATATTTTTTTTCTCTCCCTCTCTCTTTCTCCCTCTCTAATCTTCCTCTCCCTAATCTGGAGGATAACCTTTCTACCCTATCCTAGGCCCAAGTTATCTGTCCTTGAACACACACACCACAGGAACAAAGTAATTCAGACTTGGGGATAATGCCAGAAGATCTAAGAAATGTTTATCTCCCAAATTAACAAGTGAGTCACAATCTAAGACAAGGAACACCTAGACTGTAGCCTTTGAATCATCTATTTAAAACCCTTTTTTCCCCCTGATGGAAAGAATCACAGCCTCTGGGATAGGAGCTCCCTGTGTTTCTCGTTTGCTAGCAAAGCAATAAAACTTCTTTTTCTTTTTTCTCAAAAGCATGCCCTCATTATTGGTTTGGCATTGGGGATAAGGACTGAGTTTTCAGTAACAAGAGCACTTAAAATCTATTTTTACTTAAAATCGTGTATATGTACCACATCATCTTCATCCACTTATCTGTTGATGAACACTTAGGTTGATTACATTTTTAGCTATTGTGCACAGAGCTGCAGTATACGCAGGAGTGCAAATATCTCTTTGACACACTGATTTCATTTCCTTTTCCACCCAGAATCAGGATTGCTGGGTCCTACGATAATTCTATTTTTAATTTTTTGAGGAAAATTCATACAAATTCATTCTCTGGGTTTGATTCTCCCAACACTGAAAGAAAAGACATATAAATAAATAACAATCTATTTTTCTATCAATGTTGAAATACATAATGCAATATTATTAACTATGATCACAATCCTGTGTAATAGATATAAAAAACCTTATTCTTCCTGTCTAAACTTTGAACACTTTGGTCACTATCTCCCCATTTACCCTTATCCCTTCAACCCTTGGAAATGACCATCATACTCTCTACTTCTATAAGTTCAACATTTTTAGATTTCACTTAGAGATCATGCAGTGTTTGTCTTTCTGTGCCTGGCTTACTTCACTTAGCATAATGGTCTCTAGATTCACTCATGTTTTTCAAATCATAGAATTTCCTTGCCTTTTATGACTGAGTATTACTGCATTATGTATACATACCACATTTTCTACATCTATTTATCTGTCATGGACACTATTTTTTTTATTTAAAAGATATTAACATTGTATTTATGTATCATGCACTACTTGGTGTTTTGAGGTATGTAAACATAGTGGAATGGTTAACTGTAGCTAATTAACAAATGCATTACCTTACATAGTTATCATTTTGTGTTGAGAGCATGCATGCAACATCCACTCTCTTCATTTTTCAAGAACACTATATATCCTCATTACCTATAGTCACCCTGCTGTAAATAGATTTCTTGAATTCATTGCTCCTAACTAACTGTAATTATGTCTCCCCATCCCTTCTTCCCTCCACTCTCCCCAACCTTTGGTAACCTCAATTCTATTCTCATTTTTCAGGAGATTAATGTTTTTAGATACTACATATGAGTGAGATCATATATACTTGTCTTTCTGTATTTGACTTCTTTCTCTTAAAATAATGTCTTCCAACGTCATCTGTGTCATCACAAACAACAGGATTTACTTCTTTTTTTTAATAGATAAACCGTATACCATTGTGTATGTATAACACATTTTCTTCATCCATTTTTCTATTGATGAATACTTAGGTTGATTCCATTTCTTAGTCATTGTGTGTAGTGCTGCAATATACATGCAAATATCTCTGACATACTGATTTCATTTCCTTTTCCACCCAGAAGTGGGATTTCTGGGTCATAGGGTAGCTGTATTTTTGAGAAAACTCAGTACTGTTTTCAATAATAGCCATACCAATTTATAATCTCACCAAGGATTGCCTTTTCTCTACATTCATGGGAGAACTTCTTTTTTTAACTACTGGGCATTGAACCCAGGGGCACTTAACCACTAAGCCACATCCCCAGCCCTTTTTAATATTCTATTTTTGAGACAGAGTCTCGCTGAGTTTCTTAGGGCCTTGCTAAATTGCTGAGACTGGCCTCGAACTTGCAATCCTCCTGCCTCTGTGAGCTGTAGGGATTGTAGGCATGCACCACTATGCCTGGCTTATCTTTTGTATTTTAATAGTAGTCATTATAACAAGTATGATGTGATATCTCATTGTGATTTTAATTTGCATTCCTTTGAAGATTATTGATGCTGAGCATTTCTTAATATATCTATTGTACATATTTGAAAACAATACTAAAATTGTTATTTACTTAGAAGCATTTGGAATATCAACAAAATAGCTGCAACTTTTTTTGCAATTACAGAGTTGTATTCAGGTAATAAAGAACAATTATTTTGTATAAGATGCATCAGAGGCAACTGAAGATGAAAAGTTACTCTATCCATATATAACTCATTTGTACTGTTCACCAAACAAGAACCTACTTTAAATTACCGTGACAATTTAAAACCCACATACTGTGGTTGTTATGGTGGCATACACCTGTAATCTCAGTGGCTCCAGAGGCTGAGGCAGAAGATCACAAGTTCAAGGCCAGCCTCAGCAATTTAGCAAGTCCCTAAGCAATTTAACGATACCCTGTCTCAAAATGAAAACTAAAAAAGGCTGAGGATATGACTCAGTGGTTAAGTGCCCCTGGGTTAAATCTCTTGTACAAACAAACAAACAAACAAACATACAGTACCAGGCTATTGAAAATACCACCAAGATGAGGCTACCTAAAGACACAGTTGAGAGCCTTTAGACACTGTAGAGTTTAAAAGCATATTTCACACAGCCTTATATTTTGACTTTTTTCTGTAAAAGCAGTGAGTTGTATACAGGGGATAAATATGCTTTATAGACAAAGAAAAAACTGCACTAGACTAACCAATTTAGTCATCACCATTTTCATTGTCCTCTTCCTCACCATCCTTTTTATCCTCCTTGTCTTTCCCCTTTTCCTTCTTTTTCTTGCCTTTTTTATCCTTGGTGACTCCCTTTTTTGCTGCATCAGGCTTTTCTTTACCTTGATATGCAGCAATATCCATTTTTCCTTCAGCTTGACAACTTTCATATCCTAAGGTTGCTTGTCATCTGTAGCAGTGTTATTCAACATATTTCCCAGTTTCTTTGCAACATCACCAAAGGATAGGCCAGGATATTTTCATTTGATTCAGGGGCAATACTCAGAACAACATGCCTTTAAGTGCAACGGGACCCTTGAACATTTTAGCTTCCCCCTTTAAAGGGATATAGGTTTTCATTTCTCTTTCACAATGGACCTTGTCTGCCTTTTCCATGTCTTCAAATTATCCTCTCTCATTAGCAGATATGGACTTTGACCTCTCTGATCACTTCTAAAAACTCCAAGAAGCTGGCTAAAGCATCTGTGTGCTTCTTGAGCTTCTTCTGGAAAGTTTACACAAAAATTCATGTGATAAGAGGCTGGGGAGATAGCTCAGTTGGTAAAGTGCTTGCCTTATAAGCACAGGGCTCTGGGTTTGATCCCCAGCACCCCCCAAAAAATTCATGTGATGAAGTTTTGCTATTTGACTTCTTAGGATTTCCTTTAATCATGTTTACTTATTTTTTTTCAGCAAGGCACAGAGAAGTTGCCTAGTGTTATATTTTGGAAACTGGATGTACCCCAAAAGCTCCTGTATGCAGGAATGTTTTGAGGTGAAATGACTGGATTGTGAGAGCTGTAAGTTGATCAGTCCATCCTAGTTTGAATGGACTTGGGGTGTTAAGTGTAGGCAGGTGGGGCATGGCTAAATGAGGTGGATCACTGTGGGCATACCCTGGAAGGGATCATCTTCCCTGAGGCCCCTTCCCCTTCTCTTTCTGCTTCCTGGCTGCCATAAAGTAAGCAGCTTCCCTCTGTCCTGTCCTTCCACCGTGAGGTTCTGCCTCCCCTTGGGCCCAGGGGAAAAGCAGTAGGCCAATCACAGCCTAAATCTCCAAAAACATGAGCCAAAACAAACTTTCTGTCCTCTAAATTATACTTTTATGGTATTTTTGTCACCACAACAAAAGCTGACTAACATCCAGCACCCATCCAGCTCTCACTTGCTCCAGTGCCATCTTTATGGAGTTCAATGTCACTGTTGGCCATCTGTATATCTTCTTATGAAATATGTTTTCCTATTTTAAAAATTGTGTTATTAGTTTTATTACTATTGAGTTATTTGAGTTCTTTATATATTTTGGACACTCAACTCCTTTTAAGATGTATGGTTTGTCAATACTTTCCACCAGTCCATTTATGGTCTCTTTATTCTATTGTTTCTATTGCCGTATGGATACTTTTTAGTTTGATGCAACCCTGTTGTCTGTCTTTGCTTTTGTTGCCTAAGATTTCAGGGTCATATCCAAAAAATAATTTCCCAGTATTGGAGCTTTTCCTCTAAGTTAACTTGTAATTTTATAATTCCAGGTCTAACATTTAAATCTCTAGCCATTTGAGCTGATTTTTTATAAGGTGAGAGATAAGGATTCTCTTTTGTTCTTCTGCATGTGGATATCCAATTCATTGAAAAACTTATCCTTTTCCCATTGTGTGTTCTTGGCATCTTTATAAAAAATCAATTGGCCATAAATGTGTGAATGCATTTCTGGGTTCTCTATTATACCCATTGTTTGGTGTGTCTATTTTTATACCAATATTATGCTGTTTTGATTACTCTAGCTTGATGGTATATTTTACAGTTAGGTAATATGATGCTTCCACCTTTGTTTGTTTTGCTCAAGATTGCTCTGAATTCACCCACTTTCTTTCCCACATTGTAATAGGATCACTTTTTCTCCAGTTTCCAATAACATGCTCTTCATTTCTGAAACTTAATCAGAATGTCCTTTAGCATTCACATTTCTATCAACATTCTGTTTATGACCACTTAGATATTCTCTAAGATTACAAATCCCTCTACAGCTGTCCTCTTTCACCAGAATCTTCCTTAATGTCCTTTTATGAAATATAGGCTTTTTCTATCCTGCATCACAACACTCTTCCATCCTCTATTAATTTTCCAGTTTCAAAGCCACTTTCACAGTTTTAAGTATTTGTTAGGCAAGAGCTCCCATTTCTCTCCCCCTTCTCTCTCTCTTGCAATGAATTGAACCCAGGGCTTAGCACATGCTAGGCAAGTGCTCTACCACTGAGCCACAACCCCAGTGAGCTCCACCTATTAATACTGATTTTATGTCTTGGTGTGTTTGCATTGTTATCACAATAACCAGGTAGTATAATAGAATATAAAGCTGCTCCCCCGCCCTTTACGGTGCAGTCATTTCCCCACCTCCCAACTTACAACCTAGCTTGTCGGTCTGTGAACATCCTAGCTAGCTATTGGTTCATCAGTCAGCTTGCAAGTATCCTTCTCCATTGGTCCCCAGTTAGCCTGCAGAATTCGACTGCTTAAGAATAGCTCCCTGGCCATTTTTTTCTCTCTCCTCCTCACTTTCATGTTCTCTCCTCCATTTCACTCTCTCTCTCTCTCTTGTGCATGCTCTCTCTCTTTCTCTTTTCTCCTCATTTTCTCTCTTACCCAGAGACACTCTGCCTGTTTGCTTAATAAACTTTCTTGAGTGAGTTCCCATCCAGAGTGGTTTCTGGGTTCTTACAGGTAGTGTATAAAGAACAGGAATTTCTGTGGGCAGTTGCACACACCTATAATCCTAGTAACTCAGGAGGCTGGTGCAGGAGTATTCCAAGTTCAAGCCTGGCTTCAGCAACTTAGTGAGACCCTATCTCAAATAAAAATAAAAATTAAAAAGAATGGGGATGTACTCAGTGGTAAAGTGCCCCTGGGTTCAATCCCTAGGATAAAACACACACACAGAGAAATTTATTTCTCATAGTTCTGGAAGCTGGGATGTCCATAATCAAGGCACCAGCACATTTGGTGTCTGGTGAGGGTTTTCTTTCTGGTTCATGTATGGAAACTTAGCTGTCTTCACATAATGAAAAGGGCAACTGAGTTCCTTCAATCTTCTTTTTAAGGGTATTAATCCCATTCATGAGGACTGTTCCTAATTACTTCTCCAAAGCCCCTCCTCCTAATAACATCACCTGTGATTTAGGATTTCAATGTATGTATGAATTTGGGGAAGTGAACACAAGCATGCAGATCATAGGAAGCTCCAGTTAAGTGAATAAAGTATGTGTCTGTGTGCCTGTGTACATGTATATGCATGACAGTCAGGAAAATCATATCCAGAATGATTATTTTGGTATGATAATGGTTGTAAATATTTTTATTCTCTGTTCTATTTATTTATACATGACAACAGAATGCATTTCGATTCATTGTACACAAATGGAGTACAACTTTTCATTTCTCTGATTGTACACAATGTAGAGTCACACCATTCATATAATCATACATGTACATAGGGTAATGGTGTTTGTCTCATTCCCATCTTTCCTTCCCCCTACCCCCTCCCTTTCCCTCATTTCCCTCTATATAATCCAACATTCCTCCATTTTTTCCTTACCCCGTAACACCCACCCCCATAATGTATCATCATCTATTTATCAGAGAAAACATCCAACCTTTGGTTTTTGGCATTGCCTTATTTCACGTAGCATGATATTCTCCAACTCCATCTACTTACCTGCAAATGTTATAATTTTATTCTTCTTTATGGCTGTGTGATATTCCACTGTGTATATGTATCACAGTTTATTTATCCATTCATCTATTGAAAGGCATCTAGCTTGGTTCCACAATCTAGCTATTGTGAATTGAGCTGCTATAAACATTGATGTGGCTGCATTACTGTAGTATGCTGATTTTAAGTTCTTTGGGTATAAGCCAAGGAGTGGGTATAAACCACCATTGGGATGGTGGTTCCATTACAAGTTTTCTGAGGAATCTCCATACTGCTTTCCAAAGTGGCTACACCAATCTGCAGTTCTACCAACAACATATGAGTGCACTTTTTCACTATTTCCTCACTAACACTTATTATTGCTTGTTTTCTTAATAATTTCAATTCTGACTGGAGTGAGATGAAATCTTAGAGCAGTTTTGATTTACATTTCTCTGACTGCAAGAGATGATGAACATTTTTTCCTATGTTTGTTGATCGTATGTTATTTCTTCTGTGAAGTGTCTGTTCAGTTCCTTAGCCCATTTATTGATTGGATTATTTGTTTTTTGGTGTTAAGTTTTTGAGTTCTTTATATATCCTGGAGATTAGTGTTCTATCTGAGGTGCGTGTGGTAAAGATTTTTTTCCCATTCTGTAGGCTCTCTCTTTATGTGGTTGATTGCTTACTTTGCTGAGAAGAATCTTTTATTTTGAATTCATTCCATTTATTGATTCTTTTTTTTAAAGAGAAAGTATATTTATTTAGACTGTTTTAAAACCAAAACTCTATAATAGTAATTATAAAAAATAAAGCAGAGAGAAATAATAAGTGACTAGAAGATATAATTAGACCATTAAAAATTATTTCTAAAACTACCATTCAGTAGAAAGAAATTAATATTCTTAATGTATATTAAAATACTATGAAGTCATTAAAAGTACTGACATAGATAATTATCTGATAGGGAAATTTTACATGTTGGTACATGGGAAGCATGGTAACTGTAATTTAGCTGCATATATTAAATATAAGAAATAAATGAACTATATAAAAACATGTCATGATACCATTTTATTTAAAAAGTGAATTATTCAAAATTGGTTTTGAATATAGACATAGTGGTAAATGTCTTCATTCCCAGTGGCTCAGGATGCCGAGGCAGGATGGTATGTTTGAAGCCAGCCTCGGCAACTTAGTGAGTACCTAAGCAACTTAGCTAGGCCCTGCCTCAAAATAAAAACTAAAGAAAAAGCAGAGGGTCTAGGGATGTGACTCAGGTTCAATCCCTGGTATCAAAACAAATAAATAAATAGATAAATAATATTTGAGGCAACAGATTAGCAATGTAACAGAAGAAAGCCTACCTTGAACTGTATATAAATTAATCCCAGAGGCTCAAACAGTTAACATTAAGAAAAAAAAAAAAGCAGAAGATGGTGAGTTGTAACATTAGAGATGACCTTAGGTACTATACTGTCAAACTCAAAATCATAAAAATGGTAAAAGTTGATACCTTCAGTTTATGGGGACAATAACAAAACTGTCATAATAAACAGAATGAGTTCAAATATTATCTTCAGTAAAACAAACAGGTTTGCAATAAGGTCTGCAGTTTCTAATGGAGGACAAAGAGGATGAAGAGGGATGTAGAATGTGGCTGTTAATGGGATAAGAAAAGAGTATACAGAAGTTCTAGAAAATAGAAAGTGTGAGAGTGTAATCAAAAGAAATCAGATGTTAGCATGCAAAAAAGGGAGAAAGAGATTCTGAGGGAACAGGTAAACAACAGGAAAAGAGAGCAAGAAAAGTAAAGAAATAAAAACTTAAATTTGTTAAAAAGGAGAAAAAAGAAAATCTACAGTATAACAGTCATATACTAATGAAACCTCCCAGTGTTCAGTAGCCTGATGCATGAGAGGTACCTAACAATGAGCTTCAAGCCTCGAGCAGGCTTCTCAGGATGGGATTTGCCCCACCTAAAGATCGGAGCTACGGGGCTTCCAGGATTATCCAAGATGGCCGCTCTGGCTTCCAAATGTGTTGGCAAATGGGAGCTGCAGCTCAGGGGTGGACGTGGTCAGCTGGAGGTCCTGGAGACGGGATGCGGTTGGTCCTGCAGGGGTCCTGGAGGTCCGGTGTGTTTGGTGTGGTTGTGGGATCCTGGAGGCCAGGTGCAATCAGTCAGTCTGGGTTCCCAGTGATAGGGCGCAGTCAGTTGGTCTGGGGGTCCTGGCAGCAGGGAGCAGTCAGTCTATGTGAGGGCCCCAGAGGCAGGGAGTGATAGGTCAGGCTGAGGGATCCTGGAGACGGGACTCAGTCAGTCTGGCCAGGAGTCCTACGGGGCCTGGCTGTTGTCTCAAAATGGTGGCAGTCACGTGCAATCAACCCTGCAGGCACTGCAACAGTGAACCTCCAGGCAGCAGCAGGCAGCTGGCTCTCCACCAGCGGTTGGAGATGAGTTTGCTGACTGTTGTCAGACGATCGGGAGGTGAACCTCGAGCGTTGGGTGATGGATAGGTGTAAGGCAGGTGATGGACAGGCGAGAGGCAGGCAGATGGCAGATGATAGACGCCTGACAGTGAGAAATCTGCTCTCAAAAAAGGTGTCAATATGCTGGCAGACTGCAGGTCATCACAGCAGACAAATGGGTAAACACCAGGGAATCGATGAGCAGCAAAAACTGCCTCACTGAGAAACAGATATCCTCTGCTTTAAACCGGCATTACGGAGCAACAAGGAACGCAGCCTCCCTCTAGTCCGCCATCTTGGATCCCCCATTTATTGATTCTTAATTTCACTTCTTGTGCTTTAGGAGTCTTGTTATGGAAGTCAGGTCCTAAGGTAACATGATGAAGATTTGGCTCTAATTTTTCTTCTATTAGGCACAGGGTCTCTGTTCTAGTGCCTAAGCCTTTGATCCACTTTGAGTTGAGTTTTGTGCAGGGTGAGAGATAGAAGTTTAATTTCTTTTCATTACATATGGATTTCTAGTTTTCCCAGCACCATTGTTGAAGAGGCTATCTTTTCTCCAATGTATATTTTTGGCAACTTTGTCTAGTATGAGATAGCCATATTTATGTGGGTTTGTCTCTGTGTCTTCTATTCTGTACCATTGGCCTACATGTCTATTTTTGGTGCCAATACCATGCCATTTTTGTTTCTATTGCTCTGTAATATAGGGTTGTAAATATTTTTAAGACTTCTTGTCTCCTTTAGAGACATATCTACTAATGAAATGATGTTATCTAAAGAATTCACTTTAAAAAATAACTTGAGGATGGAAAAAGAAGATAGAGAATGTGCCGGGTGGTGTTCATGAAAGAAGTTTGGCCATCAGTTGATAACTCTTATAACTAGTGATGGCTATATGAGGTAGCATTGTACTATTTTACTTTAGCATATGAATTTTTCAAAAACACAAACAACAATTGACTTGAAGTAGCTCCAACTAGCAAAGGATGAGACAATTTGATCAAGAAAAAAAAATGACTCCAATAGCTTGAAATCTATCAAATAAATTTCGTATCAATTTATAATGAATAAAAGCTTAATTGGTCATCTTTGAAGGTTACAATGGCAACCAACTCATTATTTTGAAAGCTGGTAGATAATAGAATTATGCATTTATTCTACCTTCAATGTACTAAATTTATTTTCAGGAAACTAAATAGTTGATGTGGAAAATTCTGTTTAGAATTCCAGTTTGTAATCCAGGCACAGTGCTACATGCCTGTAATCCCAGCAACTCAGGAGGCTGAGGCTGGAGGATTGCAAGTTCAAGGCCAGTCTCAGCAATTTAGCAAGACCCTGTATCAAAAAAGAAAAAAAAAAAAACAGGACTGGGGATATAGCAGAGGTAAAGCATTCCTGGGTTCAATTTCTAGTACACAAAAAAAGTAGAATTCCAACTTATAAATGGAGGAGGGATGAAATGATTAGACAATTACAATTTTGAAATCCTTGACAGAACTAGGCAATGATCATCCACAGCTCCTGAAACCAATTCATGAAAAACTAACAGGGAACCCCACAAAATGAACTAGGGTAACAATAACTGAGCCTAGTGATCACAATTGTTTGGTTTTTTAAACTTTGTATTACATACATTTTCAAACACACACAAAAATACAAATAATAATAAAATCAACTCACATGTATCCATCACCAAACTTTAGTCATTCAATTCATGGCCTAATTTCTGTCATCTATACTTCCCAACTCCCTTGCTATATTCAATTATTCTAAAGGAAAATCGTAGACATATCTTTTCCTTGCAATGGATTCACATGAAGTACACACATTTCAACAGGTTATTGGACCTGTTTTAGTCTATAACAGTTCCTCCTCCCTCATTTATTTTTCTCTTCATTTCTTAACGAAAAAAAATCATGATTTTTTTTTTCCTTTAGAATGTTCTAGTCTAGATTTGGCCAACTGTATCACTATGCTTCTATTTTATCTGTTTCCCTGGCTCCTATCTCCCTTTCTTTCTTTCTCTCTCTCTCTCTCCTTTTCTTTTCTTTCTCTTTTTTTGTGCTAGGGATTGAACTCAGGGCCTCCCACATACTAGGAAAGCACTTTGTCACTGAGCTTCATCCCCAAATCTTTTTATTTTTTATTTTGTGA
Source organism: Sciurus vulgaris (assembly GCF_902686455.1). NCBI lineage: Eukaryota > Metazoa > Chordata > Mammalia > Rodentia > Sciuridae > Sciurus > Sciurus vulgaris. Next base: position 91,180,620 of record NC_136471.1, on the reverse strand, counting down.
CAGGATCTCACTAAATTGACCAGTCTGGCCTCAAATTTCCAATCCTCCTGCCTCATCCTCCTGAGATCCAGGGATTATAGGCATGTGCCACCACACATGACTTCCTGTGTTTCTTACAGTTGGTTAATATAGAAGCTTGATCAAATTCATATTTGAATTTGTGTCAAGAATACTTCATTGTTAATGTTGAACACTGATCAATTTTAATGAGAGAGAGAAAAAATTAGCATCAGACATGTACTGGTGCAAAAGGAATTTCACAAGTACACAGACAGTATCACCTCTGATATATTCTTGACAAAAAATAAAAATAAACCTAAATCAGTCAAACACTATATTTGCCTATCAGTTAATAGGAAACATAGGGGATACATAAAATATTACATAACATTATGAGGACATAATCATACAAATTCAAACATAGAAAATTCTAGAAAACCAATGACCCGGGCTCGTATCAATGGAAAGAAACAAAGAAGGATAAGAAAATATTATAGACCACAATAAATATATCAACTAATTTTAACATATGAACCTTGATTTAAACACACAAACTGTAAAAAATATATTTATGAGATATTTATGTAATACAAAGTTTACTATATTATATTACAGTTATTAGATTTTTTTAGTATGATGCTGTTTTTGTTTTTTATGAGTTTCCATATTCTAAAGATACATGCTGAGGTAATTATGGATTTAATAATATTTGGAATTTGGTTTAAAATAGTCCACTGAAAAATGAAATTGATCATATGTTACTAATTGTTGAAGTTGAGCGATCAGTGCCTGGCATTCATTATACCATTCTCCTTGCTTCTATATGTTTGAAATTTTCCATAATAATGAGTTATTTTAAAGTCAAGTTCCCCTGGAAAATGATAAAAAGTATGGATGAGAAAGAATCTATTTATTTAAATCTATTTAGGAGGCTTTTGCAAAGTTTTATGAGATGAAAATGACCTGCCCTAGAGAGATGGTGCTGAGAGAAAAAAAGGAGAGTTCCATAGATAGTTAGGAGGTAGAATTGGGAGGGCTTGGTAAGTAATTGACTATGTGTATCAGTCAGGGTTCTCCAGGGGAATGGAACCAACAGAATGGATATATAATTATAAGAGGGGATTTATTAAACTGGCTTACACAAACCAAGGCTGGATAGTTCCATAATGGCTGTCTGCAATCTGGAGAACTCAAGATACCAGTAGCTGCCAAATCTAAGAAGGTGGAAGTCTCAAAAAGAGGAACCAATGATACAGTCCTCATCTAAGGCTGAAGGCATGGAAGTCCATTGGAGAGTCCCTGGTGACAGTCCAAATTCAGCAGCTAAAGAACTTGGAGTTTGATGTCCAGGAGGACAGGAGATAACGGCAGGAGGAAAACTTGTACCCATAAAAGAAAAGTCAAGCATGAGCACATTTGTGAATGTGCTTTTTCTTCCACTTTTTCTTCCATTTGGGACCCAGCCTATTGGATGGTACCACCCACATTCAGGGTATGTCTTATCCACTTAGTTCACTGTCTTGCATACAAATCATGTCTGGAAACACCCTCACAGACACACCAGGAAGTGTGCTTTATCAGTTTTCTTGGTGTCTCTTAATGCAGTCAAGTCAATGACCAAAATTAATTCTCACAGCTGGGTGAGGTGGCGCACACCTGTAATTCCAGCCACCTCAGATGCTGAGGCAGGAGGAGCAGAAGTTCAAAGCCAGTCTCAGCAGCTTAGTGAGATCCTGTCTCAAAAATAAAGCATAAAAATAACTGGGGACGTGACTCAGTGGGTAAGCCACCCTGGGTTCAATTCCTGGTACCCCCCCAAATGATTAACCACCATACAATGTAATGTGAGAGAGGGTAGAGTTGAGAATGAGGCCTGGATTTCTGGAAGAGCATGTAGTTGACCCCAAGGATAAGGGGAAGATCTTGGAGGAAGTCTGGGGTTTGAGATAACCTGTGGGACCTGGCATAGAGATGGCAGATGAAGCATGGGGTGTGAAAGAGACACCCAGGATGATAGAATGCTATTATGAGGAGGACACCTGGTACATAACAGTGTGGAACCCCTGAGGCTAGTCTGTTACTATACACAAGACTTTTGTCTGTGTATCTGAGCTCTGATGTGTACATATGTGAAATGGGGTGACCAGCAACAAACATGGACAGAAGCAACTGGGGGCTAAGGGTAGGAGATGCACATGTGTCTATTTGTACATATGAGGGAGAGACGTTGGCTCACAGCCCAATCCTCCTCTTGCCAACTCTCTCCAGGCATGGTCTTGACAGGCTCCAAGATGGACTAACCCTTCTAGGCAGCTCTCTAGACAGCTGGAAAGATGCTCCCCACCCCCAAGGTTGATCCTCACCTTCAGATCCTCACACCAGTTATGATAGTCAATCTTTTCTTAATTTTTATTTTTACAGACTGCATTTTGATTCATTGTACACAAATGGGGTACAACATACCATAGTCAATCTTGATGAGGGCTTCTCGTGCATAGATACTGGAAGTTCTCTGGGAATCACTTACTGACTCCTCCCCTTGGGAGCTACCCTGTGATGGCATGAAAGAGTCAAATGGAGCAGATTGGCCATGAAGGTGGCCTTTTAGTGGGAGGCTCAGGGCTCCTTTGTGACCCTCAATGTATATGAAGAAGCACCTCCCAGGAAGAGCAGAAGGAACAGAGTCTCTGTATGCAGAAAGACCCAAGTTCAAAATTGGGATCTAACTGGGCATAGATGTGCATGCATGTTACCCCAGAACTGCCAAAAAAATGTGTGTGTGTGTGTGTGTGTGTGTGTGTGTGTGTGTGTGTGTGTGTGTTTACTGAATTAAACTGAAATGCTACTTGGGAAAAGGGAGAAAGACTTGAGACCAAGATAATTGACCAGATTTAAGACAAGATATACACAAACCTCCTCTCAGTTAACATTCTTCACCTACCAGCTACCAGTCTTTACTTCCAATGGATAAAAATTCTTTGACTCCCTTCTGTTGGCTAATGTCACTCCTATTCCTTTAAGTTTCCTCACTATTGCATTGCTGATGTCCCTTAGCCAACCCTCTCCAGGTCAACCTTCGTCACTGCAGCTAAGCTATCATGCCTCAAAGCTACTATACCTTAGGTTCCCCAGTTTCCCATCTTCCTTTGTTCTTGGCTAATGTCCCTCACTTCCTACTCCTACCAATATCTATCATCTGATGGAGCTAAGAATAATGAATTATTTCATCCTTTCTTGGCTCAACTGTCTCATCACCCGCTGACCTGCAGCTCCACTCCCAATTCAGCTTCCCTTTCACATCAAGGCCATTTTGATGCCCTGCATCTTGCAGGCCTGTATCAAGTTGGGGTGATTGCTGCACTTCTGTTCAAGTTTTGTCTCAATGGCTGTCACCTCAATGGCTGTAAGTGGGTCATTTCCCTAAAAAGTCCAGGGAGGTAAGTGAGACCCAAATCTGGCAGGCTTCCTCTTCTACCTACTCCTCCCTCCCTATACCTGAGCCCACTCACTTGTTGGCACCCCCCAGTTTCTTCTGAATCTCTTCCATCTCATGATTCTTGTCATTCACTTCTGACTTCTTGGCCAGGTGCTGATTCTTCAGGTCTTGTAGTTGGGCCATGGTCTCATCTATGATCTTCATGTGTCTTTGTTCCTCCTGGTTCCAACAGGGAACAGGATAAGACATGAAGGTTTTCTCATATCACTGTAGGATCTTCTCTTGCCCCACCCTTCCCAACAGGCAGTTTGTTGGAGCCACTCATCAGTGAGCTTTGCTTTCACGCCCCCATAACCTCTTAGCCTTCTTTATCTTATTTGGTTGCCCTTCCCCAATACCCCAGTTACATAAGTTACAATAGACAAGTTCAAAGTATAGAAAAAGAATAAAAGAGAAGGGAAGTATTCCTTCATCCCACCAGCCAGAGATAACCAATTAACACTTTAGTATAGTTCCTTCCAACATTATTTATTTATTTATTTTTAATTCATTTTTATTGTAAACAAATGGGATACATCTTGTTTCTCTGTTTGCACATGAGGTAGAGGCATACCATTTGTGTAAGCATACATTTACCTAGGATAACAGTCCAGCATTATTTATAAATAACTTTACATAGTTGAGACTAGATGGTAATTAAACAAGTCTGCTTTCTGACAATGTTATATTTGAGCTTTTTTTATTGTAAACAAATGGGATACATGTTGTTTCTCTGTTTGTATATGGCGTAAAGCCTTACCATTTGTGTAATCATAAATTTACATAGAACAATGTTGTTTGATTCATTCTGTTATTTTTTTCCATCCCCCCACCCCTCCCACCCCTCTTTTCCCTCTATACAGTCCTTCCTTCCTCCATTCTTGCCCCCCTCCCTAACCCTAGCTCTAACCCTAACACTAACCCCTCCCACCCCCCATTATGTGTCATCATCCACTTATTAGCGATATCATTCATCCTTTGGTTTTTTGAGATTGGCTTATCTCACTTAGCATGATATTCTCCAATTTCATCCATTTGCCTGCAAATGCCATAATTTTATCATTCTTTATGGCTGAGTAATATTCCATTATATGTATATACCACAGTTTCTTTATCCATTCATCAATTGAAGGGCATCTAGGTTGGTTCCACAGTCTGGCTATTGTGAATTGAGCAGCTATGAACATTGATGTGGCTGTATCTCTGTAGTATGCTGATTTTAAGTCCTTTGGGTATAGGCCAAGGAGTGGGATAGCTGGGTCAAATGGTGGTTCCATTCCAAGTTTTCTAAGGAATCTCCACACTGCTTTCCAGAGTGGCTGCACTAATTTGCAGCCCCACCACCAATGTATGACTGTACCTTTCTCCCCACATCCTCGCCAACACCTGTTGTTGCTTGTATTCTTGACAATCGCCATTCTAATTGGGGTGAGATGGAATCTTAGGGTGGTTTTGATTTGCATTTCTCTTATTACTAGAGATGTTGAACCTTTTTCCATATGTTTGTTGATTGCTTGTAGATCTTCTTCTGTGAAGTGTCTATTCATTTCCTTAGCCCATTTGTCGATTGGACTATTTGCATTCTTGGTGTAGAGTTTTTTGACTTCTTTATATTCTGGAGATTAGTGCTCTATCTGAAGTATGATTGTCAAAGATTTTCTCCCACTCTGTAGGCTCTTTCTTCGCATTGCTGATAGTTTCCTTTGCTGAGAGAAAGCTTTTTAGTTTGAATCTATCCCAGTTATTGATTCTTGCTTTCATTTCTTGTGCTATGGGAGTCCTGTTGAGGAAGTCTGGTCCTCAGCCGACATGTTGAAGATCTGGACCTACTTTTTCTTCTGTAAGATGCAGGATCTCTGGTCTGATTCCGAGGTCCTTAATCCATTTTGAGTTTAGTTTCGTGCATGGTGAGAGATATGGGTTTAGTTTCATTCTGTTGCATATGGATTTCCAATTCTCCCAGCACCATTTGTTGAAGAGGCTATATTTTCTCCATTGCATATTTTTGGCACCTTTGTCTACTATGAGAAAATTGTATTTATTTGGGTTTTTGTCCATGTCCTCTATTCTGTACCATTGATCTACCTGTCTATTTTGGTGCCAATACCATACTGTTTTTGTTACTATTGCTTTGTAGTAGAGTTGAAGATCTGGTATTGCGATACCCCCTGCTTCACTCTTTCTGCTAAGGATTGCTTTAGCTATTCTGGGTTTCTTATTCTTCCAGATGAATTTCATAATTGCTTGCATATTTGAGCTTTTTATATAAATCCAAAATTTGTCAAGTATAGTATAACATGTTTTGTAAAACCCCACACAAACAATACTGTGTATTTCTAAGAGTATGCATGTATGAATGGACATGTATTTAAGTAAAAGTTCTCAAAGAAGACAAACTATCCTGGACTTACCTCTGCAAAGAACAAGGCAACTAGGATTGAGAGTGGTCAGCCACAGGAGAATTGTAAACTTACTTGTAATGTTCTGATTTTGTATTGGAAGATTTTTTTAAATTTTGATTTTAAGAAGTCATGTAGCCAGGTGTGGTGTCAACATGTCTCTAATCCCAGTGGATCAGGAGCCTGAGGCAGGAGGATCACAAGTTCAAAGTCAGCCTCAGCAATTTAGCAAACTCAGTGAGATTCTGTCTGTAAATAAAATACAAAAAAGGGCTAGGGATGTGGCTCAGTGGTTAAGTGCCCCTGAATACAATCCCTGGTACCAAAAAAAAAGTCATCTAAAGAGGACATATCTGCAACTTACTTTCAAATGGCTCACAAAAAATAATAAGCATACATACAGGGAATGCAAAAGCAAATGTGAATATGTTCATTACTGATGAATCTTGATGATGGGCAGAAGGAAGTTCTTATACAAATGACTTGAGAATCCTCACATTTTGGTGTTCATGAGAAAGATCCTAGAACCAATCCCTCATGAATATTGAAGGACCACTGTACTATTCCCACCATTCTCTGGCAACCTGAAAATTATTTCAAAATAAAAAGTCAAATATTCACATAAATGTATTATCATGGATCATCCAGAAGTAAATCTAGTCCTGCCCTAGGATTTTACTGCCCTATCTGCAATTGGATTTAAGATTTCAATGACACCAAAGAGAACTACTTTAATCACCAGAGGTTAATGAAGAAAAAACATAAACAAGCAACAGATACAGGCAGACAAAAAAGTCAAATGATATTTTCAAACCAAAGAGGACCAAGCCACATCAGGAGGGACTGTTATAAGCAACAAAGGCTTTATGGTAACTTAAAGAAAAAGGATGTAGGAAAATGAGAGTCATCACAGAATACACATTGACACAGACATGCTAAACTCAAATGAACTGATCTATAGTAGCCCACTAGAATAATCACATTATGAAGTGATGGGGTTTCCGAAAAACATCATCATCTGTTGCAATGAATGAATACAGTTAATCTAAATTTGGGGCTGGGACTCTTTGGGGCTGTACCTCTAAAGGTGCTTGTCAGTTCACTCTTACACTATTGATTCCTGCTCCTTGCTTTCTCTGTGGCCTCCCATGAATCCTTGTGACTGAACCAGCATACTCAAGATGAAACCCAGAAGACAATGAGATGTTGTACCTCTTATAGTCACTATGAACAAGTGACTGTAGGTAACAAATACAGAACATCTCAGGATGCTGGACCTCAAAGGTAAGGCCATGTGTGATTCTCAGAATTAGCCGAAAGGGACTACTAAGAGAAATGTCATGAAAGCTTATGCTGACAAAGTGGAAGATATAATAACTAAATATGAAATATGAAGGGACTGTATTCAGTTGGTCAGACATGGATTTAAGTTAAACTGATACAATGTTTTATTACCCACTATAAAATAGTTCAAAGTATACAAAAAGTAAATGTTGGAAGGGGAATCACTTGTAGTCCCCACTGCTAGAGATAGTCAATTAACATTTTAGCAAATTTCCTTTGAACATGATTTATAGATAGCTTTATATAGTTGAGACAAATTATATTCTCACTTAATGTTTTATTTTAGCATTGTTCCACATCAGCACCCTCGGTCAAGTTATGTTTTTTAAAGTCTACATCAACAATACTTTGTATTTTCTATTAATCCACATATATGAACATAAAACCATCTAGGTAAATATATGAAAGGTCTGAAAGAATACACACTGAATAGGATTACTCCTGGGAAGAGAGTAAACAGGTGAGGATTGGAAGTGATTGGTCACATAGGATTTTAGCCATATTTATAATTTGGATTTTATAAAAGGAGACTGTTTTTTATTCATTTTGATATTCAAAAGTCACATAAAATGTAGGGATTTGAGATGATTGAGTAAAGGTGCTCAGCACTGACCCTTTTCTCCATAAGGAAAAAGTAACAAGCAGAAAGCTACATTTTGAGGTGAGCAACCATGGGAGAACACTGAAAATCAGCAGGAGAGAGATTGGAATCTTGTAAATTTCAGAGACCTGGGACTACAGCATAGAAGGAGAAATGAAACACCCTGCCACCCAGACTTCATAGCCAAGGAAGGGGTAGTGTCTCCTTTGCAGGAGTTAGGGTGAAAGAAAATCTCAGCAAACTCTCAGTGTGGATGCTGGCAATTCTAACTACTGGAAAATTTCACAATCCTCACAGGCTTGCAGCCCACTTAAATATGTAATCTGAAATTTACACAGCAACCTTGCTTTGGAAAAGGATCTCAAATCATTTCCCAGCGAATACCTTGCTTGCCATAGCCAGAAGCTATTTTGAGAAGTGAGACATTGTCTGAATTTGGGCTACCCTAGATGTAAGAAACCTTTGTTTTTCAACATTTTTTTGCCATCCATTCTGTGCAATATGCTGTGCAGAATATTTGTCTTAAAATTCGAGACCACAAAAACAATGTTTGGGGGGAAAAAAAGAAAAAAATCATGCCAGGCTAATCATGTCAAGTTCACTGCCTGTCAGATTGTCGATATATACCTTCTGTAAATAACTTTTTTTTTGAGAAGGAAATAAAATCAGCTGGAACTGGGAAAAAAAAGAAACCCCTGCACATTCCCATCTCTCCACAGATATTCCATTGCACTTACTCTTGGGGTAGCTGCCTCACAAACCCAACTTAACCATGCAGAATGATTATAACCCAGGTCCACTTGGTACCCTGCACTATAGGGATATCTATTGCATTGCAATATGGAAGGGAACAGAGAGCACTTCACTCGAGAATCAAGAAATCAGTGAGATCAAGGGTGTGGCCAACCATATGTGGACTTGTGCCAGAGCCAGGACTAAAGACAGGCACCCATGTGGTTCCTGCTTCCCTTCCCCCAATACCACACTCACACACCTGCTGTTGATGGGGCATGGAGGGAATGTCATAGTCCTAACTGCTGGCCTAGGCACATTTGAGTGCTGAGGGGAACTTGAACAACTTTCCAGCTCCAGCCATTGCCTTGCCCCCAGTTATGCATGGCAAAAGGGGACCAAGAGGAACTTTGCTACAACTTCAGCTGGAGCCCCAATTCCAGGTGCACACTACAACTGAAATGGTTGGTAATAAAGTCATAGCTCTAGCTGATGCCCTGGCCTTGGCATGTACTGTCAAAGAAAAAACAGAGAGGAACACAATGCCACCCTGTCTCTGTACTACATCTGACCATGCACTGCTGTCAGGACTGGTTGTGAGCACCACAGAGGGGGTGTTACAATTTCTACCACTGCCACTTAACACGTAGCATCTGAACCTGCACCACTGACTGGTTGAAGGACAAGTGCTTCAGACCCTTCATCACTACTGGGGCCACCAGTGGCAGAAGTCCTTAGCAGAGCTAGCTAGCATCAACAATGCCTAAAGGAACCCTGATAGCTTGATTCAGGTCAGCATTTCCATTGTATGAACACTATTCTCATCATATAGTTAACTACCCCTCAGTGACTACCCCATAAACCCTGCAGTCTGGGACACACCTGCCTGAACTGCAAGAGTGTCCCCACGTTTATGTGACCCACAGAGACGAGTGGGTCTAACTCTGCCACAGGGTACACTGTGGCCAAAGTAATTAATTACAGACAAAGAAGTTATAGGGAGACAACATTATGGTTCCCAACTAAAAACAAAATCAGTATTGCATAACCAACTCACACCCGAAGACACATCTTCAGGAGAAAGATGCTTGCTAAGAAGGCTGCACCATTAAAGTGATAAAGATACCTGATCTAACAGATGCACATATCTTGATGTAGAAGCACAATAATTATGAAAAAATGAAGTAATATGGTGCTTCCAAAGAACACAATAACATTCTAGCAGTTTATCCCAATGAAATCTATATGATTAAAATGCTTGATAAAGAATTTAAAAGAATCATTATAGAAAAGTTAAACAAGATCCAAGAATATACATAATAAATAGTTAAATGAAATTAGAAAGACAGAGGCAGATTTTGAAAAAGAACCAAACTTGAAAATGAAGAGCTCAATAAGTCAAATAAAAGAGTTGAAAAATCAAAGCAAGATCAGTAGAGGAAAGGGATCAAGGAATGGGAGGTGGGAAGAGAGGGTAGAAGCACCGGGTAGTGATATTGGCCAAATTATATTCTTATACTCTGTATTGTGTGCATGTACAAATATATAACAACAAATCTCATGAGTATGTACAACTATGATGCACCAATAAAAAATGTGAGAAAAAGGGTTGAAAGCCTCAACAACAGACTAAATCAAGTGGAAGAAAGAATGTCTGTCTCTTGAAATATCCCAGTGAGACAAAAGGAGGAGAAAAAGAAAGAAGGAAAGAAAAAATAAGAAAGAATGAAGAGTGCATTCAAGACCTATGGGACACCATTAAATGAACACACATCTGCATTTTGTTTTCATAGTACCTGAATGAGAAGAGAAAAAAGATCATAGAAAAATTATTCAATTAAATAATAGTGGAAAACTTCTCCAATCTTGGGAGGAAACATGGACATATACATATAGGAGTACTATAGGATCTCAAATAGACATGACCAGAAAAGATCTTTACCATAGCACATTATACTCAACCTTTCAAAAGTACAAGACAAAGAATGAATTTTCATATCATCAAGAGAAAAGGGCCAAGTCTCATTTAAGGGTAGCCCAATAGACTAACAGCAGATTTCTCAGCAGAAAACCTAGAGGCCAGGAAGGAATGGAATGATACATTCCAAAGCCTGAAACAAAATAGCTGCTGACCAATACCACTATACTGAGCAAAGTTTTCCTTTAGAAATGAAAGGAATTAAAAATAATCCAAGACAAACACTGAGGGAATTCATGATAACCAGAACACCATTAGAAAAGATGCTTAAGTACATCTTATGTCTCAAAATGAAAGAAAGATAACTACCATCACACAAGTATGTGAAAGTATAAATTCCACTAGACAAGTATATATACAAGAGAAATAAGAAAGAATCAAATGGTATCAATGCAGTACCTTTAAAACCAAAAAGATGAACAAGAGAGGGAGAAAAGAGCAAAGAATATTCTAAGCCTTAGAAGAAAACAAATCACATGACAGTAATCATGGTAATAATAACATTGAATATAAATGGACTAAACTTTGCAATTAAAAAATACAGACTGGTTGAATGGATTAAAAAATACCCAACAATATGCTGCCTACAAAAAATTCATTTCACCAGTAAAGACACACACAGACTGTAAGTGAAATAGTGGAAAATAATATTCCAAGCAAATGAAAACTATAGTGAGCAGGAGTAGCTACACCTTTCTGAAAAAATAGACTTTAAGACAAAACCTGTAATGATCAAAGGATCAGTTCAACAAGAAGACATAAAAATTGTAAATTTATACTCACCTAATTTCGGAACACCCAATTTTATAAAACAAACATTATTAGGCAATCTGAAAATGTACTTCTGCTATAGGTTGAGAAGTGTTACATTAAGAGCAGCATAAACAAAATTACTGATTTGACCTAAATTTCAAGGGAATTTTTTATTTGTTGTTTTTAGATATACATGACAGTAGAGTATATTTTGACAAATTATACATACATGGAGTACAACCAGTACAACTCAATCTCAGTAGAGTGTATTTTGACATATTATACATACGTGGATTATAACTTATTCTATTTAGGATCCCAGTCTTGTGGTTTTACATGATGTAGAGTTTCACTGGTGGTGTATTCATCATGAACATAGGAAAGTTATGTGCAATTCACTCCACTATCTTTCCTACTCCTAACCTTCCTTCCTCCCCTTCATTCCCTTTGTTTAATCCAATGAACTTCTAATCTTCCCCTCCCCCACTTGTTGTGTGTTAGCATCTGTGTGTCAGAGAAAACATTTGGCCTTTGGTTTTATGAGATTGGTTTATTTCACTTAGCATGATAGTCTCCAGATCAAATAATTTACTGGAAAATGTCATAAATTCAGTCTTTTTTAATATCTGAATAATATTCCATTGTGAATATGTATCACATTTTCTTTATCCATTCATCTGTTAAAGGACACCTAGGTTGGTTCCATAGCTTAGCTACTGAGTTGAGCTGCTATAAACATTGATGTGCCTGCCTCACTGTAAAATGCTATTTTAAAGTCCTTTGGATATATACCAAAGAGTGGTATAACTGGGTCAAATGGTGGTTTCATTCCAAGTTTTCTGAGGAATTTCCATATTGTGTTCCAGAGCGGTTGCACCAATTGGCAGTCCCACCAGCAATGTATGAGCGTACATTTTTCCTCACATCCTCACCAACATTTGTTATTGCTTGTATTTTGAATTGTTGCCGTTCTGACTGGAGTGAGATGACCTCTCAGTGTAGTTTTAATTTGCATTTCTCTATTTGCTAGAGATATTGCACATTTTTTTTCATATATTTGTTGACCATTTATATTTCTTCTGTGAAGTGCCTATTTAGGTCTTATGCCCACGTATTCATTGTGTTTTTTTTTTTTTATTGATGTTAAGTTTTTTGAGTTCTTTATATATACTGGAGATTAGTGCTCTCAGGTACAAGTGGCAAAGATTTTCTTCCATTTTGTAGGCTCTCTGTTCACTTTCTTGATTGTTTCCTTTGCTGTGAAGAAGATTTTTAGCTTGATACATTCCATTTATTGATTATTAATTTTACTTAATTCCAGCTTCTTGGGATCCTGGGTAAGTTAGCAAGATTTTGTCTCAAAATAAAAATTCCAAAGGGCTGGGGATGTATCTTAGCAGTAGAGCATCCCTGGATTCAATCCCCAGCAATAAAAAATTATCATACCTAAATGGAGAGATAGGCTCCAATATAATAATAGTGGGGGACTTTAAGATATCATTTTCATAAATGAACAGATCATCAAGACAAAAAAACGAACAAAGAAACATCAGAATTAAACTATACTATAGAACAAAAAGACTTAAGATATATCTATAAAACATTCCATACAACAGCTGCAAGCTACACATTCTTTTCATCAATTCGTGGAAATTTCCCTAGAATAGAGCATATATTAGTACACAAATTAAGTCTTACCAAATTTAAAAATTGAAATCATCTTGTCTCTTTTTTGTTTTCTGGCACTGGGGATTGAGCCCAGGGGCACTTTAACAAAGAGCTACATCCCCAGTCTTTTTCATGTTCTTAAATTTTGAGACCGAATCTGGCTAAGTTGCTTAAGGTCAAACTAATTGCTGAGGCTGGCCTGGAACTTGCAGTCCTTCTGCCTCAGTCTCCTGAGTCCCTAGGATTACAGGTGTGTTCCACTAAACTCAGCTAACATTCTGTATCTTTTCTAATCACAACAGAATAAAACTAGAAGTCAACAGCAGAAGAGATTTTAGAAATGATACCAATGCATGGAGACTGAAGAAAATACTTTTGAACAAATCATGGGTCACTTGGAAGTCAAAAGGGAAATTAAAATTTTCTCAAAGCAAATGAAAATGGAAAGACAGCATTTCAAAAGTTGGGGGTAGAGGTCTGGGATTGTGGCTCTGTGGCAGCACTTGCCTAGCATGTGTGAGGCACTGTGTTTGATTCTCAGCATTGCATATGAATAAATAAAGGTACATTGCAAACTAGAAAAAAAAGTTTTAAAGTTTGGGGTAGAGCAAAAAGCAGCACTAAGAGAGAGGTTTAATTACATTTTTTAAAAAGAAAATTTCAAATAAACAACCACATGATGCATCTCAAGGATTTAGGAAAGAATGAACCAAATACAAAAGTTGTAGAAGGAAACAACAAATATCAGAACTCAAGTAAATAGATTAGAGGGTAAGAAATACTAAATACCAAAGAAACAAAGGGTTGGTGTTTTGAAAAATAACTAAGATCAACATTTACCCAAACTAAGCAAAAATACGAGAGAAGAACCAGACAAATAAATCAGAGTTGGAAAAGGAATATGATGCAACTGGTATCACAAAACTCAGAGGATCCTTAGGGATAATTTGAAATAAATATATTTTAACAAATTTTAAAAACTTAGAAGAAATAGACAAATTGATGGACACATATAATTTAAAAATGCTGAACCACAGGGACATGGAAAAAAACCTTAATAGATCATTAATAAGTAATGAGATCAAGTCAGTAATAAAAAGTCTCCCAAAAAGGAAAAACCCAGGATCATGTGGCTTTCCTGCTGAATTTTACCAAACTTTTAAAGACCTAATGCCAATTTATTTCAAACTATTTAATAGAATTATAAGGAAGTAACCCTTCCAAACTCATTGTACAAGGTCAGCATTTCTGCTACCAAAACCAGACAAGGGTAAAACAAAAAGGAAATCTATAGACCAATATCCCTGATATGTGTAGATATAAAATTTCTCAAAATATACCAGTAAATTGAATTCAACAGTGCCTCAAAAAGATCATTCACTGTGATCCATTTGATTTCATCTGAGTGGATACACAAATGGTTCAACATAAACCAACAAATATAAACTATCGCATCAACAGAATGAATGATAAAAACCACATGATCATCTCAATAGATGCAGAAAAGACATTTGGTAAAATTCAAAATCCCTCCATAATAAAAGCCCTGAACAAATTAGATATAGAAGGATAAGACCTCAACACAATAAAGCCTAATTGGGTTGGGTTTGTAGCTCAGTGGTAGAGTGCTTGCCTAGTATGTGTGAGGCACTGGGTTTGCTCCTCAGCACCACATAAAATAAATAAATAAAATAAAGGTATTATGTCCACCTGCAACTAAAAATATTTTTCAAATAATAAACCCTAAGTATGACAAGCCCACAGGCAATATCATACTGAATAGGGAAAACTGAAAACTTTTTCTCTAAGGTCAGAAACAAGAAAAGGAAGGATGTCCACTCACTGTTTATTGTTGTTGTTTTGGGGGTACCGGGGATTAAACTCAGGGGCACTGAACCACTGTACCACAGCCCCAGTCTTATTTTGCATTTTATTTAGAGACAGGGTCTCACCTAGGTGCTTCATACCTCACTTTTGCTGAGGCTGGTTTTGAACTCATGATCCTCCTGCCTCAGCCTCTGAAGCCTCAGGGATTATGGGAGTTGGACACTGCACCTGGCTCCACTCACTGCTTAGTCACTCAAATGCTACAAGTTTCAGTCAGACTAATTAGGCAAGAGAAAAATATAAAAGACATGCAAATAGGAAGTAAGAAACTCAAATTATCCCAGTTCACAGATGTTCTAATTCTCTATATAGATAAAACTAAAGACTATCAAGATTATTAGAACTAATATATTCAGTAAAGTAGCAGAATACAAAATTAATTTATAAAAATCAATAGCTTTCTATACACCAATAACAAGGTCACTGAGACCAAATCATTTTATGATAAAATGATTTCAATCCCATTCATAAATAGCTACAAAAAGTAAAATAGCTGAGAATAAACTTAATGAAGGGCATATAGACCTCTACAATGAAAATTACAGAACATTAATGAGAAAAAATTGAAGAAGATACAAAAACAATGGGAAAACTTCCTATGATCATGGCTTGCAAAAGTTAATATGTCCATACAACCCAAAGCAGTCTGCAATTTCAATGCAATCCTCATCAAAATACCAATGGCATTTTTCACAGAAATACAAAAAAAATCTCTTAAAATTCACATGGAATCACAAAAGACTCTGAATAGCCATAGCCAAGTTGAGCAAAATAAATAAATAAATAAAACTGGAGGCATCATAATACCTGATTTCAAGACATGTTTCAGAGCCTTAGAAACAAAAACATCATGCTACTGGGATAAAAACAGACACCAAGATCAATGGGATGGAACAAAGATCCCAGAATAAATGCAGCTTCAGTGAACTAATTCTCAACCAAGGTGCCAAAAACACACATTGGAGAAAGGACAGCCTCTTCAACAAATGGTGCTGGAGAAACCATATATCTACATGCAGAAAATTGAAGCTTGACCCTCTCACCCTGAACAAAAATCACCTCAGAATGTATCAAAGACCTAAATGTAAGACCAGAAATTGACACTAAAAAAAAAAAAAAAAAAAAAAAAAAAAACCAGGAGAAACACTTCAAGACATTGGTATAGGCAATGAATTTTGGATAGGACCCCCAAAACACAGAAAACAAAAGCAAAAATTGACAAGTGTGATTGCATCAAATTTAAATAACTGGGGCACAAAGATAACAACCAATAAAGAGACAGCCCACAGAATGGGAGAAAATATTTGCCAACCATTAATCTAACAAAGGATTAATATCCATGATATATAAGGAACTAAAAAAAAAACTTAAAAAAACAAGCAGTTCAATTAAAAATGGGCAAAAGTCTCAAATACACATTTCTAAAAAGAAGAAATACAAATGGTCAATGTATATATGAAAACTCTCAGTATCACTGGTCATCATGGAAATGCAAGTCAAAACCGTAATGATATTTTATCTCACTCCATTTAGGAAGGCTATTATTAAAAAAATACAAAAACACAAATGCAGGTGTTGAGCTGGGGTAGCTCAGTGGTAAAATGCTTGCCTAGCATGCAGGAGGACCTGGTTCAATCACTAGTAACTGAAAAAAAAAAAAAAGACCATCAAAGATATGAATAAAAAGGAATTCTTATACACTATTGGTGGAAATGTAAATCAGTATAGTCACTATGGAGAACAGTATGGAGTTTCCAAAAAAAATTAAAAATATATCTATCAAGATGCAGCTATCTCATCGGGTATAGTGACAGAGACAGAAGGTCTGCAAGTTCAAAGATAGCCTCAGCAACTTACCAAGGCTCTCAGCAAGTTAGCAAAATCCTGTCTCAAGAAAATAAATAAATAAATAAAAAGGGGTTGGGGATGTGGCTCAGTGGTGAAGTGCCCCTGGGTTTAATCCCTGGAACAAAAAAAAGAAAAAAGAAAAAGATTCTGCTCTCTCATTTCTGCATATATCAAGGGGAATGAAATCCACATATCAAAGAGTGCCCTGCATGCCCAAGTTTATTAAAGCACTGTTCATAATAACTTAGATATAAATCAGCCTAAGTGCCCATCAATATATGTTGGGTTAAAGAATACCTGGTATATACACACAATGGAATATTATGTGGTTGTAAATAGTGAAATCCTGGCATTTGGAACAAAACGAATGGAACTGAAGGACACTATTTTAAGTTAGATAAATCAGACACAGAAAAGCAAGATGATGATTAATCTTGGTGAATGGTGAATGGGAGTTCTTAGCACTGCTCTTGCATCTTGCTATTAAGTTTTAAATTATTTCAAAATAAAGAGTTAAAAAATCACCTAAACATATTGTCCTGGATCATCCAAATTTCCATTCAGCCCTGCTCCAGAATTTTACAACACAATTTGTTTCATATTTAACATTCCAGTGGCACCAAAGAAGACTAATAATCAAGGGTTAATGAAAGGAACATAAAATCAAAAAGCAAACAGGCAAACATCGAAGTCAAACAATATGTTCAAACTAATTGAAAACAAAATCACTTTGAGTTATGCTATAATCACCACAGTATAGTTTTTAGAAAATCCATTTACCCAAAAATGTCCCTGGTTACTATTTTAATTCAACCCCCATTACTAATCCAAAACCAGATGGCGATTGTTCAGTAAATTTTGAAATCAGGAAGTGTAATCCTCCAAATTTGTTTGTCTTTTTCATGATGGTCTGGGTTATTGTTTGTGTTCCCAAAGAACTTTTAGAATCAACTTGTCAATTTCTGCAAAAAGAGTCTGCAAGGATTTTGCAAAAGATTGCAATGAATCAATAAATCAATTTGAGAATTGCCATCTCAACAATATTGTGTCTTCTGACTCATGAAAACAGAATGTCTCTTCATTTATTTAGGTTATGTTTTTTCTCTAAGCAATATTTTGCAGTTTTTGGTGAACAAGCTTGTACTTCTCTTGATAAATTTATTTATAAGTATTTTATTTTGTGCCATTGTGTATGAAATTGTTTTCTTATTTTCATTTCAGATTATTCATTGTTAGTATGTAGAAATAGGTTGGTTTTTGTATTTGCATCACGTATCCTGGGACTTTCTTGTAATCATTTTTTAGTTCTTATAATTTTCTGTGGTTTCTTTGGATTATCTACATAGAAAATCATGTAACCTGTGCAATAAAGGTGGTTTTACTTCTTCCTTTTCAATCTGGATGTCTTTATTCCCTTTACTTGCCTGGTTTCATAGGCTAGAGCTTCCATTACAATGCTGAATGTCACTGGTGAAAGCTGACAACCTTACCTTGCTCCCCATTGAAGGGGAAAAGGATTCACTCATCAAGTATATCATTAGTTGATATTTTGCAGTTGCCCTTTATCAGGTTGCAGTAGTTCCTTTATGATCTTAATTGGTTGAGAGTTTTTAATATAAATGGGTGGTGGATTGTGTCAAATGCCTTTTCCATGTCAATTAAGATAATCAGGTGATTTTTGCCTTTTATTCTTTTTTTATGGTACTGAGAATTGAATCCAGGGTACGTAACCCCTGAGCCACATCCCAAACCATTTTTTCATTTTTTTTAAAAATTTTGAGACAGGGTCCTGCTAAGTTGCTTAGGGCCTCATTAAGATGCTGAGGCTGGCTATGAACTCATGATTCTCTTGCCTCAGCCTCGCGAGCGTCTGGGATTACAGGTGTGTGCCACCACATTGCTCCTTGTATTCTATTAATATGGTATATTACATTAGTTGATTTTCATATATTAAACCAATCTTGCATCCTTGGAATAAGTTTCAATTGGTAAATTATTAGTAGCATGTAATACTTTTTATGTTTATGTATTACATATTTTCCTAATATTCCATTGAGAATTTGTCATCTATACGCATGGGAGGATATAGTTATGTTGTTTCTTTATTTGTGATATTTTTGTATCAAGGTATCAAGGTAATACCAGCCTCATATGAGTTGGGAAATGTTTCCTTCTTCCCTATTCTCTGAAAGAGTTTGTGAACAATCAATATTATTCTTATGGGGTGGGTGTGGGATGTGTTTGTGATTCCAGTGATTCAGGAGGCTGAAGCAGGATCACACAAGTTCGAGGCCAGCCTCAGCAACTTAGCAAGGACCTAAGAATCATAGGAAGACTCTGTCACAAAAGTTTTTAAATAGCTGTGGATGTGGCTCAGTGGTATAATGCCCCTGGATTCAATCCCCAGGATCAGAAAAATAAATAAACAAATATATTTCATGGAATTCACTGTATATCTTCTAGATTCTGATTCAGTAATTTATTTCTAAGAACTTATTAATTTCATCCACAGTGTCTACTTCACTGGCACAAAGTTGCCCATAGAATTCCCTTCCAATCTTTTTATTATTATTATTTTAGTTGTAGATGGACACAATATTATATTTTATTTATTTATTATTATGTGGTGCTGAGGATAGAACTCAGTGCATCACGCATACAAGGCAAGTGCTCTACAACCCCAGTACCCTTCTAATGTTTTTAATTTGTGGAAGATCTGTAGTGATGCATTTGTTCCTAATTTGTTTCCTTCTCCTCCTTCCTCTCTTCTCCTGACTCCTTCACGTACTCCTCCTCCTCTTCCTCTTCCTCCTCCTCGTTCTTCTTCTTCTCCTTCTCCTTCTCCACCCTGCCTCTTGTCAGTAGTCAATTTTATTGATGTTTTAAAAGAACTGTCTTTTATTAGAGCAGAGACTCTGTGCCTACCAGAAGGAAAGGTAGGCCCAACTCTCCATTATGTTAGCTCAGGAACTGACTTCCTCAATAACATTCCTAAAGTGCAAGAAATAAAACCAAGAATCAATAAATGGGATAGATCAAACTAAAAAGCTTCTTCACAGTAAAAGAAACAATCAAGAACAAGAACAGAGAGCCTACAGAATGGAAGATAATCTTTACCACCTGCACCTCCGCATTAATCTCCAGGATATACAGAGAACTCAAAAAACTTAATACCAATCTAGCACCATGGCTCACACCTGTAATTACAGCAGCTCAGGAGGCTGAGGCAAGAAGATGACAAGTTCAAAGTCAGCCTTGGCAATTTAGCCAGGTGCTAAGCAACTCATTGAGACCTTGTCTCTAAATAAAATACAAAATAGGGCTGGGAATGTGGCTCATGATGTAAGTCCCCTGAGTTCAATCCCTGATACTCCTGGTACCCCCCTGCCAAAAAAATCCACAAAAAAACCAAATACCCCAATCAATAAATGGTCAAAGGAACTAAACAGATACTTTACAGAAGAAATATGAATGGTCAAAAAATATATGAAAAAAATGTTCAACATTTCTAGCAATTATAGAAATGCAAATTAAAACTACACTGAGATTCCATCTCACTACAGTCAGAACGACAGTTTTCAAGAATACAAGCAACAATAAATGTTGGTTAGGATGTGGAGAAAAAGGAACACTCATACATTGCAGATGGGACTGCAAATTGGTGCAACCATTCTAGAAAGCAGTGTGGAGATTCCTCAGAAAACTTGGACTGGAACCACCATATGATCCAGTGATCCTACTCCTCCATCTATACCCAAAGGACTTTAAATCAGTATACTACAGTGACACAGTTTATATATGTTTATACAACTCAATTCACAATAGCTGAACTATGGAACCAAGCTAGGTACCCTTCAACAGATGAATGGATAAAGAAAATGTGGTATATACACACAATGGAATATTACTCAGCTATAAAGAAGAATGAAATTATGTCATTTGCTGGTAAATGGATGAAACTGGAGAGTATTATGCTAAATGAAATAAGTCAGTCCCCCAAAACACCAAAGGTCAAATGTTCTTTCCCATATGTGGATGCTAACCCACAACAAGGGAGGATGGGGAGGAGAAGAATAGAAGTTCATTGGATTAGACAAAGGAGAATTAAGGGAAGGGGGGGAATATGAATAGGAAAGTCAGTGGAATGAATCAGAAATAACTTTCTTTTGCTCATATATGAATACATGACCAGTGTAACTCCACATCATGTCCAACCACAAGAATAGGATCCTAATGGGAATGGGTTGAACTCCATGTATGTATAATATGTCAAAATACACTTTACTGTCATATATTTCTAAAAACAACAAATAGTAACAATAACAGAAGAATTCCTTTTGGTCTTATTGGTTTTCTCTATTGTTTTTCTATTTAATTGGGTTTTTTCTAATCTTGGTTATTCCCTCCTTCTTTGTTCTTTAAGTTTGTTCATCTTTCTCTTGTTTCTTTCCTTTATGGCATTGGGGATCCAACCCATGACTGTGCTTGATAGGCAAGTGCTCTACTACTGACCTATATCCCCTGCCTTTTTCATTATTTTTTTAAATTTCTTTTGATACTGGATCTTGCTAAGTTGCTGGGACTGGCTTCAAACTTATGTTCCTTCTGTCTCAGCCTCTCAAGTAGCTGGTATTACAGATGTGTGCCACCATGCTCAGATCATGATTCTTTTTGTTAATTAATTTTTGTTTTATTCACATATTTAAATTGCAGTAAATTAACACAACAAAGTTTATCATTTTAACCACTTAAAAGTATACAGCTAAGTATTTTTAAGTATATTTATATTGTTATGTAGCCAGTATCCAACATTAAAATTGACACATAATTAAATAATTTGAGGTAAAATGTGATAATTTAATATATGTATACAGTTTGCAATGATCAAATCAAGTTAATTATGTATCCTTAAACACTTATCATTTCTTTTTTTAAATTTATTTATATTTATTTATTTATTTTTATTGTAAACAAATGGGATACATGTTGTTTCTCTGTTTGTACATGGTGTAAAGGCATACCATTTGTGTAATCATAAATTTACATAGAGTAATGTTGTTTGATTCATTCTGTTATTTTTTCCCTTCCCCCCACCCCTCCCACCCCTCTTTACCCTCTATACAGTACTTCCTTCCTCCATACTTGCCCCCCCTCCCTAACCCTAACTCTAACCCTAACACTAACCCTTCCCTCCCCCCCATTATGTGTCATCCTCCACTTATTAGCGATATCATTTGTCCTTTGGCTTTTTGAGATTGGCTTATCTCACTTAGCATGATATTCTCCAATTTCATCCATTTGCCTGCAAATGCCATAATTTTATCATTCTTTATGGCTGAGTAATATTCCATTGTATATATATACCACAGTTTCTTTATCCACTCATCAATTGAAGGGCATCTAGGTTGGTTCCACAGTCTGGCTATTGTGAATTGAGCAGCTATGAACATTGATGTGGCGGTATCTCTGTAGTATGCTGATTTAAGTCCTTTGGGTATAGGCCAAGGAGTGGGATAGCTGGGTCAAATGGAGGGTCCATTCCAAGTTTTCTAAGGAATCTCCACACTGCTTTCCAGAGTGGCTGCACTAATTTGCAGCCCCACCACCAATGTATGACTGTACCTTTCTCCCCACATCCTCGCCAACACCTGTTGTTGCTCGTATTCTTGATAATCGCCATTCTAATTGGGGTGAGATGGAATCTTAGGGTGGTTTTGATTTGCATTTCTCTTATTACTAGAGATGTTGAACATTTTTCCATATGTTTGTTGATTGCTTGTAGATCTGCTTCTGTGAAGTGTCTATTCATTTCCTTAGCCCATTTGTTGACTGGATTATTTGAATTCTTGGAGTAGAGTTTTTTGAGTTCTTTTTAGATTCTGGAGATTAGTGCTCTATCTGAAGTATGATTGGCAAAGATATTCTCCCACTCTGTAGGCTCTTTCTTCGCATTGCTGATAGTTTCCTTTGCTGAGAGAAAGCTTTTTAGTTTGAATCTATCCCAGTGGTTGATTCTAGCTTTTATTGCTTGTGCTATGGGAGTCCTGTTAAGGAAGTCTGATCCTAGATCAACAAGGTGAAGATTTGGACCTACTTATTCTTCTATAATCTGCAGGGTCTCTGGTCTGATTCCGAGGTCCTTAATCCATTTTGAGTTTAGTTTCGTGCATGGTGAGAGATATGGGTTTAGTTTCATTCTGTTGCATATGGATTTCCAATTCTCCCAGCACCATTTGTTGAAGAGGCTATCTTTTCTCCATTGCATATTTTTGGCTCCTTTGTCTAGTATGAGAAAGTTGTATTTATTTGGATTTGTGTCCGTGTCCTCTATTCTGTACCATTGATCTACCTTTCTATTTTGGTACCAATACCATGCCGTTTTTGTTACTATTGCTTTGTAGTAGAGTTGAAGATCTGGTATTGCAATACCCCCTGTTTCACTCTTCCTGCTAAGGATTGCTTTAGCTATTCTGGGTTTCTTATTCTTCCAGATGAATTTCATAATTGCTTGCTCTATTTCTATAAGGTACGTCATTGGGATTTTAATTGGAATTGCATTGAATTTGTATAGCACTTTAGGTAGTATGGCCATTTTGACAATATTAATTCTTCCTATCCAAGAACATGGAAGATCTTTCCATCTTCTAAGGTGTTCTTTAATTTCTTTCTTTAGTGTTGTATAGTTCTCATTGTAGAGGTCTTTCACCTCTTTTGTGAGATTGATTCCCAAGTATTTTATTTTTTTTTGAGGCTATTGTGAATGGGGTAGTTTTCCTAATTTCTCTTTCTGAAGATTCATCACTTATGTATAAAAATGCGTTGGATTTATGGGCATTGATCTTGTAACCTGCTACTTTACTGAATTCACTTATGAGTTCTAAAAGTTTTCTGGTG
Source organism: Sciurus vulgaris (assembly GCF_902686455.1). NCBI lineage: Eukaryota > Metazoa > Chordata > Mammalia > Rodentia > Sciuridae > Sciurus > Sciurus vulgaris. The sequence goes on along the minus strand of NC_136471.1, from coordinate 91,157,041 downwards.
GAATTTTCAGGTTCCTCTAAATATATAATCATGTCATCAGCGAACAGGGATAGTTTGAGTTCTTCTTTTCCAATTCGTATCCCTTTAATTTCTTTGGTTTGTCTAATTGCTCTGGCCAGAGTCTCAAGAACGATGTTGAATAGAAGTGGTGAAAGAGGGCATTCCTGCCTTGTTCCAGTTTTTAGGGGGAATGCTTTCAGTTTTTCACCATTTAGAATGATATTAGCCATGGGCTTAGCATAAATGGCCTTTACAATGTTAAGGAATGTTCCCACTATCCCTATTTTTTCTAGTGTTTTGAGCATGAAGGGGTGCTGTATTTTATCAAATGCTTTTTCTGCATCTATTGAAATAATCATGTGATTCTTGACTTTAAGTCTATTAATGTGGTGAATTACGTTTATTGATTTCCTGATGTTGAACCAACCTTGCATCCCTGGGATGAAACCCACTTGATCATGGTGCACTATCTTTTTAATATGTTTTTGTATGCGATTTGCTAAAATTTTGTTGAGAATTTTTGCGTCGATGTTCATTAAGGATATTGGTCTGAAATTTTCTTTCCTTGATGAGTCTCTGTCTGGTTTAGGTATCAGGGTGATATTGGCTTCATACAATGAGTTTGGGAGGGTTCCCTCCTCTTCTATTTTATGGAATACTTTGAGAAGTATTGGAATGAGCTCTTCTTTAAAGGTTTTGTAGAACTCGGCTGAGAACCCATCTGGTGCCGGACTTTTCTTTGTTGGTAGGCTTTTGATGACTTCTTCTATTTCAGTACTTGAAATTGGTCTATTTAAATTGTTTATGTCCTCCTCGTTCAGTTGAGGCAATTCATATGTCTCTAGAAACCTGTTGATGTCTTCGAAATTTTCTATTTTGTTGGAGTATAGATTTTCAAAATAGCTTCTAATTATGTTTTGTATTTCAGTCCTGTCTGTTGTGATATTTCCTTGTTCATTCCGAATTTTAGTGATTTGGGTTTTCTCTCGTCTTCTCTTTGTTAGTGTGGCTAAAGGTTTATCAATTTTGTTTATTTTTTCGAAGAACCAACTATTTATTTTGTCAATTTTTTGTAGTGTTTCTTTTGTTTCAATTTCATTGATTTCAGCTCTGAGTTTAACTATTTCCTGTCTTCTACTAATTTTGGTGCTGTTCTGTTCTTTTTCTAGGGCTTTGAGCTGTAGTGTTAGGTCGTTTATTTGTTGAGTTTTACTTCTTTTATTAAATGCGCTCCATGAAATAAATTTCCCTCTAAGTACTGCTTTCATAGTGTCCCAGGGATTTTGATATGAGGTTTCTTTGTTCTCATTTACCTCTAAGAATTTTTTAATTTCCTTCCTAATATCTTCTGTTATCCATTCATCATATAATAGCATATTGTTTAATCTCCAGATGTTGGAATAGTTTCTGTGTTTTACTCTTTCATTTATTTCTAACTTCAATCCATTATGATCTGATAGAATACATGGTAGTGTCTCTATCTTCTTGTATTTGCTAACATTAGCTTTGTGGCATAATATGGTCTATTTTAGAGAAGGATCCATGTGCTGCTGAGAAGAAAGTGTATTCGCTCTTGGTTGGATGGTATATTCTATAAATGTCCATTAAGTCTAAATTATTGATTGTGTTATTGAGATCTATGGTTTCTTTGTTCAATTTTTGTCTGGAAGATCTGTCCAGTGGTGAGAGAGGCATGTTAAAATCACCTAGTATTATTGTGTTATGGTCTATTTGGTTTCTGAAATTGAGAAGGATTTGTTTGACTATCATTTCTTTGTATTTGGAGGCTTTGAATTCACCACTTCTAGTTCTTTATAAAATATATAATAAGTTATTGTAAACCATAGTCACTCCACTGAGCTGTAGATCACTAGAATTTCTTTTTCATATGTGTGTTTTGGTACCCATTAGCTAACTCCCTCTATCCTCTCTCCCCCTACCCTTCCTAGCATTTAGTAATCACTAGTCTATTCTCTTCCTCCACAACTTTCTCATCTGCAAAACTGGAAGTCTATAACCATTAAACCGCAACCCCTCATTTTCCCTTCCCCACAGTCTCTGGAAACCATCATTCTACTTTCTGTGTCTATGAATTTCACTACCCTAGATACCTCATATGTGTATAATCATGCAGTATTTGTCATTTTATGATTGACCCATCATGTCTTTTTCTAGTCTCTTAAGGAGAAACTTAGGGTATGATTTAAGGTCTTTATTTTCCATTTTTAAACACAGCTTTATTGAATTACTTTATAATTTATAAAATCTGCACATATTCAATGTTCATAATTTGGACATCTATGAAATAATCACTCTAATTGAAGTAATAAACAAATCTTCCCCTTCAAAAGATTTCTCATGCCCTTTGTGTGTGTGCGTGCATGCACTAAGATTAGCATTAGATCTACCCTCTTAACAAATCTTTGAGGTGTATAATACACACCAAATGTTTAGTCAGCTTTTTCATTGCTGGGATCAAAAGATCTGACAAGAACAATTTTAAGAAAAAAAAGTTTATTTGGGGGTTTAGGGTTACAGAGGTCTCAGTTCACAGATGACTGACTCCATTGCTTTGGGCCAGTTGTGAGGTAGAAGATCATGGTGGAAGCACAGGACAAAGGAAGATAGCTCAGGACATTATACCAGGAAGCAGAGAGAGAGCACTGCTCACCAAAACAAAATATATTTCCCCAAAAGCATGCCTCTCAATGACTCCCCTCCTCCAGCCACAGCTTACCTGCCTACAGTTACTACCCAGTTAATCTCTAACAGGAGATTAATGCATTGACTAGGTTAAGGCTTTTATAAGCCAATCCTTTCACATATAAGCTTTCTTGCATTGTCTCTCACATGAACTTTTGGGGGACATCACATATCAAAACCATAACACCATACAACTAAGCAAATCAGGTGAGAGACTATAGTGCCTGATTTTAGTATTAATAAATGGAGAGGCATAAAGAGTTGCCAGGAAACCTTTGTGCACTGTTAATGGGATGTAAATTAGTAATCAGTATGGAAAGCAGTTTGAAGGCTCCTAGTTTGGCTTTGTAGTATTGAAGTCAGGTATTGTGAAACCTCCAGCTTTGTTCTTTTTGTTCAAGGTCACTTTGGCTATTTGGGGTCTTTTGTAATTCCACACAAATTTTAGGAGTTTTTTTTCTATTTCTGTGAAGAGTGTCATTGGCATTTTGATAGGGATTATATTGAACCTGTAGAAGATTTTGGATAGTATTACCATCTTATCAATATTAATTCTTCCACTCCATGAATATGGGATGTCTTCCAATGTTTTTGCGTCCTCTTCAATTTCTTTTTTTTAAGTACCAGGTATTGAACCCAGGGGTGCTTTACTACTAAGCTATATCCCTAGTTCTTTGTACTTTTTACTTTGAAACAGTATCCTGCTAAGTTGCTAAGGCTGGTCTTGAACTTAAAATCCTCCTGCCTCTGCCTCTTGAGCTGCTGGGTTTACAGGAGTGCACCACCACTCCTGGCTACCTCTCTAATCTTTTTCATCAATGGTTTATAGTTGCCATTGTAGAGATTTTTCACCTCCCTAGTTAAATTTATTTCTACAAATTTTTTATTTTTGTAGCTGTTCTAAATTAGATTGCTTTCTTGATTTCTCTTTCACTTAGTTTATTATTTGAGCATAGAATTTCTATTGATATTTGTATATTGTTTTTGCATCCTGCAACCTTATCAAATTTATCAGTTCTCAAATCATGGCATTTGCAGGCAAATGGATGAAATTGGAGAATATCATGCTAAGTGAGATAAGCCAAGCTCAAAAAACCAAAGGACGAATGATCACGCTGATAAGCGGATGATGACACATAATGGGGGGGTGGGAGGGGTTAGTGTTAGGATTAGAGTTAGGGTTAGGGAGGGGGGCAAGAATGGAAGAAGGAAGGACTGTATAGAGGGAAAAGAGGGGTGGGAGGGGTGTGGGGAGGAAAAAATAACAGAATGAATCAAACACCATTACCCTATGTAAATGTATGATTACACAAATGGTATGCTGTTACTCCATGTACAAACAGAAACAACATGTATCCCATTTGTTTACCATAAAAAAAAATCTTTATCACACACACACACACACACACACACACACACACACACAAATTTATCAGTTCTGTTTTTTGGTAGAGTTTTAAGGTTTTTCTGCATATAGGATATGTCATCTGATAACATGGACAATCCGAATCCTTCATTTCCAATTTGGATGTGCTTTGTTTCTTTCTCTTGTCTGATTGCTCTGACTAGGACTTCCAGTACTATGTTGAACAAAAATGGTAAATGTGAGTATCCTTGTCTTTCTCCACGTTGTAGAGGAATATTGTTCAACTCTTCCCCGATCAGTATGATGTTAGCTGTGGGTTTTGTCATATATGGCCTTTATTGTGTTGAAGTGGATTCTTTTAATAACAAAATTGTTGAGAATTTTTATCATGAAGTAATGTTGAATTTTATCAAATGCTTTTTCTGAATGTATTTAGATGATCACATGTTTTTGCCCCTCATTCTGTTGACATTTATTGATCTGTGTATGTTGAATCATTCTTGTATCTCTGGGAGCATATCAAACATTTTGTATGGGGGTATATGCTTATCTCATTCTTCCTTTCTGGAGAAGTCTCAGGGTGGTGTACTTTCTCACAATGTCACAGACTATTGTTGGCTGCAGTAAGCTGCCCACTGCCTTTTGTTCTCCTTGGCTGCCCCCAGGTGTACAAACTATGCTGTTTTCTTCAGTACTTCATTTGAGGCAGAACAGAAACAGTTCCCTCCTGTGGTCCCTCAAAAGTCTGAGGATATTTGGTCCATGTTCCACTATCTTTTTCTTCTAAACATGTCATGGGCTGTGCCAGCGTAGGGGACAAGTTTATGTAGATAAAGTGACATTTCTCTTCTTACCCATTTTAGTATGGTTGGTCTCAATTTTGTGATTGTTTGGGGAACTATGACTTCTTAACTGCATTCTAAATTAATAACAAAGGTATTTTGTTCCATGTAGTATTGTTAAATTCATGCTTCTGTGATGGTCTGAGTGCTGGTACTTCCTATTCCCCCATCTTTCTGACATTACCCTCAGGTCTTTCTTTTCTAATAGAAGCATTTACAAGTATATATCAGCCTCTAAGGACTATTGTATATCAAATAATCTTTGGGATTATTGTATATCCCATAATCTATGTTGCGTGTTTCATTTTCATTTATTTCAAAATATTTTAAGATTTAATCCCTTAAATCCTTAAAATTTATTTTTTTGACCTATGGGTTATTTGGAGTATATTGTTTAATTTTCACATTTTGTTATTCAAATTTTATTTTATTGATTTTTTTTGAAGTTCTGTGGATGGAACCAGGGCCTTATGCATACTAGGAAAGTGTTCTATGACTGATCCACACCTACAGCTCTATTTTATTGATTTCTAATTTAATTTCATTGTGATCAGAGAACACATTTTCTATAACTTAAGTGTCTTTCCATTTAAATGTACTCAATATTTTATGGTCCAACAGGTGGTCTATTCAATGGATTTTGAAAAAAAAGTGGATTAGACCAAGGGGGATGAAGGGAAGGGAGGGAGGATGGGACAAGGAAAGGCAATGGAATGAGTCTAACATAACTTTCCCACATACATATATGAGTATACCATGGTGAATAAATCCACAAGACTAGAGTCCTAATTAGAATGAGACATATTTCATGCTTGTATAATTCTCTCAAAATGAATTCTACTGTCATGTATAACTACAAATAACCAATAAAATAAAAAGAAAAAGAATGCATATTCTTCTATTACTGAAAGGAGTATTCAATAAGAGTTAGATTGAGCTGGTTGAGAGTATTATTCAATTGTTCTGTATATCTTTGCTGATTTTCTGTCTAATTGTATCAATTATTGAGAAAAGACCTTTAAAGTCTCCAATGATTATTTTTCCTTAAATTTTGTGCAGGTTTTGCTTCATGTATTTTAGACTCCATTGTTAGGTGTGCATGCTTTTAAATGCTATCTTCTAGATAATTCTTTCATCATTATAAAATATCCCTCTTTGTCTCTAGTAATATTTTTTGGTCTTAAAATATAGTCATTCTAAACTTCGTATGGTTACTATTTGAATGATACATCATTTTGAATTCTTTTATATTTTTCTCTGTAACATATTCTTCCATTTTCATCTTGAGATAATTGTAGATTCACATGCAATTATAAGAAGTACTAAGGAAATGCCCTGTGTGCCTTTACCTAGAGTTCCCCCAGTGGCATCATTTCCCGTAACTGTAGTACAATGTCACAGTTTGGGAACTAACATTGACACAATTCCTCAACCTTATTCTACTTTAACCACTTTTCATATGCACTTGTGTGTGTGTGTTTGATTGTATGCAATTTTATCATGTATGCAGTTTCTTGTGTCAACCACAGTCAAGATAGTGAGAAAGTTCATCACCACAGGGATCATCATGTTACTCTTTTATTCACCTCCCTCTCCCACTCCCATCTCTCAGTTCTTAACCCAAGCAACCACTAATCTACTATTTCTAAAATTTGTCATTTCAAAAGTGTTACATAAATGGAATCATACACTACATAATCTTTTCTGAACGCCTTTTTCATTTAGCATAATTTCCTGGTGATTAATTCGTGTTGCTGCATGTTTCAATAGTTTGTTTCTTTTTATTCTTGAGTAGTATTCCATAGTATGAATGTATCAGTTTGTTTAACTATTCAACTGTTGGAGGACATCTGGGTTGTTTTCAATTTTGAGTTATTATGAAGAAAGCTGGTATGAATATTCATGTACAGGTTTTTGTGTGAACATAAATTTTCATTTGTCTCAGATAAGTACCCAAGATTGCAGTTGCTGGATTGTATGGTATGCAAGTGTTTAGTTATTAAAGAAACTGCCATACACTTTTTGTGTAGCTCTACCATTTTACATTCCCAGAACCATTGTAGAAGTAATCTAGTTTCTCAACATCCTTTTTGGCATTTGCCATTATCACTTTCTTTTAAAAATTTTGACCCTTCTTATAGGTTATGATATTTCATTGTGATTTTAATTTGTACTTCCCTAGTTGCTAATGATGTTGGAGGTCTTTTCATGAGTTTATTTTTCTTCTGTATATCTTCTTCAGTGAAAATGCCTATATCTTTTACCTTTTTGCTAAGTGTATAGTTTTAACTGTATAGTTTCTTTGTCTGTTTTGAAGTTCTGTACAGTTTTAAGAGTTCTATGTATATTTTAAATTTATGTCTGCAGTTAGATGGGTGGTTTGCAAATGTTTTCTCATACTCTTTCATTTGCGTTTTCACCGTCTTTGTTCTTCTTGTGGTACTGAGGATTGAACTAAGGGTCTTGCACATCTTGGCAAATGCTATACAGCTGAACTACATCTCTAACCCTTTTATAAACTTTTTTCTTTTGAGACAGAGTATCACTAAGTTGTCAGTTTGTCCTCAAACTTTCACTCCTCCTACCTAATCCTCTCAAGTAGCTGTGGTTACAAGTATACACTGCCATGCCTGCCTAACATTCTTCTTTATGTCTTTAGCAGTAGAGCAATTTTCAAAATTTTAGTAAAGTCAAATTTATTTTTTCATCTTTTATAGGTCATGGTATTAGTATCATGTCAAAAAAAAAAACCAAAACACTTTATCTAGCCTAGGTCCTAAAGAATTTATTTTCTTGTTTTCCCGAAAACTTCTACAGTTTTTGATTTGCATTTAACTTTATCTGCCTCCCATTGGAACAATCATAAGGGAGTAGTATAAACAATTTTACACTCATAAATTTGTCAATTTGAAAACTACAAATTGTTCAAACACAACTGAGATGAAGTAGATAATTTCAGTAGTCTTATAATCATTAAAGAAAAGTAATTCATAATTTAAGAATCCCCTCGAAAAATCTCTAGTCTCAGATAGTTTCACTGGAGAATGTCATGATTGTTTTAGTCTATTTGTGTTTACAAATCAAAAGTATATCTTTTGTAGACAACATAAATCTAAATCTAGCCAGGTGCACTGGCACATGCCTGTAATCCCAGTGGCTTGGGAGACTGAGGCAAGAAGATCACAAGTTCAAAGCCAGCTTCAGCAAAAGTGAGGTTCTAAGCAATTCAGTGAGTCCCTGTCTCTAAATAAAATACAAAATAGGACTGGGGATGTGGCTCAGTGGTTGAGTACCCCTGAGCTCAATCCCCAAAAACCCCTTCAAAAAAGTTGAATCTATGCCTTTTAACTGGAATGCCTAATGCATTCACTTTTTTTGTGTATGTGGTGCTGGGGATTGAACCCAGGGCCTTGCACTTGCAAGGCAAGCACTCTACCAACTGAGCTATATCCCCAGTCCTGCACTCACATTTAATGTTATTATTTAGATGGTTAAATTTATAGCTCCCATTCCTTTACTACTTTACTTTTGCTTTAATTAGCTGTCTTCTAATGTATTATCTTAATTCTTTTTAAAACTTGTGTTTCTTAGTTATTGCTCTGGAGATTACAAATACAGTTGTCTCATACTAGACAAAGGCATCATAAACATACTTTGGAGAAAAGATACCCTCTTCAACAAATGGTGCTGGAAAACTGGAAATCCATATATAGCAGAATGAAAATTAACCCCTATCTCTCATCCTGCACAAAAGTCAACTCAAAGTGGATCAGAGACCTAAAAATTAGACCAGAAACCCTACACCTACTAGAAGAAAATGTAGGCCCAAGGCTACATCATGTTGGCTTCCTCAAGAAGTAAAATTTAAAAAATCAATAAATGGGATGGCATCAAACTAAAACTTCTCCACAGCAAAGGAAACAATCAGAAGCATGAAGAGAGAGCCTACAGAATGGTAGAAAATCTTTGCCACCTGCACCACAGATAGAGCATTAATGTCAAGGTTATACAAAGAACTCAAACAACTTCACACCAAAAAACAAATAACCCAATCAATAAATGGGCAAAGGAACTGAATAGGTACTTCACAGAAGAAGATATACAAAAGGTCAACAAATATATGAAATAATGTTCAACATCTTTAGCAACTAGAGAAATTCAAATTAAAACTACACTGAGATTACATCTCACTCTAGTCAGAATAGCAACAATCAAAAATACAAGAGATCATGAGCTTCTCAGTCTCTATAACTCTTCACCAATTCCTATAATTAATCTTGCATATATCTTTTTTCTTGGTTTTTTTATCTGTTCTAATTAGCTATACAAGACAGTAGAATGCACTTTGATACATCATACATAAATGAAGTATAACTTCTCATTTTTCTGTTATACTTGATGTGGAAACATACCAGTTGTGTAGTCATATATGCACATGGAGTAATAATATTCAATTCATTCTTCTGTCCTTATTACCCCCATATCTCCTCCCCTTCCTTCACTCCCCTCTGAATAGTACAAAGTACTTCTATTCATCCCTAGCTCCCTCTTATTGTGAATTAGCATCCATATATCAGAGAAAACATTCAGCCTTTGGTTTTTCAGGATTGGCTTATTTTGCTTAGTATGATATTCTCCAGCTCCATCCATTGATGTAATTCAGTCTGATTCCAAGGCCTGGGAATTGGGAGCAGGAGAAGGAGTTCAATAGTGTAAGTCTCTGACTGAGTCTGAAAGTCTGAGACCTAGACGGTCCTGTTCAATGAATTAGGACAAAAGGTGGGTGTCCCAGCTCAGGCAGAGAGAAAGAATTCCCACTTATTCCTCCCTTTTACTCTATGAGTGTCCTCAACAGATTATGCTCACCTGTATTAGTGAGAGCAGATCTTTACTTACTCAACCAATTCAAATGCTAATCTCTTCTGGAAACACCCTCACAAACACACCTAGAAATGATAGTTTATCAGCTATCTGGGTATCCCTTAACCCAATCACCTAAAATTAACACGCAAAATTAAAATTTGACACCCAAAATTAACCATTACAACCGGCAATCACATTCATAGCTTCTGCTTCATCAGGACATAAATCATGTCTGCTCACATTCCACTGGCCCAACCTGATCCCAGGTGTGGAAGGGCACTTTGCTCCAACTTACAGGGAGTTGCCATGAAGTCACCTGCAATGAAAAGGGATGCCTAATTGTCTTTTATTGAAAGGAGCAGTGAACAATTACAAACAATAAGACTCTACCATAAAATCTTTCAGCGGTCTCCCACTGGATTTTGTCAGCAATTTGAAAGACTGCTGACATGCCTTAATACACTACTTGTCATTATATTCTTACATAGATCTTCAAATTCTTTCCAACATTAGTATTATGCACAGACTCAATTTCAATAATATTATAGGACCAAGAGACAAACAATAAACATCAAGTCATATTACCTTCTGAAGATAAAGAACATACATTCTTTTTTCTTTTTTTAAATTTGTTCTAATTAGTTATACATGATAGTAGAATTCATTTATACATTTTGATGGATCATACATAAATGGAGTGTAATTTCTAATTTTCCAGACTGTACATATTATAGGATAACATCAGTCATGCAGTCATATATGTAAATGAGGTAATAATGTCTGTTTCACTCTACTATCCTTCCTATGCCCATAATCCTTCCCCTCCCTTCACTCCCTTCTATCTAATATAAAGTAACTCTATTTTCCCCAGGCCCCCCCTCTTATTGTGAATCAGCATCCACATATCAGAGAAAACATTCCAGTCTTTTTGGATTTGGGGATTTGGCTTATTTCACTTAGCATGATTTTCTCCAACTCCATCCACTTACCAGCAAATACCATAATTTCATTCTTTTTAAAGCTGAGTAATACTCCATTTTATATATATATATATATATATAATGTGTATATATATATATACATATATATACACATCACATTTTCTTTATCCATTCATCTGTTGAAAGGAGCCTAGGTTGGCTCCATAATTTAGCTATTGTGAGTTCAGCTGCTATAAACAATGATGTGGTTACATCACTGTAAAGAACATACATTCTTAATATGAAATATGATTATTTTGTTATTTGATTTTATTCTGTCATTACAAAATTGATTTGATACAAGAACTGTGCACTAATGTAATTTTGAAATTTCAAAAAAAAGAATACAAGTAACAATAAATGTTGGCAAATACATGGGGAAAATGGTACACTCATACATTGCTGGTGGGACTGCAAATTGGTGCAACCACTCTGGAAAGCAGTATGGTGATTTGTTAGAAAACTTGGAATGGAACCACCATTTGATGCAGTTATACTATTCCTTGGTATATATCCGAAGGACTTAAAATAAGCATACTACAGTGATGCGCCCATGCTAATGTTTTTAGCAGCTCAATTCATAATAGCTAAACTATGGAACCAACCTAGGTGCCCTTCAACAGATGAATGGATAAAGAAAATGTGATATATACACACAATGGAATATGATTCTACCATAAAAAGAATGACTTTATGACATTTTCTGGTGAATGGATGGATCTGGAGACTATTATGCTAAGCGAAATAAGCCAATCCCAAATACCCAAAGGTAGATTGTTCTATTTCATATATGGATGCTAACACACAACAAGGTTAGGGGGAAAATAGAAGTTCAGTAGATTAGACAAAGGGGAATTAAGGGAAAGGAGTGGGGATAGGAATAGGAAAGACAATGGGATGAATCTGAGTTAGCTTTTCTATGTACATATATAAATACACCACAGTGAATCTCCACATCATGTACAACCACAAGACTGGGATCCTAATCATAATAATTTGTACACCATTTTTTAATAAACATGTGAAAGTATACCATCATGTATAACTAAAAAGAACAAATAAAAAATTCAAAAAATAAAAAATATTTATCAATATATTTTAAATCATTGCAAATTCAATTTTAGTAAAATATAGAAATTTTGTTGCATTATATCCATATTTCTTTCCCTCTCTTCTTCACTATTTTTCATCTACACATGCATATATATATACTATACATTTATGCTTTAAGCCCAAATATAAATTTCATAATTACCATTTTGTGCAATTTTCTTTTAAACTGGATAAGAGAAAAATGTATTTATACTGTGTACCATATTTTTTCACATAAGGATAAAAACTACTTAATATTGCTTTAGCTATTCTGGGTTTCTTATTCTTCCAGATGAATTTCATGATTGCTTGCTCTATTTCTGTAAGGTCATTGGGATTTTAATTGGAATTGCATTGAATCTGTATAGCACTTTTGGTAGTATGGCCATTTTGACAATATTAATTCTGCCTATCCAAGAACATGGGAGATCTTTCCATCTTCTAAGGTCTTCCTCAATTTCTTTCTTCAATGTTTTGTAGTTTTCTTTGTGGAGATCTTTTACCTCTTTGGTTAGATTGATTCCCAAGTATTTTTTTTTTTTTTGAGGCTATTGCAAATGGAGTTGTTTTCCTCATTTCCCATTCAGATGTTTCATCGCTTCCATATAAAAATGCTTTAGATTTATGCGTGTTGATTTTATAGCCTGCTATTTTGCTGAATTCATTGATGAGGTCTAGAAGTTTTCTGGAGGAGGTTTTTGGATCCTCTAAATATAGAATCATGTCATCCGCACATAGTGACAGCTTAAGTTCCTCTTTTTCTATTTGTATCCCTTTAATTTCTTTAGTCTGCCTAATTGCTCTGGCTAGAGTTTCGAGGACAATGTTAAATAGAAGTGGTGAAAGAGGACATCCCTGTCTTGTTCCCATTTTTAAAGGGAATGGTTTCAGTTTTTCTCCATTTATAATGATGTCGGCCATGGGCTTAGCATAAATAGCCTTTACAATGTTCAGGTATGTTCCTACTATCCCTATTTTTTCTAGTATTTTTTTTTTATTGTAAACAAATGGGATACATGTTGTTTCTCTGTTTGTACATGGCGTAAAGGCATACCATTTGTGTAATCATAAATTTACATAGAGTAATATTGTTTGATTCATTCTGTTATTTTTTCCCTTCCCCCCACCCCTCCCACCCCTCTTTTACCCTCTATACAGTACTTCCTTCCTCCATACTTGCCCCCCTCCCTAACCCTAACTCTAAACCTAACACTAACCCTTCCCTCCCCCCCCATTATGTGTCATCCTCCACTTATTAGCAATATCATTTGTCTTTTGGCTTTTTGAGATTGGCTTATCTCACTTAGCATGATATTCTCCAATTTCATCCATTTGCCTGCAAATGCCATAATTTTATCATTCTTTATGGCTGAGTAATATTCCATTGTATATATATACCACATTTTCTTTATCCACTCATCAATTGAAGGGCATCTAGGTTGGTTCCACAGTCTGGCTATTGTGAATTGAGCAGCTATGAACATTGATGTGGCTGTATCTCTGTAGTATGCTGATTTTAAGTCCTTTGGGTATAGGCCAAGGAGTGGGATAGCTGGGTCAAATGGAGGGTCCATTCCAAGTTTTCTAAGGAATCTCCACACTGCTTTCCAGAGTGGCTGCACTAATTTGCAGCCCCACCACCAATGTATGACTGTACCTTTCTCCCCACATCCTCGCCAACACCTGTTGTTGCTCGTATTCTTGATAATCGCCATTCTAATTGGGGTGAGATGGAATCTTAGGGTGGTTTTGATTTGCATTTCTCTTATTACTAGAGATGTTGAACATTTTTCCATATGTTTGTTGATTGCTTGTAGATCTGCTTCTGTGAAGTGTCTATTCATTTCCTTAGCCCATTTGTCAACTGGATTATTTGAATTTTTGGAGTAGAGTTTTTTGAGTTCTTTATAGATTCTGGAGAATAGTGTTCTATCTGAAGTATGATTGGCAAAGATATTCTCCCACTCTGTAGGCTCTTTCTTCGCATTGCTGATAGTTTCCTTTGCTGAGAGAAAGCTTTTTAGTTTGAATCTATCCCAGTGGTTGATTCTAGCTTTTATTGCCTGTGCTATGGGAGTCCTGTTAAGGAAGTCTGATCCTAGACCAACAAGGTGAAGATTTGGACCTACTTATTCTTCTATAATCTGCAGGGTCTCTGGTCTGATTCCGAGGTCCTTAATCCATTTTGAGTTTAGTTTCGTGCATGGTGAGAGATATGGGTTTAGTTTCATTCTGTTGCATATGGATTTCCAATTCTCCCAGCACCATTTGTTGAAGAGGCTATCTTTTCTCCATTGCATATTTTTGTCACCTGTGTGTAGTATGAGAAAATTGTATTTATTTGGGTTTGTGTCCGTGTCCTCTATTCTGTACCATTGATCTACCTTTCTATTTTGGTACCAATACCATGCCGTTTTTGTTACTATTGCTTTGTAGTAGAGTTGAAGATCTCGTATTGCAATGCCCCCTGTTTCACTCTTCCTGCTAAGGATTGCTTTAGCTATTCTGGGTTTCTTATTCTTCCAGATGAATTTCATAGTTGCTTGCTCTATTTCTGTAAGGTACGTCATTGGGATTTTAATTGGAATTGCATTGAATTTGTATAGCACTTTAGGTAGTATGGCCATTTTGACAATATTAATTCTTCCTATCCAAGAACATGGAAGATCTTTCCATCTTCTAAGGTGTTCTTTAATTTCTTTCTTTAGTGTTGTATAGTTCTCATTGTAGAGGTCTTTCACCTCTTTTGTGAGATTGATTCCCAAGTATTTTATTTTTTTTTTGAGGCTATTGGGAATGGGGTAGTTTTCCTAATTTCTCTTTCTGAAGATTCATCACTTATGTATAAAAATGCGTTGGATTTATGGGCATTGATCTTGTAACCTGCTACTTTACTGAATTCACTTATGAGTTCTAAGAGTTTTCTGGTGGAATTTCCAGGTTCCTCTAAATATATAATCATGTCATCAGCGAACAGGGATAGTTTGAGTTCTTCTTTTCCAATTCGTATCCCTTTAATTTCTTTGGTTTGTCTAATTGCTCTGGCCAGAGTCTCAAGAATGATATTGAATAGGAGTGGTGAAAGAGGGCATCCCTGCCTTGTTCCAGTTTTTAGGGGGAATGCTTTCAGTTTTTCACCATTTAGAATGATATTAGTCATGGGCTTAGCATAAATGGCCTTTACAATGTTAAGGAATGTTCCCACTATCCCTATTTTTTCTAGTGTTTTGAGCATGAAGGGGTGCTGTATTTTATCAAATGCTTTTTCTGCATCTATTGAAATAATCATGTGATTCTTGACTTTAAGTCTATTAATATGGTGAATTACGTTTATTGATTTCCTGATGTTGAACCAACCTTGCATCCCTGGGATGAAACCCACTTGATCATGGTGCACTATCTTTTTAATATGTTTTTGTATGCGATTTGCTAAAATTTTGTTGAGAATTTTTGCGTCGATGTTCATTAAGGATATTGGTCTGAAATTTTCTTTCCTTGATGAGTCTCTGTCTGGTTTAGGTATCAGGGTGATATTGGCTTCATACAATGAGTTTGGGAGGGTTCCCTCCTCTTCTATTTTATGGAATACTTTGAGAAGTATTGGAATGAGCTCTTCTTTAAAGGTTTTGTAGAACTCGGCTGAGAACCCATCTGGTGCCGGACTTTTCTTTGTTGGTAGGCTTTTGATGACTTCTTCTATTTCAGTACTTGAAATTGGTCTATTTAAATTGTTTATGTCCTCCTCGTTCAGTTGAGGCAATTCATATGTCTCTAGAAACCTGTTGATGTCTTCGAAATTTTCTATTTTGTTGGAGTATAGATTTTCAAAATAGCTTCTAATTATGTTTTGTATTTCAGTCCTGTCTGTTGTGATATTTCCTTGTTCATTCCGAATTTTAGTGATTTGGGTTTTCTCTCGTCTTCTCTTTGTTAGTGTGGCTAAAGGTTTATCAATTTTGTTTATTTTTTCGAAGAACCAACTATTTATTTTGTCAATTTTTTGTAGTGTTTCTTTTGTTTCAATTTCATTGATTTCAGCTCTGAGTTTAACTATTTCCTGTCTTCTACTAATTTTGGTGCTGTTCTGTTCTTTTTCTAGGGCTTTGAGCTGTAGTGTTAGGTCGTTTATTTGTTGAGTTTTACTTCTTTTATTAAATGCGCTCCATGAAATAAATTTCCCTCTAAGTACTGCTTTCATAGTGTCCCAGGGATTTTGATATGAGGTTTCTTTGTTCTCATTTACCTCTAAGAATTTTTTAATTTCCTTCCTAATATCTTCTGTTATCCATTCATCATATAATAGCATATTGTTTAATCTCCAGATGTTGGAATAGTTTCTGTGTTTTACTCTTTCATTTATTTCTAACTTCAATCCATTATGATCTGATAGAATACATGGTAGTGTCTCTATCTTCTTGTATTTGCTAACATTAGCTTTGTGGCATAATATGGTCTATTTTAGAGAAGGATCCATGTGCTGCTGAGAAGAAAGTGTATTCGCTCTTGGTTGGATGGTATATTCTATAAATGTCCATTAAGTCTAAATTATTGATTCTGTTATTGAGATCTATGGTTTCTTTGTTCAATTTTTGTCTGGAAGATCTATCCAGTGGTGAGAGAGGCGTGTTAAAATCACCTAGTATTATTGTGTTATGGTCTATTTGGTTTCTGAAATTGAGAAGGATTTGTTTGACATACATGGATGAGCCACTGTTTGGGGCATAGATGTTTATGATTGTTATATCTTGCTGATTTATGCTTCCCTTAAGCAGTATGAAATGACCTTCTTTATCCCTTCTGACTAACTTTGGCTTGAAGTCCACATTATCTGAAATGAGGATGGATACTCCAGCTTTTTTGCTGAGTCCATGTGCATGGTATGTTTTTCCCCATCCTTTCACCTTTAGTCTATGGGTATCTTTTTCTATGAGGTGAGTCTCTTGCAGGCAACATATTGTTGGATCTTTCTTTTTAATCCAATCTGCCAGTCTATGTCTTTTGATTGATGAATTCAGGCCATTAACATTCAGGGTTATTATTGAGATATGATTTGGTTTCCCAGTCATTTGGTTCATTTTTAAAATTTTATTTATTTATTTGTTTGACACAACTTGTTTCCTCCTTTATTTGACAGTTCCTTTAGGATAATTCCTCCCTTTGCTGATTTGCTTCTTTGTTTTTCATCTCTTCCTCATGGAATATTTTGCTGAGAATGTTTTGTAATGCTGGCTTTCTTTTTGTAAATTCTTTTAGCTTTTGTTTATCATGGAAGGATTTTATTTCATCGTCAAATTTGAAGGTAAGTTTTGCTGGGTATAAGATTCTTGGTTGGCATCCATTTTCTTTCAGGGCTTGAAAAATGTTGTTCCAGGCCCTTCTAGCTTTTAGGGTCTGGATTGAAAAATCTGCTGATATCCGTATTGGTTTCCCCCTGAATGTAATTTGGTTCTTTTCTCTCACAGCCTTTAAAATTCTGTCTTTATTTTGTATGTTAGGTATTTTCATTATAATGTGCCTTGGTGTGGGTCTGTTGTAATTTTGTGTATTTGGAGTCCTATAAGCCTCTTGAACTTGATTTTCCATTTCATTTTTCAGATTTGGGAAATTTTCTGATATTATTTCATTGAATAAATTGTTCATTCCTTTGGCTTGTTTCTCTAGGCCTTCCTCAATCCCAATAATTCTTAAATTTGGCCTTTTCATGATATCCCATAGTTCTTGTAGATTCTGTTCATGATTTCTTACCATCTTCTCTGTTTGTTCAACTTTGTTTTCAAGGTTAAATATTTTGTCTTCAATGTCTGAGGTTCTGTCTTCCAGGTGTTCTATCCTACTGGATATGCTTTCTATGGAGTTCTTAATTTGGTTTATTGTTTCCTTTATGTCAAGGATTTCTGTTTGGTTTTTTTTTCAATATCTCTAACTCTTTATTGAAATGATCTTTTGCTTCCTGTATTTGCTCTTTTAACTGTCGATTGGTGTGATCATTCAGTGCTTGCATTTGCTCTTTCATCTTATCATTCAGTGCATGCATTTGCTCTTTCATCTCATCGTTTGCTTCCCTGATCATTTTAATTATGTACATTCTGGACTCCTTTTCTGTCATTTCTTCTGCCATGCTGTCATTGGGTTTTATTGATGTAACATCTAGATTTGTTTGCAGCATTTTCTTTCCTTGTTTTCTTATATTGTTCAGGTATCAGTGGACCGCTGAGATATTGCAGATTTCCTCTATTGACTTACAATGTCCCTGAAGATTTCTATATATATCCCCCCTTAGCCTTCAGTAGGCTGAAGTCTTGGAGGAAGTTGATAATGCGGTGCTCCACAAGGAAGCTGCCTCTCTAGGAGTGGTGGCCTTCAGGTGGGGTATATTCCCTGCTAGTGGGCAGAGGTGCCTCCACTTGTTGACTAATGGTCATCCAAAGGGGACCTAGGCTCCAGGCTGAGGCAAGGCCTGTTTGGGCCTGAGTCTCTGGTTTTACGGTCCTTGTGGGGAAACCTCACCCGGCAGGGAAGACTCACCCGGTGGGGAGGTCTCGCTGGTCAGTTCCCTCCTAGAGGTTCCCCTCAATTTACAGCTACCGCCTGGGCTGGGCTGCCTTCCTCTGCAAAGTTCCCAGGGGCCCCGGCCCTACCTCCTGGGCCTGGGAGCCTCACCCTTCGCAGATGAATCTCCTTAGGCTGCCCCTCCTCAGAGAATCTGCCCGCAGGCCTGGAACCTTCGCTCTGCCCTAAGCCTGTCTCTGTGCAGCTCTTCCACCAAGAAGCCTCCTAGATCCTGGGACCCTGCTGTGCACCTAATCGCCTGGCTATGCGGCCCCTCCTCTGAGCAGCCACCTGGGGCCCCATACAATCGCTCTGAGTCCCAGAGACCCACCACACGCCTCTTCCTCCAGACAGCCGCCCAGTATTCCGGTGCGGTCACTAGGAGTCCAAGAAACTCACTGCGTGCCTCCACCTCCCACCAACCACCCGTAGCCCTGGGCAATCAATCACTCCGAGTCAAAGTGACCCTCCCCGTTCCTCCTCCTTCTCCAGATAACCCCCCGGGTGTTCAGGAGCGGTCGCTCTGAGTGACTCTGAATCCACGTGACCCGCCGCACGGGTCCTCCGGGCAACAGCCCGGAGCTCTGGTGCGGCCACTCAAGACCAAGTGACCCACCACGCTTCTCCTCCAGGCAGCCCCCCTGTGTTCAGGAGCTGTCACTTTAAGTCCAAACAACTCACCACACGCCTTCTCCTCTGAGCAGCCACCTGGAGCGCTAATGCAGTCACTGTGAGTCCAAACGACCCGCCACGCTCCTCCTTCTCCTCCTCCTATTCCTCTGGGCAGGCCCCGGTGTTCAGAAGTGGTCTGAGTCCAAACAGCTCGCCACGCAGCCCCTCCTCTGGCAATCGCCTGTAGCTCTGGTGCAGTCACTCCGAATACAAGCGGCCACGTTCCTCCTCCTCCTCCTCAGGGCAGGCCCCGGTGTTCTGAGTCCACACAGCTCTCCTCGCCACTCCTCCCGTGGGCAGCCGCCGGAGCCCCAGTGGATGCTCCGAGTCCCAACGCTGTGCCGAGCGGTCTCCTTTACGGTGCTCCCAGTTGTCCGAGTTCACTGCTCCAGCGGGGGGAGGGGCGTCTCGCTGGCAGCTCTACTTCACAAGTTCCCTGCGTTCCGGGACCACCGTCCCATCCAGGACGCCTTCCCAACGGGTGAGAGTCACCCGGCTGCTTTGAATTGGTCCCAAGTGTCTCAATATCTCCTCTTTTGAATCCTGAGTCCTGGAGCAACATGAAATGCAGCCACCCTCTAGGCCGCCATCTTGAAACCTCCTAGTATTTTGAGCATGAAGGGGTGTTATAGTTTGTCGAACGCTTTTTCTGTGTCAATTGATATAACCATATGATTCTTATCCTTAAGTCTTTTGACATGATGGATTACGTTTATTGATTTGCAGATGTTAAACCATCCTTGCATTCCAGGGATGAGCCCCACTTGATCATGGTGCATGATTTTCCTAATATGTTTTTGGATACGGTTTGCCAATATTTTGTTAAGGATCTTTGCATCTATATTCATCAAGGATATTGGTCTAAAATTTTCTTTCCTTGATGTGTCTTTGCCTGATTTGGGTATGAGGGTGATATTGGCTTCATAGAATGAGTTTGGTAGGGTAACCTCCTTTTTTATTCCCTGGAATACTTTGAGAAGTATTGGAATGAGTTCTTCTTTGAAGGTCTTGTAGAACTCGTCTGAGAATCCGTCTGGTCCTGGGCTTTTCTTGGATGGTAGATTTTTAATGGCTTCTTCTGTTTCATTGCTTGATATTGATCTGTTTAAATTGTGTATGTCCTCCTGGCTCAGTTTGGGAGGAGCATATGTCTCTAGAAATTTGTCAATGTCTTCGGTAGTGTCTATTTTATTGGAATACAGATTTTTGAAGTAGCTTCTCATTATGTTATGTATCTCAGTGGTGTCTGTCGTGATATTTCCTTTTTCATCATGAATTTTAATAATTTGAGTTTTCTCTCTCCTCTTTGTTAGTGTAGCTAAGGGTTTGTCTATTTTGTTTACTTTTTCAAAGAACCAACTTTTTGTTTTGTCAATTTTTTAAATTGTTTCTTTTGTTTCAATTTCATTGATTTCAGCTCTGATTTTAATTATTTCCTGTTTTCTACTACTTTTGCTGTTATTCTGTTCTTCTTTTTCTAGGGCTTTGAGCTGTAATGTTAGGTCATTTAGTTGTTGACTTTTCATTCTTTTCTGGAATGCGCTTCATGCAATGAATTTTCCTCTTAGTACTGCTTTCATAGTGTCCCAGAGATTTTGATATGTTGTATCATTGTTCTCATTGACCTCTAAGAATTTTTTTATCTCCTCCCTGATGTTTTCTGTTATCCATGTTTCATTGAATAGCATATTATTTAGTCTCCAGGTTTTGGAGTAATTTCTGTTTTTTATTTTGTCATTGATTTCTACTCTCAGTCCATTATAATCTGATAGAACACAAGGCAGTATCTCTGTTTTTTTGCATTTCCTATGGGCTGCTTTGTGGCATAACATATGGTCTATTTTTGAGAAGGTTCCATGTGCTGCTGAGAAGAAAGTGAATCTGCTTGTTGATGGATGGAATATTCTATACATGTCTATTAAGTCTAGGTTATTGATAGTGTTATTGAGTTCCATGGTTTCTTTGGTTGGTTTTTGTTTGGAAGATCTATCTAGTGGTGACAGCAGTGCATTAAAGTCACGCAGAATTATTGTGTTGTGGTCTATTTGATTCCTGAAATCGAGGAGGATTTGTTTGATGTACAAGGATGCAACATTGTTTGGGGCATAAATATTTACTATCGTATGTCTTCCTGATTTATGGTTCCCTTAAGCAGTATGAAATGTCCTTCTGTATCCCTTCTGACTAACTTTGGCTTGAAGTCCACTTTATCTGATATAAGGATGAAAACCCCTGCTTTTTTACTGAGTCCATGTGTGTGGTAGGTTTTTTTCCCATCCTTTCACCTTCATTCTGTGGATGTCTTTTTCTATAAGATGAGTCTCTTGCAAGCAGCATATTGTTGGGTCTTTCTTTTTAATCCATTCTGCCAGTCTATGTCTTTTTATTGATGAGTTTAGGCCATTAACGTTCAGGGTTATTATTGAGATATGATTTGTATTCCCAGGTATTTGGGCTTATTTTTGGTTTTTAAGTTGGCTTGGTTTCTCCTTTGAGTGGTTTTTCTCTAAGGTAGTCCCTCCCTTTGCTGACCTACATTGTTGTTTTTCATTTCCTCCTCATGGAATATTTTGTTGAGAACATTCTGTAGTGCAGGCTTTCTATTTGTAAATTCTTTTAACTTTTGTTTATCATGGAAGGATTTTATTTCATCTTCAAATCTGAAGGTTAGTTTTGCTGGGTATAGGATTCTTGGTTGACAACCATGTTCTTTCAGAACTTGAAATATGTTGTTCTAGGCCCTTCTAGCTTTTAGAGTCTGGGTTGAGAAGTCGGCTGCTATCTGTATTGGTTTACCCCTATATGTAATCTGATGCTTTTCTCTTGTGGCCTTCAAAATCCTATCTTTATCTTGAATGTTAGGCATTTTCATTATAATGTGACTTGGTGTGGATCTGTTGTGATTATGTGCATTTGGTGTTCTGTGAGCCTCTTGTATTTGATTTTCCATTTCATTCTTCAGGTTTGGGAAATTTTCTGATATTATTTCATTGAATAGGTTGTTCATTCCTTTGGTTTGTATCTCTGTGCCTTCCTCAATCCCAATAATTCTTAAATTTGGTCTTTTCATGATGTCCCATAGTTCTTGGAGATTCTGTTCATGATTTCTTACCATCTTCTCTGGGCAACTTTATTTTCAAGATTAAATATTTTGTCTTCATTGTCGGAGGTTCTGTCTTCCAAGTGGTCTAGTCGTTTGGTGATGCTTTCCATTGAGTTTTTTATTTGGTTTATTGTTTCCTTCATTTCAAGGATTTCCATTTTGTTTTTGTTTTTGTTTTTTGAATCTCTATCTCTTTGTTGAAATGATCATTTGCTTCCTGCAGGTGCTCTTTCAGCTTATTGGCATTATCATTCATTGCCTGCATTTGCTCTCTTATCTCATCCTTTGCTTCGCGAATCATCTTAATCATGTATAATCTGAAGTCCTTTTCTGACATTTCTTCTAACATACTGTCATTGAATTCTATTCATATAGAATCTAGATTTGTTTGGATCATTTCCTTCCCTTGTTTTTTCATGTTGTTCATGTATCTTCCCCTCTAGCAGTGCAGATCTGGGGTATTTCAGATTTCCCCCTATAGGCTTATAGTGGCCCTATAGGTTTCCAAAACCTTTTCTTTAAGGGGAGATCAATATTAGCAGTGCCCAATTCAGACACTATGCAATCCTAGACCAAATAGCCCCTATGAGGACAATAACAAAATTGCCATAATAAACAGAATGAGTTCAAATATTATCTTCAGTAAAACAAACAGATTTGCAATAAGGTCTGCAGTTTCTAATGGAGGACAAAGAGGATGCAGAGGGATGTAGAATGTAGCTGTTAATGGGATAGGAAAAGAATATACAGAAGTTCTAGATAATAGAAAGTATGAGAGTGTAATCAAAAGAAATTGGATGTTAGCATGCAAAAAAGGGAGACAGAGACTCTGTGGGAACAGGTAAACAAAAGGAAAAGAGAGCAAGAAAAATAAAGAAATAAAAACTTAAAATTGTTCAATAAGGAGAAAAAAGAAAATCTACGGTATAACAGTCATATAGTAATGAAACCTCCCAGTGTTCAGTAGCCTGATGCATGAGAGGTACCTGACAATGAGCTCCAAGTCTCCAGCAGGCATCTCAGGATGGGATTTGCCCCACGTGAAGATTGGAGCTACGGCTTCCAGGATTATCCAAGATGGCTGTTCTGGCTTCCAAATGTGTTGGCAAATGGGGAGCTGCAGCTCAGGGTGTGGATGTGGTCAGCTGGATATCCTGGAGGTGGGGTGCGGTTGGTTAGGCAGGGGTCCTAGAGGCCAGGTGCAATCAGTCGATCTGGGGTCCCGGTGATAGGGCGCAGTCAGTTGGTCTGGGGGTCCTGGCGGCAGGGAGCAGTCAGTGGATGTGAGGGCCCCAGAGGCAGGGAGTGATAAGTCGGGCTGAGGGATCCTGGAGACTGGGCTCAGTCAGTCTGGCCAGGGGTCCTACGGGGCCTGGCTGTTGTTGGCAACCACGTGTAATCAAACCTGCAGGTACTGTAACAGTGAACTTCCAGGCAACAGCAGACAGCTGGTGCTCCACTGGCGGTCGGCCATCAGTTCACTGACTGTTCTCGGACGATCAGGAGGTGAACCTCGAGCGTTGAGTGATGGGTAGGTGTAAGGCAGCCGATGGACAGGCGAGAGGCAGGCAAATGGCGGATGATAGGTGCCTGACAGTGAGCAATCTGCACTCAAAAAAGGTGTCGATATGCTGGCAGACTGCAGGTCATCACAGCAGACAAATGGGGTAAACAGCAGGGAATTGGTAAGCAGAAAAACCTGCCTCACCAAGAAACAGATATCCTCTGCTTGAAACCGGAGTTACAGAGCGACAAGGAATGCAGCCTCCCTCTAGTCTGCCATCTTGGATCTCCCAAACTGACCTTTAAGTTGTAATCCTACTGCCTCGGTCTCCCTAGTAGCTGAAATTATAGGAATGCATCACTACACCCAGTAAATCATTTTCATAATAACCCTTTACTGCCTTATTTTGAATCTTCAAAGTTTCAAAGTTGATTTTCATTAAATTTCTTTAAAACTAAGCAGTTTAATAAAAAGTCTCAAAAATATAAATTAAAAACCAGTCTCATGTAAAGATTTCTATTTTCCAGTCACCTTTTACAATATGGAATACTTCACATACCAGATCTTCTCTAAATTTTTAGGTTTTGGCCCATTCTCCCCAGTCCTTGGTCCAGGGCAAAGTCCTGCTGGTGTTAGGGCACAGAGCCCAAATAAAACATTTGTTTCTCAGAGAAAGAGTTTTTCTGCTTAAAGTTCTGAAACAAATTCTGCTTAAATTGTTTTAGGAGATAAAAGAAGTGGAAAAGGTATATGAGACACTACTGATGTTCTGACAAGTCATCCATTAACTCATCACATATATATTGAGTACAATTCCAAGAACTGAGGACACTGGTAGACGAGACAAAGATCTACTCCTGTCAAGCTGGCATTCTATTCAATGGAATTGGAGGTAAAAACAATGAAAAAGCAAAGAAATATCTAACTTGGTATTAAGTAATGCCCAGTGAGAAATAATTGTATAGCAGTGTTATAGTTAAGATCTTGAAAGTTCCCCCCAAAGACCATGTATTCAAGGCTTGGTTCCCAGCCCATGGTACTATTAGGAAGTGATGGAACCTGTAGGAAATGGGACCTATAGGAAGGAAGTCATGTAATTGAGGATATGCTCTTAAAGAAGATATACTGGGGACCCAGTCCTTTCTCTTTCTTTCTTTGCTTCCTGGCTGCCTTGAGGTGTGTACTTTCCTTCACCATGTGCTCCCACCATGTTATAATTCCTTGCTACAAGCCTAAAACCAAGACTGAAACTTATGAAACCATGTTCCAAAAGAAAACTTTCCTCCTGATAAGTTGTTTATCTCAGGTATTTTGTCACAGTGATGGACATCTGGCTAACACAAGCAGGATAAGGGTACCAAGAGTGATATAATATCTATTTTTTAATAAAGTAGCCAGTGAACACTCCTCTGAGAAAATGACAGTAGAGCAGAGATTTGGTAGAAATTAAAACAGAACATTTCAAACTGAGATCAGAGGCAGCACAGGCTCCAAGTCAGGAAAAGGTATTGAGTGTTTGTGGAATATGACCTCTCAAAGTCATGACTTGAGAGGAAAGAAGGAAGATGAAAAAGTGGAAAAGACCAGAGAAAAGATAGAGGAGTCAGTTCAAGTGAAATCTTGAAGGCCTTTATAAGGACATTAGCTTTTACTCTGAATTGAGAAGCCATTAAAAAATATGGGCAAGGTAATGTTGACAGGATTTACATCTTCAAAAGATCACTCTGGCTACTATAGGGAAAATTAGCTGGGGTGGGAGCAAGTAGAAAGACCATTTTGAATGCTAGCAACATGGCTCAGGAGAAAGATGATGGGATCCCAGGAATGGTGGTACATGCCTATAATCCCAGCAACTCAGGATGCTGAATGTTATGGTTTGGATGTGAGGTGTACCCCAAAAGCTCATGTGTGACACAATGCAAGAAGGTTCAGAGGCTAAATGATTGGGTTATAAAAGTCTTAACCAATCAGTGAATTAATTCCCCTGTTGGGATTAACTGAGCGGTAACTGAAGGCAAGTGGGGTGTGGCTGGAGGAGGTAGTTATTGGGGGCATGCCTATGGGATATTTATTTTGTATCTGGCAAGTGAATTCTCCTTCTGCTTCCTGATCATTATGTGAGCCACTTCCCTCTGCCACACCTTCTGCCATGATGTTCAGCCTCACCTAGAGCCCCAAGGAATGGAACCAGCTATTTGTGGACTGAAACCTCTGAAAGCATGAGCCCCTAAATAAACTTTTCCTCCTCTGCAATTGCTCTGATCAAATCTTTTAGTCACAGTGAGAAAAAGCTGACTAAAATACCGAGGCAGGAGGATCGCAAGTTCAAAGTCAGCCTCAGCAACTTAACAAAGCCCTATGCAACTCAATGAGACCCTGTCTCAAAATAAAAATTAGAAAGGACTGGGTAACTCAGTGGTAAAGTGCCCCTGGGTTCAATCCATGGTTGAAAAAAAAAGAACAGAGAAAAATGATGGGAACCTGGATCAGGGTCCACTAGCAGAAATGGAATTCAGATAATATTTAGAAGGTGGACCTATGGTTACTTAGGGGAGCAGGGAAAGAGAAATATCAAATATGTCTCCCAGATTTTTAAAAATATGACAGGCTGAGTTATTTTTTGTGTTATGGACATGTAACAGAATAGTATAATGAACAGGTTTGGAAAGGGAAAGGATTAAGAATT
Organism: Sciurus vulgaris; assembly: GCF_902686455.1. Lineage (NCBI taxonomy): Eukaryota > Metazoa > Chordata > Mammalia > Rodentia > Sciuridae > Sciurus > Sciurus vulgaris. Next base: position 91,130,681 of record NC_136471.1, on the reverse strand, counting down.
CTGCTTTTGACATGTTAAGTTATAGAGGCCTATTAGGTATCCAAATGGAACATTCATGTCAACATAAGTGTATAAGTCTGAATTTCAGAAAAGAATTTAGGACAAGGCATGTAAAATTTTGTCATGAGCATACATGGCTTTGTAGGCCATGAGACTTGACAAAATTACTAAAGGAAAGACTATAGTTAAAGGCCCCTGGGCTGGGGAGATAGCTCAGTTGGTAGAGTGCTTGCCTTGCAAGCACAAGGCCCTGGGTTCTATCCCTAGCACCACAAAAAAAAGGCCCCCAAATTAAGATTGAGATACTAGAATGCTTAGATATTGAGAGGATGAGGAGGAAGCACAAAAAGAGACCAAAAGTTAGAGAGTATAAAACTCATGAGTGTGGTACCTTAGAAGTGAACGATGTGTTTCAAGAAGGAAGGAGTGTAAAATTTTACTAAGAGGCTGAGTAAGGTAAGACTCAAAATTAACCACTGTTTTGTCACTGTGAAAGTTATTGGTGACAAGAGTGGTTCAAGGAGTAGTGGAGACAAGAGATTGACTAAAGTAGGTTGGGGAGACAAGATGAAATGAAGAAATAGAGATCATCAGTGTGGACAGAACTATCTAGGAATTTTTCTCTGAGAGGGAGCAGAGAAAGGAGGAAAGGAAAAGATTCCTGTTCTTTTTTAGTCTCCAAACATCTGTTTTGTGGCATATACACCAAAGAGAGTTCTGAAATATGTGAAGCAAACACTGATAGAATTGAAAGAAAAAACAGAAAAATCCATCATTATAGATAGAGATTTTGATATCCCCCTCTCAACCATCAGAAGTACAAATAGAACCAGGCATGATAGCTCACACCTATAATCCCAGTGACTCAGGAGACTGAGGGAGGAAGAATCACAAGTTCAATCCCCAGTACCAAAAATAAAATATATTTTTTAAAATATATTTTTTAGATGTTGATAGACCTTTATTTTATTCATTTATTTATGTGCCATGCTGAGAATTGAACCCAGTGCCTCACACATGCTAGGCAAGCACTCTACTACTGAGCCACAACCCCAGCCCCATGTATTCAATTATTGATGGATGAAATATTCCATATATATATATATATATATGTTAAGTCTAAATTATCAATTATTATTTAGGTCTACACTTGCTTTGTTTAGTTTTTGTTTGGAAGATCTACCCAGTGGTGAGAGAAGTGTGTTAAAATCACCCAGTATTATTGTGTCATGGTCTGTTTGATTCTTGAAATTCAGAAGGGTTTGTTTGATGTATGTAGATGCTCCATTGTTTTGGGCATAAATATTTATGATTGTTGTGTCCTGTTGATGTATGAAATGTCCTTCTTTGTCCCTTCTGATTAACTTTGGATTGAAGTCCACTATATCTGATATGAGGAGAGAAATCCCTGCTTGTTTACACAATCCATGTGAGTGATATGTTTTCTCTCATTCTTTCACCTTCAGTTTATGAATATCTTTGCCTATGAGGTGAGTCTCTTGGAGACAGCATATTGTTGGGTTTTCTTTTTTAATCCAACCAGCAAGTCTATGTCTTTTTTTAAGTCTATGTCTTTTGATTGATGAGTTTAGGCCATTTATGTTCAAGATTATTATTGAGATATGATTTGTATTCCCAGTCATTTTTATTTATTTCTGGGTGATCTTATACATTTATTTATTTATTTATTTCTATGTGGTGGTGAGGATTGTACCCAGTGCCTCACACGTGCTAGGCAATCACTCTACTACTGAGATTTTACCCCAGACCTATCTCTGGTTTTTAATTTGAATTAGTTTCTTCTTTGACTATCTTTTAGTGTAGTTCTTCCTTTGCTGGTTTTCACTTTTTTTCTTTCATTTAATCTTCATGGAATATTTCGCTGAGAATGTTTTGTAATGCAGGCTTCCTAGTTGTGTATCCTTTTAACTTTGGTTTATTATGGAAGGTTTTTACATCATCTTCAAATCTGAAGCTTAATTATGCTGGGTATAGAATTCTTGGTTGTCATCCATTTTCTTTCAGAGCTTGGTATATATTATTCCAAGACCTCCTGGCCTTGAGTGGGAAATCAACTGAGATCGGAATTAATTTCCCTCTAAATGTAATCTCTGGATATTTTTCTCTGGAGCCTTGAAAATTCTATTCTTATTTTGTATGTTAGGGGTTTTCATAATAATGTACCATTATTTGTTGGTTGATTGATTAGTTGGTGTTAGGGATTGAACCCAGGGGTGCTTAACCATTGAGCCACATTGAACCATATCCACAGCACTTTTTAGTTAGTATTTTGAGACAGGGTCTCACTCAGTTGCTTAAGGCCTTGCTATGTTGCTGAGGCTGGCCTTAAATATGTGATCCTCCTGCCTCAGCCTCCCGATTCCCTGGGAATACAGATGTACACCACTGTGACCTCAAAATAAAAAAATTTTAAAAAGGGCTGGGGATGTAGCTCAATGATAGAGTGTTCCTGGGTTCAATCTCCAGTACTACAAAAAATAAAAGAAGGAAGAAAAAGATGGAGAAGGACAAGAGAGAAGGAAAAGGAGGAGAAGGAAGTGGAGGAGGAAGAAGAAGAGGAGGAGGAGAAGGAATAGTAGTAGTAGGAGGAGGAGGAAGAAGAAGAAGAAGAAGAAATAATCAACTTATGGAGATTTGCAGATTGGTGGCAATAGTTTGGGAAAATATTCTAGTATCCTTGGGTCGTCTGATAATCAGACAGTCTTCATACCTCAAAAGTCATGCCAAAATAAACCAAATTCCTAGGACAGAAACACAGATGACTGACCTGTCCCAAAAATGTCAAAATGTTGGAACAAACACAGTGCAACCACAACAAAACTCAGAAGGAAAGAAGGGAGGAAGGGCAGAACCTTTAGTTCAACAGCACCTAGTCAATGTATATACTGTACCCTTCAGGGCCCATAAGTAACAGGACAATTATTCCCCCATGGTCTTAAATTGTTAGAGTGCATTCTTGGAAGAAAAACAAATCTCTCATCAGCAAATCTGGCTTATCTACGTTCTACCTCCTGGCATATTTCCCTTGTCCTTGTCCTTCAAAGGTAGCACTGAGAGGAACACAGGAGATTATTGACACCAGGGCTCTGACTGGGGCTGTCATCTTTTTCCTGGAGACTGGGATGTCCAGAGGGGATGGGACTCTCTGTCATGCTACTTCAATTCATACACAAACCCCTGTTCTCAAGATTTGGATTTTTCTGGTAACACAACTCCCTGTCAGAAGCATGTCGATTTTAATTTTGTTTTGGAAGACTCTGTTGTCCAGACTCCAATATCAGCAAATTGATCCACTATTTTTTAGCATTCTGATTTGTGCATGAAACCAGTGAAGGCATTTTGATAGTCTTGATTTTATAGATAATTCTTTTCTGTCTGAAAAGTTTGCATGGTGATTCAGAACTACTAGATCTGATTTATTCAATCATTAAAAAAAACTTTATTTTGAAATAATTATATATTCACAGGCCCAGATCTGATTTTGAGTCTCATTCCTGCCACTTGCCAGCTGAATCCTTGGCAAGTAATTTCAATTCTTGGAAACTGAAGTTTTTCCTTAAAACGTTTTAACTGCTTAACCTATACCCACCTCCTAGGACAATGCTCTTGCCAACAATGATCTACATCCATAGCAGCACTCCCATCTTACCTGACTGTACAACATCCTCTTCATTACTCTACACACAGTGATTACTGAGTTCTAGATATCACCACTTCATGTACCCCCAGAGCATTAGAATTCTTCAAGTCTCAAGAGCCAAAAATACATGACCCATTTTGGCTGACTTTGGAGTCTATCTACTCATTAGTCTGCAACAGAATTCTGAGAGTCACAAGTGTCCATTTTTCTTTGGCCAAGACTTACTATCTTGACAACATTGTAAATCAGGTCATTTCATCCTGTATCTAATCCCTATTTTCCCTGGCTACTACCAAGATCAATGCATTTTATCACGTTTCCTTTCTTCTGAATGCCCCAGTTTTCTCTCCTTTCATGTACTGCACTCCACCCCTTCTCCTTGCTCTCCAGACCCTGAAAACAGACTCCCTGGAACTCCTGCTCATGAATACACAAACTATTCTACATTTTATACTTATATGAATATTGTTTTCTCTTTAAGCCTTAACACAAACCTTGTTATTATTCTCAATTTTGGCTGTGGTCTTCTGTATTAGGCTACTCATTCTCATATTCCCCTCATAGATTATAGTGGAAATGTAAATATAGTGACATTATGAATCCACAGTGCTACTGTCAAACAATATGCCCTCTCTATTATGAAAAGAGTCAATTGGGCAAAGTGGTATCTGTAATACAGGCAATGTGGCAGGCTGACAGAGAAGGATCACAAGTTGGAGGTCAGCTTCAGTGACTTAACAGGGAGACCATGCCTCAACAACAACAACAACAATAAAAAAGTACTGGGGATGTCACACAGTGATAAACACCCTTGGATTCAGTCCCCAATTCCTAAATAAATAAACAAATATTCTTCTCAGACCAGTCTTCTCCCCTTACAACTTGATACACTACTGTTTTCATTCCACCTCTTCTCACATTTCATTAAGATTGTTAGGTGGAATGGGTATCTTCTTTTTCCCCTTTATTTTGGGGGGGGTGCTGGGGATCGAACCCAGGGCCTTATGTTTGCAAGGCAAGCACTCTACCGACTGAGCTATCTCCCCAGCACTCTTTTTCCCCTTTTTAAGCCCTCTGTGAGCCCATTTTTTTTCTCCATCCAAATTATACTCCATGGTTCAAGTTTGCAATGACTGTTCATATAAATATCCCTAATTTCATTTGCTCAATGATGTTTTTTGGGACCACCAGAACAAATCCCAACAATGGATTTGTATGCCCTCCCTTCTTATATGTGAACTTGTATGTGAACATAGAGAAAATCACATATATAAGCAGTGACAAATGTCAGATGGACCTTCTAGATCACACAGAGATCTTATCATTTTTTTCTTTTATCAATTCACTCATCCATCATCATCAAGCTTCTCTCCATTTTCACTCTCATCACGTTCAGCAAAAGATCTTGCTTCTTCCTTCATGGAGAAAGCAGAAACTCAGCTGGCAAGACCCTCACATTTCTACCCTGAATCTACAAACCTATCTCCATTTCCATTGAACATCTCCTTATCTGATACCCACCACTTGTATCTTCTTTGACATTCAGCTTTCTTATTATATTAAATTACTGCTTATCCAATTGTGGCTGCTGTAATTTTCAATCTTTCCATATCTACAGGCTCCATTTCATGAGTACAGAAATGAGTGTACTGCAAGAAAATCTATGTGTCACAGTCATCATTTCTTCACTATTTACACACTGCTCAACTCATTATACTGTGGTTTGGCATCCAGTATTGCTAAAAGTGCTCTCACTAAGATCACCAGTGAGTGAACAATAGGTTGCTAAAACTAAATGACCATATTGTAGCCCTCATCTCATTAACTCCTCATTAGCACCTGACACACAGTTACACCTATTTTCAACACTTACCCTTAACTTTCTTTATAACATATCCCTACCACTTTTGGTAGAAGGTTTTCCTACAGTGAATATTAACTGGGGAAAATTCTCCAGAGATTTCTCTTAATCCCCTTGCTTTTTATCTTCAATTTTTGTTAATCTTCCTTCCTAAGCAGTCTCACATGTATCTATGAATCCAGGACCCATTTGTGTGCTGATGGATAATGCTCATTATAAGATATTCAAGTAATGCAGAAAAGCACAAAGAAGACAGTAAAAAATTACCTTAAAATGCCACACGCCAAGACAGGCATGGTTAACGTTAGCTAAACGTTTCAGACACCTCCCGATGCATAAGAAAACATTGTTATTTAGTTCTTCTATAGGATGATGCACTAGTGGGCAATTTTCTTCTGTCCCTTGGGTTGTGTTTTCCCTCAAATTTGGTTTTCAACCTGTCTGCATATTATGTTCTTGTTTTCTTTTTCCCTCTGCTACGTTTCCATAATAGCCTATCCCTTTCAACTTGCTCCTGCTTAAATGGAAAACTCTGTTCAGTCTTCTATTTTCCAAGATACATGGTGGGTGAATTCTCCCACATTCACTTGAACTGGACTCCCCTTGCCCCCTTCTCAGCGCTGCATTTTGAGATTTGTGCATAGCCGTCCATAGCTTAAGGGTTCTCCAAGTCAGAGAGTAGTGGCAGTGTTGAACACTTCCACACAAGATCTGGGTTCTAACACTTTTCACATTATGGCAGGAGGTCTTCCTAACTTGTGTTGTGGCTCGAGGGGCACTCTGCTGGCCTTTACCACTTTTCTTTAATTAAGCATTGCAGGAGGGGAATTCTGACCTGACGCCATCTTGTCTTTGCCTGGCAGCTGAAAGAGTGACTTATATGTACAGTCTGGACTCCTCTTTTTTTCTCTAGATCCATATAATGAGCAGGGTCATTAACATCTCCTCTTATGCCTGATGCAGTGGCACGGGGATGCATTCCCAGCAACCCAGGAGGATGGTGAGTTCCAAGTCAGCCCAGGCAACTTAGTGAGACCCGTCTTAGAAGAAAAAATGGAAAGGGCTGGGATGTTGCTCAGTGATAAAGCACCCCAGGATTCACTACCCTATACCAAAAAGCACAAACAACAAACAATAACGACAAAAAAAAATATCTTCTCTTATATGTTGTGGCAACCTGGGTCCTTGACACTTGGCCCCAACCAACAAATTCAGTTGGATCCAACTTTATATCCTTCCACCTTTATCCCATAGCCCTAGTATCTATTCCCACATATGCTCCCTGGATTTGCATCTGAATAAATTAGAAAACTCAAGTTGTTCTTCTGCAGTGTAGAGTGTCTCTTCATGGATCATCCTTTGCACTTCACTTTTAGGGGGTCTGCTGGGACTTGAGTGCAATTATAGTCTAGAAACAAAGATGGGTTGTGAGTGTGGAGCCTGAGACAAACCAGCACTGTCTGGCAAGGCAACTGCATGGAGGGGATGGGGAGGAGACCATTGCAGTTTTCTCAGGCAATGCAGACCTCATCTCCTCAGACGGGGATGGAAAGACTGGCACTGCTAGGACTGGAGACAGGGGTTCTACTCAGGCCCTCAAAGGATGAGATGGTGCCTGCCCACAGTGGGGAGGCCCATCCACTTTACTTAGTCCACCATCCCAGACATTCATCTTCTCTTGTAAACACTCTCACAGGGCTGCCAACAAAAATGTTTCATCAGATATCTGACCAGCTCAAGGCCCTGTTAAGTGGACAAACTAAATTAATCATCACATTCAGGGAGGGAAGCCTCTCCCCAGTAGAATTCCTCTTGTACCACATTAGCCACCCTTGCATGCCACCCTTAGGCTGATCAATAAATAAGAGCATTGAGAATACTACCACTGATTTAGATCAGCTCTGATTTCCTGCCTGAAGTCAAGGGATGCCTGTAAAATATCTGAATAGGAAGGGTAGGTCGGGAAATGCTTGCTGGGTAGGCCAAGTGTCAAGGACCCAGGTCGCCACAACATATAAGAGAAGATATTTTTTTTTGTCGTTATTGTTTGTTGTTTGTGCTTTTTGGTATAGGGTAGTGAATCCTGGGGTGCTTTATCACTGAGCAACATCCCAGCCCTTTCCATTTTTTCTTCTAAGACGGGTCTCACTAAGTTGCCTGGGCTGACTTGGAACTCACCATCCTCCTGGGTTGCTGGGAATGCATCCCCGTGCCACTGCATCAGGCATAAGAGGAGATGTTAATGACCCTGCTCATTATATGGATCTAGAGAAAAAAAGAGGAGTCCAGACTGTACATATAAGTCACTCTTTCAGCTGCCAGGCAAAGACAAGATGGCGTCAGGTCAGAATTCCCCTCCTGCAATGCTTAATTAAAGAAAAGTGGTAAAGGCCAGCAGAGTGCCCCTCGAGCCACAACACAAGTTAGGAAGACCTCCTGCCATAATGTGAAAAGTGTTAGAACCCAGATCTTGTGTGGAAGTGTTCAACACTGCCACTACTCTCTGACTTGGAGAACCCTTAAGCTATGGACGGCTATGCACAAATCTCAAAATGCAGCGCTGAGAAGGGGGCAAGGGGAGTCCAGTTCAAGTGAATGTGGGAGAATTCACCCACCATGTATCTTGGAAAATAGAAGACTGAACAGAGTTTTCCATTTAAGCAGGAGCAAGTTGAAAGGGATAGGCTATTATGGAAACGTAGCAGAGGGAAAAAGAAAACAAGAACATAATATGCAGACAGGTTGAAAACCAAATTTGAGGGAAAACACAACCCAAGGGACAGAAGAAAATTGCCCACTAGTGCATCATCCTATAGAAGAACTAAATAACAATGTTTTCTTATGCATCGGGAGGTGTCTGAAACGTTTAGCTAACGTTAACCATGCCTGTCTTGGCGTGTGGCATTTTAAGGTAATTTTTTACTGTCTTCTTTGTGCTTTTCTGCATTACTTGAATATCTTATAATGAGCATTATCCATCAGCACACAAATGGGTCCTGGATTCATAGATACATGTGAGACTGCTTAGGAAGGAAGATTAACAAAAATTGAAGATAAAAAGCAAGGGGATTAAGAGAAATCTCCGTAGAATTTTCTCAGTTAATGATTGCCTTGGCAAAAGTTCCTGCCAAAGTTGAAGGAATTTTTTCAATGTAGTTGATACCAGATGTTCTAAATGGGAGTCACTGTGTTTCCATTGGTCATGTGGATTCATTTAGATGAAGACAAATGACAGCTATTGAGTTTAGTAACCTGTTGGTCATTGGTAACCTTAGTAATACTGGATATTCAGAGCAGAATGAAGTGAGTTGAGAAGTACATGAATAATCACAATATGCAGACAATTTCACATATTATTTCAATATATATAAGAACATTTTACTGCTCATGAGATGGAGTCAGTAGAGATGTTAAGGTTGTAAATACACCAACACAAGTGTCTCCTTAATAATCGATGCTGTGAATACAGGATGGAAACTAGTGGATATAGTGTTTAAGGTTTAGATGACAGGAAGGAAAGATGAGTTTGGAGTAAATGAGGAAAGGTTTTTAGATTTAGTGGTAGAAGTTGATATTCTAGTATGTTTCAATACTTCATACCTTTTTGTGACTAAATAATCCATTGTATGGATATATCATGTCTTCCCCATTTATCTGTTAATGGACATTTGGCCATTTTCAATAGTGCTCTCTACATTCACATATCAGTGGTTGAGCATTTCTCTTCTCTTTATTTTGGTGTGGGGGGTGGTATTGTATCTAGAGTTGCTTTACCATTGAGTTACATCCCCAAACTTGTTTTACTCTTTTAGACAGGGTCTCACTGAAGTTGCTGAGGTTGGACTCAAACTTATGATCCTGTGGCCTTAGCCTCCTGATTTGCTGGGATTATAGGCATGCTCATTTGAGTTTTCAATTTGGTGTGTGGGGGGTAATATTGCTAGGAATGGAATTGCTTCATCATATGATTATTCTGTTTAACTTTGTGAGGAACTGCCAAACTCTTCCACAGTGGCTGCAACATTTTCCTTCCACACCATCAATGCATGAGGGTTTCAATTTCTCCACAAATTTGTCAACCATAGTTGAACAATAACTTTTTTGTTGCTTTTGTTATTTATTGTATCCACCCCAGTAAGTATAAAGTGGTAAATCATTGTAGTCTTTTATCCCTCAGTATTGGGGATTGAACCCAGGGATCATTGTGGTTTTGACTTACATTTCCCTATTATATAATGATGTTGAGCTGTTTTCTTTTTTTTATTGTAAACAAATGGGATACATGTTGTTTCTCTGTTTGTACATGGCGTAAAGGTATACCATTTGTGTAATCATAAATTTACATAGAGTAATGTTGTTTGATTCATTCTGTTATTTTTTCCCTTCCCCCCACCCCTCCCACCCCTCTTTACCCTCTATACAGTACTTCCTTCCTCCATACTTGCCCCCCTCCCTAACCCTAACTCTAACCCTAACACTAACCCTTCCCTCCCCCCCCATTATGTGTCATCCTCCACTTATTAGCGATATCATTCGTCCTTTGGCTTTTTGAGATTGGCTTATCTCACTTAGCATGATATTCTCCAATTTCATCCATTTGCCTGCAAATGCCATAATTTTATCATTCTTTATGGCTGAGTAATATTCCATTGTATATATATACCACAGTTTCTTTATCCACTCATCAATTGAAGGGCATCTAGGTTGGTTCCACAGTCTGGCTATTGTGAATTGAGCAGCTATGAACATTGATGTGGCTGTATCTCTGTAGTATGCTGATTTTAAGTCCTTTGGGTATAGGCCAAGGAGTGGGATAGCTGGGTCAAATGGAGGGTCCATTCCAAGTTTTCTAAGGAATCTCCACACTGCTTTCCAGAGTGGCTGCACTAATTTGCAGCCCCACCACCAATGTATGACTGTACCTTTCTCCCCACATCCTCGCCAACACCTGTTGTTGCTCGTATTCTTGATAATCGCCATTCTAATTGGGGTGAGATGGAATCTTAGGGTGGTTTTGATTTGCATTTCTCTTATTACTAGAGATGTTGAACATTTTTCCATATGTTTGTTGATTGCTTGTAGATCTGCTTCTGTGAAGTGTCTATTCATTTCCTTAGCCCATTTGTCAACTGGATTATTTGAATTTTTGGAGTAGAGTTTTTTGAGTTCTTTATAGATTCTGGAGATTAGTGCTCTATCTGAAGTATGATTGGCAAAGATATTCTCCCACTCTGTAGGCTCTTTCTTCGCATTGCTGATAGTTTCCTTTGCTGAGAGAAAGCTTTTTAGTTTGAATCTATCCCAGTGGTTGATTCTAGCTTTTATTGCTTGTGCTATGGGAGTCCTGTTAAGGAAGTCTGATCCTAGACCAACAAGGTGAAGATTTGGACCTACTTTTTCTTCTATAATCTGCAGGGTCTCTGGTCTGATTCCGAGGTCCTTAATCCATTTTGAGTTTAGTTTCGTGCATGGTGAGAGATATGGGTTTAGTTTCATTCTGTTGCATATGGATTTCCAATTCTCCCAGCACCATTTGTTGAAGAGGCTATCTTTTCTCCATTGCATATTTTTGGCTCCTTTGTCTAGTATGAGAAAATTGTATTTATTTGGGTTTGTGTCCGTGTCCTCTATTCTGTACCATTGATCTACCTTTCTATTTTGGTACCAATACCATGCCGTTTTTGTTACTATTGCTTTGTAGTAGAGTTGAAGATCTCGTATTGCAATACTCCCTGTTTCACTCTTCATGTTAAGGATTGCTTTAGCTATTCTGGGTTTCTTATTCTTCCAGATGAATTTCATAATTGCTTGCTCTATTTCTGTAAGGTACGTCATTGGGATTTTAATTGGAATTGCATTGAATTTGTATAGCACTTTAGGTAGTATGGCCATTTTGACAATATTAATTCTTCCTATCCAAGAACATGGAAGATCTTTCCATCTTCTAAGGTGTTCTTTAATTTCTTTCTTTAGTGTTGTATAGTTCTCATTGTAGAGGTCTTTCACCTCTTTTGTGAGATTGATTCCCAAGTATTTTATTTTTTTTTTGAGGCTATTGTGAATGGGGTAGTTTTCCTAATTTCTCTTTCTGAAGATTCATCACTTATGTATAAAAATGCGTTGGATTTATGGGCATTGATCTTGTAACCTGCTACTTTACTGAATTCACTTATGAGTTCTAAGAGTTTTCTGGTGGAATTTCCAGGTTCCTCTAAATATATAATCATGTCATCAGCGAACAGGGATAGTTTGAGTTCTTCTTTTCCAATTCGTATCCCTTTAATTTCTTTGGTTTGTCTAATTGCTCTGGCCAGAGTCTCAAGAACGATATTGAATAGGAGTGGTGAAAGAGGGCATCCCTGCCTTGTTCCAGTTTTTAGGGGGAATGCTTTCAGTTTTTCACCATTTAGAATGATATTAGTCATGGGCTTAGCATAAATGGCCTTTACAATGTTAAGGAATGTTCCCACTATCCCTATTTTTTCTAGTGTTTTGAGCATGAAGGGGTGCTGTATTTTATCAAATGCTTTTTCTGCATCTATTGAAATAATCATGTGATTCTTGACTTTAAGTCTATTAATATGGTGAATTACGTTTATTGATTTCCTGATGTTGAACCAACCTTGCATCCCTGGGATGAAACCCACTTGATCATGGTGCACTATCTTTTTAATATGTTTTTGTATGCGATTTGCTAAAATTTTGTTGAGAATTTTTGCGTCGATGTTCATTAAGGATATTGGTCTGAAATTTTCTTTCCTTGATGAGTCTCTGTCTGGTTTAGGTATCAGGGTGATATTGGCTTCATACAATGAGTTTGGGAGCGTTCCCTCCTCTTCCATTTTATGGAATACTTTGAGAAGTATTGGAATGAGCTCTTCTTTAAAGGTTTTGTAGAACTCGGCTGAGAACCCATCTGGTGCCGGACTTTTCTTTGTTGGTAGGCTTTTGATGACTTCTTCTATTTCAGTACTTGAAATTGGTCTATTTAAATTGTTTATGTCCTCCTCGTTCAGTTTAGGCAATTCATATGTCTCTAGAAACCTGTTGATGTCTTCGAAATTTTCTATTTTGTTGGAGTATAGATTTTCAAAATAGCTTCTAATTATGTTTTGTATTTCAGTCCTGTCTGTTGTGATATTTCCTTGTTCATTCCGAATTTTAGTGATTTGGGTTTTCTCTCGTCTTCTCTTTGTTAGTGTGGCTAAAGGTTTATCAATTTTGTTTATTTTTTCGAAGAACCAACTATTTATTTTGTCAATTTTTTGTAGTGTTTCTTGTTTCAATTTCATTGATTTCAGCTCTGAGTTTAACTATTTCCTGTCTTCTACTACTTTTGGTGCTGTTCTGTTCTTCTTTTTCTAGGGCTTTGAGCTGTAGTGTTAGGTCATTTATTTGTTGAGTTTTACTTCTTTTATTAAATGCGCTCCATGAAATAAATTTCCCTCTAAGTACTGCTTTCATAGTGTCCCAGAGATTTTGATATGAAGTTTCTTTGTTCTCATTTACCTCTAAGAATTTTTTAATTTCCTTCCTAATATCTTCTGTTATCCATTCATCATATAATAGCATATTGTTTAATCTCCAGTTGTTGGAATAGTTTCTGTGTTTTACTCTTTCATTTATTTCTAACTTCAATCCATTATGATCTGATAGAATACATGGTAGTGTCTCTATCTTCTTGTATTTGCTAACATTAGCTTTGTGGCATAATATATGGTCTATTTTAGAGAAGGATCCATGTGCTGCTGAGAAGAAAGTGTATTCGCTCTTGGTTGGATGGTATATTCTATAAATGTCCATTAAGTCTAAATTATTGATTGTGTTATTGAGATCTATGGTTTCTTTGTTCAATTTTTGTCTGGAAGATCTATCCAGTGGTGAGAGAGGCGTGTTAAAATCACCTAGTATTATTGTGTTATGGTCTATTTGGTTTCTGAAATTGAGAAGGATTTGTTTGACATACATGGATGAGCCACTGTTTGGGGCATAGATGTTTATGATTGTTATATCTTGCTGATTTATGCTTCCCTTAAGCAGTATGAAATGACCTTCTTTAACCCTTCTGACTAACTTTGGCTTGAAGTCCACATTATCTGAAATGAGGATGGATACTCCAGCTTTTTTGCTGAGTCCATTTGCATGGTATGTTTTTCCCCATCCTTTCACCTTTAGTCTATGGGTATCTTTTTCTATGAGGTGAGTCTCTTGCAGGCAACATATTGTTGGATCTTTCTTTTTAATCCAATCTGCCAGTCTATGTCTTTTGATTGATGAATTCAGGCCATTAACATTCAGGGTTATTATTGAGATATGATTTGGTTTCCCAGTCATTTGGTTCATTTTTAAAATTTTATTTATTTATTTGTTTGACACAACTTGTTTCCTCCTTTATTTGACAGTTCCTTTAGGATAATTCCTCCCTTTGCTGATTTGCTTCTTTGTTTTTCATCTCTTCCTCATGGAATATTTTGCTGAGAATGTTTTGTAATGCTGGCTTTCTTTTTGTAAATTCTTTTAGCTTTTGTTTATCATGGAAGGATTTTATTTCATCGTCAAATTTGAAGGTAAGTTTTGCTGGGTATAAGATTCTTGGTTGGCATCCATTTTCTTTCAGGGCTTGAAAAATGTTGTTCCAGGCCCTTCTAGCTTTTAGGGTCCGGATTGAAAAATCTGCTGATATCCGTATTGGTTTCCCCCTGAATGTAATTTGGTTCTTTTCTCTCACAGCCTTTAAAATTCTGTCTTTATTTTGTATGTTAGGTATTTTCATTATAATGTGCCTTGGTGTGGGTCTGTTGTAATTTTGTGTATTTGGAGTCCTATAAGCCTCTTGAACTTGATTTTCCATTTCATTCTTCTGATTTGGGAAATTTTCTGATATTATTTCATTGAATAAATTGTTCATTCCTTTGGCTTGTTTCTCTAGGCCTTCCTCAATCCCAATAATTCTTAAATTTGTCCTTTTCATGATCCCATAGTTCTTGTAGATTCTGTTCATGATTTCTTACCATCTTCTCTGTTTGTTCAACTTTGTTTTCAAGGTTAAATATTTTGTCTTCAATGTCTGAGGTTCTGTCTTCCAGGTGTTCTATCCTACTGGATATGCTTTTTATGGAGTTCTTAATTTGGTTTATTGTTTCCTTCATGTCAAGGATTTCTGTTTGGTTTTTTTTTCAATATCTCTAACTCTTTATTGAAATGATCTTTTGCTTCCTGTATTTGCTCTTTTAACTGTCGATTGGTGTGATCATTCAATGCTTGCATTTGCTCTTTCATCTTATCATTCAGTGCATGCATTTGCTCTTTCATCTCATCGTTTGCTTCCCTGATCATTTTAATTATGTACATTCTGGACTCCTTTTCTGTCATTTCTTCTGCCATGCTGTC